>NC_137082.1:89039656-89742156 GCF_951640355.1 Cnephaeus nilssonii
GGAATCGGCATTCCTGTATTAAAAGGATGGCTCTCAAGAGCTTTTGAACCTTGATGGTTCAGAAGACTTCATTCAGCCCATTTTTTAAAAATATATATTTTATTGATTTTTTACAGAGAGGAAGGGAGAGGGATAGAGAGTTAGAAACATCGATCAGCTGCTTCCTGCACACCCCCCACCGGGGATATGCCCGCAACCAAGGTACATGCCCTTGACCGGAATCGAACCTGGGACCTTTCAGTCCGCAGGCCGACGCTCTATCCATTGAGCCAAACCGGTTTCGGCCATTCAGCCCATATTAAGGGACACTTACCCAAGCACTTTGGGAGAAGGAGGCATCCTACATACATCTGTTTTTAGCATCGGGAGCCTGCATGCTTCATATCTAAACTGCCAAGTTTCATCTGAAGTCAAATAACAGGTCAAATATTAGGTCAATGATAATTGGCAATGGTAGGGGAACTTCCACAAACTCCCACTACCTCAATTCAACTACCTGCATCTGTGAATGAAAGCGCGGAGGTACATTTCTGGGTCATTTAAAACGCGTCGGTTGATGATTCTTAGACTCGGAGAACCACTAATTTGGTGTACACCTTCTATTGCTTATACTTGTCCACAAATGGAACGTTTCAATCCATTACCTGAGAGCACTTCAGAATTGTCCTCCACTGTTTCATTATTAAATAAGTTCTGTGACATAGAGCCATTTAATGCAGTCGGATCGATGGAGATGTGGCTCTTTGTACCTTACAGTATTCTGCAGTAAGTACTTAGCTCTGTTAGTGGTAGGGGCAAAAATAGAATATTGGGGACTAGCTATGGTTAGGGGAAATACTAATCATGCTGTTAACCATGACTGCCTTGTGCTGGTTAAAGAAAGGACATTCTGCCCTAGCCGGTTTGGCTCAGTGGATAGAGCATCGCGGCCTGTGAACTAAAGGGTCCCAGGTTCGATTCCAACCAAGGGCACATGCCAGGGTTGTGGGCTCGATCCCCCAGTAGGGGGCGTGCAAGAGGCAGCCAATCAGTGGTTCTCTGTCATCACTGATGTTTCTATATCTCTCCCTCTCCTTTCCTCTTTGAAATCAATAAAAATATAAGGGAGGGAGGGAGGGAGGGAGGGAGGGAGGGACATTCTAACCTGGCTGGGAGTTGTACGCCCCTGGGACCTGGGAGTCAACCTTGACATCTGGTCCATTCTCACTCCAGAACTGCCTATTACCATGGAAAGATGAACAACCTTGTTGCCCAAACAGTGAAGTCCCACCGCAGCCACACTGCCTACTTCCCCCGCCTGGGATCCCTACTTCCCCAAGTATGGCAATCTGTGTCCTACCCTATAAAGCAGCGGGCTTATGGGGGGCTGCAGAGCAGATGTCTGTGGATGACCTCCTGCTCTCCCATACTGCCGACAGTACTGGAATAAACGCTCCTATGAGCCAACCCTCTCTCTGCTGAATTGGCTCGAGTAGTGACAGGCAGCCCGGACCCATTGATTGTCCAGTTACATGAGGTCCGTTCCCAGACCCTTTTAAAGATAACTCCCCGGCTGCTCCAGTTCTGGTCTCTTTCTCCAAACCCACACTCCCAGTGCCTCTGGAGTGTCTCCCCTTCGGATCTCTCCCTCGGGCACTTTCAACAACAGGCCCAATCCCGAGTTCATCATCTCCCTCCCCAGCTCCGCTCTGCTCCCTTGATCTGTCACCTGTTGGGGAGTTGCCTTGCACTTCTTTCTCCCCTTGTATCTACCTTATCCAATTGGACAACAACTGTCTTTGAATATTTCTGGATATTTAAGTGTAAATCAGATTCCCTTTAAGTTTCATTTGAACAGGTTAACTACCCAGCCCACCCTCTCCCTAGCTCCGGTGATAAAAGAAGACAAAGATAAAGAAGCCTCCTCTGCAAGTGTATTTTTACAAATGATAACAGTGATGTAAATAAAGTCATTTTAAAGTTTTATCACTTCTTAAAATCCACCTTTTGTGGCCCTTTTGTTTTTTTTTCCCAGAAGAAGTATAGAGATAAGAAATAATAGCCCTTTAAGGGTTTTTGCTTAGTGGAATGATTGTGAAGGAAATACAAACTATGTTTTGAGCCTTTATTATGGGCTCCTTGTACATGTTAAACACTCATAAAGTCCCATGACTCACCCTGTTTTACAAGTGAAACAGATGCAAAGAGATTAGGCAGTGTGCTGGTCTTCCCCCACCGTTTCTACTGTATCACCACACAACTTACCAAGTGCTGTAAGGTGTTGTTGCCATGGTTACACTTGCTCGGCTTGAAATAGGTTTGTCAGTTTACATGAGCCTAGATGACCTCGTTCAACGAGTTTGGAAGTTAGCTTTAATAGGGGATAACACAGAGGTTTCATCTGCGTGTCTTCATTTTCCAATTTGAGTTCCACGGAATGCAGTAATCGGTTTAGGAAGGACAAACGGGGTTCACTCACTATCTCCAGGGCAGACGCTCGTTCACATGTATAAAGCGGAAGGGGCCCACGCGAATTTGCCAGGAGGAGTAAAATGGAAATTCTGCCCACAGCCAGAACAATGGACATAGATTTGTCCAAACAAAGAACAGCGGACTGAGGAAAGCCGTTGGCCCAGCCCTGGGCCTATTTCAGGACTGTTTTTCCCAGTTGCTGGCTTCCTAGTCGCTCTCACAAAGAAAAAGTTGAAACAAGCCTACACGTTTTGCAAATGTGTATTAATTATCCTTTAGCAGAAGCAAACCGTAAGTCACAGCTTTCCCACCTAAACCGGGGGAAGCGGTCCACGCAGACAGCCATCTCCAGGACCCCACAGCAAAGCTGCGACAGAAACCTTCCAGACTGCGTAACCACAGTGCACCTATGGCCAGCAGTGGGGTTTTAGAGCTAAATGTAAACGATGCTAAATTTAAATGAGGCGGTCTCGGCCCTGAACAAACCCAGGTCCGTGACCCTGGTACCCAGCATCGTCTTGGATTCCCGGGTGGCCTTGGGACGGTAAGCCCATGGGCTACCTCTGGACAGCTGGCAAACAACATCCCTGACCAGACGGAAGGTGAATTAGCCTGGAGTGTCAAGTACAAAGCTGAAACCATGGCCCGGGCACAGCCACAGGGAAATGCCCAGGGCACTGCTCAGTTCTCCAAGGTGTGGGCTGGAGACTTCTCTCCCCGTGGCTCACTGCCCGGCTTCTGCAGCGTGAAAACCAGTTCACGTGCCTAGGCTACAGGTGTCGAGGGCCACCTCAGTTCTTTAGAAAGTGTTTTGTGCGCTTACATTTAGAATATGGCACTTTTGTCTACGGCCACACCACCCTGAACGTGCCCGATCTCGTCTGATCTAGAATATGGCACTTTTTTGTTTTTTGTTTTGTTTTGTTTTAAGGGGTAAGCTACTGCCCTGGAGCTGCCTCCAACTACAGGTGGTGGGCGGCCCTCGGTTTCCGCTCTGGCTCCAGCCATCCCCACTCGCACCCACAGTCACCACGCACCCACAGTCACCACGCACCCACAGTCACCACGCACCCACAGTCACCACGCACCCACAGTCACCACGCACCCACAGTCACCACGCACCCACAGTCACCACGCACCCACGGGAGCGAGCTCCTAAGGAAACAAACAAACTCACAGATTGCTCAAGCGCGTCTTAAGAACGTGCCAGTTTCATGGAGAGACTCTGTTTTCCAACTCTTCTGAGAAACCACCCAGGGCTGCGTGCCAACAGCGAGTTTGAGTGACGGACGGAGCACGTGGCTTTTCGGTTATTTTTGTCCCCGCTTTCCGGCGGGGCGCGGGGCCGGGCGGGAGGCAGGTGGTCCGGCTCCCGGGTCTCGGGTCTCACATGGCGCCACCATCCAGCGCAGACCCCACCCCGCGAGGCGGTTCAAGTTCAACCTGACCGAGTCCAGTGAGCCGCTGGGCCCTCCAGGGCCCCGGGAACCTCGGAGGGTGCGTGTCCGTCTTAGGAGCCGGAGGCGCGGCCGGGGGTGGAGGGCAATTGGCACGGGCCGGGCGTGCACGCGTGGAGCCCCCGCGGGCGTCGGGAGCAGGGCACACGCACAGCCAGGAAGACAAAGCTCCCCCCCCCCCCGGGGTTTGGGGGACGCACCGCCGCTTACGGGAGCGCAGCGGGGGGGGGGGGGAACCGTGCCCTCCGGGAGCCCCCCGCCCGGTGCCAAGGCGGAGCCCCAGGTGCTCCTTCTCCGGCCCGGAGGCCCCTGCCCGGACCCCCCGCCCCGGCCAGCTGGCAGCCCTGGCTCTGGGCGGGTTCCACGCCCGGGACCCACCCCGGGGCGCCGCACCTGTGCGTCGGAGGAAGCAGCTCTAGGCGCGGTACGGCCCGCTTTTTTGCTGTGTTTTTTTTTTTTCTCCTGAAATCCGGTGTCACCTTCCGACCCGGAATTCCCTCCCCGCCCCCGTGGCCCGCACCCGACGGGTCCAAGTGACTCCCGGCCGCCCCCCGCCGCCCCCTCCCCGAGCCCTCGGCGCGCTCGGCACCGGCCGCCCCGGGGGGCCCGCCGGCCGGGCTCCGGGCACTCACACGTGGCCGCAGCGGGTCCGCACGGGCCGGTGCAGCACCTCGAGGCACACGGAGCAGTCGAAGGACGTGACGGGCAGCTCGGGGGCCCGCCGGCGCTCCGGGGCCCGCGGGGGGGCCGCGGCGGGCACGGACTTGCCGCCGTCGCTGCTCAGCACGGAGCCCATCGCCGCGCCTCCCGCCGGCCCGCTGCCCGGAGCGCCCGCCGCGGCGGGGTTTTGTGGTCCCGCGGAGGAAGGAAGTCCCGGCCCCGCGGCCGCCGCCGCCTCCCGGCGCGCCCGGCGCACGCCGCCGTCCCCGGGCGGCCCAGCCCCGCGCAGCCCGGCCCCGCAGCCCGGCCCCGGGCGGCGGGCGAGGTGCGCCTGCGAGTCCGAAGCTGCCTCTGGGGCGGCCCGGGCGGGGCGGGGCGGGGGCGGGGGCGGTGCCGCGCAGGATGCAGCGCCTCGGGGTCCTGCGGGGACTGAAACCTGAAACTGCAACCGCGGAGCAGAAGGCTCGGGCGGACCCGGCGCAGCTGGGAACCTTCCAGGCCCTGGTGCACCTCCGCCTTCTCCCCGGGGCAAGTTCAGGGACGAGCGGGCCTGGGCAGGCTTTATGGGAATCAGCCCACACCCACTTGTAAGGGGTGGCCCCATCCACCCTGCACTGCTGGGATCCTACCAGGCCCCACGGATGCTCGGTGACTGCGCATCTCCGGAGACTGCGCTCCTCGCCACTTCAGTGTCTCACCATGGAAGAGGGGACCGAGTGCTGAAGACCAGCGCTGGGTGCCAGCCCTAAAACAGGAGCCCCGTGCCCATCCCTACACCCCCACTCCTTCGGCCTGGGATCTCCTGCTCTTGTTCGTGTTCTCTGCCCCATTCTCTTCTAAACCTAACCAAAAATATCATGTATTTTTAAAAAATATATTTTATTGATTCTTTACAGAGAGGAAGGGAGAGGGATAGAGAGTTAGAAACACCGATGAGAGAGAAATATCGGTCAGCTGCCTCCTGCACACCCCCCACTGGGGATGTGCCCGCAACCAAGGTACATGCCCTTGACTGGAATCAAACCTGGGACCCTTCAGTCCGCAGGCCGACGCTCTATCCACTGAGCCAAACCGGTCAGGGCAAAATATATATATATATATATATATATATATATATATATATATATATATATATAATTTATTAATACGATTTATTTAGTGCCTACTGTATGCCAGAGTCTATTCTGGTGATGGGGACCCAGTTCCCAACAAACAAAATCCAGCTTTTCTCATCTCAGGATTTACTAAAAAAAAATAAAATGTATTTTGAGATAATTATAGTTCCACATGCTTACTAAGAAATAATTCATAATACATAATATACATACAATACTATGTAATACAATAATACATATAAATACAAAATGATCCCATAAACTTCATCCAGTTTCCCCAGACTTGAATTTTAATGAGAAGATACAAGTAATCGACAAATAAACAAATGAGCAAGATCATTTCAGATAATAAGAGCCATGAAGAAGACAGAACAGGGAGAGAGGGTGGGAGAAGGCTAAGAAGGTCAGAGAAGGCTTTTTGGATGTGATATTTGAGCAGCATCATGAATAATGAAAAGGAGAAAGCCGCTCCAAGATTTAGGGACGAAGCTGGCTGAGCACTGGGTACAGTGAGTGAGGCAAGAACGAAAAGCAGAAAGAAGGGGTGTGGAGCTGGAGCATGGGGGGCCAGAGGTGTGGATGGGATGAGAGGAGGTCGGAAACAGGCCTGATCATATCCAGGTTTCCAGGCCTGGACCAAGAGTTTGGGTTTTATTCCAGGTGCCATGAATTGATTGACTCTGACTGCTATGTGGTGTCAAAAAAGACAGGAACAAAATAGGAAAGCAGAGAAGCCAGTTCGGAGGCCACTGACTCAGTCCCAGAGAAGATGATAAAGGCCCGAACCTGCAGGTTGACTGGGTAGAAGAGGAGAAAGGGGCCGGTGTGGGACACCTTTAGAAGAAAGACCTCAAAGGGCTTGCTGATGGACTGGATTCCAAAGACCTTCAAGTCAAATGCCCAGCAGCGTGCTGACACAGCCACCTGGCTGCGTTAGGCATCGTCAGCTCAACATGTGTAATAACAAACTCATTACAGCAGCCGCCCCCCACCTCCAGCTGTTCACCTGTCTCTTAGCACGCGGCTCCGCCCAGACACCTGGATGCCGTCCTTGATTTCTTCCTCTTCCTCTTCCTCATTCACATTGGATCAATCACAGTCACAGTCAGAATTCTGCCCTCAGTATATGTCTCAGAGGTTTCTTATTCAGTAGTTCTTGAATTGTTTTTATTTTTCTCTATTCCCATGGCCAGCTACCACTTACTTTAAATCACTGCGTTCTCCGGTGTGACCTGTGGCAATAGTTCCTATTCCTTCCACCTGCATTCACGATGGCCACGGTCCAAGCTATTATCCACATTGGAAGTAAAGCGACCCTTTTAAAGGCAAACATCTGGTTACCCCTGCAGATTTTACTCTTTCAACAATGGCAACCACTCTCTCCTTTATTCTACATGGCTCTAAATTCCTCTATTTCTTTCAGTTCTTGGAGTGTACTGAGTTCTTTCTGTTTTCAGGGCCTTTGTGCCTGCTTTTTTTTTTTTTTTTTTTTTTTTTTTTGCTTTGCCTGACACCCATCACTCTCAACTACTTTCAACTCAAATTGCAGGTCTTGGTTTGGTGACTTTCTTTTTTTGAACACATTTTTATTGATTTCAGAGAGGAAGGGAGAGGGAGAGAGAGATAGAAACATCAGTGATGAGAATCATTGATCGGCTGCCTCCTGGGGATGGAGCCGCAACCTGGGCATGTGCCCTTGACCAGAATTGAACCTGGGACCCTTCAATCCGCAGGCCAACACTTTATCCACTGAGCCAAACCAGTTTGGTGACGTTCTACACCACATCCACGTCTCATAGTCTCATACCACCTCCTCCATTCTTTCCTAGTCTGCTCTATTTGCCTTCCAATTGATTCTGCTTGTGGCTACTCCAAAAGTTAGAGAATGCATGTAAAGTACCTAGCATGTACGAGGCTATACATGTACTTATATACGTAACTCTAGTACTAATCTCACAAGGTAGAGATTATTGTTCCCATTTTATAGGCTCAGAAAATTTAACTTAGCAAAAGGTCACATAGCCAATAACTGGCAGAATCATGTTTTAATTCTAAATCTTTTATTTTTAAATCTGTGTGCTTTTCACTAAGGCACTTGTAGCGAAATGAGAAGTGCTAAGAATCTTGGGAAAAATAAACAAAATTTTAAAAAATAGTGCAGGAAAATGGGATCTGGGAGGATAGATAAAAATTAAGCATCTGATATTATTTATTAGGCTCTTAATGAACTTATAAAGCTGGCAGCAATGATGATGATGATGATGGTCTCAGCCAGAGAATAAATTCACTTTATACAGCTGTTTAGTGAGGGGAGGGTGGAGGGCAGGAGAGTGTGGAATTTCTGCCTCGGGCCAGGGGTCTGGGAAGGCGCCAGTTATCTCTGTCACCATCTACCTTGCATCGGCTCTGGACTTCCCCCTGCCTCGACCTAACATAGTACTTAACTATAGGTATTAGTCTAAGAACTTTATTTGTGTTAACTAATTTAATCCTCATAATAACTCTATGATATAGGTAATTAATATTGTCATCCTGGTTTTCCAGAGAAACAGAGGTGGAAATAGGTTAAAATCTTGCCTCAGATCACATTTAAAGTGAAAAATAGAGCCTGGAGTCCAACCCAGGAAATCTGGCTCTCGCTGTGTGAACTTGACCGCTATGCCTTCCTCTATTTGACATAATATTGAGGTATTTCTAAGACACGGTTAACTAAAAAAGGATGTTATTGAAGAAAACAACAATCAATGTAAGATATACTTCTTAAGGAGAAAAATCATTATATATTTCTCACTGGGGGGAGGCGGTGCCGTCCATGTTCAAGATCCTAGCTCTCTCTCTCGCCGAGTGACCTTGGCCAGTTACGTCCTTGGACTTAGGTTCCTCATTTGGAAAACACAGAACGTTTCCCTGTAGACCTGTTGTGAGAGGCTGAATGCAATCACGTTGAAACCCTCACTCACCGCCTAGCAGATAGAGTGAAATGAGTGTTAGTTCTCTCTCTGACTTTATTCATTCAGCAGACACCCAATGACAGCCTACTAGGCGTCAGAGTCCTCACTCGGCTTTGGGGGCGTCCTCAGGAGACGGAGTGGACAGCTGTTGCTTTTGTCTGCCAAGCATCTCCTCATCTGCTCCAGTAACAGCCCCACACGCTTCCTTATCGAATTGTCCATTCACTATCTCACTTGACTTTGGTAGGGCTGCCAGTCGTGGTGTGTACTCTTTTTTTTTTAACCCTCACCTGAGGACATTTTTCCATTGATTTTTAGAGAGCGTGCAAGAGAGAGGGACAGACAGAGAGAAATGTCAATGGGAGAGAAACACATCACTTGATTGCCTCCTGCACGAGCCCCAACCAGGGCGGGGGCCCGGGGAGGAGCCTGTAACTGAGGTACATGCCCTTGACCAGAATCGAACCCAGGACCCTTCAGTCCGCAGGCCGATGCTCTATCCACTGAGCCAAACCGGCTGGGGCCATAGTGTGTACTTTTTTACCCCTAATTGCCCACCCCTGGTGTGATCTGCGGCTTCTCTGGTGTCTGTCCTTCCTAAACATACGTGATACACACTTCCTTTTTTGCCTCCTAGCTATGCAGCTTCTTACCAATTCTTCCTTTTAGCTTGATTTATTTCTTCAAAGTCAAGTTCTTACAACCAAATCACTGACATATTTATCCTTTGTTCTCAAGGCCGTTCGTGGCCTGGCCGGAAAGATGGACAGGAAAACAGCATTACATTTATAGCTCCATAGGAGAAAGAGCGTGGTGCTCTCTTAGCCCAGGGTAACGGAAAGAAAGGGAAGGGAAAGAAAGAACATCCAGGGGGAGGGAAACTGGAATGAAAGCAAGGTGGAACGTTCCAGGTGAGCGCAGATAAGGAGGGAAGAAGTAGCATGCTCTGCTCGGAGAGCCTTGTTTCAGAGTTTTTAAGCACATAGCGAGCGGGTAGTGAGGACAGAAAAAGACAAAACTGGAGACCTAGGCCAGTGGTCGGCAAACTGCGGGCTCGCGCCGCGGTTTGCCGCTCTGTTGACTAATGAGTTTGCCCACCACTGTCCTAGGCAGAGGCAAGGTCAAGAAAGCTACATTTGACAGGTGAAATATTTTCAACTTGCTTCTGTGGCTTTGTGGGTGGGAAGAGATCAACCAAAGAACTTGTCTGCGTATATGCATAACCCATGGACACAGACAACAGGGTGGTGAGGGCCTGGGGCGGGGCGGAGGGGGGGGGGGGGAGTAGAAGGGGTCAATGGAAAAAAAAAAGAGTTTCAGTAGAAAAGTGACATAGTTACCCTGCCTATGCTAAGGGGTCTCAAACTCTATCTAGTATCAGAATCACCTGAGGAGCTTATTAAAACGGCCTCATTTCAAGGTTTTTCAATTAAATGAGCCAGGAGTGAGCGATGGAAGCTGCGGTTTTAACAGCCCCCTCGCTGGTTCTGATGCAGGAGTCAATGGGCCATTCTCTGAGAAACAGTTCCAATGTGGTGGGCAAACGGCAGGTCCTTCCGATTCCTCTGACAACGACAGAGATGCCAGGTGCCAGGAGTTACTTACATTCATCCCCAAAGCAAGCTGTCCTCAACCTTGACCACGCCTTCTCAGTCCTGGATGGCATTACCCTGGGACCGAAACATACATATTCCGGAATTTACAAAGACAATTTTAAAAATACCTGTCTATAAAGCCATCAAGAGCCAGATTCATAGTATTCTACAGAAACAAACGTCCGGGTGTGGTCTTGAATCGTGTTTAGCACACCTCCACAATCTCAACTGTTACCTGATGGTAAAATGAGGCACTATTCCCTTCTTAAAGGGACTTCACCCCAGCTCTGCTGAAAGCAAGACTTAGGAAGGAGTTCAGCTGGGTGAGCCAGTCAAGGACCTTGGTCTTCTGCCCAGTTTCAGCATAACTGGGCTTTCCCACTGGAGAACTGTCCTCCGTTTTCCTACCAGCCAGGCTCACTGCTGCTGGTGGCCGGGTTTCCAGAGAGCAGGTCAGGGGCCGCGATCCCCATGCCATTCTGATCATTGCAGCTCACTGCACTGTGGACAGTCACATGACAGCGTGTCCTCAAAGCATGCTGACTCACTCCAGGAGAACTCCGTGGGCAGCACACCTGGGTAATGCTTAAACCAGTCCGCATTTGGCGTGTTCTATGTCAAGGAGCATGAAACCATGGTATTCTAGAATGGGAAAGGACCACAGAGGGCATCTGACCCAGTTCTCTCATTCTGCAGACACGTAAGCGGCTTCCCAGTGAGGTGAGAGCATTCTCACTGCATCCCTCAACGCTTCAAATGAACACATTTGAAAGAAAAATGTAGTTATTTAGTACCTGGAAAGTCCTGGCCTGTTTATAAGAGATATCTATTCAGGGAGGTAAGATCATAAACGATGAAAGGATAAGTAACAGTAAATGATGTAAATAGTTTAAAACAAAATTAGAAGCAATATAACAAGGTAGCCCAAGATTAATTGCATACAAATATAAAATCTTTTTTATGGTTTTGTACAAAAATAATGATATAGATAGTTTGCCATTGGACATTCTTCTATAACCTATACAACTAGCTATCTTTTACTACAGAAGAATGTCAAAGCTTTAGGTTTTAATTACAAATATGTAATTGCTTTCTATGTTGCCATTATAAGCAAATAATATAGATAATCTGTATATATAAAAGCCTAAGCAACCAGCTGACTGGCCAACCATTCAACTGTCCGACTGGTAGCTATGGTGTGCACTGACCACCAGGGGGAAGACGTTCAACACAGGAGCTGCTGAGCTGCGGTGACTTGGCAGCTGCCGTTCTCAGGTGATGCACCCAGAACCAGAGAGAAGGGAGCCCAATTCCAGGGTGTGTCACCTGAGAACCACCCTCTTGCAATCCGGAACCCCTCAGGAGATGTCAGAGAGCCAATTTCAGCCTGATTCCCGCAGGCCAGGCCAAGGGACCCCACACACCCGGTCTCTAGTAATATAAATAAGAAGATGTCCCCGGAAGGAAGCAAATGTAAACTTTTCAATTCCCATTTTACAAATGGAAAACTCAAGCATAGAAATAGGCCTAACACCCTAGCACACCATTAACTTCTGGCCTAGGCCCTCACCATGTGAAATGTAGGTCAGCTGAAAAATAGACACAAAGAAATTTTGGTAGAGGTTACATTCCAATGATCTGGCGTGTCAACAACTAGTGTGTGGGCTTTATGCAGAAATTTCTGTGAAGACACGTGCTAGGAGCTATTCTTCCGTGCCTCAAGCCAAGAGAGCAATTTCTCCATTTAAAAAAATGGCATAGCAGTCAGAGTGTGGGTGTCATCTTTTGACATTATGTCAAAATGCAAATCAGTTGAACCAGTGATGTCTTCAGATGTGGGAAAAAGCAGCCATTGTCTTTAAGGAAGTGCTAGAGAACACTCATTTTGTGCAGTATTGTGTTCCGCTCCTTCCTTTCCTGCTCCCTTCCCCATTTATAGTTGGTCTCTTGGTCCTTCCTATAAGCGATAGGAAAGGTGGGACAGGGCGCAGAGACATGTCCACGTAGGAATGTTGGGCCACAGACAAAATGATGGGCCAGATGGGACGATGACATGCTGCGTGGCAACTCTGCAGATGCCGCGCTGGGTATACAAAGCCTTCTCACCACTGGTATCCAGCCAGGTGAGGTGGGGTGACGGCTGGGTGGGGTCACTCTCTGACCCTTCACAATTGGCAACAGACATTAAAGGAAGAGATGTTATGGGTCAATGGACACTGGAATTAAGTTTATTCATTTTAAGACTTCAACTGAGATTACGAAAAGTATAGCATTTCTCCAACTCCAGTGTTGTATACCAAAACAATATATCATCACTGGCAATAAAAGTGTACTAAAAGCACCCTATTCAAGAGTACATTAAAAAAAAATCATACAAAGAGAATTAAGTTAACTCCATAAATGCTTCTTCAAGGCACTGGGTGATTGGATCTATCGGGTTAAGAAGATGCCACGATTGTTTTTTAGTGTATGTGTAAAGCTCTAATGAATTGTTTTGGCCTATTTTCTTCTTCTGTTGATCCCAATATAACACTGGCTTCCTTTCTAATATATTAAGCTGGTTACTATTAAAATGCCAATGTGGGTGAGGTGAACAACCTTGTGATCAGATACAAATAAATACAGTCCGTCAAATTTGAAGCTATTCATTTTTTTAAACATATGAGCCCAATCAAAGGTTGAAAAATAAGTGGCTCTAAGTTTGCTTATATTTAACCTTTGTTTATATTTACAATTGCTATTTTTATTTCCTTATATTTATAATTAAATAGCGAATTATATTTATAAATATTGTTTATATTTGCAATTTCAATATGTCTTTATAACTACAATTGCTTGCCATATGTAAACTAACAAACTCAAAAGATTTAATGACAATGCTACTTGATTCAATTTGTTTCAGAGAATGATCTGGAACTCCATTGCCAAATGAGAATGAGTAGCCAAAAGGTCGGCCAAAAGCTGAGGTTATGAATAGTGATTTGTAGACAAACAGACTTTAAGAAGTAATTTTTATGTTAGAGTAATATAAGCTCAACAGTGACTGTGGTTCATTCTGCTCCAAACAAAACTTACAGCAACAAAAACTGAAAATTGTAAATGGAACCACTGTGCCCCTGGCACACGGAAGGCCGAACGGGGAAAGAAGGCCTTCTTGGCGTCGGAGTGCCCTCCTCCTAGCTCAGTGTTCGGCAAACTGCGGCTCGCGAGCCTCATGCGGCTCTTTGGCCCCTTGAGTGTGGCTCTTCCACAAAATACCACGGCCTGGGCGAGTCTATGTTGAAGAAGTGGCGTTAGAAGAAGTTTAAGTTTAAAAAATGTGGCTCTCCAAAGAAATGTCAATCGTTGTCCTGTTGATATTTGGCTCTGCTGACTGATGAGTTTGCCGACCACTGGGCTAGCTGGTCCCCGGGTCCAGGTGAAGACAGAGAGCCGGGGGACGAAGTGGGCAGCTGCAGAGAAGAGAGGCAGCACCGAGGCTCTCCCTCCGAGGCTCCGGCCCCTCTCCTCCGGGAAGCGGGGAATCCAGGCCCGATGGCTCTCCGCGAGCCAGGCTGATGGCTCTGCGGCCGTCCAATCCCCCCACAGCGGTCGGCAAACTCATCAGTCAACAGAGCCAAATATCAACAGGACAGCGATTGAAATTTCTTTGGAGAGCCACATTTTTTACACTTCAACTTCGTCTAATGCCACTTCTTCAACATAGACTCGCCCAGGCCGTGGTATTTTGTGGAAGAGCCACACTCAAGGGGCCAAAGAGCCGCATGTGGCTCGAGAGCCGCGGTTTGCCGACCAGGGCCCTAGGAAAGACGGTCTTCCAGCGGATCCATAGGGCCATGCGGGGCGCAGCCTCCACCACCCCGCACCACCGCCTGCGTGGGCGCAGCCCCACCTCACCCCGGGGGCGCAGACTGGGGCTCCCGGGGCCCGGGGTGGGTGCCTGGATGCAGACACAGCAGTGCCCCGCCCCCTTCCCGCGCTTTGTGTGTGTGACATGTGTGTGACATGTGTGTGACGTGTGTGAGCCGCTGCAGAAACGTCACCAGCCGCGGGTGCGCAGCGCGTGGCCCGGTGAACGCACCCCTCCCGCACCGGCCGCGCCCTTTGGGGGACAGGGAGCGGGCAGGGGCACGCACACCCGCTGGGGCGCCCTTTGGGGGAGAGGGAGCGGGCAGGGGCACGCACACCCGCTGGGGCGCCCTTTGGGGGAGAGGGAGCGGGCAGGGGCACGCACACCCGCTGGGGCGCCCTTTGGGGGACAGGGAGCGGGCAGGGGCACGCACACCCGCTGGGGCGCCCTTTGGGGGACAGGGAGCGGGCAGGGGCACGCACACCCGCTGGGGCGCCCTTTGGGGGAGAGGGAGCGGGCAGGGGCACGCACACCCGCTGGGGCGCCCTTTGGGGGACAGGGAGCGGGCAGGGGCACGCACACCCGCTGGGGCGCCCTTTGGGGGAGAGGGAGCGGGCAGGGGCACGCACACCCGCTGGGGCGCCCTTTGGGGGAGAGGGAGCGGGCAGGGGCACGCACACCCGCTGGGGCGCCCTTTGGGGGACAGGGAGCGGGCAGGGGCACGCACACCCGCTGGGGCGCCCTTTGGGGGAGAGGGAGCGGGCAGGGGCACGCACACCCGCTGGGGCGCCCTTTGGGGGAGAGGGAGCGGGCAGGGGCACGCACACCCGCTGGGGCGCCCTTTGGGGGACAGGGAGCGGGCAGGGGCACGCACACCCGCTGGGGCGCCCTTTGGGGGACAGGGAGCGGGCAGGGGCACGCACACCCGCTGGGGCGCCCTTTGGGGGACAGGGAGCGGGCCGGGGCACGCACACCCGCTGGGGCGCCGGGTCTGCAGGCACCGAGGAGTCCGTGTCTCACGGCTGCCCGGCGGCGCCTTCTGCTCTAGAAGGACCGCGTGGACCAAGGGCAGCTGCGGATAACCCGCCGGCCCAGCGGCCTTCCCGGCGTGGCCCTTCGTGCGGGTCAGAGCCAAAGGCTGGGGCCTTCTTCTCTCTCTGCCTGGGCTCCCACCCCCTCCGCCCTCCGGCCTCTCCGCTCGCAGGAGCAGCCTCCCTCCTGGACGCGACTTTGCACCCGGTAGCCCTCCCCGGCCTCCAGCCGCTGTGGCCTGGCTCAGCCGTGGCTACCTGCCCGGCGCTGGCCCAGAAGTCTGCTCCTGGGAATTCTGAAATCCGGAGGCAGCGACATGTCAACGGACCGAGGAGAGAGCCGGGAGGGGGAGGGGAGGAAATGAGCAGCGTCTGCGGGCGCTGTGACGTGTGTGTGTGTGTGTGTGTGTGTGTGTGTGTGTGTGTGTGGAGGGGGGGGGGGCAGAGAGAAGGAAGAGGCCCAGAGGGATGTGGGGGGTGAGGAAGCTTGGGTTCTACAGTGTTTGGGCTTTGGCTTATTCCTGCGCCCCAGTGGGACTCTGTCCTTGGATTCTGTGAAATGTCCTGATTTTCCAACAAGGTCTCTCTTTTGCGTAAGATAGCTAAAGTGGGCTCTTGTTCCTTGTAACCAAAAGACTCTGAACAAATAATTTAAAACAAAACAAAACAAACAAACAAAAACCCACAAATGCTCTAGCCATGGCTGGTAGCTCAGTTGGTTAACAGCGTCCTCCTGATAAACCAAGGGGATGGGTTCCATCCCTGGTCAAGGCACATACAACCAGTGAGTGCGGAAATAAGTGGGACAACAAATCCAGGTCTCTCTCTCCTCCCTTCCCTTCCTCTCTCTGTGTAAAATCAATCAATACATGTTCCCATTGTCTGTCTCACAAGGACGCTAATAGGGCTAGACGAGTGGTCGGCAAACTCATTCGTCAACAGAGCGGCAAACCGCGGCTCGGGAGAGGGAGGTGGTGTGAGTGAAGTCTGGAGCTGCCCCTGCTGTCAGGTGCGACCAGACCTCCTAACTCACACAGACTTAACTGGATGGGAAGGAGGCTGGCTGACTCCTGCAGCTGCAAACCCAGAGGAAGTGCGGGCTTCTGCGCAGCCTTCATTTCCTTTTGTCTTGCCCCCTTCGTGCCCGCCTCCTTCTCAGGGAAGAGGTAAGGTAACTGCCAACTAAGAGTTCAAGGAAACTTCCCTCGTGTTCCCAACCCATTTTCATGGCCCTTAATTCTGGCTCCAATCCCTGTGGCTCAGGCCATGTCAGGTGCTGAGGTGAGGCCTGAGGTCTTTTTCTGAAGGTATTTTTATTGATGTCAGAGAGGAAGGGAGATGGAGAGAGAAACATCCATGATGAGAGAGAATCATTGATCGGCTGCCTCCTGCATGCCCCTCCTGGGGATTGAGCCCACAACCTGGGGGTGTGCCCTGACCAGGAATTGATCTGTGACCTCCTGCTTCATAGGTTGAAGCTCAACCGCTGAGCCACGCCGGCCGGGCGAGGCCTGAGTTCTTAAACTAACACCTGGAGAGCAGGAGGGAGATTCCTCAGGGTCACGTTCCTGAAGAACGAGGCGGCTGCTACGGAGGTCAGGGGTGGGGCAGGGGCTGGAGCCTGCCCTGGCCCTTCCCTTGGGGCTGGCTAGCCTCTCTGCGCACCCCCCTTCCTTCTCCCTGTGAGAGGCGGTGGGTGCAGGATGAACAGCACTGCTGTGGAGCCAGACTGCCTGAGACCTGTCAGGCTCATGGCTTTCCGCTGAGTCCTCTTGTCCCAGCAGCAGCTACCCCTGCCACACTCTTTGCTTAAAGAAGGCACGGGAGCCTTTGTCTGCACTGAGGGGTCTGCCGCCGATGTGGCTCATGTCCCCCTGAGACAGCCCGGGAGGCCGGGGAGGAGCCAGGCAGCTCCTGCAGGGGCCGAGCCTCTGGGCCATGGACAAGATGAGCCACATTTCATCTGGGATGCACCTGCGTCGGTAGCAACTTGATATTTCCCTTGGCCTGGCATTTCTCAGCAGAGGTACCGGCGTGGAGGTGGCTGACACACAGGAAGTGCCGTGCCGGTGGCTGAGAGGCAGCACAGGCAAGAGCACAGAACTCTCCAAACAGAAGGCCCAGGCTTCGATGCCAGCGCTGGCGCTGACCAGCTGTGTGAACTGGCATGGCTTACTTAACCTCTCTGTGCTTCATTAGCTTCATCTGTAAGACAGGGTTAGTAATGGCACCTACCACATAGGGTTGTGAGAATTGAATGAGTTAGTGTATGTGAAGCACTTTGAAGAGTGGCTGGTACATTAGAAGCCCTCTTAAGTATTTCCTGGCATTATTATTATCAATTATTATTATTATTTTTTATATATTTCTTTATTGATTTCAGAGAGGAAGCGAGGAGGAGAGAGAGATAGAAACATCAACGATGAGAGAGAATCATTAATCGGCTGCCTCCTGCACGCCCCCTACTGGGGATCGAGCTCACAACCCAGGCATGTGCCCTTGGCCGGAATCGAACCTGGGACCCTTCAGTCCGCAGGCTGACGCTCTATCCACTGAGCCAAGCCGGCTAGGGCATCAATTATTACCTTAGGTTGGATTCCCAGGAAATAGACTGAGATAGGCATTCAGGTGCAGGGAAGCTAGTGGGTAGTACTCCACATCCCGCCTTCCTGTAATTTGGCTGCAGTCTTCCCCTGAGGACAGGTGTCATTCAGAGGTAAGACAATTTCTGGTGGCCAGGAGCCACCAGCAGACATCACTCCTGGCAGATGGCGGCACTGAGTGCCTTGGCATGGGGAGGTCTGCGTGGGGCACTGCAGCATCCACTACATACATCTCCATGCATGACCCCTCTGACCTGAGATGCATTCCCCAGGAGCCAGCCCACAGACATCCATCGGTGGTATCAGTGCCAAGTTCCGCAATCTGCGCATTGGGTTGTTACTTTATCAATTCTAGCTATAGTTCCTCAGGGGGCCTGTGTCTGGGTGGTAAATCACTCCCAGCAACCCAGTACTCAAAGAACTGATTAAAATGATGGGAAATGGGAGGCTGGGCAACAACTTAAGAGTTCAAAACACATCATTTCCTGTTGGACAGGAATAGCGGGAGCTCTCTGCCATGCAGAGAGACTTGGTTAACCAGTCTGAGGGGATCACCTTTTTATTGCCCTAATTGAGCCCTAGTACTGTCCTCTGGGGTGACCTCCTTTATTCAGAGTCCTTTTCTGTCATATCTGGGCTGAGCATCAACACAAAATCCTCTGCTCAGGGCTAAGCAGCAACCTATTCAGCAATCTATTTCTTTTTAAAATATATATATTTTATTGATTTTTTTTTATAGAGGGGAAAAGAGGGATAGAGAGTTAGAAATATTGATGAGAGAGAAACATCGATCAGCGGCCTTCTGCACACCCGCCACTGGGGATGTGCCCGCAACCAAGGTACATGCCCTTGAGCAGAATCGAACCCGGGACCCTTCAGTCCGCAGGCTGTCGCTCTATCCACTGAGCAAAACCAGCCAGGGCAGCAATCTATTTATTTCTTTTTCTTTATTTTTAAATTTCTTTATTGATTAAGGTATCACATATTTGTCCTCATCCCCCCATTCCCATCCCACACCCCTCCCCACACATGCCCCCACCCCCCTGTTGTCCTTAACCGCTGGTTAGGCTCATATGCTTGCACACAAGTCCTTTGGTTGATCTCTCCCCTTTACCCCTACCCTCTCCTACCCTCCCTCTGAGACCTGACAGTCTGATCCATGCCTCCTTGTTTCTGGGTCTGTTCTTGTTCATCAGTCTATGTTGTTCATAGCAATCTATTTCTTGATGGTAGGCTTTCTAGGTCATGGGATTATTTGGGGATGGAATGGTTGTGAGATGTTGAAAGTGATGATACATCCAAAACTCCTCAATAAACTTCCTTTATTGGACTGAATTAAGTCATATTCATCCTCAAAATAAGAATGGTCTAAATAATTGAGGCCTGGGATCCTGAAGTAGTCATTGGGGAAGGGGGTGGGTTTATCAGGTTGGAGCATAGCTGTCATCAGTTTCTGAACCATTGGTCTGCTATACAATGAGAAAGGAAGTAATTGACGTTGGGCAGTGATCCAATCATTGCCCCTTTAGTAATTCAACTGGATGAACTGGTTGAACGAGCAAGCTATATGAAGCACTTACGAACTGGGAAAATTTTGCAGGCTGATTTTCCCCAATCACACTCAGGAATCCCAAACTGTCCTTTTCAGCCCAAAGAATTGCTTAAGGAAGATGATCTTTTCTGGAATATAGTTGAGGTAGAGGCTTCACAGGAGATTACGTCAGCAGCAGGAAACGATTAGCAAGTTCATTTATTTGTCCTTACTTGCATTGCTTTTGGCCTATTGTTCATTTCACATTAGATGCTCTGGTTTTAGAAGCATTCATGTCAAGGGTTAACTAAAAATATATTATTCGATTGTCTTGTCTGTCTCCTCAATTATCGACCTGATCTCACTCAACCATATGGACCTAACAGCTAGCTTACGGCTTAAACACGGTAGGAACACGAGAGTTTGTTAGATGGCCAGTGGAAGGTCCCCTGGAACTAATCACTCAAAGTTATTTCGCATCTCCTGATAATTTAAAGATGAGCTCTACTTGGAAGGAAACTTTTACTTCTCTGTCTGTAACTAACATAAAATGCAGGAATATAGGGAGTTCTTGGGAAATTAAATTATTAATATTAATGTCAACATAGTTTTATAAGTAAAGTCTTCTCAATTACTTGTAAGTAGTTAAGAACTCTTTGCTTAAGATGTATAAACATGTCATCTATTGTTATGCAGTGAAAAATATTGTTTATGGGGAAAGTAAAAGTGAGCCAGTTTTCCAAAGCTTTATCTGTTTACAGAACACATGGAAACCTGTTAACCATCGTCATTTAGCCCGGCCAGTGTGGCTTCCTGGTTGAATGTCGATCTGTGAACCAGGAGGTCACGGTTGGATTCCTGGTCAGGGCACATGCCCGGGTTGTGGGCTCGATCCCCAGTAGGGAGCGTGCAGGAGGCAGCCGATCAGTGATTCTCTCTTATCATTAATGTTTCTATCTCTCTCTCCTTCTCCCTTCCTCTCTGAAATTAATAAAAATATATATATATATAAGAAAACAAACAAACAAAAGAAGTAAAAAAAAAAAAAGTTCATGGATTCTCAGCCCTACAATCACTGATGCAGGACTTCCTCCACCCTCTTCCAGTTTGGCCGTAGGTATTTCTGGGGGCTCTCCTGAGGTATCCCACACACGCTTACCAAAGAGGCTGTTCCCCCTGGGCACCATCACTGACTCACAGATTCCATCCCACTTTGCTGGAGGCTGCTGTGTGCTATGGCACACAGGTTGGAGCATAGCTGTCATCAGTTTCTCTGATGGGCTGCCCCGATTCTCTGCCTAACATAACACAGGGCCACTTCCCTAGCAACAGTATATCTACACTTGTAATTGGCACCATGTCTCTGCAGATTATTACCACTGAAAGAAGCATCTTTCCATAGGAATAAACATAATTATATAAAATATTATTAGTGGTGAAAGATGAGACAGAGGGCCAAAAACCAGGACTACGAGCTTTATTGGAGGAGAAGGACCCCTGCCCGGCTGCCCCACAAGGGGGAGTAGCCACACGTTCGGAGGGGAACACGCCTTTTGAGGGGAGGAATGGGAAGGGCTGGGGCTTAGGGTACTCGGCACGCGCTGATTGGTGGTTTCATACAAGGCACATGATTAGGCACTTAGGTACTTAGGAGTCGAGGGCTTAGGGTATTTGGCAGGTGCTGATTGGCGGTTCAATGTACAGTCCACATAAGGTGCCTGGTTCGGTGCTCAGGAATGTCCAGGCCAAAGGTGCAGGTTACGTCATACTCCGTCCATCGGTTGGGGGAAGGGAGGAACTATCAATTGGTTCATGTTGTTATTTATTTGTACACATCAATAAACGTTCATATAATTTTATTATCTATCTTAATGGCATTTTATGCATTGTACCATAATTGATTCAACCAATTCCCTATTATTGAATATTTGGTTATTTGCTTTTTTGCTATTATAAATAATACTGCATTGAACATGCTTGCCGTCAACCCTTGCCCATTCCTTCATTTTGCTGTAGGATCCTAAGAGTTAATTGAACGTCTTACAAGCTTCTTAAAAACAAGGAAATGATTTTACAAGTAATTCAAGGACTGAATAGTTTTCAGAATGTGGAAGAGCCACCGATAAGAATAGCAAACACTAACAATCGTACCCTGAATGCCAGTTTAATGAGCAGCTACAACAATTCAAGGAAGAGCTGTTCGGTGGCCCGCAGAGACTACCTTCCTGGCTCCGTTGGTGTTGTTTAGAAACTGCTCACCATCAAGTAAACAACGAGGTTTGGGAATGATTTTCAGATGTTTTTATTGCTTTGCTTCAAAGATGTAGTTAATCCATTTGACTCTAATGAAAAATACAACAGAAGACCTTCATGAGCTTCTCTCATTTTACCCCTTTTTTACTAGTTCAGTAGTGTAAACATTTAAACAGGAGAAGTAGCGTTTATACGAGAGCACATTCCAGAGAAACTGAAAAATGGGAGCTCTAATAGAGCAAAGAAAAGCCTTAAGGAAGTTCCTAGAGCAGAGCTGGCTGTTGGATATGCGAGGACCAGAGAAAAACTCCCAACGGAAAAACGGAAATTGGTGGGAAGGAGGCTGTGGCTCAACATTTCCGTCAGTTCTGCTTGGTTCCTGGGGCTGGTTTCTCCGCTGGCCATCAGAATCCAAATCTGGTTTGCCAGGGGCAAATCCCAGGTCAGTTCCCCGTCGGTTTATTCCAGTCCTCATTGTTTTCCAGAGACTGCTTCTGCCTGCCACCACCTCTACTCACTGATAGGAAAATTCCCTAAACCCAGAGAGATCTCTCAGTCGTCACCACTACAGGGAGTGACGTACAAATTCGTTTCCTGCCTAAGGTAGTCATAGCTGTCACTGGTACACACCATGCACTGGAGCAAGCGCCTTCCTTTCCTTATTCGAAGTCCTTTAATTGTCCTCACAATGGCCCGAGGTGGCTGGAATCGGCCAGAAGCAGAAACCTGCCTCAAGCCTGTTTGAACCATCAGAAATTGTTTTGGCTCCTAGAACAGGAAGTTCAAAAGTCGTATTGGCTTCAGGCATAATTTGATCAGGATTCTGGCTCCATTTGCCAGGTCAGCTGTGTTCTAAAGCTGGCTTCCCTGGTGGGGGGTGTGGATGGCGCTAGAGGCAGTTGGGGTGACTTCGGTGCTTGTTGGTGTATGGGGTGAGAAGGAGACTTCCTGTGGTTTGCCTAGCAGAGCAGAGACAAAGTTTCCCAGAAGCCTCCAGTAAACCCTTGGTATGCGTTAGCTCGGGCTGCCATTACTCAATACAGGCTGGTGGTTTAAAGAAAAGAGATGGTTTTTGTTTTCTCGCCGTCTGGAGGCTGGAAGTCTAAGATCAGAGTAGCAGCATGATGGGGTGCTGGTGCATGCTCTCCAGGAGCTCCATGCCCCGTCTTGGGCTCCAGGCACGGAGGGCTTGGTGCAAACATAAATAGTTCCCGCTCCTCTTTGGACTATTATTGAAGGCCTTCTAAAACAAAGTCCTTACATTTTAAAGGTCTTTTAAGTACTTCTTACTTAACTTCGATGATGGAATGTCCCCTCCACTTTCCTGAAATCTCCGCCGCTGTCAAATCCAGCTGCTGGCAGAACTCCAAGCATCCCTTCCATCGCTAGATCTCCCTGCGCTGGTTCACACTGTTCAACCTGACCGAGGGGGGTGGAGGGTGGGCTTTGACTGGATTGTGCGACTCTCTTGGTGGAGAAAAAATAGAAGCGTTGATATAAGATACTGCGATATTCTTCTTCATAATACAAAATATAAATTTGGTCTTTATCCCTGTTTCTGTTTCACAGGCCTCCTAAAACCCTTGGAATGTCTGAAGTGATGAGCGCACTGGGAGAATTTTTTTGTTCTGGTATTTGATCCTTTATTCTGTGTTCCTGAAATAGCTGCGGAGCCATGCATGTGCGAGGAACGTCTTGCTATTCATAACAAGCCCCTTCCAACCACACCTGAGTTCATGTTCCTGAGGTAACTTTTTGGAAAGCTTCCAAGGATGAGGGCTGGTTGCCAGGGCAACCAACCATGATTAGAGGGGTGGCACTTTCAGGATGCTCCATCCTAAACCTCCAGGAAAAGAGAGGGGCAGGAGGTTGAATCCATCAGCAATGGCCACTTACTAGTATTTAACCAACCCTCCCATGTCCGGAAGCCTCCATACACCCCCAAAAAGACAGGGACGGTCATCCGGTGAAGGTGCTAGGAGCGTGGTGTGTCCAGCGAGGGCGTGGAAGCTTTGGGTCCTTTCCAACATACTTTGTCCTCTGCAACTCTTCCATCTGGCTCTTCCTGAGTTTCGTCCTCTTACAATAAACCAGGGATCTAGTAAGTGCTGTTTTCCTGAGTTTTGTGAGCCACTCTAGTACATTAATCAAACCTGAAGAGATGGTAATGGGAAACTCCAGTGTACAGGTGTTCAGTCAGAAGCACAAGTGACAACCCGGACTTGTGATTGGCACATGGAGTGTGTGTGTGTGTGTGTGTGTGTGTGTGTGTGTGTGTGTGTGTGTGTGTGGTGCGGTGCAGTCTTGTGGGACTGAGAATGTCTAGGCCCAAGGTGGAGCCACTCCTGCCTGGGTGTCGTATCAGCAACCCAAAACTTAGCTTTTGAGTTCCTATAAATGCTCCGCTTAACCAGAATCACAGCATATCCAGCCAGGCCACCCCTAACTGCCAAGACTCTGTATTGATTTCCTTGTTCTGAATGAGGTTAGCTATGCAACCTCAGCCAATCAATGCAACCCAAATATTTTTCCTTATTTCCTGATTGACCTGCTAGCCTTCCAAGGAAATCTGGGCCTCCAAGCCAATCGTGCCCTGTTCCATGCCGCCTCTTCTAACAGCCTATAAAACTCACCTGCTGCCCAGATGTCCCTCGGGGAGAGTGCGTCACGGCTGGTGAGGCACTGAGCTTTCCCATCCTCAGTGGTTGTTTACCTTTGAATAAAGGACATCAAACTGGTTACTGAATTTTTTATTGTTGTCATTTGACAGCCCTTAGCCTGTGGGATCGCAGGCTATCTTCAGGTAGATGTGTCAGAATTGAGTAAAATTGTAGGACACCCAGCTGGTGTCCCAGAATTGCTAGGTGTGTGGAAAACCCACACATCTGGCATCAGAAGTGAGATAGTATTATCAAAGGGTATCTATCGAGAGCAGGGGAGACACACGGGAGTGTGGCTTTTTTCTTTACAGGTACATATGGGTTTAAGCCCTCTGAGCCTCAGTTTCCTCCTTTGTAGACTGCGGATACTGATACCTATTTCCTAGGGTTGTTCTGAGGAATCCAAATCCATGCGTGACAAGTAATGAGGACTTAATAAACGGGAAGTCCTTCAAGTCCCACTTCCTTCATACATTTTCTTTCGTCTTCCAAAATGGAAGTGGTTACTCTCTCTGAACTGGCATACAAAGCACAGCTAACACAATGGGTTTGGTTATTAACCAAGTACTGTGTTGTGATCACTCTTCTGTTGCTGTCTTGGACTTTTTAAAAGACTTAACTATTGAACTTTCCAATCCTATATAATATAAGGGTAATATGCAAATTGACCCTAATGACTGGGAACGACCGATTGCTATGATGCGCACTGACCACCAGGGGGCAGATGCTCAATGCAAGAGCTGCCCCCTGGTGGTCAGTGCGCTCCCACAGCGGGAGCTCGACTCAGCCAGGTGCCAGGCAAGTACAGTAGTGGCGGGAGCCTCTCTCACCTCCACGGCAGCACTAAGGATGGCCAACTGGGAGAGCGGGCCTAAGCTGCAGTCAGACATCCCCTGAGGGCTCCCGGGCTGCCAGAGGGATGTCTGACTGCCAGCTTAGGCCCAATCCTCCAGAAAGCGGGCCTATGCCGGCAGGTGGACATCCCCCGAGGGATCCCAGGCTGTGAGAGGGCCCAGGCTGGGCTGAAGGGCCCCCTGAGTGCACAAATTTTTGTGCACCAGGCCTCTAGTTAGGTTATAAGCAAGTTGCAATCTGCATTATGGAGCATAGTGTCTTGCCCATATGTCTGGAAAGAATACCCAGTGCAGAATTTTCTCTTCTTCAGGGGTGGTTAACACTACTTTAATATGCTAAGTAAACAGCAGTCATTCTCAATGGCTCACAACAGAAACACACACTGCGAGACTATCCACCCCTGCATTTTAAAGGATGGTAGGGGTCATTGTGACGCAGCTGTGGCTAGTGCTGACTCTGAGATCGCCAGTAAATGCAAGAGCAGCCTGCTTAGCCCCCTCCCCAGGTGGTCCTGGGCCACTGTTTCCATTTCAAGGTCCTTTTGCCCCAATTTATAAAGATGGCTTCTGCCTCAGTTCCTGTTGCAAAAGTTGCTTTCCTGGTATTCTGGAATGTCCTGGCACTCCAAGCATTTCCTATCAAGAACGGCGTCCTTTATGGTTCCAAGCAGGACCACACAGTACGTTCCAGGCCAACTAGCAATGCTTTCCCTGGAATTGGAGCTCTGTCTTGCATTTGCCTGTCTTCTCCTTGAGGACCAAGAGCCTGTCTCTGCAGTAAAGCATCAAACAGACTGTCAAATTACAGGGGGAAGGTTAGGGAGAGGTGGGGGAGATAAGAGATCAACCGAAGGACTTGTATGCATGCATATAAGCATAACCAATGGACACAAAACTCTGGGGGGTGAGGGCATGTATGGGTGTGGGGTGGGGGGGATAATGGTAAGATATGTACACATATAATACCTAAATTTAAAAAAAAGTGGAAAAATTAAAAAAAAAAAAAAAAGAGCCTGTCTCTCTGCAACCCAGGCTGGTTGGTGAGTGGAGGTCGCCACCAAATACCAGATCTCCCAGACAATGCTCACCTTTCCTGAGGGCACGGCTCTTTGCCCCCCGGGCTGGACTTCTCTTGTCAGCTGAGTCAGACTCCCACCCCTTCTGAGGGTAGTGAGTGTGGCCAAGGGCCAAGACTGGTGCCAGCTTTACTCTGAGAAAATAGCCGTGCTTCCTGCAACAGGGCAGGTGCTGCTGCTGATCCAATGACCTGGTCAGAGCACAAGCAGTCCTCACATACGGGAACACAGACACAGGCAGTGTGCACTCACGGGGCTTTGCCAGTTCCACTCTGTTGTAATCTACAGCACTCCCCGCCCTGCACAAAGTAGGTCATCGGGTCAGAAGGCTCTGCGGAGTTCCGGCAGACCCAGCTGTGGCCTTGGGGGTGACTCCGCGGCAGCTCTCCTTTCCCCTAACCCTCTCCAGCTTATCTCCTGGGGGGAGGGGGGGGGTCTCTCTCGATCTCTCTGCCAAGTCATTGACTTGAGTTTCTCCAACTCCTAATCTGAGGCACCACTTGACACCAAAATAGGCCCCAAGACATCGCTGCCTGTCATTACAGTTTTCCCGTTAAAGGCACCTTCCGTGAAAGGCCGTATTAGAAATTGGCATACTGGCTTGATGGCAAAGAATGGCAGTCATGACACCTAGAACGTCATTGCTTTAGGGTTATCACAATGTTGATACTTCCAAAGGCAGCACTTTTAAGGTGTGTGTGTGGGGGGGCGGGGGGGGGGGAGGCCTAGATATCATTTGTCAAAGGGCTATCAGTATAATTTCGTCTCCTTGAGGGTATTTCTGGGAAGTAGGAGGTAGGAGGACAAGATTAGAAGAGTCCAGTAAATTCAGTTCATTTCTCCCTCTCTTTGGTGATCTATCCACTTCTGGAAATTCAGGTAAATTCAATTCAATAAGCATTTTTTGAGGCCAACTTTGTTGCGTGCATTCTACTAGGCACTGGTGAGACCAAGAAGAATAAGACATAATCCTGGCCTTCAAGAAACTCAAAACCTGGTGGCCACTCGAAAAAGAATTACGTATTCCACAGAACTTATCTGTCCCCAACGCAGTCCAACGGTCAGCCCACGCAGTTGTTTTTATTTCTCTTAAAAATCACACACACACATGATTAGAAAAACAAAAGACTCACACGAAAAATGCTCCACCACTCAGGTGTACCCACTGAGAAAGAGCAAGGTACACCTGCCTCTTCCGAGGAAAACTTCTCAGTAGATCTCAGCGCGATCTAAATCTGTCTTCTAGAGATCTTTTTTCTTTTTGGTTGTTGAATCTTTGCATAAAGTAGCTTAAAGGCAACTAGATTCACACTCATGGTAAACCCCACTGAGTCATTTCCTCCGACCTCTTTCCGAAGCCAGAGCGGAGACAAAGCGAGCAGCTGGAGCGTCACAGCTGTCGCAGGAAGCGGGGAGGCTGTCACCTGCACGACAGACGCACTCACTCTGCTTTCCTTCGAAGGGCACGTGAGTCCGGGCGAGCACCAATGGGCGCATGGAGAAGGAACATAAGCAAGAGCCTCCTAACCACTGTTTTCTAAAACAGAATGGGCTGCCTGGACAAGCAGTGAGTTCTTCTTACGAGCTTTAAACAAGGAGGAAGCTAGACCACTTTGTGAAAGGGGTGCTATAAAGATGAAGCTGCCTATATATGTCTCACAAGGCATGTGTGGCCTGCACTCAGGACGGAGGGGGCCCCGGAAAGAGGCCAGGCCAGTTTGAACCCAACTGAATCTCTTTTTGTTGTTGTTGTTCATCCTCACCCGGGGAAGTTTTCCATTGATTTGTAGAGAGTGGAGAGGGAGAGACACAGAGAGAGAAACAACGATGTGAGAGAGACGCATCGATTGGTTACCTCCCACATGGGGATTGAACCTGCAACCGAGGTACGTGCCCTTGACCGGAATCGAACCCAGAACCCTTCAGTCTGCGGGCCGACGCTCTATCCACTGAGCCAAACTGGCTGGGGTCCCAACTGAATCTTTTGAAGACCTCCTTTTTTCTTAAATCTTTTTTTTTTTTTTTTTTTGAGAGCGAGGGAGAAGAAGGAAGAGAGAGAAACATCCATCGGTTGCCTCCCGCATGCATCCCCAGAGGGGATTGAATCTGCAACCTGGTATATTCACTGACCGGGAATCGAACCACCACCTTTGGGTGTCTGGGACGACACTCCAACTAACTGAGCCACCCTGGCCAGGGCTGAAGACGTCCTTTTTTGCTGTCTTCTAAAATACCGAGTATGAAAAAATAAAATCCCGAGTATGGAACGGTCATTGAATGAACTGCCTTCTTTTGGGACTGGGGAAAACTTGATCAAACACGATGTTATCTGCGTGATTGATTACCCAGGTTAGGACATTCTCTCTCTCTTTTTTAAAAAATATATTTTATAAATTATTTTTACAGAGAGGAAGGGAGAGGGATAGAGTTAGAAACATCGATGAGAGAGAAACATCCATCAGCTGCCTCCTGCACACCTCCTACTGGAGATGTGCCTGCAACCAAGGTACATGCCCTTGACCGGAATTGAACCTGGGCCCCTTCAGTCCACAGGCCAACGCTCTATCCACTGAGCCAAACCAATTAAGGCAGGACATTCTCGAGGAGGTATTAACACTGGGATTGCTGATTGGGTCCGCTGGCTTTGCCAACTTAGTAACTCACATCTGTTTGATGAGTGACTCACTCGAGGCCAAAATGCTGTTGCTTAAAAAAGAGACAGAATCTGGGACACTATTCAAGCATTTAGAACAAAGTTTAAACCCAAACTGGGATCGGTGCCTGGGTATTCATCAACTTTGCAAAGGAAAACAAAATAAGATTGAAAACAATCTGTGGCGATGAAGTAAGGAAAAGCGTCATAGGGACATTTACATGTTTGTGCAGATGTACTTTTAATAAGGTTGTTGCTTGTAATGTGCCACTGACGACAGGTTTGAAACCAACTGGGCATTTTCTTCACAAGGGCTTTAAACAGGATCCCAGTGTTCATTAAAAAGCGGTTCGGATCCTGTGCAGCCTCTCAAGCATTTAGTTGGCTTATCGTCTGGAAAACTAGCATTTTCAGACCCAGAACTCTAAGGCATTGCTCCTCATATGTATTAACTCACTTGAGAAAATCTGCGTTAGAGGCGAAAAACTTGAGGAGAATAGACCTTTTTCTGACATTCGCAGTCCTTGTGTTGGTGATGTGTGTAGCAGAAATGGTCTTTGGTTTTTTTTGTTTTTTTTTTGTGTGTGTGTGTGTGTGTGTCTCAACGAGATTGTCACACTCCCCTTTACTTGAGACTAATCCCGGAAGGTTCAGAAAAGAGAATTTATCTAAGACCCACTGTATCAGAATCTCGGGGGCAGGACTCAGGAGGCTAAATTTTTAACCAGTATCTCTGGAATTCTTACCAATATTGAAGTCTGAGAACCACTGCATATCCATGGTAATTCGTATCAGTGTTGAAGCTTGAGAACCATTGCGTATCCCTAGTAATTCATATCAATATTGAAGTTTGAGAACACTGCGTATCCCTGGTAACATGTCAGTGCTGAAGTTGGAGAAACGGTGCTGCAGTCCCTTGAATTCCCCTGTTGCCTCCTTTTGCTTCTCCTGTAGGAGCCTTGCCCCCCAGGGCGTTCCTCTGTTTTTTTCTCCTTTTCACGGTGCCACTGGCATTTCTACTCAGTTGCAGGTAAAATGGGAAACATGAGTCATCCTGAGAAAACATATGTGGAACCCTCTTCCTGTATTTTTTTTAAAAAACCATACATCGGGGAAGAGGTAGGATAGAGAACACACATCTGAGGCATAGATGGTTTTTCTTAATAAAGTCAAGAGTCCCATGGAAGAAACAGAATGTCTAGCAATCACCATAGCACATACCTATGTCTTCAAGATTGAACGTTGGCAATTTTATTTCTTGCAGGAGTCGTCACTTTCAGCGACTTACAAAACCAAGCACGGGGAGTTTCTTGGTTTTTCAGATTTTCACACTCTCATAAAATATGCTTATTTATCCATTTAGTAGTATATCATTGTTTTTAAAAAGCAATGTGTTTATGGTAAAAAATTAAAATAGTATAAAAGGATAAACAGTGAAAAATAAAGTCCACTTCACAGCAGCTGCAACCAATGACACACCACTGTGGCCAATTTATACCCCAGAGATGTTCTATGTGTACCAAGCATATAAATGTATATATAACCCCCTTCTGTACACAGATGGGAGCATGCTGTGCACAACACTGTACATCTTGCTTTATTCCTTCTGTTACAGAAAACCAGAGAAGAACCAAACAACGCTTAGAGAGATGGAGTTACATTTATTACGCACGGGCCCAGAGGAAAATGTCTCTCAAATTCTGGGCCCCAACATGGAGGAACTTTCCCTATTTTTATGTTTTTACCTTCTTTGTCTCCAAAATATGGGGTGTTTCCAGCCCCCTTTGTAAGTTCTTAAAGAGCCCCTATGTGCTGGGGCCTTGAGACCTCAACCAAAGGCCTGGCCTGGTGCCAGCACTGATAACTTCGTCCGGGGAAGGTTTAATGGCCTCTCTGAAGTGAGAGTAGTCTTATTTTCCTTATTATTTAAGCAAGAAAGCAAGCGTTTACAGAAACCAAATAGCAGGGTTAAATTTCAAACAGCAGTTTTTATAGAAGATGGATGCTTCACTTCAACAACAGATCTTCCAGATTATTGCAAATTAGCACATCATTCTTGTTAACAGCACATCCATTATGTTAGAATAATGTAGCTCTGGTCCCTCTTCACTTCCTGGGTCGGAAGGTATCTAGCAAAGAAACTGAGACCTCCTTGATGACTGTGATCACCGTCTCCAGGCTTTCCCAACTCCGCTTCCTGCAAGGCACGCTCCGATGTGACACAGTAACACAGCTGAGGGTTATTTAACCCCACTCTGTTATTTTCATCTAGACCGTAGGTCCCGTCAATAAAGTTGCACAGCTTACAGGTAAAAGGCAGGTGGAAGGGACAGGATTTGCTGAAGCAGTGTTTGCTAAAGCAACTGCAGGCTGGGACCTATGGGTAGATTGTGAAGTCAGTTGGGTGGGTTTGAAACCCGGCATACATTAGGAAGGAAGGGAGGTAGAACAGAAAATATGGGCAGCACATACAGGAAAGGTAAGTACTGTTCTAGGAGACATTCGTTTCCGTTTTACAAGTATGTGTGTACTGGTTTCCGATATGAATTATATCCCTAACTGAAGTCACGGCAAAACCAAATTTGAAAAACAAGTGTACTCCTTGGGAAAACAAGTCCTTTAAGTCTTAATAAAATGTAGGAGGATTATGGTGTTAAAGATAACTGAGGCATATTGAACTTTGGAAGAGTGTTTTGTTTTGTTTTTGAGCAAAAATCGATTGGAACAGGGCAGTGCTGGAAACAGATAAGAGCGCTCATGGGGCAGGAGCCGGGGCAGGACTTACACAGAGAAAGTGTGGGAGTAAAGAGAGGAAACGGATTGGCTACAGCTTCACGCCCACGTGGCTGTTTGTAATTGGTTGTCCTTAGGTTTGGTTTCGTAACTTTGAGGCATTTACAAGCTGGGATTTGGTTTGCTTAGTCACTAAGCAAACTGCGGCTCTCGAGCCACATGCGGCTCTTTGGCCCCTTGAGTGTGGCTCTTCCACAAAATACCACGGCCTGGGCGAGTCTATTTTGAAGAAGTGGCATTAGAAGAAGTTTAAGTTTAAAAAACTGGGCTCTCAAAAGAAATTCCAATCGTTGTACTGTGGATATTTGGCTCTGCTGACTAATGAGTTTGCCGACCACTGGCTTAGTGGGCCCACAGGATTAGAGTCACCTGTCTAACAGCCTCCTTGTTCAATTGATTTAACAGGGGTCAAATACATTTGGCCGGCTCTGCGGACCAGTTTGCCTTTTGGGAGGTTCAAAACTCCCGTTAGTATATTAAAAACCTTCAAAATCGTGCAGCGAAGAGCCCTGTTGAGCAAAACGTTTCCCGGAGATCGGCGGCAGAGCCTCCTCTGGATTCCGGAGACAACACCTGTGACCTCCCTCCGGCCCTGGCGTGGGGAGAAGCGTGTGCACCTGCGCGGCGTGGCCTCTGATCGCCGCCCGTGGGCCCTGTCTCTGAGTGCCAACTCCTGTCCCCGAGTCTGACCTCCTTCAGCCCAACAGAGGGGACAGCGGTGTGGACACGGGGAGACGTGCCGGCCACTGACAGGAAGGAAGCAGCACGTCAATCGTTCAGTCTCCGTCTGGTCTCAGGGCCCAGCTGCTCACCCTGCCTTGCTTTTGATCACTCTTTTAAATCCCGGGGTTTCTTCCAGGTCTGTGGCTAAGACCTCTTTTCAAGCTTCCTCCAATCCAGGCATGCTAAGTAAGGTAACCTACCTGGGGCCAGAGTGGGAGACCCCGGGGCCTGCCCTGGAGAAGTCCTTCTGCCGCTCCGGATTCAGTTTTTAACGTCTAGGGATGACTTGGTAACCAATTAGACTGAGATATTGTCACGCTGGACAAGTTCCTTCACTCTTCCGTGTCTCCAGGGCCCGTATCTAAGATACAGAGGTTGGACACTGATTTGGGAGGTCCCGGCCTGCATCAGTATTTGGGTCTTCAATCTGGTGTTCTTGACTTTAAAGTAATCCTGAAAAAATGTTCCCTCCTTGCCAAGCACCGTATCAGCTGCTGGCGAGATGACGGGGAACCAATAATGTCTGCATCCTGTCCCCAGCAGCCACCAGCGTGGACAAATGGTGATTCCAAACTCTGGTCTGGGCGCAAGAGCGTTTGAGAAGGGCAGTCTTGTACCTGGTTACTAGCGTGACTACAGAAAACACGTCTTGGTCTCACAGAAGTATCTACTCTGCTCAGAAAGGAAACGTGACCGATGTCTGTATTAGAAATAGACGGTGCCAGTTTCCAGTGTCGTGTCCCCTTGGAGAAGAGCCACGATATCAATGAGCACTCCCCCCAACAGCAGCAGCTGGCCAGGGCCGGATTGTATGCGTGCTCTGACTAATCCTCTCAGGTGCAATTCTCTGTTCAGGCAAGAATCCCTTCTTGAAAAAAAAAAAAAAAAGAATCCCTTCTGAGCAGCTGATGGACTGCCTGAAAATGGAGTTAAATTGAGGTAGTTACTGATGCTAATGCAATTATTCCTGAAAAAGGGTTGCCTACCCATGCTAAACCTAAATTCAAATATACTGAGAAGGTGGATACAAAATTAAATGTCCCATAAACCTGTAACCGTATATTCTGTAAGTGTTCTTAAAAAACACACACAAACAAAAAACAAAAAAAGAAACAAGCAAAACATGCTGGCTTTTTATTTGACAAGATCCAGGCATGTTTTTGGAGTGTCAGCTACGTACATGGCAGTCACTGTCAAACTTGTTTTGTTTTTTTCCCATTTCTATTTGTTAAGTGACCCCCAAAAGTACTCTCCAGATGATGGGAGACAATAGCTGTATTGTACTGCGTACTGGTCGGATCACATCTGGAACACTGTGTCCATTTTGAAAGGAACACAGACAAATGAAAGTATTCTCTGAGAAGTGAGGGAAAAATGGAGAGGGAACTTAGAGCCGTGCAAAAACGGAACTGCCGAAGAGGGTGTGCATTTTTAGGCCAGAGAAGAGCAGGTTATAAAGGCACACAATAGCTAGGTAGCTCTCTTCCAATATGTAAAAGTAGGCAGCGTTCTTATTGCTCTGGAAAGCAAAAGGCAGACAAAAGGTTGAAGTCATGCAGAGCCATGGCTGAGCTCAACCCCAGGTGCAGCGAAGTCTTCGCTTTGGAGCTAGTACTTCATCACAGAGGGAACCAAGCACAGGCTGGCCTATCACCGGGCTGCATAGGGTCGCTTCTGCTTCTATTTTGAATATTAGACTTTATGTCCCTTCTTGCCCTTTGGTCAATGAGAAACCCAGAGTTCGATGAAAAATTAGGTCACATTGTATAATTCTACCATCCACGCAGCTGGTACAATCTGCTCCGGAACCCAGGTCTCCGTTGGAACCCCGTCTCTCTCAGCTCTAACCTCGCTGCAGAGTTGTGCCTGACGTCATTCATCGCTCTGATGTACGTTTCCAAACTCAAGCAGGATAAACTCTCTCGGATTATGACCTCAAGGACATGATGTGAAGACATGAATAAGTTGCAGGGTCGGACATGGAGCCTTCCAGCTTTCCAAAAATTGACATTGCTGAAGGATTTTCTTACAATAGAGGGAGCTCCAAAATCAGCCAGGCAGAGGAAGAGAGATACCACACGATCTCACTCATCTGTGGAATATAATGAACAACATAAACTGAGGAACAAAGACAGACCCAGAGACAGAGAGGCGTGGATCAGACCGTCAGACCTCAGGGGGAAGGCAGGGGAGGGTGGCGGTAAGGGGGAGAGATCAACCAAAGGACTTGTATGCATGCTTATAAGCCTAACCCAGTGGTCGGCAAACTCATTAGTCAACAGAGCCAAGTATCAACAGTACAACGATTGAAATTTCTTTGGAGAGCCAAAAACCGACTTCTGCGCATGGGCCACGAAGTTTCAATCGCACTGTACGTGTGCGCCTGCACGCGGTATTTTGTGGAAGAGCCACACTCAAGGGGCCTAAGAGCCGCATGTGGCTCGCGAGCCGGTTTGCTGACCACTGGCCTAACCAATGGACACAGACATCAGGGGGGTGAGGGCATGAGTTGGGGGGTGGAGGGGCAATGGGGGGATAAGGACACATATGTAAAACCCTAATCAATAAAAAAAAAAAAAATAGAGGGCGCTCCACTAGCCTGCCGCTTTCTGGAGGAAAACCCGTTATCGGTGGTCAGAGAATCATCCCAGGAAGTGCTCCCTGACGGTCAGCACTGGGATGCCGATCACACCCCCTGCAGTCACATCCTGTGTGTGGGGACAGCGCCTTATGAAGGGTCACTCAGTGATGCATTGCTCTGAGCGAGGGGCGGGGCGTGGGGTCAGGGCGAAGCCAATGAATGCAGGGAGGGTGAGGAGGGGGAGAGGGAGGAAGAGAATACAGGATAGAGGTCGAGGGCAGAGCTCTGCCAAAGGGGGGAGGGGGAGGGGAGGGAGGGGAAGGGAGGGCTGGCAGTGTCAGTGCCAGCTGTGGTCACAGCCGTCAGCAGAGCAGTTGAGGTTATGCCCTAGTTCCGTGGTCGGCAAACTCATTAGTCGACAGAGCCAAATATCCACAGCACCACGATTGAAATTTCTTTGGAGAGCCACATGTTTTAAACGTAAACTTCTTCTAACGCCACTTCTTCAAAATAGACTCGCCCAGGCCGAGGTATTTTGTGGAAGAGCCACACTCAAGGGGCCGACCACGGGCCTAGGAGGCTGCTGCTAGGAGAAGGCGGGAAGAGTAAGTCCAGGGGGCACCTAGCTGGATGGCAGAAGTACATCCTCTCCGATGTCAGTCCATCGGTGTTGAAGACTAGAGAAGCCTCCAGATTCTGAGGATGGTTAAAAAAACACGACTTTCTACTTGAACACTATCTTCTATTTGTCAAAGTTCGTTCACATGTTATGTGACCAAATAGAACACTGTAAAAACTTTAAAATATTCTCGAAATGTCTGGAATCCCAAACCTGCTTACTGCCGGCCAAATTCTGGGTCCCCAGTGTAAGGCCAGTGGGTGTGCTGGGTGCCAGTGAGGATCCCTGCATTGCATTTTTGCAGTAACCAAGACCAAGATCATCTCCCGTCTTTCGCATTTTGGCCGCCTGTGTAGTTTGGGTGGCGAGAGTACGTTCTGTGGTGCCTATGTATTGTCCAGAGGGACATCTGACCCGGTAATTGACACAATTGCTCAAAAGCATGAACAGCAGGTCCAGGATGCATTTCCTATGTTTATTCTGGCTTGTTCTAGTAAATCTTCTCATTTTAGGGCTTGTGCCAGTGAATCCTCAAACTAAAGCAGAAATGTTGAGTACTATTTTTTTCAAATTAATATTCTTTATACCTGTGCTGCTTCTCAGAAAAGGTCAATTCTAATATTTCTCAAGTGCAACATGAAGGATTTGATTCAGCCCAGCCAGCATGGCTCCGTGGTTGAGCGCTGACCTATGAACCAGGAGGTCATGGTTTGATTCCCAGTCAGGACACGGCAGCCGATCAATGATTCTCTCTTATCATTGATGTTTCTATCACTCCCTCTCCCTTCCTCTCTGAAATCAATAAAAATATATTAAAAAAATAATTTGATTTAGGTCCATTCAGGAAGTATTTATTGAGGAGGAAGGACAAGTACAAGCTATGACATGACAAAGAGTAGTGGCAACAGCAGAGGCATAGCATGTAATAGACAAGACTGTGGAGTCCGGGCCTGATAGCTGAAGTTGTTTTATTTTTATTCTTTTATTTTTTTTGACAGCTGGAGGTTAGATTCTAACTCCACCGCTGCCTGCAGTGGAGGTTGTGGCCGAGCCAGTTAGTTTCTCTGGGTCTTGGCCTCCTCAGTGGTGGAGACAATGACAGCACCCACTTCTCACTAGAGTTGTCGCGCATTTTCAGTGATTAACAATGTAGAACTCTGACATCTAACCTTTGGTAAACGGTCTGGAAGTGCCAGCTGTCATTATTCAAGGGTTTCTACTTGGAGTCCTAAGAATTAAGCAAACATTGCCTTAACCCTACCATGTAATTTGAAATATCAGGAAAGAAATTTAGATCCTAGACCTTTTTTTAGAAATTACACTTTCACTGTCTTAAGAGTTTCAATCGTAGATGGACAAATGTAAACATAATAATGTTTCAGCTATTTAAAATGAAAGGATTTCATTTAAAAAAAAAAAGAGAGACTTTCCCTGGCTGGTTGCTCAGTGGTTAGAGCGCCAGTCCTTGCACCTAAGGGTTTTGGGTTTGATTTCCCGTTAAGGGCACATACCTGGGTTGCAGGTTCGATCCCCAGCTCTGGTCAGGGTGGGTGCAAGAGGCAACCAATTGATGTGTCTTTCTCACATTGATGTTTCTCTCTCTCTTCCTCTCTCATTCCTTCCTTTCCACTGTAAAAATCAATGGGAAAAAATTTCCTCTGGTGAGGATTAACAAAGAGAGAGGGAGGGAGGGAGGGAGGGGAAGAGAGAGAGAGAATTAATTTAGGTATAATATAGATTAAGGGACTTACTGGAGATGGAATAAAGAAGACTATACCAAGGAATTCTGTTTTCTGATAATCTCTAAAGCACTGCTTAAGTATGTAAACCATAATCTGCAGACAAAAATAAATAAATAAATAAATACCCAGAGCCAACTTTGGATCACAGATACTATTAACCCTTTTGTACGCTTGGTGTTTTTATAGGCACAGATTTAAATGGAAGGTCAAGGCCCAGCCTGAGTGTGCATGAGTGAGTTAAGTCACCTACCTTCTGGAAAGTGTAGTCATTTGCTTTTTTTTTATGCCAGCAACATTAAAATAGCATTTATACACAGGCAAGGTAGAATGGCTAACTGGGGAAAGCAAACCATATAATTCAAACCAAATGACTGCCTTTGGTCTGAGTTATCCAAGTAACTATGACGAAATCGGTTGTTCTTTGTTTTATTTTGTTTGCTTTCCTTTGGAAACAGTGGGATCGATGGGAAAAGTAGATGAACAAAATTATTCCAATAGTTGTCCCAATTTTTTACCCAGGGACAGTCAGTGTGGGCCCTTAAAATAGATAATAGGAAGTGCCGTGGAAATGTTTCGCCCAAAAATAAGAACTGAGCTCCTGTCATTTTACTGTTACAGCATAAGTTCTATTTAAATTTTATGTTTTAAAAATATTGACACTATTCAGATGCTTACTTTACGCTAGGATCAGCCCAAACCTACATTTACTGCGTCACTGCTGCCTGTCAGCAGAAAGCAAGGCTAGCGCAGTGATTTCTAAATGCCGTCTAGGAGGAAAAGAGCTCAGACATGACGTGTAAGAGAGGACCAATGTTTTCCGGGTTTTGTTTTTAATTGTTGACAGTAAATTGATGCCCCCCAATTCCCTCCCCTTTACCCTCCTCCTCCCAGCTCTGCCCACCCCAGGCCACTATTATCTGTGCCCATTTGTGGGAGCCCCTTTCACGTCTCTCGTTTTTCAGGGTTCCTGTTCAGGTCCGGTTTCTGGAGAAGGCCGAAATCAAAATGAAGAGAGACTGGAAAAGAGTTAATTTGGGTAAAGGTAATAAGCGGATTACCATATCAGTAAGGATTTACATGATTACAAGATGGGGAAGTTGCCTCAGTTACCATTGTCTCAATTAGATAGGGAGTGGTTGGCTCTGACCTTTCAGAGCTTCAAGGTTGACCAGCCTTTTACATCTTTTCTATTAGTGAGACAATGGTCGGTTTCCTGCACCCATTGGTTATTCTTAATTTCTTCCCATCCCCCCTCTGAGACATATTAGTCTGTTCCATGCCTCCATGTCTCTGGAACTATATTGTTCTTCAGTTTATTTTGTTCATTAGATTCCACTTATAAGTGAGATCATATGATGTTTATTTTTCTCTCACTGGCTTATTTCACTCAGCAAAATACTCTCCAGGTCCATCCTTGCTATTGCAAAGGTTAAGAAATCCCTTTTTTACTGCTGCATAGCATTCCATTGTGTAAATGTACCACAGCTTTTTTATCCACTCATCTACTGATGGGCACTTGGGCTGTTTCCAGGTCTTAGCTATTGTAAATTGTGCTGTTACGAACACAGGGGTGTGTATATTCTTCCTGATTGTGTTTCAGGCTTCTTAGGATACATTCCTAGAAGTGGGATCACTGGTTCAAATGGCAGTTCCGTTTTTAATTTTTGGGGTAAATTCCATACCGTTTTCATAGCGGCTGCACCAGCCCACATTCCCACGAGGCTTCCCTTTTCTCCACATCCTCGTCGGCACTTGTTTGTTGAATTTAAAGCTATAAAACTTTCTCTGAGCACTGCCTTCGTTGCATTTCCTCTCCACCCCAAATAAGTAATTTGTATTTTTGTTATCATTCAGTTTGAAATATTCTCCAATTTTCCTTTTTTAATTTGACCCATGGATTACTTAGAAGTCTGTTGTTTAACTTCTAAATATTTGAGGATTTCCAAATATTATGGACTGAATGTGTGTGTTCCCCTCCATTCATATGCTGCAGCCCTAACGCCAATATAGCTGTATTTGAAGATGGGGCCTCTAAGGAAGCAATTAAGGTTAAGTAGGGTCCTAAGGGTGAGGACCTGATCCAAGAGAATAAGTGTCCTTATAAGAGAAGACACCAGGGGGGTGCAGAGGGGCCTCTAAAAGCCCCCTCTGGGGGCTCCTGGTCGTGCTTGAGGGGGAGCCTTTCAAAGAGACACTCTCGCAGCCCAGCCTGGGGGCCGGCAGCCTTCGGAGGTGAGTCAGGTGTGGCCCATCTTCCTGATGAGTTTCACCTCCTCACCCAGGAAGTGGTTCTCTGGGAAGTCACGGAGCTGAGTTCTGCACGGGTAGAACTAGGGCCTGCAGCTCCACTAGGGCCGGGTCAGGTTCCTCTCCAAGGCCAGGGCAGCTTCCATGGCGTCCTGGGTTTTGCCCACTCATCCTGCACATCCTGGAAGAAGGTGGCCACCACGCTGGCTTTGCATCTTTAAGAGACGCTGGGCGCCCAGTTACTTCTCTGCCAACTCGAGGAAGAAGTGGTCCACACCCTCCAGAGCCATATTATCACGGTCGGTCGAAATAGAAGCCCTGAGAGAGGTAATGTGGGGCCCACAGAGGCAGGTTGGCCAGGCGGTTGACCACAGCCTCCACCTTGATGGAATAATTCTGACGAATTTGGGAGCTCATGGTTTTTCAGCAATAAGGAGTTAAGGTAGGAAAAAAACTCAGTGTGTTGATGGTCTCAGAGGTGGTTCTGAAGGTGGAGACTGGATAAGACACAGGAGAGTGGCTGGAGGCTGGGTCCCCGGGTCTATTCCATCCAAACACTGTTGAAGCAAGAGACAGATCCGGGACCACCAAGGGAACTGTCCATAATTTTCTTCTTCTAAAAACGGAATCATATTCCATTATATGTATATACCACAACTTCTTTATCCATTTCTCTGTTGATGGACATTTAGGTTGATTCCACATCTTGGCTATAGTGAATAGTGCTGTAATAAAATTGAAATGCTAATATTTCTTCAAGATACTGGTTTGAATTCTTTGGAATTCCACAGAGTAGGATTGTTGGATTATATGGTACGGTAATTCTATTTTTAAAATTTTTGAGGAACTTCCATACTGTTTTATTTACTTAAAAGACTTTTTAAAAAATTGATTTCTAGAGAGAGGAAAAGAGAGGGAGAGAGAGAGAAAGATCAATGTCAGAGCAAAACACTGATCAGCTGCCTCTTGCATGCCACTGGAGATGGAGCCTGCAACCTGGGCATGTGTCCTGACTGGGAATCGAACCTGTGACCCTTCAGTGCAAGAGACAATGTTCCAACCAGCTGAGCCACACCAGGCAGGAACCATACCGTTTTATATATTAGCTGCACCATTTTGCATCCCCATCAACCATGTACATCATGCCAACATTTGTCTTTTGTTTTTCTGATAATAACCACCCTGACAGGTGTGAAGTGTTATCTCATTTGATTTAAATTTTCCTGATGATTTTGTGATGTTGAGCATGTTTTTCATAGGACAAATGATCGTTTGTATATATTTTGGAGATTATCCCTCTATCAGATATAGAATTTGAAAATATTTTCTCCCATTCCATATGTTGCCTTTTCATTCTATTGATTGTTTCCTTTACTGTGGAACCTTGCAGCTGAAAATAAACTTTTTGAAAATAATCTCAAAGGAAATCTCCTTTTTTTTCTGCCTGAATCTAAGTGGCTATGCCTTTGCGATGATTTGTCTTCCTCTGGATCCCACATTTCTGTCTTACTACTCTCTCTTCTCCGCTCTGCTTCACAATTCTGGGGAAGATTACCTAGGGCCGGGGTCGGCAAACTGCGGCTCGCGAGCCACATGCGGCTCTTTGGCCCCTTGAGTGTGGTTGGCTCTTCCACAAAATACCACGGCCTGGGCGAGTCTATTTTGAAGAAGTGGTGTTAGAAGAAGTCTAAGTTTAAAAAATTTGGCTCTCAAAAGAAATTTCAATCGTTGTACTGTTGATATTTGGCTCTGTTGACTCATGAGTTTGCCGACCACGGACCTAGGGGATGTTAGTGAAGTAGACTGTGTCGTGATGGGTATGGTTCAGAACCATGGAGAGCGACACACGGGGTTCAAACCTCTAACAGTGGTGATCTACCTGATATTGACAGGTCTTTATTGGCCTGTCCTAAACCCTAGAGTTTAGAGCAATGCCTAACATATGAAAAGTAGTCAATAAATATTTGTTGAATGAAATGAAATGACATGCATTCTCCCTAGGGGAATCAATGTGTGGAGGACTATGAACATTTCTGTAGCTCTTGATACATGCCACCAAATTCTTTTCAGAAGTAGAACATTTAATTTATACAGCCACCAAGTAAAACTTTGATTTTTCTCTTTATATCCTTCACTCATTTTTCTTGTTTATTGAAGTACTAGAGGCCCGGTGCACGAGATTTGTGCACTGTGGGGGTGGGGAGGAGGTGGGCCCTCAGCTGGGCCTGCACCCTCTCGCAGTATGGGACCCCTCGCTCCTTACCACCCGCCTGCCTCAGAGACGGGAGAGGCTCCTGCCACCACCGCTGCACTCACCAGCCGTGAGCCCGGCGTCTGGCTGAGCAGGTGCTCCCCCTGTGGGAGTGCACTGACCACCAGGGGGCAGCTCCTGCATTGAGCATCTGCCCCCTGGTGGTCAGTGTGCGTCATAGCAACCAGTTTTTCTGCTGTTCAATTTGCATATTAGGATTTTATTATATAGGATATTTGACATACAATATTACAGTAGGTCCTCGGGTTACATCGGAGATCCCTTCCTACGGCGTGACGTAACGTGATTTTCGCCATAAGTCGGAACCTACTTACATAAGCACTTACGTCACTCACATGGAGCACAGACACAGCAGGAATGAACTGACAGTAAAAAAAATTTAAAAGAAAGATAACAATTCCTGACCTTTATTTGCGGTAAATAATAAAAAACATAAAGCACATACATATGTACATACGTTGAAATGATGGAACTTTTTTTTTATATAAATAAATGGGAGATGGTGACATAACCATGAAACGACATATGTAACCCGAGGACTGCCTGTATATTAGTTTCAGGCGTACAACATAGTTAATTCGACATTTATATTCCTTATGATGTGATCACGACAGTAATTCTAGTAACCATCTGTCACCATACAGAATTATTATGATAATATTGACTATTTTCCCAATGCTGTGCATTACATCCATATGGCTTATTTTTCATAACTGGTGGTTTGTACCTCTTATTCTCCTTCACTTTTATTTATTTATTTATTTTTTGCCAATTCCCCCACCTCCCTGCCCTCTGGCAACCTTCAGTTTGTTCTCTGTATCTATGAGACTGTTTTTATTTTGTTTTATTTATTCATTTGTTTTTTTATTGCACATTTAAGTGAAATAATATGGTATTTGTCCTCTCTGACTTACTCATTTAGTATAATACCCATTTAATGATGTTAAGTCTTCCGATCCATGAACATGAGATGCCATTCCATGTGTTTAGGTTTTTTTAATTTTTTTTCAAATTGCATACACACACACACACACACACACACACACACACACATTTAACTCGCACAGCTAGTTAGCTAAAAAATAAACTAAATAGCTTTTGGGTACTGATTAGCAGCTATAACTATTCCTTTTACTTTTATGTAGCTAAAGTAATTCTTAATGTATTAGAATTAAAAATATTTATGAAGAAGTACTCATTAGTCCTGGCCGGTGTGGCTCAGTTGGTGGAGTGTCGTCCTATGCACCAGGTCACCAGTTCGATTCCTGGTCAGGGCACATACCTGGGTTGTGGGTTCAATCCCTGGTCGGGGTGCATATGGGAGCCAAGCGATCAATGTTTCTTTTTCTCTCTCTCCCTCTCCCCCCGCTAAAAAAAGGAAGTACTCATTAAAACAATACATGTTGCTCTAAGTAATTTCTTAAATCAGAAGAAACAAACAAAACCCCCCCACAAAATTTAGTTAATATATAAACTGAGAAAGTATAATGAAAAGTGCTTGAGACTGGAAGTCAGGAAATTGGGAAGCTAGGCGTATAACCTTCGGAAAAATTATTTTACCTCTCTAGGACTGTTTCCTCACATCTACACTAATAAAAGAGAAAAATGCTAATTGACCGTACCTTCGCTATGCCCACAGCCAATTAGAACAAGTATGCAAATTAACCCAACAAAGATGGCGGTTAATTTGCATACGCTGAGGGAGGGAGGAGTGAAGACTGAAGACAGCATAGAAGGAAGAGGGAGGGAAAGCAGAAAGCAAGGCGGCTGCCAGAGGGAAAGCGCGGGGCAGCGGTGGCGGGAGGGAAAGCGCAGGGGGGGTCAGCTGTGGGAGGGAAAGCGTGGGGTGGGGGGCAGAGATGGTGGGAGGGAAGGGAAAGCACCAGGTGGTGGCGGGAGGGAAAGCGCGGGGCAGCGGTGGCGGGAGGGAAAGCGCAGGGGGGGTCAGCTGTGGGAGGGAAAGCGTGGGGTGGGGGGCAGAGATGGCGGGAGGGAAGGGAAAGCACCAGGCGGCGGCGGGAGGGAAAGTGCGGGGCAGCGGTGGCTGCGGAAGGGAAAGCGCGGAGGGTGGGGGGTGGTGGCGGCGGGAGGAAAAGCGTGGGGTGGGGGTTGGGGAGCAGAGGTGGCAGGGAAAGCGCGGGGGGGGGGCGGGAGAGGTGGCGGTGGCGGGAGGAAAGCCCGCCGGAAGCCCTTTTCTTGCAGGAATCTTCCTGCAACGGGCCTCTAGTATAAAATAATATTGTAACTTTCCCTAAATAGGAAATCATGGGTCTATGACAGCAATCAATATGGCATGCAACTGTATTTATTTATTTTTAAAATATATTTTTATTGATTTTAGAGAGGAAGGCAGAGGGAGAGAGAGATAGAAACATCAATAATGAGAGAGAATCATTGATTGGCTGCCTCCTGCACACCCCACACTGGGGATTGAGCCTGCAACCTGGGCATGTGCCCTGACTGGGAATCGAACCCTGACCTGGTTCATAGGTTGACACTCAATTACTGAGCCAAGCCGGCCAGGCCTGTATTTATTTTTAGACTAATTCTTGAGAAATAAAAAATTTATAAAATTGTTTGCAGTTGAGATGTTCAATATTTCCATGCACCCTCCCCCCATCTTAGAAGTGTAAGAGTGAAAATATATATTTTTACTTGCTGCAGATTAACTTAGAGGAAGCTATATTTGGAGGTTAAATACCTATAAGTATAAAATAGAATTATGAGCTTTAGAATGCAAAATTGTGGTTATGATTCACTCTTAATATAATTGAGAAATAGATGCCATCTTTTGTAATCAGAATATTAATGTTAATAAGTTGTCTTAAAACATCCAGTACAGTAAATAAAATAAAGTATGGGCCAATATGCAGATTACATATTTAAACCTTTCTCTTTTTAGTGTTTTAAAGTAGCATAACAAAACATTTTTCAGCTTAACAAACTTGAACGTGCAACTTTCCTGAGCATCCCCTGACCTCGCATGCTCTGAGAAGGTGTCTCCTTTGAGGACTATGAATTCAGTAATTAGAATTGTTTTTATTGGGTTTTAAAGCCAGTACTCAATAGCACCATCTACTGTTAACGTAGTGAAATTTAATAATAGTGGAAAGAATGTTAATAGCCTCAGATCTTCACATTGAAACAAACACAAGAAATATTCTAACCCCAAACTTCTAAGCTCACAGATAAAGAAAGCGAGGCTCAGAAAAGATAAGGAACTTGTCAAAAGTCACAGATAATACATACTATTGCAAACTAAAATTTCTGTAAGTGCTTTCCAAGCAAGGAAACATGGAAAGGCAATTCATCCTACTGATCGAGTCTCCGGGGTTGAAAACCAAGCTGGCTGTTTATGGCTCCCGGGCTGACTGCCTCTTGGCAAGTTAACTAACGCTTTGTGCTTCCGTTTCTACATCTGAACGTTGGTGACACGTCCTTTTCGGGGTGTGTGTGAGAAACAGAAGTACTGGACAATGTATGTAAAGTGCCATGCTTGATAGATGTAGGTCAGTAATGGTGACACTGTTCTTATTCACAAGTTGTAGGAACCCCTTTCACGTCCCGCGTGGTTCAGGGTTCGGGTTCTGGAGAAGGCCGAACACAAATGAAAGAGACTAGAAAAGTATTAATTTGGGAATACTGGGGGCCAGGCGGGAGCCCACCTCTAGTGGGAGGACTACCACCTTGCTTTGGCCTTGCCATCCCTTTTATTCAGGTTTGGGATACACCCATAGCCCTTAGGCAGGTAATAAGCAGATTACTTTATCAGTAAGGATTTACATGATTATTTGGTGGGGAAGTTGCCTCAGTTACCATTGTCTCAATTAGATAGGGAGTGGTTGGCTCTGACCTTTCAGAGCTTCAAGGTTGACCAGTCTTCCACATCTTTCTATTAGTGAGGCCATGATCAGATTCCGGCAACAAGTGGTAGACCTGCTTTTAAACCCAGATGCTTCTGATTTCAATGTCTGTGTTGTTTAAAACTGACCACACCAGCCAACAGTCTTATTATACGTACAAAATAAGTCATGAACATCTGCTAACACAGCATATAAGCCCATTGACATTCTATAGGATTCTTTGATTTTGGTAAAGAAGAAAGCTGAGCCTCACCTTCAGTGCTTGGAAAACAGATCCTTAATTTCTTGTCTTATTTAGTAGAGCAAGCTTCCTTTCTTTTATTTTTTTCAAGCTTCCTTTCTTTTAGTGATAGAATCTGTCCTCTTGGCCTTGAGGGTGTGCACATTGTCAGGGCCTGGCCAATCACAGCACCTAGTTTTTCCTGGACACAGAATGGTTCAGAGGACATGTGCTGCGAAAAGAGGCAGTGTCTGGAGGAGTCAGAGGAACGAGAGCAGTGTGATATCTCTGACCCCACGCAAATACCTTCCGCAGGGTACCTCCTTCATAACACAGTGTGCTGGGAACCCCTGACTGTTATCCCATATTCATTTCCTCCTCTTCATTAGCAACAGAACCTCTGAACCTGTTTTCCAAGTCTCCTTTGGAGACAGGTGTGACAAATAGACTCACTGGAGCCAATGGGATGTGAGTGAAATTGCTGAATGCCATTTCTACCATTTGATGTTAAACCATCAGTCCATGTTTCCCAATGTATCAGTGACTCAGCTTTAACCTTTAATGAGAGCAATACTGACCTGAGGAAATGGACACCTTAGATTAACTGGGAAATAGATTTTTACAGTGAATCACTCACTGAAAACCCTGTGTGTGAATGTGCTGGGAGATGGTCAAGTCAAAGCAGAAGACCATTTAAGCTCAGCCCTAAGAAAGGAATGAAGTACTGATTCATATTACAACATGGAGGAACCTTGAACACGTTAAGGTTCAAACACCAAGTCACATACTGTATGATTCTACTAATAGGAAATACACAGAATAAGTAAATCTACAGACAGGAGATTAGTGATTGTCAGGGGCTAGAAGTTGCGTGGGGTGCAGAGTGACTGGTCGTGGGTATCAGGTTTCTTTGGTGGTGATGAAAATGTTCCGGAATTAGACAGTAGTAATGGTTGTACAACTTTCTGACTATACTAAAAACCACTGGATTGCATACGATAAAGGGGTGAATTTTATGGCATGTGGATTATATCTCCAGAAAATAAATTTAAGCTAAATTGCCCTTGAAAATCCTTCTTAAAGAATGTAATACAGCTTGTTTTATCTTTTGTTTAAAAAAATAAATTGCCTTTTTAATTTCTGAATTGAGTACCAGATAAAGTAGTATGCTTGCATTTAGGAACCCTGTTTCCAAAAAATATGTCTTTTAACTCATCATATTCAATTGTATGAGATTCTTACATTATAAAATGCAAGGGAACGACATCAGAGGTATTCAAAAGGGAACATATGGACCCCCGGGGGACACGAGAAAAATTTCCAAGAGGTGCTCTGGCACGGATCGTTTTCAGAAAATTAATTTCCATATCCTCAACGTGCAGGTATTACCTTCTCATGATTCATCTGTGGCCAAAGCTGCCACGTCATTATGTCCTACAGTCCTTCCCGACCCCCCATTCCTCAGTTTACAGAAGGAAGTCACAGGTCCCACCTGTCCTAAGTTCCTACCGCAGTACAGACCTCACGGGCCCAACAACCCGACAATGTGGATTACTGATGGTGGGGAAACCTCCTTTATATAAGGCACCAGAAACCGTGATGACAGCACATGGCCTCTTCCCTCCCTGATGCTCTGGGCATGTAATTCAGAAGCCATTCCAACAACTGAGGAACGCGACAGTAAACTTCACCCCGTCCCCTCTGCCTATTGAGAGGAACAATCTACAACAATGAGAGCTTAGGGATGGAGGCCGGTTCAGGACCCCCCCCCCCGCCCCATGAGGACTGGCTTCCTGCACCCCCATCGCTCGGAAGTAAACGCCGGAGCAGGGAGGGGGGACGAGGCAGCGGCTGCAGACGACCCACTCGGACGCTAGCAGGCGCACCCTTCCCCTGCGCCCCGCGGCAGGGCAGGCGCCGCCGGGTCCCCACGGGCGGGCCCCCATCCGCCACTCCCGTTAATGGCAGGGCACGCGGGGCGCACGTTCCTGTCCTCGGGTGGAGCTCACATTCGTGGCGGTGTGTTTCTACAAGGCAGTCTGTGTCCAAACAGAGGACCCCGCCCGCCCCGGGCTGGTGTGAGTGTGTGGGGGGCGGGGGCAGTGAGGGGCAGGGCAGCACCCTCTGCAGGGAGCAGGTGCCCCTCGCCGCTGCACGGGGGGCGGGGCGGGGCGGGGCGGGGCGAGCAAGCAGGGCACCGTTTACCTAGTTTCCCGGAGAGCCCTTGGGGTCCCACCGAGGCCGGGGGGCGTGGAAGGCAGGCGGCGCCTTTGCCACTCTGACAGCGTTGATCTCGGCGCGGGCCCGCCCGGGGGCCCCCCCGCTCCGCGCCGGGCTCCGGGGAGTCCCTGCGAGTCTAGCTGGTGGGACGCCGAGTATCGCCCACGCCTAGCTCCGCCCACCACGCTCGTAGCCCCGCCCAGACCCCGCCCAGTGGGCGGGTTCCAGACGCCACACGACTTCCGGTGCTAGCGTCCAATCGGCTCCCGTCGCCCTCCACTTCCGTCTCCTCCGCTCTCTCCCCGCCCCCATTGCCTCCTTTAACGCCGTCACGTGAGGGGCGAGCGCGGGGGCCGTCGGGACTAGTTCTGCCGGTGGGTCAGGGTTCGGCCTCAACATGGCGGTTCCGGCCGGGCAGTGACCGAGGCTTCGCGGTCGGAAGGATTCCCCGGGGCCGGCCGGCGTGTCCGCCTCATGGGTGGGACGTGAGCCGCCGTGGCGAGCGCGGAGGAGCGGCGGTGACGGGGCGGGGTCGGCGGCGTGGGCCCCGGGCGCCGAGGCGGCGGAGTCGGGCGCTTGGCTCGGTCTCGAGGCTTCCCTGCGGGGCCCCGCCCGGCCGGGCGAGGCCGGCGGGCGGCGGCCGGGGCTGCTGCCGCCGCGGGGCGGCCGTGAGCGATGGCCCAGTGCGTGCAGTCGGTGCACGAGCTCATCCCGGACTCCTTCGTGCCCTGCGTGGCCGCGCTCTGCAGCGACGACGCCGAGCGGCTCACTCGCCTCAACCACCTGAGCTTCGCCGAGCTGCTGAAGCCTTTCACCCGCCTCACTTCCGAGGGTACGTGGTCTGCCCCCGGGTCCCCGGGCGTCCGCGCGCGGGGCCGGCCGGGAGGGAGGCGGGGGCGGGCGGGCGGGGAGAGGGCCGTGTTTACATCCCCGAGGGCGGCGCGTGCGCTGCGGCCGGGCCCCGCGGCGGGGCTGCGGGCGGCGGGGCCGGGAGGGAGCCTGACCCCGGACCCTCCAGGCGCCTTCTTGTCACCTCGCACCGGCCGCCTGTTGGGTAGTTTCTGCAGAGAAAACGCGGGCCGCCGCGAGGGGGGGAGCTGTCAGACCGGTGAGGCTAGGGAGGTCCGGGGGAGAAGCCGGATCATCACCCCCCCCCGGCTGTCAAACTGGACTTGGGGCGATTGTTTTTGAACAGCAACGAGGCTCATCTCTTTCTCAGCTCCCGTTTCGCTATTTTACTTTTTTTTTCCCCCATTGAAAATGTAAACTTTTTCTTAGGTCTGTCATATTTTAACTTCTCCAGAAAATAAAAAGGTAGTATGGAAATAATAAAACTTGAAACAGCCTTTGCCTCTAACGGACCAGGGAGTAAGAACAGATTGTTCATTTACAGGGAAGGAAAAGGCCCAAAATGTGTTTTTTCAGATAAAAATTAAATCATTAGTAGGAATGTGTCTTTTATGGAGGAGCTACCTGGTTTTTACAGCTTTAGCGTCTTTGTTAGGAAGAAACCAGGTCTAACAGAACCCCAGGTATGATTTATCCAGTGCCTTTGTCTGTACTTTGCAAACAGAACACAGCAAAGTATGTATAAGACGAAGGCTTCATTCAATACAGCCGTGTTGCCCTATAGGGGCTTAACCACAAGGAACAACAACAGCCTGTAATTATTGGAATCGAGAGCCGGTCTGGCTCAGTGGGTAGAGTGTTGGCTTGCGAACTGAAAGGTCCCAGGTTCGATTCTGGTCAAGGGCACATGCCCGGGTTGTGGGCTCCATCCCCCAGTGGGGGACTTGCAGGAGGCAGCCGATCCACCATGATTCTCTGTCATCATGGATGTTTCTATATCTCTCTCCCTCTTCCTTCCTCTCTGAAATCAATAAAAGTATATTTTTAAAAAATACAGCTGTGCCAAGTGAACGCCTATGATGATGATTCGGTTCTATGACTTCTGCACAGAAACGTGCTGTGCCCCAAACTCGTGCGCTCACAGCCACAGGTGTGCTCCTCGGCGAGCAGCTCCTTTCTGAGTTCCCTGTAGTGTGGACAGGGAGGAAGGTGCCCAGGACACAGAGTTTGGGAGCGCGTGGGTTTTCTTCAGCCCGTGCCACAGCCAGCTCCTCCAGTGTTGCGCTAAGTCAACAAGAACAGCGAAGTGCCCTACATTCTTCAATTCTTTGAGAGACGTGCGTGCGCTCTCCTGCTTTGTTAATAAGTAATAATGCTAATACCTGATACCCGTTTTCCGTAGCTTTTCTCTTGTGGTCTTTACTGAATTCTATGAGGTAGACACTGTTATCGTCACTGTACATTGGAGGACACTGAGGCCGAGTGTTCACATGTCCAGTCTTACATGTGGGAAAGGTTTAAACACAGGCCCTGTGACTCAAGACAGGTACTAATCAGGTCCTCTCATCTCCTGGCAGTATTTAGAATTACTTATTCACACTGGGCAGCAGCACTATCCAATAGAAATATAATGTGAGTCGCATATATAATTTAAAGTTAGTGTTCACATGATAAAGTGAAAAGAAACAGGTGAAATTAGTTTTAATGACTGATATGTATATTATTTAACCCAGTATTTCCAAAATGTTATTTCAATATATAATCAATATTAAAAGATCATTTAAAAAAATCCTCACTTGAGGATATGGTGTTTTGTGTTTTTTGTGTTTTTTTTTCTTTTTTTTGAGGATATGTTTTTATTCATTTGAGCGAGAGGAAGGGGAAGAGAGAAAGGAGAGCGAGAGAAAAAGAAAAACATCAATTGGTTGCTTCTGGCAGGTGCCCAGACCTGGGATCGAACCCACAACCTGGGTATGTGCCCTGATTGGGAATTGAACGGGTCACCTTTTGGTGTATGGGGACTGCACTCCAGCCAATTGAGCCACACTGGTACGGGTTAAAAAGATCTTAGTGAGGGGACTGGGCGGAGTGGGGCAAAGAAGGGGAAAATGGACATCTGTGATACTGTCAACAGTAAATAAAAAAAGAAGCAACCAATGAGTGCATAAAAAATCTAATGATTTAATTTTTATCTGAAAACCAAATTTTAGGACTTTGCCTTCTCTATAAATCTAGATGACCCAACCTAGGTTAAATTAAAAACTTGTTCTTACTCCCTGGCCCATTAGGCAAAGGCTGTTTCAAGTTTTATTATTTCCATAATACCTTTTTCTTAGATATATACTATTTTTTATTTCCCAAGTTTATTTGAACACGGGATCAATTTTTCAGAAACAAGCTCTTAACTTTCTTGAAGCAGTATTCCATGGAGTAGCGTATACTGAGAAATATTACTTCATAATACAGTATTCAAGATACTATCTGGTAACCTATAAAATTAAGAAAATGGTAGATTTGAATTTCATTTTTTTAACTTTAATGGAATTTTATTGACTTTTAAATTTCTCTTCCATCCTCATTTATCCTTCCTATACCCTCTTACACACCACTTTCCCCTTTTCCGGAAATCACCACACTGTTGAATATCATTTTGAAACTGAGATGTTATATGATATACTAGTGATCCGGTGCACGGATTCGTGCACATTGAAAGGAAATTAATTAGAAGGTAGCTGGCGGGGCGTGACTGGGTGAGATGGGCTGGACACGCCCTGGAGCCAACCTCCCTCTGTCTGGGGCATCAGGAGTGAGTGGGGTCCCTCTGACAGGTGGGGTCCCTCGGCTTGGCCTGCAGGGATCCAGTCGAAACCGACATTCCGCGAGGGGTCCTGGAGTGTGAGAGGGCACTCTGCAGAGTTCTGCCGCTGCCAAGTCACTGCAGCTCTGCAGCTCCTGCGTTGAGCGTCTGCCCCCTGGTGGTCAGTGTGTGTCATAAGTACTGGATGGTTGGATGGTTACTTAGCCTTTCATATATATATATATATATATATATATATATATACATACACACATATATATACACATATGTACATATATATACATACACACATACATATATATATATTCATTCTTCATTTGTGTGGTTATAATCTTAACAAAGCCTTAATATAATTTAGTTCTGAAGCTTTTGAATTTAAGAGCATTTTTCTTAATTAGCTCTTATATTTTGATATTCTTGTTTCTATTATCATTTAACAAATGACCCTCAAACTTAGTACCTTAGAAACAAAAGCATTTACTGTTTCTCAGGAATCTGGGAGTGGCTTAGCTGGATGCTTTTGGCTCAGGGTCTCTCTTGAAGTTGCAAGTGGAGCTGTCAGCAAGAACTACAGTCCTCTGGGGCTGGAGGATCCTCTTCCAAGCTCACTCATGGTTGCTGGCAAGTCTCACTTCCTCACTGATACTGGCCTGAGACCTCAGTCTGTGCCACGTGGGCCTGTCCATAGGCTCCCTGAGTATCCCGGGGCATGGCAGTTAGCTTCTTCCAGAGGGAGTGATCAGAGAGAGGACCCAGGATAGAAGCTGTACTCTTTTATAACCTTATCTCAGAAGTGCTATACCATTGCTTTTGCTGTGTTCTGTTGGTCACACATAGCAACCCTAGGATGTAGGAGGTGACTACACAAGAGTGTGTGTAACAGGAACTATCGGGATCATTGGGGGCCATCTCAGAGACTGGCTACCACACCTGTTAACTCATTTCTGGATTTATTAGGGTTACCTAACGATAAGCCCACTCTGAATATAGTGCAAAACTAGAATATCCTTTTTGTGTTAATACTTAGGAATACTAAAAGATATCTGGCCAATTTAAAACTTTACGAGAGGTTTATATATGTGTGTGTGTGTGTGTGTGTGTGTGTGTGTGTGTGTATATATATATAATATATATACTTATTGATTTCAGAGAGGAAAGGAAAGAGAGAGAAAAACATCAATGATGAGAGAGAATCATTGATGCTTCCTGCATGCCCCCTACTGGGAATATGTCTGGATCGGAATCGAACTAGACCTCCTGATTCATACGTTCCACGCTCAACCACTGAGCCACACTGGCCAGGCTTGAGAGATGTTTAGTACACACATGGCTACTCACGTTACTCAACAATTACAAACTAACTTTAAGGAAAATACTTGTTTCTAAAAATATCAGAAATGTACCATAATATTTTCTTGTTTTTTGGTTTCTCTGTTTCATAGTTAGACTAGCTGGAAAGTTTAATTAGGGAGAGAGCTCTGTGTGTGTTTAAGTTAGAAAAAATAAACAATTACAGAAGAATGCAAAGAATACTAGAAACATACAGCTTCCCACTACCCAGAACCAACAAATACTAACCTTCTTGTCATATTTACTTTGTGTCTTCTTTCCTTTGAAAAGAAACCAAACATTAGTGATGCCCTTGAAGTCACCTTTAAACCTTCCCTTGGTCTCATTTCCTTCCTTCATAGGCAATCATTATAATGGAATTTGCATGTATTTTATTTGTACTTTTGTACATATATTTGTAATACAAGTACACATATTTATTCCTTATAGTTTTTATAAACTTGTTGTTTTATGTTTTATTTTTTTAATTAAAAGCTTAGAAATCAACAAGGGTTCACAGGAAATTTAGGAAGACAGTTTTTACAGATGTAACCTTATTTAAAATATAGGCAGGCCTGAAATTAAAAGTTTAGTATAAAGCATTTTCCATTGGGAATAAAAGTCATTTTTTTATGGGTAGGTATCCAAAGCGAATTTTCCAGAGTTGCCTCTTACTTGTATACAATGATTCATGATGTTCTTATAATAGTGTGTTACACCTGCTGCCTCCATCACCTCTTGAGAACTTAACTACATGATTACGTATGTGGCAGGCATGGGGCTCAGTGCTTTACATTTACTATCTCACCCAACAATATCCCACGTACATCTTTAAAATAACCCTGTGAAGTAGGTTTTAATCACATGTTACAGATGAGGAAATTGAAGAACAGAAAAGTTAAAAGGTTATTTAGGGTAACCCGGTTAATAAGTGGTGGGATTTAAAAGAAAGTGTGACTCCAGCCCTAGCTGATTTGGCTCAGTGGATAGAGCGTCAGCCTCCGACTGAAGGGTCCCGGGTTTGATTCCGGTCAAGGGCACATGCCCGGGTACGGGCTCGATCTCCAGCAGGAGGTAGCAGATCAATGATTCTCTCTCTCCCCCTTCCTCTCTGAAATAAATAAAAATATATTTTCTAAAAAAAACCCAAAAGTCTGACTTCAAAAATTGGACCTTAATATAATGGGCTGCTCTAATACTACTCCGGAAACTGCTTGAATATATTTTATGAAAAGATATGCTCACATTTCCTACTGTGCACTGTGGATACTGTCTTGGTATAATCTCCTAAGAACCTACGCCTTGGTCTGTCGCTCTGAGCCACTGGTTATAAATCCCATGGACTTGAGGCAAGACCTGTAACAGGGTAGCGGCAAGAGATATTGGGGATGGGAAGAGGGATTTGGGTGTTGATTTTTTAAAATAGGCTTTATTTTTTAGAGCAGTTTTAGGTTCACAGCAAAATTGAGCAGAAAGAGTTTCCGTATACCTTCTGTTCCAGTACCTTCCCACTATCAACATCCCGGGATTTTTATGATAGTACAATAGTGGCTGAGAATGCAGGGAGCACACTTGGGGAGGTAGAGGAATCCCCAGTGCATCATTTAGTCCTTACTATTGTCAGCGTTGGTACCACAGACTTCACAATGCTCTGGACAGCCTTGGTGTGAGGTGAGAATTAGCGACGTGGTATGTAAGTGGTGGGTCCCTGGCAACTCCCAACAGGAAGAAGGAAAGTACATACTGTAGGGACATGAGCAGTAGCATTGCGAGGGAAGGTTAGACTGTCTGGCTAGCCCTTTTGGTAATAAGGGAATGTTGTCAGTCAGTTGTATTTATGAAAGACTGTTCCACTAGGACTTTCTGGTTTCTGATTTGATCATCTTTTTTGTTTGTAAAACATTAACCCAATTTTTTTTATTGTTATAGTTGGGTTGTTATGAATTGTGTAGAATTAATTTCATGTTTTTTCCCCCCTAAAGTTCATATGAGAGATCCTAATAATCAGCTTCACATAATAAAAAATTTGAAGATAGCAGTAAGCAACATTATCACCCAACCGCCTCAGCCTGGAGCCATTCGGAAACTTCTGAGTGATGTTGTTTCTGGCAGTCAGCCTGCGGATGGACTAGTAGCTAATGTGATTACGGCAGGAGACTATGACCTCAACATCAGTGGTATGTAATAAGGTTTATTATTTTTAAAAGGAATTGTTCTTTTTTAAGAAAAAGTACTTCTGTAACTTGGAAATCATTTAACAAACACTTAAGTGCTTACTGAATGATAGATCTGGAATACAATGTTGAAAATAGCAGTTACTGCTTTTAAGGAAGTTAAAATCAAACTAGAGGCCCGATGCACAAAATTTGTGCAAGAGTAGGCCTTCCTTCCCCTGGCTGCCGGCACCAGCTTCCCTCTGGCACCTGGGACCCTGGCTTCCCTCGAAGCCCCAGCTTCCTCCGGAAGGTCGTCAGGTATAATTAGCATATTATGCTTTTATTATTATAGATAGATGAGTACGCAGCCATTGAGACTGAATTACATGATTTTTTATTTTTTCATTAAAATTGTTTTTATAGTTCTACTTGTGAAGCTAATAGATGCTCCATAAGGGCATGGACTTTGGCTCTTTATTTTACTCCTAGCACCTAAAATAATGCCTAGAACATGTATATAATAAATATTTCTTGAATGTAAGAAAAATAGTAGATGAAAAACAACATATTCTTTTGTGACAAATAGTACTATAATTAAATAGTACTATAATTAATGTATGGATAAATATTTAATACTTTTTGAGTGCTTTAGTGATAAACATTTTTATGATAAGATTGGTGGGTGAAATGATATATTAATATGTAAAGTGAGTTAACAGTATTTGGTGTGACTCAGTATGAAAAAGAGGGACATGGGATAGGTTTTTAGAGGGAAAAGATTAAAAGTACATCATCTAATCAGGATATTTCAGTAGCCTAATAAAATAATGTTTTTAGGTCAGTGCAATTTATAATAAATTTAATTTATTTAAAATAATTGCATATTTAAAGATTGTGGTAAACATACTAAGAGAACCTAAGTGGTATGTTTTAGGTCACGAAGTTAGTTGGTTATACTTGTATAGATAGAAATATTTGTAAAATTAAATTGTTTAAATGTTCATAATTTTTCTTCTGTGTTAATTTAATTACAGCAAGGTAAGTTAACTTGATAATTTCAAGTTTAGAATATTATGGTTATTTTTCCATATCAAAAGATCTCCTTCCTGAAGTCTTCTACTCCACGGGGAATGATATCCTTCAGTGGGAGAGAGATTTGGTAGACAAAAAATCTAGATATTACAATGGTTTGTGGCTCTCCAAAGGCCTGTGCTACATAAATGGATACATAGTATATCTGTGGTATTATTTAAAAGCATTTTTTGGGGGAAAGGACCAGTTAGGAAAGAAAAAGGCTCATGGGGAGATAATGAAATAAAAGTTGCAAAACACCATTCTTCCCCATTTTGGACTGGTTACTGCCCAAGGCCTGCTCCACACTGTCCTCTCTGGGATTTCCTTCCCTCTCCTTCTCCGTAGTCTCTCACTCATATCTCCTGGGCATATTTCCTGGGTTTGGTGAAGGACATCTCCGTACCTTCCTAAGAAACTCTGCTGGGAAGGTACAGTTTTTGAGAAACGAATGTCTGAAAAATAGTTTTCTTATATACTTGACTATATATATATTCTAAGTTAGAAATAATTTCTCACAGAATTGTTTCACTTCTTGTAACTTCTAGTATTGTAAAGAAACTATATGCCATTATGATATGTCTCCCCCTATTCCCTTCAACTTTTAGAAGCTCTTCCACTTACTTTGAAATTTCATGTTGGACCTGATTTAACTCCTTTTTTACTCATTGTATTGTGTAGCCCCTTTTGATAATCTGGCCATGCATAATCTTTAATCCTGAGAAATTTCTTGTGTGTATGGTTTTTTATTACTTTGTTAATTTCTTCTCCATTGTTTTCTTTGCTCTTTCTAGAACGACTACTGTTAGCTGGATGTAGGGTTTCCTGAGTTACTCCTTTGATGTTTTCATCTTTCTTCTAATATTGTCCATCTCCATCTCTTAGGTCTTTTTGTTTTACTTTCTGGGGGATACTCTTGACTTTATTTTCTATCTTCTATTGAAATTTTAATATTCCCTTGCTCTTGATTTTTCTTTTATTTTTAAAAAATACATTTTTATTGATTTCAGAGAGGAAGGGGGAGGAGAGAGAGAGAGAGAGAGAGAGATATCAATGATGAGAGAGAATCATTGATTGGCTGCCTCCTGCATGTCCGTCTCCCCCCCACCCCCTCCTGGGGATTGAGCCCGTCACCTGGGCATATTCCCTCTCCGGGAACCTGTGACCTCCTTGTTCAGAGGTCGACGCTCAACCACTGAGCCACTCCGGCTGGGCTGATTTTTCTTTTTGTAGCATGTAGTTCTTGTTTCCTATTGTGGTAACTTAATTCTGAAAATATTAATAAGTTGTTAAGTTTTCTTCTCTTATGATTTTTCTCTCATTTGTATTATTTTCCAGTTTGTTTAGGTCTCTCTTTCATATTGGAATCTTACTCAAATGTCTGTTGAGCCCTTGGCATTATTTTCTCTCTCTAATTGAGGCATTAAAGCCCTGACTGGGCATAACAAAACTTGTCTTCTGTTACCCTGCTTTTATTACTTACAGTTCTTTAATATGGGGTCATTTAGTTTCTCGAGAGTAAGTTTCTCAAATCTGATGTCTGGCTGCTGGGGGTGGGCTTATTATTTTTTTAAATGATATATTAAAGTGGTTTGGTAGATAGTTTATAGGAACAATATGGTCATGATTTGGTTGTGAGAAATTATTTTATCCAGCTGACTGGCATGGCTCAGTGGTTGAGTGTTGACCTGTGAACCAGGAGGTCACAGTTCAATTCCTGGTCAGGGCACATGCCCAGGATCTGGGCTCCATCCCCAGCGGGGGACATGCAGGAAGCAGCAGATCAATGACTCTCTCTCATTATTTGATGTGTCTCTGTCTCTCTCTCTCTCTCTCTCTCTCTCTCTCTCTCTCTCTCTCCCCCTCTCCCCCCCTCTCCCCCCCCTCTCTCTGAAATCAATAAAAATATATTTTAAAAAATGTCCTGTATATTAATATCCATTAATATAATGACAATTGCAAAATATTAGTTTAAAAATTTATTTTATCCAGTTAAATTACTTATATTCTCAGGCCCCTGCTAACACTCCACCTACGGAAGGATTGAGTGCTGTTTGTCTTTAAGCACAGGTGCAGGCACTGCTTTATAGCTGATTCCATTGGCAGAGTTTAAAAAGAACCCCCAGTGGTTTGGATACGCTACATTGCAGAAGAAAACAGTCTTTAGCTTCTCTCCCTGCTCCTGCTTTAAGACATCTCCTATGTTGGTCTTGAAGACTGGAATGAGATACGCTGAAGCACTGAATGCATTATAATAAAATTCCGTTATAACAGTGATACTCTAGAGATATATGAGTGATTTTACTCATTTCAAATAAGATATTCTCTATGTCTGGAAAAATACTTCTAGTTTTTGCCATTAATGTGAGTCAGCATACTGTTTACCCATTCTATTTAAGATAAATACATGTTATATCTTTACCTCATAAGACTACCTTATCAGTGCCATGTTTTCTTCATCAGATCGGTCAATTAAAGCTAGTGTTCCTTGGTACAGTAATTGGAAAGACACATTGATGGAAATGAAAGAATCCTCATTAAATACAGGTATTTTCTATGTTGGTCTGAGTTTTCCAGAGTGTTCTCACTCTACTCCTGCCTATTATCTTTTTTCTACTCAGCTACTTTTTAAAAAAAAATATTTGTCCCAATTAACATGTCTAATTTTTCTAAAACAGAGACAGTCTGGTGATGCTTGTGCAACTTAAGTTATCTATCCTATCTTCTCTTGTTTATTGTTTACTCTTGATTTTACATTATCTTCTAAATCCAGGTATTGTTTCAGAATAGTATAATTTGGGTTACACTTTGTTTTGATAAGGAAGAATGTTTTTTCCTACTTTTTTCTCTGGAGAGTAGTCATGTGTAAACAGTATTTTAGAGGATTGTTTAAATATTCTTTAATATTTTTTCCTAAATTTTTATGTAAGAATAAAAAGCATAAAGAATGCTTTTAAAAATGACAATTACTTAAAATATGTCTAGTGCAATAAAGAACTTAGTGTTCTTATTTTTCCAATATCTTAAAGTATTTTTCATCATCCTGTGAATTATCAAAAGTGCAAGAATGATGAAATTGCCTAGAAAGATGATACAGTAGTGAAATAAATCATTACTATTATATCATCCTTCAGTTTTAAGTTTTGTGTTGCCCATAGTATATTGCATCTTTTTATTTTACACACCAAAATTGATTTTATTGGTGGCCTTTTAAAATGTTTTTATCCAAGAATAACCTGTTTTTTCTAGTAGCTTTCCTCTTTGTTGTGATCTCTGTCATTTCATACCAGTTGTTTTCTTCTAATGTTTGCTAATTCATGGTTTTCTGCTTAAAGATTAAAATAGGTCAGGAAAAAGGAAGCATATTGGAAACATTGAAAGTTTTGGGTTGTGTAGGTGATACTTTTCAACAGTTGTCTCAGAGCTTTTCTTTCAAGAAGTTATAAAGGAAGAATGAAGACATATTTCTAGCCGTTCCCTTTGTTTTCATTTTTTCTCCTTTGAGCCCAGATGAGTATTGAGAACTTTTCATTTTTAGTCCATATTGGCAAAGAAAATAAATTTGACTGTGGAAGACACAGTTTTTCACAATTAGCCAAATCAGAAATGAGGGCAGTGTAACAGCATTCTAGACTAGCACTGTCCAGTAGAAATTTGTGAGCCACTTATATTGTTTTTAATGTTCTTTAGCTACAATAAAGAATATAAAAAAACACGTGAAGCCCTGGCCAGTGTGGCTCAGTTGGGCATCATCCCATGCACCCAAGGATTCTCATCTCAGTTCAATTCCTGGTCAGGGCACATGCCCAGGTTGTGGACTCAATCCCTGGTTGGGATGCGCAGGAGGCAGCTGATCAGTGTTTCACTCTTACCATCAATGTTTCTCCCGCTCCCTTCTCTCTCTAAAAGTCAATAAAAAAAATCTTAAAACAGGTGAAATTAATTTTAATACTATATTTTTCTTAATCCAGACTATACAAAATATTATTTCTACGTGTAATTGGAAATTTTAATTTTTTGGTACTGCCTTTGAAATCTATATCACATCTTAATTCAGACAAGCCACATTTTACAAATGAGTTTAATGTCAAATATTCTTTACTTTGAGGCTATACATTTATGTAATTAAGTATTTTACATTTAATTATTTAATTCCTTTCCTTTACTAGGATATTTTTATTCTGAATATATACTAGTACAGGGTGGGGCAAAAGTAGGCTTACAGTTGAGTTGTTCATATGGAAAATAATAATTAATTGCTTTATCAACTAAATATTAGGTTTAGAATATTTATGTAATGTTCTAAATATATTTTAAAAAAATATATCCTCGAAAAAATAAAATTTCGAGGCTTGATCAGAAAAAAAAATATCCTCTGTCATTTCAAAGAAAATAACAATAATACTGTAAGAATAAACTGTGTTTTGTGTACTCACAGCTGTAAACCTACTTTTGCTCCACCCTGCATTTAGTTTTGGTATGTCTACTACTGTTTTATCTAAAGTTGCATAGTCATAAGTGCCAACATTATTTTGTAATATGTTAGTATTTCTTAGTTTGATAGTGTTTTCTGGCACCTTCAGCTTTTGTAAATGATTAGAAAGGGCAAATACGTGATTTACAGGTGATGCTTATATTTAGGATATTCAGTATTTTTCACCTGCAGATTTGGGGTCATTACGTAAATACTTTTGGTTTCAGTAGGATGAGGACCCACGTTGCTCTAGGTTTAATTCACTGCTGTAGCCCTTGTTAGACATTTGTTGGGAATAGTAATAACTTTGTGTTCCAAATCACTGATACTGCAAAGGGAGCAAAGAAGGATGGCTGGGAGTTAGACCATCATGTTGTTTTCTGGCCCTTCGCTGCCTTCCTTAACCTTCCTTACCAAGGCAAAATGCATTCTGCATAGAGAAACTGGTAGGATAACATGGTTGGCTCTTGAAATTCCAAGGAAAGTGGTATGGGCAAAGTACTAATTTCATCCTCAAATAAGTATAAGAGAATTTATAAAGGGAGAGAATTGTCACTAAACGTTGAAGTCTTTTTGTTAACAGAAGACATTTTGGGTTACTCTACAGTAACATAAGACTATTATGTTTTCCACTTTCTACAGAAATGTCATTTGAAAAAAAAAAAAAGAAGGATGCCCTTGATTTATTGGCATGTAAAATAACTGAAGGACTTCTTAATTAGCCCCTTAGGGAAATAAAAGGCTGAAGGGAAAATTTACTCTCTCAATGTGAATGTGACCTTCTTAAAAGATAAAACCCACTTCTGCCATACATATTTTAAAAATTTTCCCTCGTTTTTCATATCCTTAGTGAGTATCCAGTGTCTTGTACCAGTATTTAGAAAGTATTTCAATTTAAGAACTTGTGTGTGTATACTTGCTTTTTAAAATTTAACTTTATTTTGAAATATACGTATATTTTTATTGATTTCAGAGAGTAAGAAGGGGGAGAGAGAGAGAGAGAGAGAGAGAGAGAGAGAAACATCAATGATGAGAATCATCGATCGGGTGCCTCCTGCACGCCTCCTACTAGGGATTGAGCCAGCAATCCAGGCATATGGCCTGACCAGAAATCTTGGTTCACAGGTCGATGCTCAACTACTGAGCAACACTGGTCGGGCATTATTTTTGCCACTTTTCATATAGATTATAATATTTCTGGGAATGTTGTTTTTTTTCCCTATAGCAGTGAACATGAAATTGTTACACTAATAGCCCTCCTAAACAATATATGGGTTATTCTCATACGGCATTTCTTGGAATTAAATGTTTGTGTATGTCTGCTACCAGGTGAAATATGCTATTTGGTCAAGCTGAATAGCTTTTTTCTCTTCAACCTTCCCACTCATTTAATGTAGTATTAAACAGAAAATCTATTTGCTGTTTTCAGTGATTAAGATGAAACAAACAAAAAAAAATATGACTTGGTAATTGGCATAAGAAACTAGGAATAGATGTCCTTTTAGAAATACTGTGATTTAGATAATCTACTTAAACCTAGTGAAATGACTAAGTTCAAATAAAAAAATGTTAGAATAGTTGTAATGTAAAATGCTTAGCATGGAGCAAGAGCGATTTGATATTTTAAGAAACGCTTAATATACAGTACATGTATTCAAAAAGTGAAAACACCTATCTTTTATATTTGATTATAAGGTAAATATGCTTTGAAATTCCATTTAAAGAGGTTTTGTTACTGTCATAGTCAAGTAATTAAATTATAAAGTAGTGTTTGTCAGCCTTGCCACTATTGACATTGAGCCATATAATTCTTTGAAGTGGGGGACTGTCTTGTTGTGTTTATTGTAGGATGTTTTGCGTCATTCCTCTTTCCCTTGATGCCAGTAGCACCCCTTTCTCACTCCCAGTTGTGACAACCCAGAGTATCTCCAGACATTGCTAAATGTTTCCTGGTGGTTAAAGCCACTCTCAGTTAAGAACCAGTGTTCTGAAATGATATCATTTATGAAAAGGAGCTACTTATGACAATGTGACTAGTGGCAAGAACACAAAACTTTAGTTCTAAAATCGTTTTACTCATGTAGGTGATATTTAAAGCATTAATAGGTAAGTAAATTGTGGGATTATTATGTAGGTTTGGGAATAAATCAATTTTATATTTGCAAATATACAGGGTGTGCCAAAAAATGTATACACACTCTAAAAGCTGATTCTATTACATTTTGAAATGAAAATGTATTTTAATAAATACTGCCTTTATAATTATTCAAAGTATGTATACATTTCTTTGGGACACCCCCTGTATGTACTCTCATATATGAATGTATTTGTGTATATGGCCTTATCATATATACATACTACGTACGTATATATTAAAGCACAGGTGAAAATGCTTGTTTATTGCTAGAAATTACTAACTTATGCCTTTAAGGAGTATGGACTTGAAATTTAGTCTGTTGTAAACTGGTTCTATTGAGAAATTTAACTGTTTTGTTTATGATTGATTTTAGCTACTACTCCATGGTTTGAGGCTTACAGAGAGACCTTTCTTCAGTCAATGCCAGCATCAGATCATGAATTTCTGAACCACTATTTAGCGTGTATCCTTTGACCTTTTTGTTCTCTTAAAATCAAATTTTTTGGAAGTTACTAATCTCAGAAATAGTTATATGAAGGCAAAATTGTTGAAAGGATATAGAGAATGTGGATTTTTAAAAATATATATTTTTATTGATTTCAGAGGGGAAGGGAAAGGGAGAAAGAGAGAGAAACATCAATGGTGAGAGAGAATCATTGAATGGCTGCCTCCTGCACGCCCCATTACGGGGACCGAGCCCATAACCCAGACATGTGCCCTTGACCAGAATGCAACCCAGACCCTTCAGTCTGCAGGCCGATGCTCTATCCACTGAGCCAAACCAGCTAGGGCTGGATTATTTTAAAATTGATAATGCTTCAAAAGTTTTCGTTATTGTTGTGTTAAGTGGCATACTAGATAGGGATTGGTGTAATAAATTAATTTTTGATTATAAAATAAGAATACTGAGGGATTGCTTATTGTTTTTCTTTATCCCCCAACTCAAGTGGTTTATGCATAATAACTTTTTAAAAATAATATGTTTTTAATGATTTTAGAGAGAAAGGAAGGGATAAGGAGAGAGAGAAAGTAACATCGGTGTGAGAGAGACACATTGATTGGCTGCCTCCTGCGCGTCCCCTACTGGTAAGCTGTTTTGTAGCTATTAACCTCCTTTGACAGTTAATGGTTTTTTTAGTTTTTTAAATGGAGATTACAGAGAAAAGTTAAGAGGTAGGATAGAGTATGAAACTGCAGGGAAATGGAATGGGAAGGAGCAAGATTCAGCAGAATTGTTGGATATATTGATAGTTGTACAGTTTTGATATTGTCCGTTTTTATTTTCCATATTGATATGTAAATGACATAACAATGTCAACAAAATATCTTTAAGATTTAGAATCTTGAATAACATAGAAGTGTTGGAGACATTATTTTGTGCTTGCTGTGAAAACCTATGGTACCAATTTTTTTTGGCTGAGAAATTATCTTCCTAAGTTTCTTTTAATAGGATATTTTTATCACTGAGTGGTAAATGATAATTACCTTAATAATATGGCTCATAAGGTATGCTGGTAGCATCGTCTAGTGAAGCAGAACCTATGGAACAGTTTGGAAAGTTGTCACAAGAGCAGCATCGAATTCAGCACAATAATGACTATTCCTACCCCAAGTGGTTTATACCAAATACACTTAAATATTATGTCCTCTTATACGATGTAAGTGCAGGAGATGAACAGAGGTAAGCTTTCCATTGTTAATTGAGAGATTTTCTTTTAAATAATATAACTTTAATTTGAACATGGTTTATTTAAATTTTAGGTATATTTTTCATCTGTGAAAGTAAGAATTGAGTAAAAAAAACATAACTATATCTTTTATTTCAGAGTTATAGTTAATAGCTGAATCATTTTATGTTGGATTTCATATGCTTACCCAAACTTTTCTTTCACTGTGAATCTCTGTTAGCATAATCATTGTACACAAGTGCTTGCCATTTTATACCTATAGGTCTAAGGTGTTATTTCTTACTTTATATAAAATTCTCTCTCATTTTCTCTCTTTTTTTCCTTCCCAGTTTTCATCTGACTTTTCACTTCCTGGCTGTTGCTTATAGGCACTTCATTTTTCACTCTTCACTCTCTTGGCACTTTATATTTTTAGCCTTGATGTTTTTCACAACCTCAGAAACATCCGAACATTTCTTCCTTATGTTTCCTGTACTATTTATTATTAGTGATTTGCTGTAGTCCTTTTATCTTTCAGATAACTGAATAACATATCTTTAAAAATGTCTTAAAAAATAAGATAGCATTAAAAGCAATTTTACTTATGGAGTTGACTTTGACTCTTGGTTTAAGATGTGTACCAAATCTTTTGTTTCTCACTTTTCTGATGTCACAGTGACATTTATAATATGCAGTTGAGTAATTATTTCTTGCCCTTATTTTGAGCACAAGCCATCTTTTTAATAAATTTTTCTCTATAGAACCAAAGAATTATTTTGAGGATTACTAATCTTTGAAATCATAAATACTCTGTAGCCTGTAGGATAAAGAATAGAAATAATCTTGAACTGGTTGTTAAGATTAGTTTCTGTCAGTTAAATATGTTATGTATCTTCTAGGACATTTAAGTGGTAGTTCAGGTATTAGATTAGTGATTCACATGTTTAGCAGTATCATTGGTAAATCGAGCAGAAGGTTAGTTTATTGTACTTGAGTATATGTACATGCATGTATCCTTATATCTGTGTTTATAGAAATTTATAACTATTCTAGCCTTAATTTTATAGTATGCACTATGGTTTCATTGTACGCTAGGCTTGTTATTTGCATAGTATTAGCAATTTGAACATGATATATAAGATTTTCCAGAACTTTTTTTTTTCACCAGATGACTGATTGACTAAAAAAAGTACCTATTTAAACTAGATTAGCTCTAAGTACCAAAATTTCATTTTCCATCAGAATATACTGTTTGCTTCTTAGGCTGTTTTGTCATTTGAATTATTTTATTTCCCACCAGTGAGGAGGTTTAGTTAATATAAAGTATGGAAATCAAAATGCTTTTTGTTACATCTGATATACAGCTCATGGATATAACTATTATAAATTTTGCAAGAAAAATTGAATGATTTTATGTAATAAATTCTATGGCTGCTCTTCTTGAGTTTTCTCTTTCCTCTTCTATACTGTGTCCCTTTGGAGACAGCTAAGTGAAGGGTAAATTGGCAGCTTAAGATGTTTTGTAAGTGTGGGGTACTGTACTTTTCTATTTTAGCACTTAGTTTTTTTTATAAATGTCTGTTCTCTAAGATAGAATTTCCCAAAGTCATATTTCTTGAAATCCTCAGAGTTGAAAGAGTTACAGTACTGTTTGCTGCTCTTTGTAAATTCATAGTGCACATTAACAAATGGAAGACTTAGAGATGGTTTGCTGCAAAAAAACTGTTTACTGTAATTCCCCAAACTAGTTTGACCACCAGAACTCTTTTTGAGTAACATAGGAGTAGCTTGCAAAATTTTATTCCATGAAACACACTTTGGAAACCCTGCTTTATCCAAGCTAGATGAATTTCAGTTAAGATCATTATCTTTGTTTTCATTTGAAAATTAGTCTATCTCTAATTTTCTGTTCTGCCTTTTTAGGGGATTATTTTTACATCATTTAAAAATTATTTTAGTATCTTTTATTGCCTAAAGTCTGCTAAGTACTTACTTGTTGTTTTTCATTTTTTAATTTAGAGCTGAATCCATTTATGAAGAAATGAAACAGAAATATGGAACTCAGGGTTGCTATTTACTTAAAATTAATTCTCGAACATCTAATCAAGCATCAGATGAACAGATACCAGATCCTTGGAGTCAGTATCTTCAGAAAAATAGTATTCAAAACCAGGTATATGTAGAAAACAACAATGAAGCAAACCATAAAAGCTCTATTTCAGTTTTATGACATAATGGTATCTGTAGAATTTTTTGTATCTTAGTTTAACTAATAGAATTAATAATATTTATTTTGGAATCTGGCTAGCTTTCATTCATCACTATGTGAACTCTTAAATCACTGGTTCAAAGCTATTTTTAACTAATAATAATCCCTATGTTTCTCCTTTCAGGCACATAATATCAATGTTAATTGATCTTTTTTCCTGAAAAGATGAAAAGTGACTTATACATTGAGAATTGAATTAAGTTGGCTAGAATTTTTGACTTGTACATTTAATTCATTATGAATGCTTACAGTCAATTCTTTTTTTTTTTTTTTTTTTTTTTACAGTCAATTCTTTATTATTCACATGCTGTGGGGTTGAATTCCTTCATTTTCAATATGCTATTCTTATGGCCACCTTTTAGAGCTCATACTTTTTTTAGGTGGTGGGTGGGCTTTTTTCCATAACTTTTCTGTGATTCCTTTCCTTGGAGTTTTCAGGAAGTGTTGTTTCTTCCTAATCTACTTTCTTAATCTAGAGTTCCATACTAATGTTAACTGTTGTCTGAAATGGGTTGATATACAGTTTCACACTGTCAAACTTTCTAAAAAAATATGTTTTTATTGATTTTTTTTTTTTTTTTTTTTTTAAAGAGAGAGAGGAATTCGAGGGGGAGAGTGAGAAATATTGATGAGATAGAAACATCGATAGGCTTCCTCCTGCACAACTGCTGTTAGGCATCGATCCGCAGCCTGTGCCTGTGCCTGTGCCATGACCCGGAATTTAACTGGTGACCTCTTGGGGCATAGGACTACGCTCAGGCCCCTGAGCTACACCCACCGGGCAACGCACTGTTGAGAAAGCATTGTCTGCCACTTGGTAGTAAATAGTCAAATGACAAGTTCCTAAGATTATTTCAGATAATCCAGAGTTGACTGGTTTTTGTTTAGAAGTAGGATTTCTTAAGTAAATGGAAAATATTTTTGTTTTGTATAATTAACATTGTATTCTCTTTATGTGATATTTTAAAAAATACCAATTATAAAGTTTATGTAACTTTAGATCTGTAAATATTTAGTAATCTGTTTATTTGCCCTACTTTTCTATATATATGGAAATTGTGATCCACATATAGTTCTGTACTGATATTTGCAATATTGAGATGATTACTGACTTCTTTAAGATAATGCTGGGGAAAGGTGAGAAAAAAAGAACCAGTTAGATGTGAAGGGGCTCTGTGTTTTAAAATGGTCCTAAGGCCACACTCAGAATAGGAATAGTAGTGGAATATTTAGTTTAGAGCCCAGTATCTAAGGTTGAGACTGTTCAGTTTGAGAACTTTTAACACAAAACCAGAAGTATCAACAATTCTATAGCTGATAACCCTAGAGGTCCTTGGAGGATAGTTTAAAGGTTACCGAACCTAACCCCTGTTTTCTAATGCTTTAATTTCCTTTGAACCTATGAATGACCTCAGTTACATTGCTCACTATCTTCCCACGTGACCCTTTCCATCTATGAACACCTTGAGTGAGGGTCAACCAAAAATTTTCTCCATTTGTTCGTACTAATTTGTCCTGTGAGGACTATAAATTTTCTGTTAAGACAACTTTCAAAATATCGGAGAATGGCGTTCATGTCCCCTTCTATATTTTTCCAGGCTAAATATACCAAGTCTTTTTCAAATTTTTCTTAAAGGGTTTAGACTGTTTTTTGTCATGATCACTTTCCCTTTATTAAATTCTATTTTATATAGGATTTGGAATAATACCTCAAACTTACTGGTCTGATTGACTACACTGAGTATTTTTAGTTTGTTTTCTTCGTTGATTGAGGAAACAGTGTATTTGTTCAAATAAGCATTGCATTGGATATTTTTCTAAAACATTTTGATATGTTCAGTATGCATTTCAACCTATTAACACTGGGTTCATGACCAGGAGGTTCCATGCCATCTCTTTTTCCCCTGGCTTGACTTTAATAGTACATTTCTTTTGCTGTTATTCCTTACTTAGATGCATATACAGATATTCATATTGGCTTGTACCCATCATTTATACACAGATAAACTGGGATAGAGATCATTTGAATCCAGAAGAATCAGGGTAGTAGATTAGATTGAATGTGGAAGGAAATTTAAGAATATAGTAGGTGTGGACTGGAGTGCTAGAAAAAGATGCGTAGAAAAAAGTTAAGAATTTGGAGGATTGGAAGAAGAGTCCTGCTGTAGCAAATAAATGAAGCAGAGCAGCCATATATGTTAATGGATTTAGAGTTATCTTAAAATGATTAAGTGTAAGTGCTAATGCTTTTTATTTTGTTTTGATAGGAATCATATGAGGATGGCCCTTGTACTATATCTTCAAATAAGAATTCTGATAGTAACTTGCTTTCATTGGATGGATTAGATAACGAAGTCAAAGGTCTTGATACCCTTTCTGTAAATTTCTCTTTTTAATTGAATATATGCACTGTTGTCAAAACATGCTAAACTTTATAGATTAAAGATAGGAGAAATATTAATAATAAAGATAATCTACAGGTTAGGTTTTCTTCTGAAGATTTTGTTGAGATTGTTTTTATTTGACATTTAAATTTTCTAAGTACTACATTTCTCAAAAATTTATGGAAAGCAAGGGGAGATATGTGCAGCATGAATTATTTCCAAAATTAACATGATTTTGAGGGTTTCTTTTTATATTTTAAATTATAGTTTTGGTAATAGGGGTAGCTTTACAATTTTTTATTATAATATTTCTTATTGCTTAGTTTTGCAACTTGAAAATAATTAAAAACTGAATTTTTCTTAATTTATTTACATGACTTTTAAAATTTCTATTATGTGTAACAAGTAATAACCCAAGCCTTGTAATTTTAAAGGGGAAAATATTAATGTTATTGTACCATAGATGTCTAAGATATACAGAAAAATAAAGGATTCCTACATCCTTTCTTTTCTTTAACAGTATGATAGTAATATTTTTACATACTGAGAGTAAAAGAAAGGTCTGTTTTTCAGTAGATGGCTTACCAAATAACTTTAGAGCCCACCCACTTCAATTGGACTCATCTAGTGACCCTTCGAACAACATTGATGGCCCAGATCATGTAAAATCTGCCTCATCATTACATGAAACAAAGAAAGCAAATCCTGGAATTATTCATGGTGCATGCTTAACCCTTACTGATCATGATAGAATTCGACAGTTTGTACAAGAATTCACATTTCGGGGCCTTTTGCCACATATAGAGAAAACAATTCGGCAATTAAATGATCAGGTAAGATTTGATTTTTTTTATATTAATATTTTAAAATTTTCAGTACATAGTACACTTCAGAATATAATAGTATAAGTTTTTTAAAGTATTTAAAATGTTTTTTTTTTTTTTTTAAGGAAAAACCAATATTAGGTTTTAGTAACATTACTATCCCTAATGAAATTCTGTTAAATCATTTTCACTAGGGGTTTTTCAGCATATTCGACAATTAAAAAAAAAAAATCAGTGTTGTTAAAAATAAACATTTGCTCACTATTGAAGCTTTTTACTTATTTAGAGTTTTTTCTTTTGTATATAAAATAAAAATATTAAATTCTCATATTTGTCAATGTTTTTAATCTTTTCTCTTAGCTTATATCAAGAAAAGGTTTGAGTCGGTCTCTATTTTCTGCAACTAAAAAATGGTTTAGTGGCAGTAAAGTTCCAGAAAAGAGCATAAATGAGCTGAAAAATACATCTGGATTGCTGTGAGTGAAATAATATCCCCCCCCCCCCCCCCCCCCCCCCGTGTTTAACTCTTACTAGTGTTTGACTATATGATAGCCTGTAAAAAATGACTATTTTTTCACTTTCTTACTTTCACATTGATCAAATTCAGGTAGGTAAGAACAGTGACTGTAGGTAAATTCCATTAATTAAAAACTTTTAAGTAATTGGATGTCTAAAAATAAAGAAGATAACGGAGTCACTTTACGTTGGTTCTGTTTTCCTATTTGTAAAAAGGTGCTGTAAGATTAGGTGCTCATTAATGATTCTTTTATGTTAAAATATTGTGGTCTTGTGATTCTAAGACAGCCTGTACTTAGAAAATTTTATTTAATATAAGATACTGTTTTAAGGTAAAGTAAAAGCACGTTTTGGATTTAAATTTTTTTCCTGGTTGTATATAAAACTGGAATTAACTATTTCCTTCATAATTTGACCATGGAGAAAGTGCTTGCCTGTTGTTGAGAAGTTCTCAGTATAGGGTTATAAATTATTTAAATATATATTTAACTATAGTTCCAGATATCTTTGAGACATGACACTCTTTCCTTGAAGATAGGATTTTTGTAAAACATGATCGGTTTTTACAATGTTCTGGGCAGTTAAGCAGCTGTTAAACATTTGATAATACTTAGTGGTGTATGGGTCATAAATCACAAATTACTTTCTTACCATATTTTGTATTTATAGGTATCCACCAGAAGCACCAGAGCTTCAAATCAGGAAAATGGCTGACTTATGTTTCTTGGTGCAGCATTATGACCTGGCTTACAGTTGCTATCATACTGCAAAGAAGGATTTTCTTAATGATCAAGCAATGCTTTATGCAGCTGGTGCCTTGGTTGGTATTCTATATAATTTACTTCCGCTACCATAAGATGTAGACATTTCTGCTAATGAAATGGCAAACAAAATACCTAGGGATAAAGTTGTATTCAAAGAGCATACAATGCTTTATGGGTTTTGAATTAGTTTAGCTGAATTGATGGATTTTCCTCAAGCTAGTGCTTTTAAACACCCTACCTAATAAAAGAGCAATATGCAAATGAACCATCACTCCGCTACACCCACCAGCCATGCCCACCAGCCAATCAGTGCAAGTATGCAAATTAATCCCAACCCAAATGGCTGCCGCCACAGCAGGAGGGAGGCTTGGGTTTCCCCAGCAATAGAGGAAGCCAAGCTTTCCACATACCCTGGTGGGCCCAGGCCTCCACTCAAGAATACAAAGTTTCAATTATAGAAGATAAATCCCAAGAAAAATGGCGGCAGCCACGGAGCTGGAGAGAGCAGGCTAGGGTTGCTCCTGGCGACCACGGAAGCCAAGCTTTCAACCTGCCCTGGCCGGCCCAGGCCTCCGCTTAAGGCTACAAAGTTTCAATTATAGAAGGTAAACAAATCCAAACAGAAATGGCGGCAGCCACGGAGCAAGCAGAAGGCTTGGCTTTGCTCCAGGCTACAAAGTTTCAATTGTAGAAGATAAATAAACCCCAGATACCAGGGCCTCTGCTTGGGTCACCGGGGAGCGTGGCCGGCCTGCAAATCACCACAGGCCCCTCACCCAGGCTGCCCCATGCCCCAAGGGAACCCCACCCTGATCCGGGACACCCTTCTGGGTAAACCAGCTGGCCCCCACCCATGCACCAGGCCTTTTTCCTATCTAATAAAGGAGTAATATGCAGATTGACCATCACTCCAACACAATATGGCTGCCCCCATGTGGTCAAAGATCCTGCCCCCATGTGGACACAAGATGGCCAGCAGGGGAGGGCAATTGGGAGGGACCAGGCCTGCAAGGGAGGGCAGTTGGGGGCAATCAAGCCTGCAGGGGAGGGCAGTTAGGGGTGACCAGGTCGGCAGAAGAAGGAAGTTGGGGGCAAACAGGCTGGCAGGGGAGCAGTTAGGCGTCAATCAGGCTGGCAGGGCAGTGGTTAGGGGGTGATCAGGCTGGCAGGCAAAAGTGGTTAGGGACAATCAGGAAGGCAGGCAGGTGAGAAGTTGGGAGCCAGCAGTCCTGGATTGTGAGAGGGATCCCAGATTGGAGAAGGTGCAGGCTGGGCTGAGGGACACCTCCCCCCCCCCTCCCTCATGCACGAATTTCGTGCACCGGGCCTCTAGTGGTAGTATGTAAAGATTCATTTCTTAGTTTTGATTAACACCTAATTTTTCTGTATGTTTTCAAAATTTGATTCCAATTTCAGTTCCTATATTCAAAGTGTAAAGTTTCCTTTTTTTAGAAGATGCTTTTATTTTGGACTTCTTGAATAGTCTTTTAAAATTGCTTGAAATGTTTTTTTTTTCCCCTGATGTAAGACTATAAATTGGTGTAAGCTTTGATGTAAGACAGACTGTTCTCTTATGCAAATTATTGAGTATTTGTAAGCTTCGGTTTTCTTGTCTATAAAATATGAATCCTAATGGCACAGGATTCAATAAGGTATAAGGCATATAAGGTGCTTAGCATACCTCCTTGTATGTAATAAGCTGTCAGCATTGTAGCATCTATGGTACAATGTGAGTAATTGGTGTTTTAGAAAGAATTTTCTATACTTGTTATCACCTTTTTGTATTTTTGAAAAGTTGTTTTTTTTAAAAAAAAAAAATATAATTTGCTTCCTGTGCCTGGAAAAGAGTAAAACTAGCATTGTTGCTTTCTACTGAATCTTCTTTAAAACATGTAAGCTTTTAAACAAAAGTGTGAAGAACAAACTGTATAAGAACTCAAAATACTCCATTGGGTCGTTATCATGTAGACACTTGTTTAATTGCTTCTGTTTTGTATTTTTTAATGCTATGTATATATAAAACTAAAATGGGTAATTTAAAAATGTGAAGCTAAAATATCAAAATTATATTACTCTTCCCTTTTATTTCTGTAATACTTTTCAATGAAAAAGTCAACTAACTTTTTGACCAACTTGTTCAGGAACAGAAAATTTTCATGTTCAAGTGTTTTAAAAAATTATGTGAACTATTCTTGGTTAGACATCTGATTTTTCTATTACAGTCATACCATGTAAGCTGATAATGAAATCACACATACTGAATGTCATTTCATTAATATAACATAGGTTTAAATATACAGTTATTAAATTTTACATAATGTACCTGCAAATTTAATATTTGTATGGAGATAAAATCTTCTAAAGATATGGCAAAAATTTCTACGATTTTATGGCACTTAAGTTTTTTCATTTTTTATCTGTAGTATGATAAATACTGCATTTGAGCCATTTAGATGAAGATATTAATAGTAGTTATATGAGAGAAAGTAGTTCAGCACTGGAAAATAAAGGCTTATCTACTATAACATAATGTATGCATGCGTAAAAATCCTTGTAGTCTGTAAAAGCTGCCCTAAAAGTAATAGGCCTTGGGGAAAAATAATGTTGGGACAGTCCTCTTAAAACATGTGAATGCTGAACCACAAGCATTTTTGAAATAGTGTAAATAATGTCTTTTCCTCCAGGAAATGGCAGCAGTGTCAGCTTTTCTTCAGCAAGGAGCAGCGAGGCCATACCCTGCACATTACATGGATACAGCAATCCAGACATACAGGGATATCTGCAAGTAGGTGACTAGAATATTTATGTTCTTTCCCTTTAGAAGTAAGTTGGCATTCACATTGTTATTGAATATAAGTTGTTCTGTGTTTCCCATGCAAGTTAATGTAGTCAGAGACAAGATGAGGTAATCTAAAACTAGTGTTTCCTATTTTATTTGGATTTGTGCTTAGGAATTTGTTATGTGTAATGTTGAGGTTACATGTAATATTGAGGGTGATTTGTATTGTGGGAACATCTAACCTTAACCGCTGTTAAACCAGGAATTAGCCATTTTGAACTTTCATTGTTAAATAGGCAAAACACAAACAAATAATAGTCCAGGGAAGGAAATGAGAAACGTTTTGTACACATCATGAGAACTGTTAGAACTCATTACTTTAATGAGACAATGAGCTGGTCCAGAATTAGGCAGGGAGTTTCATGGGATGTTTGGGGAATAGACCTTGAAAGAAAGGTGGTTTGGGATTTGATGGACATAAAGACAATTCAGAAATTGTGATTGTTAGGAATGATGATTTGGATGCTGCCTACCTAGAGAAAGGGAATAGAGCCGTGGCGAGGGTAGGGGGTTTGAGAGTATTAAAAGTATTGGGTGCGACATGTGGAAAGATGGTTTGAGAGAAAATCCGTGTGGGGAGCCTCAACCCTCTATTAAGCTGTAGGTAAGAGTTAAGTAGTAGTAAATGGGAAGTTACTGAATATTTGAGTACAGCCTTGACATAATAAAAGTTGTTTTTCAGGAAGATTAATCTGACTTTTCTATGTAGCATGCATGGGTTGTCTTATAATGTTGAAGTATAAGTAGTACTAGTTATGGTGTTATATTTACAGCACAACACTAATAATAATAATTGGCATTTATTGAGTGTTCAGCATTTGCTACTATGCCAAAATAGTTTACATGCTCATTTAATCTTAAGCCTATAAAATGGTACTATTATTATCTGTACTTTACAATTGAGAAGACTGAAACTGAAGAGTTTAACTTTCCCAAGGGCACACAGCTAGTAAATGGTGGGGCCAATATTGAATTTTACCTATTATACCTTATGTAATCTATTTGAGAATAGATTTGGAGATTCTGGCAGGAGATACAGCTTTCTGTGAGAGGAAGGATTGAAGGAGACTGTGAAAAAGAACTAGGAGAGTGAGGTAGCAAAGGGAGCCAGAATTAAAAGAGTGAAAAGTTTGTATTCATTTCTGTTCAGAGCAAGTTTTATTTGTTAAGTAGCTGCTGGCTTACAGATACCAGATAAGTCCTAGCTCTTTGCACACTGGAAATGTGACTTTACTTAGTATTTTTACCACAAAATTACATGATGAAAAGCTTTGAATAGTTATGAGAATTCTTAGGAGTGTTTATTTTTTAACTTTTTTGGTAAGTGGAAAATAAGGACATGGATTTCTTTTTACTTGAAAACTAGAATTGGAAACTTTTGTTGAACACATAGTTACTATGATGTATAAAGATATTGTAGTGCTAATTATATTTTTCTTGCCTTTTTTTTAGGAATATGGTATTGGCTGAAAGATGTGTATTGCTTAGTGCTGAAATCTTAAAAAGCCAAAGCAAATATTCAGAGGCTGCAGCTCTTCTAATACGGTTGACCAGTGAGGTACTGAAACTGTGTAGTATTTGTTTTAATTAGTGTTATTTCATAATTTTTAGTAAGTGTCCCTTTTTGTTTGAGGGTGTGCCAAACAAAATTAGAGGGGAATCTCTCTTTGGGAATTTATAACATGGCTACTTTAGTTATTTGAATAAATTTTACATGCAATATTTTATAGACTGATTTTATTTATAGATTTAAGTCTACATCATTATTAACCACAAACATGTTGTACATCTTCTATGAATTAGGTTGTGACCCATGCATAACAACAATTAAACAAGCATGTGCATCATTCCTCATGTAAAATTGATACTTAAAAGAGTGATAACTCAGGAATTTTTAATCTTATTTTAGTAGTATGACCTTTAAAAAAAGTCACCATAAGCATTTAAAAAATCTATATGAATATTTCAAGAGAAAAAGTAATCCATTTATAGTTGCCATTAAAGATTTATAACATTATTAAGTTGCATTGCCTACAAACTTGTAAAGAATGATAGTAATTTCTTTAAAAGTATGGTTAAAGACACATTTTTTAGATGAACGCGCTTAAGAACAGAAGAACAAAATCAAACACCTCCTTTGTTCCTTAAATTTTAATGTAATGTACACTACGGTTTTATTTATTTTACTTATTTTATTTCTTTATTATCATCACCCGAGGATATGTTTTTATTGATTTTTAGAGAGAGAAGAAAGGGGGGGGGGGCGGATTGAGAGAAACATCAGTATGAGAGACAAACATCCATCAATTGCTCCCCGACTGGGGATTGAACCAGTAACCTGGTATATGGGATGATGCTCCAATCAACTGAGCCACCCGGCCAGGGCTATACACTATGATTTTACTTTTAGGACCATTCTGTACTTTTCACACTATATATTTTGGGGGTGATTTGTTCATAGGCAGGATTTTCACTCTCAAATCTGTCTCCAGCCCTGACTTCTTGAGTTTTAGATTTGTATGGCCAACTGCCTTTTAGACCTGTCTTTTAAGTTGACATATCAGTGAGTAACCACATAAACTTTCTTACCTTATAGATCGTAATCTTAAATTGTCATAACCAGGTAGCTTCTCATTTGCTTAAGGTTTTGAAACTAGTTGAGATATTCTCTTACCTGTTAGTAACACAATTGGGGGTGGGGGTGGGGGGTGGTTAACTTCTTAAATATGTATTTTTTTATATACAAATATTATACTTATCTCTCCCTTTAAAAAAATCCCTCCTAATGTCTTGTTTCATCTCCTTAATGTCCTTCTCCTGGCCCTTTTTCTGTTATGACCTTCATACAGTCATCTGCAGTACACCAGGTTGTCCTAAGTGTCTCTGTCATGCCCTCTCTTATAGTGCTGTGAGACCTGACTTGTCATATTACATTTAAGCTATGAGCTTTTGATAGTAGGGGACTGTGCTACCTTCTCTGTTTTTATCCTTAGTACCTGACACAGGGCTTGGCACATGGTATATGATTTACAAATGTTTGTTGAACTGAACCTTAATTGTTCTCAAAAGGTTTCTGTATGATGTAACTAATTAGGTTAAGAGATGATATTCAAAATGTTTAATAATTGATTCCGCATGAACACTGACCAATATGAACTGTTGCCAGACATAAACTATTTGATAGAGCTGAATATAGGCTCCTGGGTCTGTTGATGTTCTGTATTATAGTTAGCAATCTTAACTTGGGTTTGTATATGTTGCTGTTGTTTTCAACCTAGGGATCCTCAGTGAATAGAAAAGGAACTTATGGTTTAGGAGCTTGAATAAAATTTTTTTAGAGCAAATTCTTCAGTCTGCATTGTAACCTTGTAATTTTCTGTCCTTGTTCTCTTTTCCTTTCCATCTCTTTGCTTTCACCTTTTTCAAACTTGGGTGATTTATTTTGTCATAAATTCTAGCAAATTTATCATTGTTATTTACTACTTTGGGGTGATGTGTGGCTCTATTTCTCCAGGAATTGTGATTCTCTGGCCTTTTCTTCTGTACCTTTCAGATATTTCTTTGAGGCAGTTTTGAAAGTAAAGACTTCTAGACATAATGCATATAAAGTTATGTTAAATTTTAACTAATAATTTGTGTTTATTGTATGTATTTCATTAACTAGGAGGGCTGCATAATATCGTAAAAAGTTCCCTCGTCTTGAGGATAGGGAACTGCGTTACATACTCTTGACATTTATGAATTGTGCTTGTTAGAATTTGCTAATGCCATTAGAGCAAAAGACAGCTGTGAGGCCTGGGAAGAGTTGTGCTCTGACTTTATATTTTGGACTGCAAGTGGATGGGCAAGTGGATCTTATACTTGTGTTGTTCTCAGCGTGGCAGAGCATCCCAGCTTAAAGACAAAGCATGCCGCATTCACCACCACAGAGGATCGTGGGCCTGCATTTGCTGTTTAAGAAGGGATGCTTTTCCTCTGCTTGTGTCTGTGTTTCTGTGTTGAACATTTATTCTAGTCTTAAAGCTCTTTTTGTCTACTACTGTATCTAAAGACCTTAAATCAGTTTCCCAGGGAGAAATAGCAACGGTTTTTATAAATTTCTCCAGCTTGGGAGGAACTGTCCTGTGTTAAATTGATCAGCTGGTAGCACATTTCCTGGTAAGCTCACAATTGTGTGAAGAAAAAAATCTTAAGCCATCCTTGGGAGCTGATTTCAGTTAAGCTTGTGTAGCTGGTGGAAGTGTTTATTCACGCCTTTAGCTTAGATGATTTCCCCCTATATTTATCTTCATAATTTAAGTTAACGTTGCCCTTTCAGTTTTTGTTAAAATTATCTCTTGGTTGTGGGCAAAGTTTATAAGCTAGAGTTCTTGTTAAAGTGGTATCACAGGGTTTTTTTTTTCCCTTAGTTCCTCATCTAATAAAAGAGTAATATGCAAATTAACCACTCCGCTACACCCACAAGCCATGCCCCACCAGCCAATCAAGAAGCTAGTATGCAAATTAACCCCAACCAAGATGTCTGTGGCCACTGAGCAAGCAGGAGGGAGGCTTGGGTCTCCCTGGCAATGGAGGAAGCCAAGCTTTCTGCACACCCTGGCTGGCGGAGGCCTCTACTCAAGGCTACAAAGTTTCAATTATAGAAGATAAATCCCAACAGAAATGGCGGCAGCCACGGAGCTAGAGAGAGCAGGAGGCTAGGGTTGCCCGTGGTGATGGAGGAAGCCAAGCTTTCAGCACACCTGGCCGGCCAGGCCTCTGCTTAAGGTTACAAAGTTTCAATTATAGAAGATAGATAAATAGCAACAGAAATGCCTGCCACCACAGAGCAAGCAGGAGGCTTGGCTCCACTCCACGCTACAAAGTTTCAATTGTAGAAGATAGATAAATCCCAGATACCAGGGCCTCCGCTTGGGTCGCCGGGGGGCGTGGCCGGCCTGCAAACCACCACAGGCCCTTTGCCCAGGCCGCCCCACGCCCTAAGGAAACCCCCACCCTGATCTGGGACACCCTTCTGGGCAAACCAGCTGGCCCCTACTCATGCACCAGGCCTCTGTCCTATCTAATAAAAGTAATATGCAGATTGCCCATCACTCCAACACACAAGATGGCTGCCCCCATATGGACACAAGATGGCCACCAACAAGATGGCCAGCAGGGGAGGGCAGTTGGGAGGGACCAGGTCTGCAAGGTAGGGCAGTTGGGGGTGATCAAGCCTGCAGGGGAGGGCAGTTAGGGGTGACCAGGTGGGCAGAGGAGGGAAGTTGGGGGTGACCGGGCCTGCAGGGAAGGGCAGTTGGGGGGCACCAGGCATGCAGGGGAGGGCAGTTAGGGGTGACCAGGCCTGCAGGGGAGGGCAGTTAGGGGTGACCAGGCCTGCAGGGGAGGGCAGTTAGGGGTGACCAGGCCTGCAGGGGAGGGCAGTTAGGGGTGACCAGACCTACAGAGGAGGACAGTTAGGGGCAACCAGGCCGGCAGGAGAGCAGTTACGCATCAACCAGGCTGGCAGCGGAGTGGTTAGGGGGTGATCAGGCTGGCAGGCAGAAGCAGTTAGGGGCAATCAGGAAGGCAGGCAGGCGAGCAGTTGGGAGCCAGCAATCCTGGATTGTGAGAGGGATGTCTGACTGCCCATTTAGGCCCGATGCTAAACAGGCAGCCAGACATCCCTCAAGGGGTCCCAGATTGGAGAGGGTGCAGGTTGGGCTGAGGGACCCCCTCCCCCTGTGCACGTATTTCGTGCACCGGGCCTCTAGTATATATAATAGGCTTGTCATATCATGAACTACAGAAAATAAAATATTCTTCTTCAACTCACTTATAGCTTCTTTCTAAATAAAACTATCACTAAAATTCTTTCATTTTCCTTTCAAAAACATTCATGGCAGTTGTCATTCTTTTCAGGGCTTTTTTTGTGTGTTTCAAAGCAGTGTTTTTTTCTTCTTGAGGTGTCACTGAAAGAGATGGGCTAGCAGAACTAAGCTGCAGTGAGATATGAATGTAGTTATTCAGACCTGAAAATTCATGCTTTCTCAGACAACAGCTTTCTGGATACAAGAGTCAAATTTTGTTTTAGCTAAATTAATACATGCCATGGGCTTCCAGGTCTCTCCTAAATTGGTCAGTCCTTGAGGGTTAAATTTGAGAACGCGGAGGGTTTACTGTGCTAGTTCTCATCTGGATTACATATTAGAATCATTTACACACTATCAAAGATATCTGTGGCATATCCTTATATTAATCAGAATGTCCAGATTGCTGCCCATCCAAATTTTGCAATTTAATGAAGTTTCTCTGGCAATTTAAAAATATGTATTTATTCTGAATGTGTGTGTTTGAATGTTATGTGTACATGCATGCTAGGAATAAACTTAAGAAATATATAGGACTGAGAGAAAAAACTGTGAAACTATTGAGAAGTCTAAATAAAGTTCCAAAATAGAAAAAGTAATTTAGAGGGAAGTACCTGTTCTGTTTATTAAAATGTATTAGAAGGCTATAGAAATTAAAACTGTTTACAGTGATAAGAGTAGACAGAGTAATGTAATGGAATGAGAATTTAAATACATATGTTTAGGTGTCATTTAATTTAGTGAAGAGTGTTAGATAATTCACTGAATGCTATTGTGACTTGTAGCTAGCTGTTTGGGGTTGGATTATTCATTACATGATAATATAACTATAGCTGGATTAATTATAATGTGAAAAATAAAACAAAAAATAACGAGAAGAAACTATAGGAGAGCATTTTAAAAATCTAGGAATGATAACATCCTTTCCTAGTTTGATGCAGTATCCTGAAAACAAAGGCAAATATAATATGCTTGACTACTAAAGAATAAACTCTTTCATGTCAAAATTGGGAAATACTATTTGCAAATGTATGATAAAGGCTTGATGTTGATTAAGTGTACAAAGGGCTTTTACAAACCACATAATCACAAAAACCCATTCACAAAAGAGTATAAAAAGGCAATTCACAAAAAAAGTACAAAGACCTTTAAGCATAGGAAAAGATTAACAGCCTACTGTTAAAGAAATGTATGTTGAGAAAGTAATTTTTCTTTTATTAAAGAGACTAGAAGCCCGGTGCACGAAATTCGTGCACGGCAGGGGGTTGTCCCTCAGCCCAGCCTGTACCCTCTCCAATCTGGGACTGCTGGAGGGATGTCCGACTGCCCGTTTATCCTGGTGGGATCGGGCCTAAACGGGCAGTCGGACATCCCTCTCACAATCCAGGACTGCTGGCTCCCAACTGTTTGCCTGCCTGCCTTCCTGATTGCCCCTAACCGCTTCTGCCTGCCAGCCTGATCACCCCCTAACCACTCTGCCAGCCTGTTTGCCCCCAACTTCCCTCCTCTGCCAGCCTGGTCACCCCTAACTGCCCTCTCCTGCAGGGTTGATCACCTCCAACTGCACTCCCTTGCAAGCCTGGTCCCTCTCAACTGCCCTCCCTTGCAGGCCGGGTGCCTCCCAACTGCCCTCTCCTGCTGGCCATCTTGTGGTGGCCATCTTGTGTCCACATGGGGGCAGCTATATTGTGTGTTGCAGTGATGATCAATCTGTATATTACTCTTTTATGAGATAGGATAGAGGCCTGGTGCACAGGTGGGGGCCAGCTGGTTTGCCCTGAAGGGGGTCACAGATAAGGGTGGGGATTCCCTTGGGGTGTGGGGCGGCCTGAGCGAGGGGCCTGTGGTGGTTTGCAGGCCGGCCACGCCCCCTGGCAACCCAAGGGGAGGCCCTGGTATTTGGAATTTATTTTCCTTTTACAATTGAAACTTTGTAGCCTGGAGCGGAGCCAAGCCTGGGGCTCCGGCAGCCATTTCTGTGGCAGTTAATTCACCTTCTACAATTGAAACTTTGTAGCCTTAAGCGGGTGAGCCCGGCCAGGGTGTGTGGAAAGCTTTGCTTCCCCTGTTGCCGCCGGCAACTGTGGCCTGCTCTCTCAAGCTCCATTCTGCCGCCATTTGTTTGAATTTGTTTACCTTCTATAATTGAAACTTTGTAGCTTGAGTGGAGGCTTAGGCCTGCAACAGCTATGGGAAAGCTTGGCTTCCTCTGTTACCTGGGAAACCTTGCTCACTGTGGCTGTAGCCATCTTGGATTGGGGTTAATTTGCATACTCGCCCTGATTGGCTGGTGGGCGTGGTAATTCTGATGCATTGATATAGAACCACTTGTTAAATGTATATTCCTAATTTTCTCACTTACTAGCTTTTGGCTCTTAGTTACTAGAAAAATTATCTGATTATTTAGTTTTTGTTCTGAGGGGTTTGAAATAGATAATATATCTACCATTTACTGAATGCTTTCTGGAGTGTTTCCTCAGATCTGTTCCAACTCTAATATAATTTTGTGATTGCTGCAGAGATAGTTATAATAGTGTCTGAATACTTTTTGATGTAACTATAATCTGTTGAAATTATTTCATTTAAAGTCAATGTTTTCTGTTTTCAACTTTCCCTGGGGAAAATAATGCAGCAGAACACGTGGAAGGGCATGGTAAGTTCTGCTTCAGAGTAGTTGGAAACCTAGAGAAAGTTTTGGTGAAAATGTTGTTGGTACTTGATCAGCAACCTTCAGTACTTTCTCAGTGATTTTGAAAGTAATGATGGCTCTTTCAGTTGAAAGATTTTTCTTATGGATAAGGATATAAGTTCAGTATGTGGTTTTTGTAGACACTGTTGTACGATTCAGTTGAAGGAGAAATAATTTGAGTTGTACCATCCTACCTAATAATAGCCAAATATGCAAATTGACTGTACCTTCGCTATGCCCACGATTGGCCAGGAGGCGCGGGGGGGCGGGACTCGGGGTGGCCGGGGTGGCCGATTGGGCCGGCGGGACGCTGAGCTCGCGTCGCCAGCGGAGGTGCAAGCTCAACGTCTGCACCTTGGCTGTGCTGCGGCACAGAAGGGGCCTCTGGGGCAGCGAGCTCACCTCCCGCTGCGGGCCATCAAAAGCGGGGGAGCTGGGTGCCTGTCCTCTCAGGCACCAGGCCTTTCAGAAGCCTCCGCCGCGCCAGAGGCTTCTGAAAGGCCTGGTGCACCAGCGGACAGGCACCCAGCTCCCCCGTGATCGAAAGCGAAAGCGTGTAGGGGACCCTACATGTGCATGATTTAATCATGCACTGGGCCTCTAGTTTATTAATATAGCAGGCAATACTCCTTGAAGGGGAAGCCTTCTGAACTTTCTAATGAAGTAGCTATTTTGGCCTACTTGAATTGTAGCAAAAATTAAGAATGCTTTTCAAATACAGTAAAACTTTATGGAGGATAAAGTATTAGATTAAATTATAATTTACACATTCTGTTTTATTCCCCCCCCCCCCCCCTTTGTTTTTGGATGGAAATACACTATTGGATGTCACAGATCAATTTCCAGAGGAAATTAGATTGGTGTGAATCTATTTTTGTGTGTTTGTGTGTGCTCTGTTTTCTGGTTTATCATTTATCAGTATATTTGTATTCAATTCTCAGTTTACATACTGTTTTGCCATTTGAAAAGGGGTTGCATTTCTTCAGAGACATTTTACTTGGTGTATGTCATAACAGGCATTTGGCTTTATGAAAAGCAAAAGAAAATACTTCATGATAGAGTGTTTTCTGAAGGATTTTATTTTTTTAATGTGCTTATTGGAAAAAAGAATGATCAGGATTGGATTACCCCTTGCTCTCTGCCCTCAGATACTCTAAGTTAAATATTGAATGTGTTACATACTAACCCTTTGCACTCGCTTGCTTTTTTCTCAATTCCTTTATTCTAATGCTAACCGTGTTGAGTCAAACTCGACATCCGAGTGCAAAAGGTTAAGGAAGTAAATGTTTTTCACCTATTATCTTATTTTTAATTTTGTGAAACTCACCTTTCCTCTTAAACATTCAACAGGACTCTGATCTTCGAAGTGCACTGCTTTTGGAACAGGCGGCTCACTGCTTTATAAACATGAAGAGTCCCATGGTTAGAAAATACGCGTTTCATATGATATTGGCAGGCCATCGGTTTAGTAAAGCAGGGCAGGTGAGTGCAATTTCTTTAAAAAGAAAATAACATTATTTTAGTTTTTATTTGTTACAATTTGCTATTTATTTTATAAATGTATGTCATTTGTCAATGTTTTATGACTTAATATTAATCCTAAAGACGGATACAAATTTTGTTTCAAGGTAATGTGTAATGTTTTATGTTGATAAGAGCATGAGGTTTAGATTTAGAGAAATCTGGGATTCAGTTTTGAAATTCTGTGCATCTATTTGACAGACCTGGAGCAGTCACTGTTGCTGCCAAGGTTCCAGTGCAGATGCAAGAACAAAGGTTCCTCGCGCTTTCTGTCTGTCTGATTGTGGCAGCCAAGATTGAATGGGGGAATACAGTGAAAAAAATACCATGATGTTCTGCTTACAACTTTACTTTGGTAGAGCAATTTTTCTGAGCCTCCTTTAAAAAAAATAAATTGGAATTTTGCCCCAATTTTCTGTAAGGCTAAACCAAATCATATATGTGAAAATCCAGATACGATGAATGCATTCAAACAGTATTTACTATTTAATAGGGTTGCACCTTCCCCACTTCAGCTCTGCTCTTCTGTTGTCTCCCAGGCTGCTTTCTGATGGCATGTACTGAATAGTAAAGGAGTAGAAGTCTTCTTGGTCCCCAAAGCAGTTGGGTTGGAGAGATCTTTATTAACTCCCAGGGTCCATTCAAGCGTTAGTTGGAGGGAGCTTTGCTGGAGATAGAGAGTGGTCGCAGCAGTCAGATGGTGATTCTCCGCATGCTGTCAAGTGGTAGATGACTGTGATTTGCTTTCATTATCTCTTTATAAAGAAAACATTTCTTAAAGAAACAAATAATTCTGGCAATACATGGTGCAAAGTTTGTAATCTACCCTGGGATGGGGAGTGGATACAAGAGTATTCTCTGAAGCAAAGGAGAAACTCTCTCTGGAGGGAGGCCTCTTCCTTGGTACCAAATTCCATCTTTAGGATGGAAGTTATCCGAGTTCAGCAGGTGGCAGTGATTATAGCTGATTAATTCCAAATATCTGCTCATGTGGCAGGATGCAGGGGGCAAAAGAAAATAATACCAAACAAACAAAACAGTAGTTTAAAAATGTGTGTGTATACAACCATATACTCACATATGCAGTTTTAGCACACATGGGGTATTTCCATTCAGCCCAATGCAGTGGTATAAAGAGAGATGACCGTAACAAAATTGAGACTTTATAAGATCGCTCTCATTCATAAGCTAACAACCAAGCCTCTAACTAATCCATAACTCCATAACGCTACTGCTGTGGGAACGCCCAGGTGGTTTTCATGAGGGCATCGATGTTCCTGACTTTTAGACTTCTTGCCCTTGGACAAACAGCTGCTTGCTGTAGGACCTCTTGGTTTTTAGTAGTAATTGTTAAGAGGTTTTCCAAAATGTTGGTTTTATTTTCCTCAGTATGCGAGCCTTGGAAGGATCAGTTACTAGTTAGTTGATTGTGTGTCTGTGTATTTTTTTTTTCCAGTCCCAGAGAAATTTGGATTTGTTGTGTAATACTTTGTTGTGTTTATTTTCTTACAGAAAAAGCATGCTTTACGCTGCTACTGTCAAGCCATGCAGGTTTACAAAGGAAAAGGCTGGTCTCTTGCAGAGGATCACATTAACTTCACTATTGGGCGCCAATCCTATACTCTTAGGCAGCTGGACAATGCTGTGTCTGCTTTCAGGCATATTTTAATCAACGAGAGTAAACAATCTGCGGCTCAGCAAGGGTCCTTCCTCAGAGAATATCTTTATGTTTACAAGGTGAATACATAGTTTCTGGAGCAGATATTAAAATTTTAATCATTTTTAGCAAAAAGCCTAATATTTAGTACTATCGAGCAGGAGTCAAAGTTTTATTAGAATATCTATATATATAAAAGCCTAAGTGACCATTACAACCGGTCACTATGATGCACACTACCACCAGGGGGCAGACGCTCAACGCAGGAGTTGCCCCCTAGTGGTCAGTGCGCTACCACAGCCAACCTCCCGTGGTCCCTCCCCTCTGGCCGGCCAGCCCCGATCGCTGGCCAGGTCGAGGGACCCCACCTGTGCACAAATTTGTGCACCAGGCCTCTAGTACAGTGGTCGCCAACCAGTGGTCTGTAGACCACTGTTGGTCCGTGAGGTCCGAAAGGTTGGCGACCGCTGCTCTAGTATATATATAATTATATATATATAAAGTGTGACAAGCTGTTTTTTGGTCATAGATCGGAGTTGCATTGCCCTTCCAGAGTTCTTTAAAAGATAAATTTTTAAAACATATATATTTTTATTCATTTCCAAGAGGAAGGGAAAGGAAGAGAGAGCTAGAAACATCAGTGAAGAGAGAGAATCATGGATTGGCTGTCTCCTGCATGCCCCCTGCTGGGGACGAGCCTGAAACCTGGGCAGTACCCTGACTGTGAATCAAATCTGGGACCCTTTAGTCTGCAGGTCGACACTCTGTCCACTGAGCCAAACTGGCTAGGGCAAAAGAGAATTTTAATATTCCAGTATATATTTGATTTGTGGCTGTTCTTAGAATCTTAAATTACATGTTTTCTGGACTGTTTCATTATTGTGCTTTTGGGTTTTAAAAAAAAAATCATAATTGATTTTATAATATATTGGGTTCTCATACCACCCTGTGGAAAGTATGTCCCCTCTATTTTCGCCATGAAAAATGAGGAGGTATGGATCTGTGGGAAGTAGACAAATTATTATGGTGTAATCCAGAAAAATTGAAGGAAAAATATTTCCCTGGCACAGGAGGATAGGAAATGTAAAGCATTGTTTTTCGGGGAAAATTGGAAGTTGTAATTTTTTGTCAAGTCCTTTGAAGAGTGAACACTGTTGTATTTCTGTCCTGTAGGAAGTAACTAACTACCCTTTATGCTTTATTAATTTGAAATCATGTGGATTAAAATTTTGGCAGATAGGATGCTATAATGAGTCACAGGAAGTAAAATGCATACCAAGGTAATGTTTGGAAGTTTAGCATCCAAAGAGAGCTAACTAGCTGAATAATCTTAGAAAGACTTTCTTGGGCCAGAATAAATGATCTCTAAATTCTGTAATTCTGATCTATTAAGTAAAACTAGTAACTCTTTATCTTAATATTTTTGCTTAACATGTTTTAATACCGTGTGTATTTAAAAATGGGGAAGCAGCCCTGGCCGTTGTCTCTTAATGGTTAGAATGTTGGCCTGTGCACCGAAGGGTCTTGGGTTCGATTCCCAGTCAAGGGCATGTACCTGGGTTGTGGGTTCCTTTCAGGCAACCAATCATGTGTCTCTCTCACATTGATGTTTCTCTCTGTCTTCTCCCCTCCTTCTCTCCCTCCCACACTCTGAAAAAGCTATGGAAAAAATATATCCTCAGGTGAGGATTAACAACAACAATACAAATGGGGAAGCAAATATAAAGAAAATGGAGTTTTCTCAGAAATTCTTCTTTATTTCTTTTGTATTTCTCTTAGAATGTAAGTCAGCTATCACCAGATGGGCCCTTGCCGCAGCTTCCTTTACCATATATTAACAGTTCGGCAACACGGGTTTTCTTTGGCCATGACAGACGACCAGCAGATGGTTAGTAAAGGTTTTTTTGGCCTTGTTTCCTAGTGACTATTTTTTTAAAGTTCTTTCCTCTCTCCACTTAAACTGACGTGTTGTTGTTAAAGAATATTTGAAAATAAATAATTCTATACCATAACACCTGTCTTTCTGCCATCTGAAGATAATCACTATTACATTGTTTTTTCTTAGCCCTAAACTAAAAACTAGTAAATAGCTATAATTATAATGGCTTTCTTATATAAAGAATGCTCCTGTAATTATATAATCTTGATAAGCATTTTTAATGGCTGTAATATATTACATTCAGTGCATAAAAGTACTTTATTTTCACATTTGCTTGTTATATAATTTGGCTGTTTCCATCTTTTTTTTATATAAAATTATGTTGTAAGAGTCATCTTTATGAATAAAACTTTTTTTCTTAACTTTTTATTATGGAAGTTTTCAAATATACATAGAAGTACAGAACAGTTGCCCCTATTCTGTTGTTCTTGTAAGGCTTTTTAAAATACAGAATTTTTCCTTAGGATTGAGCCTTAGAATGGCAGAACTGGGCCAAAATTATAAATATAATGCATGTTAAAGTAATTTTAAGCAGTCCTATATTTAAGCTTAATATGTTTCTTGAGCTAATTTAGTGTTTTATTTAAAAAGTATTTATAACAGCATTGTTTTTTTATAGCCAAAAATGATACAATAGCAGCACATGAGTTGACAGATTTTGGTATTTTCATATAAAGGATTCATGCTGTAGAACATGAGTGAACTAGTTCTACATGTTTCAACATAGGTAATAACTACAACAAAAGGCTGAGTGAAAAAAGTTAGAATGATAGATCAAATATAATTTCATTTATGTATTTCAAACATAAAACCAATCCTATGTATTGTTTAGTATATACCCATATATGAAAAGTTTAAAAAAAAAAAAAAAAGGATGAAGATGCTGTACGGCTCTGGAGTAACTCCGGGAGAAGTGGTGCCAGTGGAGATGAGGGGTTGAAGAGCGTTTCACAGATCTGTAACATTTATTTTATAAAAAAATAATTGTGGGATTATATGAAAATAGTACTTTTGTTAAATTTTGATATACAATTGTTACATTATTCTTCATGGGTGGTTGTTTGTTTTTGTATGTTTGAAGTATTTTATATAAAATTGCTGTGGAAGATAAGAGAAACTATATCCTTTCAGAGTCAGCAGGAAAAGACCAGCAGAGTTCCAGATAGGCGAGGGTTAATAAGAGGGTATTTTTTTCTCTTGGATAATTGGAAATAGGCAAGAGTGGGTGTATATATGTATTTCTTTGGATAAGTTAGATTTTTATTTAAGTGTTTCATTTGAGTGTAGTTAGTAATAAGCATGTATACTTAATTTTGATACTTATTTTTTAGGTGAAAAGCAAGCAGCTACTCATGTAAGTCTTGATCAAGAATATGACAATGAATCCTCTCAGCAGTGGCGAGAACTTGAGGAACAAGTTGTGGCCTTGGTTAACAAAGGAGTAATTCCACCCAATTTCCATCCCACGCAATACTGTTTGAATAGTTTTTCAGATAACTCAAGATTTCCGCTTGCAGTTGTAGAAGGTGATATACTGGAATTTTTACACATGGTTTTTTGTTTGTTTGTTTTACTTACAGTAGATTCAACGTAATGTTTTGTGTGCCCCAAGTCACCAGAAGCTGAGGATGCAAAAATAAATTAGGAACTCAAAATTTAGTGAGCTGCATTTATAAAAGCAGGCGGTGGGGCGCCTCACGTAGGTAGATGCAAAGCGCTGTTAGAATGCCAGAGAGAGAATGCCATCTCTAGTACCGAGAAACTGAGGCACTGCTTTTGAGGAGGCAGTTTTAAAACTGAATCCTGGGTAAATAGACAGTTACAAGTTGGTAAAGGAAGTACTTTATTTTCAAGTTTGCTTGTTATATAATTTGGCTGTTTCCATCTTTTTTTATATAAAATTATGTTGTAAGAGTCATCTTTATGAATAAAACTTTTTTTCTTAACTTTTTATTATGGAAGTTTTCAAATATACATAGAAGTACAGAACAGTTGCCCCTATTCTGTTGTTCTTGTAAGGCTTTTTAAAATACAGAATTTTTCCTTAGGATTGAGCCTTAGAATGGCAGAACTGGGCCAAAATTATAAATATAATGCATGTTAAAGTAATTTTAAGCAGTCCTATATTTAAGCTTAATATGTTTCTTGAGCTAATTTAGTGGAATAGTCTAGGCAGAAATTCAGAGGTAGGAAACAAGGCGTTTTCAGAGAATTTACACACAAGATGAAGTATGGGATTAAAGTTACTGATTGAGGCATTTCTTTTATAGAACCAATAACAGTGGAAGTGGCTTTTAGAAACCCTTTGAAGGTTCCACTTTTGTTGACTAATATGTCATTGCTCTGGAAGTTTCAACCTAAAGACTGCAGTGGAAAGAATGATGAAGAAGTTAAAGAACTAGTAAGTTGTTAAAAGGTATTTGTAATAAGCTTGTTTCAGAGATAGCATACCAGATGCTGTAATAACATTGTAACTTCTCTGTTTAGTGAACTGTACTTACTCTTTTTTAGGCTTTTTTCCCCTAGTTATAGAAAGTATGTTATATACTTATTGTTGAAAACTGAAAATGCAAAAGAATTTAAGGAATAAAAATAAAAGTCTTCTCAGTATTTAGAAATAACCATTTTAACACTTCACTATATATTCAATAACTCTCATTTGTATTTTTCTCATATATATTGTTTTTTCATTCTCTGTTGATTTATTTGCATATTGTAATTTTAAAATGTCTTACATTTCATTTTTGAATAATCATCATACGAATGATCTATAAGTTATTTTATCTCTCTATTGGTAGTTATTTTGGAAGTTACCATTTGTTTACTATCAATCAGTTCGTGAAAATTTGGGTGCATAGTATTTTTTATAATGATTATTTCTGTAGGAAAGATTCTTAGGCATGAAGTTAGAACATTTTAGGGAATAAATATTTTAATATTTTATTGGTTTCTCAGAAGGTTATACCAATGAGTTTCTCACCAGCACAACATGGGGTTCAGTATCTCATCTTTGCAACATGAAGTCTTCTTATTTATATAAAAAAAAATCTTGAGTTGATAGGTTAAAAGTGCCATCTTATACTATTTTTTTTAAAATATATTTTTCACAGAGAGGAAGGGAGAGGGATAGAGAGCTAGAAACATCGATGAGAGAGAGACACCGACCAGTTGCCTCCTGCACACCCCCCACAGGGGGACACGCCCGCAACCAATGTACATGCCCTTGACCAGAATTGAACCTGGGACCCTCCAATCTGCAGACCGACGCTCTATCCACTGAGCCAAACCAGTTTCGGCCCATCTTATACTATTTTATATTTCATCTTGATGGGTAGTAAAGTTGAAATTCTTATATTTGTATTTCTTTTTGTTTGAATTATATTTATTTTTTACTATGTCATAACCTCTTTATATATTTATTTATTTATTTTTTATTGTTTAAGGTATTACAAATAGTAGTACATGTGTCTTCCCCCCCCCCCCAAACACACACACACACACACACAATTTAAGATGTTATTTTTGAAGTAGGAATGTCTGGAACAAAGAATTTTTGTTACCCAGTTGATAGTATCAGAAAGAACTTGGACAAAAAAAGAAAGAACTTGCATAAATACATTTTTTACCTAGTTATTTATTAGTTCATTTACTGATACCTTTTATATAAATTTTACTTCTTAGTACTACCTTCCTATGTGCATTAATAATGTGGTTAGCATTATTTTGGAACTGGGAAATATTCCAACATTTTCATATTCATTTATGAAGGGGGAACCTGAAAGACATCTGTTGTATTAACTTTAAACTATTTGTTTCATTTTTAAAAAAAGATTGGCTTATTTAAAACCTTGCTGTTTAAATTAATTGAAGACTTTTTGTGATTACTATACTCATTGGGAATAGTTTGAAAGAATGAGACTTCCCAGGCTCTATTCTGACTTGAATTTTAGTCATTTTTCTAATATTTTATGGATACCTGGAATACATATTAGAAGAGTATGAACCCTTTATTCCTGGAAAAAAGTTTTAAATATCTATTAGCTTTTAAAGTATATTAGTCTGCTTAATAATTAGATTTCAAAGGAGGTTTATTAAAGTTAAGTAAAAGTTTTTATTGTTTATATTGAAGGTATTCTTTTTCCTATAAATTTCAAACTCTGGATTTCTTCATGAATTTCTACTGATGGACTAAGATGCTGAACTGGAATTTAGGGAAATGTAATCTCATGGTAAAAGTAAATCTGTGGTCATGAGGATCAGGTTTACTCCAGGTGTGAGCCAGTTAGTTCTGCTTGTTACATGACCAGAGACTAGAGTTCCTTACTGATGTCATTGATTGGAGTAGACAGGCCTTTTTTTGCTCTCCCCACGGCCCTTATTTTTCCACCAATGCTTAGGCTGCCATTATTTTTCTTACGTGTAATTAACCAGTTTGGAAAAAGGTGCTGATTGGAGTGAAAGGGAGAAATTGCTCTTATTGCAAGATTAAATTAAATGGCCATTTTGGCCATTGTTGATAATAAGCAGCTGAATTTTATCTCTTGAGGTTTAACCTCTTGGTGGCTGCAACTTTCACTTACTGTCCTCAGTTGAGTTGTACTGACTTAAATGGGGGTAAAAACAAGTGCCCACTACTGAATGGCTTTACTGCCGTTGTAAAAGTAAAACTGCATATTGCTTAGCACATAGTAAGAACCTAGTAAATACTAACTGTAATTATTGTTAATTGTTCTTAGTGTTGATACATAGGAATGTTAATAATTGATAACTTTATTTATTAGAATGTATATTTTACAAAATAATTTATTTTTTAGGTAACAAGTGAACCCGAAATGATTGGAACTGAAGTTATTTCAGAATTCTTAATTAACAGCGAAGAATCTAAAGTGGTAATTTGATTATTTTTCAGTCTTAAGCCTTTCTGAAAGAAAGATGAAAACTTTCTAAAAAATCAGTTTATTCAGTTTGTTTTAGGTCCTGGTTTTCTTAAAACTAGAATTTGGAAGATTAGGATACTGGGATTGCACAGGAGGAAATTGGTGGGAAAAATAGGTTTGCAGTGTTCTTTGGTTTGTTAATTTTCTAAGAAGCCTGGTGAAAAGTTTTTGCTTTTTTCTTGCGGTCAGTATATTTGGTTGACCAGAAGATTTCATTCTTATTAAAAGTATTGATAAGGATCCAGGCCTCTGTTGAATTTAGAGACTTTCTTTTGAAGAAAATGTTTTCCAATAAGAAATATTAGTTGATAACTTAAAAGTTTAGGTCATGGGTTTATATTTCTGCAACATTACAGAATTTAGGTATGATGCTGTTTTTAAGATACTATGAAAACAGATAATGAGAGTGACTTAAATATCTCCACAGGCCAGACTAAAGCTCTTTCCCCACCACATAGGGGAGCTGCATGTTCTGGGGATTGTTTATGACCTGGGCACTGTTCAGGGCCCCACGGCAGTCGACGGCATCGGTGCTCTTCCTGGATGTCACACAGGTAAAGCTATGACATCACTAAACAGTTAGGAAACTAGGACTTCATTCAGTCTCTGTAGAATAAAATGAATAAAAGTGAGGCATTTTAAAAATAGGTTTAATGTACTTTTAATTCAGCATTTAGTCAGATGGAAGAATGAATAATTTCGATTATTTGAAACTGCCATTTCTTCAAAAATAAACTTTATTCCCTTCTAATGTATTTTCTTTTGATAATCTTTAGGTTCTACCATATGTATTTCTCTTTTCTGTTACTGATCCAAACTTAATAAAGTCTGACCAAATATATTCAAACCATTGACTGAGATTTCTGCTGCCAATACAAAAACCATCTTAGCATATTCTATTTTTGAATATCGTTTTTTAGCAAATTAAAGACCAGTGTTTTCACATCATTGGATATTAAACACCTTAAATTCTGTTATATCTCCTATGAAGAAAGTAGTGTTATTTTTGGTGTCCCAGATGATGTTTTACAAATTTTAGAAGAGTAAAACTCTAAGATACATATTTAACATAGTTTACTTTTTTCTTTAAACTTAGGGAACACTTCGAGATCTAATATTATCTTGTAATTGTTACATATAGTTATTTAAGTTGACAAGATGCTACACAGTATACTGTAAAATCCCTTCTTTTGGCACTTCACTTTAGTAGATAAGGCTTATTTTTTAAAACAGACTTGAATTTAGATACAAATGATTTTTATACAAAGTAAACAGAAGTGGAATGAATCCATAAGAATTCAAAATTAAAAACAAAAAATTTACACTGAAGTTGAGTATGGTATTCTGCATTTTAGTACTATATTTTTAATTCTTGGTTGACAGGCAGGCAACATTTATAAGTAATCTTCCTAATTTATTGCACATTTTAAGTAAGTAAGCTGAATGTTAAGAATTTTAAGATCTTTTCCTTTCCCACTTGTACATACTTAGGATCTTAATCTAATACCAGTAAGTTATGGTTTTCAGTAAACTATAGATCATTGTTTCATTTATGGTTCGAAATATATTTATTAACTAGAAGCCCAGTGCACGAAAATTCATGCACTCAGGTGGGGGGGTCCACGTGTGCCGGCTTAGGCCCGCTCCCCAGGGGATCAGGCCTAAGCTGGCAGTCAGACATCCCTCTGGGAGCCCTCGGGGGATGTCCAACTGATGGCTTAGGCTTGCTCCCCCCGGGCCCAAGTTGGACATCCTTAGCACTGCCGAGGAGGCTCTTGCCACCACTGCTGCGCTTAGAGCTGTCAGCCCAGCTTGTGGCTGAGTGGAGCTCTCCATGTGGGAGCTCACTGATCACCAGGGGGCAACTCCTGCGTTGAGCATCTGCCCCCTGGTGGTCAGTGCGCATCATAGCGACTGGTCGTTCTGCCGTTCGGTCGCTAGGCTTTTATATAAATAGACTAGAGGCCCGGTGCATGAAATTCGTGCACAGGGGGGGGAGGGGGTGTCCCTCAGCCCAGCCTGCACCCTCTCCAATCTGGGACCCCTTAAGGGATGTCCGACTGCCTGTTTAGGTGGGATCGGGCCTAAACGGGCAGTCGGACATTCCTCTCACAATCTAGGACTGCTGGCTCCCAACTGCTCGCCTGCCTGCCTTCCTGGTTGCCCCTAACCGCTTCTGCCTGCTGGCCTGATCACCCCTTAAGCACTCCCCTGCCAGCCTGATTGATGCCTAACTGCTCCCCTGCCAGCCTGTTTGCCCCTAACTGCTGTCCCCTGCAGGCCTGGTCCCCCCCAACTGCTCTCCCCTGCAGGCCTGGGTCCCCCCCAACTGTCCGTCCCTGCAGGTCCGGTCACTCCCAACTTCCCTCCTCTGCCCGCCTGGTCACCCCTAACTGCCCTCCCCTGCAGGCTTGATTGCCCCCCCAACTGCCCTCCCTTGCAGGCCTATTCCCTCCCAACTGCCCTCCCCTGCTTGCCAACTTGTGGTGGCCATCTTGTGTCCACATGGTGGCAGGATTTTTGACCACATGGGGCAGCCATATTGTGTGTTGGAGTGATGGTCAATTTGCATATTATTCTTTTACTAGAAGCCCGTTGCACGAAGTTTCGTGCAAAAGACCTTCCTTCACCTGGCTGCTGGCACCAGTTTTCCGCCAGCACCAGTTTTCCTCTGGCCACCCACCGATCGGAGCGCCGTTTCCTCTGGCCTCCAGCGCGATCAGAGTTCCTCCAGCGCCGCCGGTGGAGGAACTCAGGGTGGCCGATCGTGCTGGCGGGAGGTGCTCCGATCGGCGGGTGGCCAGAGGAAACGGCGCTGGAGGAACTCAGGGTGGCCGATCGCACTGGCGGGAGGCACTCCAATAGGCGGGAGGCCAGAGGAAAACTGCTGCTGGCGGAAAACTGGTGCCGGCAGCCACGCAATCAGCCACCCGGAGTTCCGCCACCGCCACCTTCCGCTGGCCCCATGGGTCCTCCCGCAGCTCCGGCCGTTGGGAACGGCAGGAGGAACGGGGGCGGGGACTCGTGAGTCAGCCCAATCGGCCACCCCGAGTCCCGCCCCCAGCCTCCCAACGGCCCAGTCGTGGGCGTAGCGGAGTGTTGGTAATTTGCATATTACCATTTTATTAGGTATGATTAGATAGGATAGAGGCCTGGTGCATGGGTAGGGTCCAGCTGGTTTGCCCAGAAGGGTGTCCCGGATCAGGGTGGGGGTTCCCTTGGAGTGTGGGGTGGCCTGGGTAAGGGGCCTGTGGTGGTTTGCAGGCCGGCCACAACCCCCGGTGACCCAAGTGAAGGCCCTGGTATCTGGGATTTATTTATCTTCTACAATTGAAACTTTGTAGCCTAGAGTGGAGCCAAGCCTTTTGCTCGCTCCGTGGCGGCAGCCATTTCTGTTGGGATTTATTTATCTTCTATAATTGAAACTTTGTAGCCTTAAGCGGAGGCCTGGGCCGGCCAGGGTGTGCTGAAAGCTTGGCTTCCTCCATCACTGGGGAAACCCAAGCCTCCCTCCTGCTCTCTACGTGGCTGCAGCCATCTTGGGTTAATTTGCATACTTGCTCCTGATTGGCTTCTGGGCGTGGCTTGTGGGTGTAGCGGAGTGATGGTTTATTTGCACATTACTCTTATTAGATAGGATGTTATTTTAGGACGTTAATGAGAACAAGCCCTGAATTAACTATTGAAATAAGTTGCATCTTATAAGCAGAATTTTCATGATTTAGTGTAGTTTATTATTATGTAAAATGCTAATAGGGATCTAGATCAAATAAAGTATGGGAAATGCTACATTATATGTCTCCTGGGAATATTACAGTGACCATATGAACATTAAAGGCTCTGAGTAGTCCTGTAGGAAAGATAGTTTAATACCCTTGATTTTTTCCCACTGTGTCAAAGCTTTTGGGGGATAATCTCACATAAATATTAAATGAGTTTAATTTTCTTTGTACAATCTATTGAGAAAATGTAGTTATCCAGAAATATTAGTATATGCATTTACTATCAGTATTTATGTTAGTTTACTATATCTTTGAATATGAGTAAAAGTGAAAGTTGTAGTTATAAAGAAATATTAGCACATATATTTGTTATCAGTATACACATTAGTATAGTATATTTGAATATGAGTAAAAGTGAAAAGTTGATCTCTTCAATATTTTGGAATTTTTTCCCTTTGATAATAGATTTTTTTTTAAAGATGCTATTCTTTTTTGAAAAATATGCTTTTTCTCATACCTTTCTTTTTATTGATTTCAGAGAGGAAGGGAAAGGGAGAGAGAGATAGAAACATCAATGATGAGAGAGAATCATTCATCAGCTGCCTCCTGCACACCCCACATGAGGATCAAGCCCTTGACCGGACATGTGCCCTTGACCGGAATCAAACCTCGGACCCTTCAGTCCGTAGGCCAACACTATCCACTGAGCCAAACTGGCAAGGACGAGAATGGATCTTTTTCATAACCTGGTCCCAACACAGCCATTCTCTTAGATAGAAATTTTTTGGATAATAGCCATTATGGTTAAATACAGGTTTCAAAAATACAGGTTCCTATTTAGTGATAGGTAGTCGTTCTGCAAAGTAAGAAAATCCTAATAAGATGAGTAATTAAGCAGCATAAAATAGGTATAATCAAAATGAAAATAAAGCATAATTTATTGATGAACCATGCTAGTCAATAGTTTAGAATTTTTCGAGAAATCATCTGAAACTTAGAGTATTCATATATTCAGGCTAAACTTATAATAACATACCAAGTTTGTTAGGACATTGATTGTTTTTTATTTCAGGGAAACATTCCTTGAGCATGTCAGTTCGAGGGAGACAAGATTTAGAAATTCAAGGTCCTCGACTTAACACCACAAAAGAAGAGAAAACATCTATAACATATGGTCCTGATCGACGATTAGATCCCATAATCATTGAGGAAATGCCACTGTTGGAGGTATTTCACTTTTTAAAAATTTGTGGATTTAATTATTTATAAGTTCAGATTATACTTTGAGTAAATTAATTTTAGGCTTTGAGGTTATTGATAATACATTGATCTTTTAAAATTATTATTAAGCTAGGATTAAATCTAGTTCACGAAGATAAAGGTAATCATGCAACTTGGCATTAAGTCACAGCCTGGTTATGAAATATGACCCTCAAAATATGAATGGAAATTGGAAAAACTTCTAAAAGAACGTTTTTGTTAATACAATCAGTGGCTTTTTTTTTTTTTAGTAAAGATATAAAAGTAATATGGGAATGCTGTAAAAATTTAAAGTAATATGGATAAAAAGCAACGTTCCCTTCACCTTGTTTGTTTGTATCCCCACCCACTTCTACATTCATGCCGTAGGAGTTCAAGGTCTTTTAGTTGCAGAAGACTCACTGATGCTAGTTTGCAGAAGCCAAAAAAGAGAAAACATTATTTAGTTGAAGGGTATTGGCTATCACCCGACAACTAAAGAATTATGGAATAATAAGTCCCAAAGAAAAATAAGGACTCAGCAGCTCCAGGGAATGTAGCAGTAAATGTTTGTAAGCCTTTTAAAAGTATTGCTTTTGATATGGCCTTAGTCTTATAACTTACAGTTTTGGTGCCACTTTAATACAAGTTTCAAATTTCTGGGAGAGAATTCTGGCCTACCTTGGGTCAGGTGTCTCTACCTGTGAGGCAGAACCAATGCAGGGTTGTGAAGTCTAAGGGTGAACACTGGAAGGCAGTCCTTCCTCCTGCATCCTCACATTTCTCTAATAAGGGAAGTTAAAAGCGTCGTCATTTACCTTCAAAAAGTGCCCGTGATACCAAATTGGTGGTTCTCTTTTCAGACTTCATAGTACCCTTACATATAGTTTTAGCAATTATAAGTAGAATCATACTGCACATTTGACCCTGTGGCTTGCTTTTGTCTTTCACAACATACTGTTTTCATTCAGTGAAAACTTTTTTTTTTTTTTAACAGCTACGTACGGTGTTCCTTTATTTTACATTGTAACATATTTTAACCATTTTTCTATTGATGGGTGTGGTTCTAGTTTTTCATCATTACTGACATTTTTTTTTTTTGGTAAACATCATTATGTATATATTGTGTCCATATTCTAGTTTAGATTAAACTTTAGAAATGGAATTGCTTGGTCAAAGGGTATAGAAATTTAAATCTTTACAACATACCACAAAATTACCTTCAGCAAGGCTGTAGTAGTTTGCACTTTTCTTTGGAGTGCAAGTGCACATTGCCATGTTACGTATTTTTCAGTTTTGTTTGTTTTTTGTTTGTTTGTTTTTAAAATATATTTTTATTGATTTTTTACAGAGAGGAAGAGATAGGGATAGAGAGTTAGAAACATCGATGAGAGAGAAACATCGATCAGCTGCCTCCTGCACACCCCCTACTGGGGATGTGCCCGCAACCAAGGTACATGCCCTTGACCAGAATCGAACCTGGGACCTATCAGTCCGCAGGCCGACGCTCTATCCACTGAGCCAAACCGGTTTCAGCAGTTTTGGTTTTTTTTAACTTTGGCAAATCAGATTGGTGAAAATTACATTGCTTTCATTTACATTTCTCTGATAACTGACAAGGTTTGTCAATCTTCGTATTTTTTGTCTATATGATTTTTTTTCTTCCATATGTCCATATAATTCTATTAATACCCCTTTAATTGGTGTTATTTCCCTTTTCTCATTGGGTGATTTTTGTGGGTACTAAATCTATACCTATTGATAGGTAACATACTCATGACAATGGTGATATGTGTGTTGAGCATAGGCTATTGCTGAGCTGCTTATATTCTTTCCAAGTTTTACACTTGCTTAATTAGGTTGCATTTAGTGTCATGTGAATAGGGCCAATAAAAGACTTGTAGACTGATTTCAGTGCTAGTTTCTGTTGATTCCTATTTTGCACCTATTTTAACTTTAATTTGGTATCTTTCACCATGTTCAGGTTTTAAACATATATAAAATAATACCTGATAGTCTCTTACTTTGTTGCTTCTAAGTTTTATAATTACACAGACTTCCCTGGTCAAACTTCTATGTGTTTTATTTTTAATCCAAGGGAATTTCATCTTCTGAATGTCAAGGGGTAGGGATCAAACTTGGTTTCTAGTTCCAATTACCATTTGAATATTGCAAACTTATTATACTTAATATACTAATATCCTGAAAGTACGCATACCCTGTTTTATTTTGTTTTCAGGTGATACCTGTTTGGCTCAGTACTCTATTCCCTCATCCATTTCTGTGTCAATACTGTACTCTTGTTTAAAAAAAAAAAAAAAAATATATATATATATATATATATATATATATATATATATATATATTCAGAGAGGAAGGGAGATGGGGAGAGAGATAGAAACATCAATGATGAGACAGAATCATTGATCAGCTGCCTCCTGCACTCCCCACACTGGGGACTGAGCCCACAACCTGGCCGAGAATTGAACCGTGACCTGGTTCATAGGTTGATGCTTAACCCTTTGCACTCACTTGCTTTTTTCTCGATTCCTTTATTCTACTCGGGATTTAATTTTTTAAATACCCCAGATTTTACAAAGCGCGGCAGTAGAATAAAAAACTGGAGTTTCTTTTCATACAAACTTATTTATTTGGATTTTTTTATATTTCAAATTATTGATACATTCAATACAATTCGACATACGAGCTGCTACCGATGCTAACCGTGTCGAGTCACACTCGACATCCGAGTGCAAAAGGTTAACCACTAAGCCATGCTGGTTGAGCTATTCCTAATATCTTATGTCAGAAATATTTTATAGGATTTGAACTTTAAAGGAGTAGTGAAAGAAGTTGCCGATCTACAATCTGATGAAATAATGTCTTATATTATACTAGAGGCCCGGTGCACGAATTTGTGAACGGGTGAGGTCCCTCTGCCTGGCCAGCGATCATGGCTGATCTGGGTCATCTCACCCAGTCCTGATTGGGGCCGATGGGCCTGGCCAGCCGGGGAGGGACTGCAGGAGGGCTCCAGGGCGTATCCAGCCTTCTCACCCAGTCCCGATTGGTCGGACCCAAGCAGCAAGCTAACCTACCGGTCTGATCGTCTGCCCCCTGGTGGTCAGTGTGTGTCATAGTGACTGGTCGAGTGGTCAACTGAATGGTTGACCGATTGGTTGGACACTTAGCATACTACGCTTTTATTATCTTTATATATAAAAGCCTAAGCGACCATGATGACCGAACAACTGGTATGACCGATCGACCAGTTGCTATGACGCGCACTGACCACCAGGGGCCAGACGCTTAACACAAGAGCTGCCCCCTGGTGGTCATTGCACTCCCACAGCCAACCTCCCACGGCCCCTCCCCAACCTCCCGCAGTCCCTCCCCCTGGCCAGCCAACTTCCTGCAGCTCTTCCTCCTGGCCAGCCTGCCCCCTGATAGGCCTCAATCGCCAGCCAGGCCGAGGGACCCCACCTGTGCACGAATTCGTGCACTGGGCCTCTATTATAGGATATTTATCAAAACAAGTAAGGATGAAAATTACTGAAACTCATTGAAAAAAAGATAAAAATTAAAATACTGTATATATACTACCATTTTAATATAGAAAAGCAGAGAGAAGAGCAGGCCCCTTCAAGTTTCCACTGACTTTCTAGTATAGACTGTCTAGTTTATTCAACCAGACTTGTGTGATAGATGTTTATTTGTGTCTAGTCCTTTTCCCTTACAGATAAAACCACAGTGAATAACCACATGCATATCATTTTTGCATATTTGTATTTACACATAGGTATTTTTAAGATAAATTAGTAAGTCTTGGTCTTTTCCATTTAAATTAAAGTTGTTACAAATATTGACTGTTTAAAAGGACTTTCAGTAACTGCATTTGAAATAAAGGCTAGATATGTTGATTCTTCTTAAAGAGCCAACTTATTATACTTAGTAAAACCTTTATTCTGAAGTTACATTACACAACATCTCCATATGGTGTATCACTGATCTTTTACGTATACCATCACCTTTCCCATTTTCACCAGCGCCGTAGCCTTGTTAATGGTGTCCAGTTGTCTGTATATTGTAGTGTGGCTGTGGTACTCTGTCTCACTAGTTACTCATGTCATTGTTTTGATGTAACATCTCAAAATTGATATTCCTCCACAAATATTAGGTAATTTGAGTTAAGTTTATTTGACACTAGCCAATCAGTTCAGTCAGTGTCTTCAGTATAATGCTATGCTGCTTTATTTTTTCCTCTTTTTATCCTATAATTGGGATTCTACATTAATCCCTTATTTTGTCATATCCATTTTAAAGCTTCTAATATACACAAATTTTATCTGATTCCTTAAAACTGTGGTGATAATGTAGTTCCATTCAAACTTAGATTAAGAAACACAGGTATTCCTGGATTTTTATAACTCCTTTGGGATTGCCAGCCATAACTTTATTAGAACATTTCCCCTCATACTGGTTATAGTTATCCTTTCTGATATACTCAGTGTCGTTCTGACATTTATACTTAACGATTCTTTAAATGCAAGTAGTTGTTAGCCCATATTTCTACCTCTTAATATAGGTCCACAATATCTGAATGTCTCGAAACCAGATGTGTGTTGGAAGTCACTTTTTGTCTTAATTTTTAGAAATTGTGTGACTATGTTCATATTTATGTTCAAAGTGTTATGTAACTCCTGTTGGGTTTGTGGCAGCACCTGGTTATCAAGCTCATTTCTTGCGTGAATCATACACTAAATGAGTAATACACTAAATGGGAAAAGCTATATAAAGCCCACATTAGTCAAGTTCAGCTTTTGCTTCCATGTGAGTTCCTGAAAGCTTGAGTGTCTTTGAGCTTTTGAGGTTCTCAAATTATGGGTATGGAATCATGGATCTCTGTGTTCTTCCCTTTTAAGACCTATAATGTACTAGTATCTTTTCATTTTAATGATGTATAAATAAATGAGCTATTTTTTAAGTTAATATTGATAAGGACTTTTTGACTGATGATTATTTAATTCATATAACCATATTAAATTACTTTTGACTTCTCTTGTCTGTTATCTACAGAGCTGTGAAGATTTTGCCAGTAACCCTCTGTTAGTGACATTTTTCCTTTAATTCATAACTGAAGTCTGCTACTGAGTAACATTGGTTTCTATCTCTTTTCTAAAATGGAGTTGTTAATTGCCACATATTCAGAGAGAGATCAAAGAGAATAAAATACTTGCAAACCTTTAGTAAAGAATATAGCATCTTAAAGTGTCATTCATTCACTCGGGGGTCAGAGTTGTTAACAGACAATATAATACTATTTTTTCCCTCCAATGCAGGTGTTCTTTATACATTTCCCTACAGGGCTCCTCTGTGGAGAAATCCGAAAAGCTTATGTAGAATTTGTCAATGTCAGCAAATGTCCTCTTACTGGATTGAAGGTTGTTTCTAAACGTCCAGAGTTCTTTACTTTTGGTGGTAACACGACTGCTCTAACACCACTAAGTCCCTCAGCTTCTGAGAACTGTAGTGCTTACAAGACTGTGGTGACAGAGTCCACCTCTGTGTGTACAGCACTCACCTCGTCAGCGTCTTCTGTGGACTTTGGCATTGGCATCGGAAGTCAGCCAGAGGTGATTCCTGTTCCCCTTCCAGACACTGTTCTTCTCCCTGGAGCTTCAGTCCAGCTGCCACTGTGGTTACGTGGGCCAGATGAAGAAGGTGTCCATGAAATTAACTTTCTGTTTTACTATGAAAGTGTTAAAAAGCTGCCTAAAATACGGTGAGCATTAGGAAACTTCTGATTTAACCTCTTCGTTTAATATATGTGTACAAATTCAAATAAACATTTTGATATTTGCTAGCATGTCAATTTTTTATGAAGTACTCCCTTCCAACTTCTACATGATGTTTATATCTGAGGCTGTTCCTAATATAGCGAGCTATAAGTTCTAAGTGGCCGAAAGTAGAAAAAATTAAGCTACATTAATCTTTTAAAAGATATTTTTATTGATTCAGGGAAGAAGAGCGAGAGAGAAAAAAACATCAGTGATGAGAGAGAATCATTGGTCAGCTGCCTCCTGCATGCCCCCTATCGAGAAAGAGCCCTCAACCCAGGCATGTGCCCTGACCAGGAATCGAACCGTGACCTAGTTCATAGGTCAGTGCTCAACCACTGAGCAATACCAGCCAGGCTAGTTTAATCTTTTTAGTGGCGTCACTATTTATAAACTTTATGATTCTTTTTTTTTTTAAATATATTTTATTGATTTTTTTTACAGAGAGGAAGGGAGAGGGATAGAGAGTTAGAAACATCGATGAGAGAGAAACATCGATCAGCTGCCTCCTGCACATTCCGCACTGGCTATGTGCCCGCAACCAAGGTACATGCCCTTGACTGGAATCGAACCTGGGACCCTTGAGTCTGCAGGCCAACGCTCTATCCACTGAGCCAAACCGGTTAGGGCTAAACTTTATGATTCTTTAATAAAACTGATTTTTTTGTCCAGAGTTATCACATAATAATGAAGTTCACAAGTATCATTTGTATATGAAGACAACATGCCTGCAGTCATTCTGTTTTATTATTTTAACTTTAACTTCTTTTTCCCTTGTGCCCTCTCCTGCCCCACGAGAATGTATAAAAAAAAGTATGTATGTGCTTGACAGATGATTGGGGTGGTGTTTTAATGGAGCTCACTGAAGAAATCAAACCTGTCTCTGACAAGGACTGTGACCTATCCTATTACACAGCAGAATATTTTCTTTGTGTTAATGCATTGTCATTTTTATAAAATTAACTAGGAGTGATTGTGCTACATTTATCTTATTTAATGGAGTATTTAAAATACGACCCTGAGGAGAAATGACGCAGTATTTGTAAGCATAAGAACATTTCAAATCCTCATTCAGTGCTAATTCTCAAGAAGATGCTGGAGAATACTCTGGCCAAGACAACAGGGAAGGCCTTAGGGAATGGAGTAGAGATGAAATGAGCTTCCAAGGAAAGTGAAGACTTCAGAATTTGCATATCAAGGGGGATAGGCAAGAGTGTAGTGGGTTTCCCAGGACTGTATATATGAAGAGTTACGAGATTTACAACCTGAACCAGTTAGTTTGGCCACAGTGTAAAACATAAAGGAGCAAGTAAAGGGAACTAAATACAGCCTGAAATGTAAAGCTTTATTGTGGAGGGCTTTGAGTGACAGGTGAAAGGTTGGAGTTGACTTGGTGGGTAGTTTCTTTGGAACTGCTGTCACAGAAGAGGCATGGTCAGGACATGACTACATGAAGATTGTTTTCCTAAGTCAGAGAGACTAATAGTACCCTCCAAATGAGAATTGATTGAACTTAAGGCCAACTAGGTAATTTTACTTCATTATATATATATATTTTTAAAATAAATGATTCTGAAAGTGATGAGGTTTTAAAAGCTTTATTTGGAATTAGAGAATCATACACAGAGGAAGAGGCTTTTAGATTAAATTTGCAGTTTTTTGTTTCTTCAGTCACAGGATATTAAGACACACAGCAGTTATTTGCACCAGCCGATCTCTGAACGTACGTGCCACTGTCTGCAGAAGTAATTCTCTTGAAGATGAGGAGGGCAGAGGAGGCAATATGCTAGTCTTTGTGGATGTGGAAAATATCAATACTGTAAGTTGGTTTAAAACTAAATTTTGTTTTTAACTCTATTTGAAGTATTTCCTTTGTTTTTAGTAATGGATATTTTTCCGTTCACAAGAACAGAGTATGAAAACATACTAATTCTCCATTAGCTTTATAATTTTAAGTCTCCAAATAAAAAGATCTGGTGGCATAAATATGGTACATTTGCACATGATAATTTAGCCTCATATGCTAGTAATTCAACCCAAAAGAGATCTCACCATTGAGAATCTCTTTTGTAATTAAATTTATAAAGCTCTGTTAGGATTTCACATTCAGTATTAATTTGATAAACCTTCACATACTTTTCTGACAGTACAATTTCCAAAGCTTTTTAAACATTTTACCATTCCTGTTTATGTACTCAAAATATAAAAATAAATATTCTTAAAAAGGAATGCAATCTCATAATTAAAATAGGATCTGAGCTTTAGAGTGGTTCGATTCAAATACTTATTAAAATATTATTAATTCTATAATGTAATTTGCTTTTAGCTTCATAAATTTGTAAGGGCACTTATTTTTAGGATATTTAGGGTTAATGCACTAATACTTGGATGACCCCCCCCACGACCCCCCCCCCCAAAAAATTGAAAGAGTAAGAAAATTTTAATGTTCATATTGGCTCTTATTCAGGAGAATAAAAACATATGTGGTTTAAATAACTTTATATTGGGATTCTGTTTTGTAAGTTGTGTTTTTTCTCATATAATTTTATTTTTATTTATTTTTTAAATTCTTTATTGTTGAAAGTTTTACATATGTCTCCTTTTTCCTATTGACCTCTCCCCGTTCGCTCCCGCCCTCCAGCACATACCCCCCTATTGTCTGTGTCCATTGGTCATGCTTATTGTTTTGTAGAGTTTTTTGTTTGTTTTTTTGCCTTAATGGGAATGGGTTATATCAGAGCGATCAGAAGAAATGAAATAATGATATAATTTTGATTAAAAATTGAGAACAAATAATTCTCAATCTATTAAACACTACCAGTAACTCATTATGAATACTTTTAGTGTTTTTAAAATTTGCCACTAGGAATACATTATAAACATTTCTTAGATGCAATGTTGGTTTGTCTTTTTAAGAATGTTAAAGGAATTTAAATAACAAACTTTCTGAAATGTGTATCGTTAATTTATTTTAAAATAAAATTTCCATATAATGTTAATCGATGTTGACTTTGGTATCAGTGTTTGAATATTATTTTCATTAGAATACGTTAGCGTTCTTTAATCCTGAATGATTGTGTTATTTCTTTTTGATAGAGTGAAGCAGGTGTTAAGGAATTCCATATAGTACAAGTATCAAGTTGTAGCAAACACTGGAAGTTACAGAAATCTGTAAATCTCTCTGAAAACAAAGGTTTGTGCTTTTTTCCCTCTTCATAGTAAATTCTGACATATCTTCATTGCTTGACTTTTTTTTCCTCTAGAATAGTACCATAATATGGTACCTTCCTTAAAACTGATTTTATTAAGCATTAAATTGTGCCTTCATTAGTTTACGTAACTATAAATCAAATTACTTTTTTAATTGATTCTTTTCCATCTTCCATCTTTTTATCCTCTTCAAGATCTATTTGCATTATTTTTTATTCACTTGTAAAATTGGTACCTGAATACACAATCACTGTCAAAATTTCAAACAGTTCAGAAACTTATAGACTAGAATATGGAAGTTTCCTTTGCCATCAGAAGGCTGGATTTTCTGAATATAACCATGCTTATGTACTCCCTGGCTCTTCTGTGTATTTCCATACCTATATAACATCGAAAAAAAAGAATATTCATACTTGTGATATATACTGACAAATTGTTTTCCAGAATATTTCTATCAGTTTATCATCCTGCCAGTAACAAGAGTGGAGTGAGGCTGGAAAAATGATATTTGCTCCTTCTGGAAATGAATTGTATGATACATATTCAAAAAATATAAAAAATGTTTAAACCCTTAGCCTCAGGGTCATCCTTGTTTTGGGCATTTATATAAAGGAATTAACTTAAAATAAGGTAAACCCATATAGGTCAGAGCAGTTTATTGCAAGATTTATGCTCACTAGGGAAAAATTCAGTGTAGCTGTAATATAAATTAAGCTGCAACCAAAACTATTGTGGTATTTAAAATATATTAGCATTTTAGAGGTGTTTGCAATGGTGAAAAAATATATTCTCGCAAATTATGTGCATATAACAATATTGGTATAAATCATGCATATTATGAAGAAACTAGAGGCCCGATGCACGAAATTCGTGCAAGGGGCTCTGTCCTTGCAGTCGTGGTGGCTGCCTTGGCCCTCACAGCTCCAGCTTAGTCCGTAAGGTCGTTCGGCCGTCTGGTCTAATTAGCATATTGCACTTTTATTATTATAAACTAGCGTTCCTGTTGCAGGAAAAATCCTGCAATAGGGTTTCCTGCTGCACTCTACCCCACCCTGCCTGCTCTCCTCCCTTGTCCCCCGCCCCGCGATCTCCGCCAGCCCGCTCTCCTTCCTTCTTCCCTGGCCCCGCCTCCGCTCCTCCCTTCTCCCCCGGCCCGCCTTCTCTGCCAACCCGCCTGCTGTTCCCTTCTCCCCCGGCCCCGCCTCCGCTCTTCCCTTCTCCCCCGGCCCCGCCTCTGCTCCTCCCTTCCCCCGCCCCGCCTTCTCTGTCAGCCCACTCTCCTTCCTTCTCCCCTGGCCCCGCCTCCGCTTTTCCCTTCTCCCCCGGCCCGCCTTCTCTGCCAGCCCGCCTGCTTTTCCCTTCTCCCCCGGCCCCGCCTCTGCTCCTCCCTTCTCCCCCACCCCGCCTTCTCCGCCAGCCCGCTCTCCTTCCTTCTCCCCCGGCCCCGCCTTCGCTCCTTCCTTCTCCCCTGGCCCCGCCTCCGCTCCTCCCTTCTCCCCTGGCCCCGGCCCCGCCCCTTCTCCCCCGGCCCCGCCTCCGCTCCTCCCTTCTCCTCCCCCCCGGCTTGCTTGCTTCTCTGCAGCTTTGCTCCCTTCTGCAGCTCTTGGCTTCTTTCTACGCTGTCGCGATATGCAAATTAGCCGCCATCTTTGTTGGGATAATTTGCATATTCGTCCTGATTGGTTGGCGGGCGTGGCTTGGCTGGCGGGCGTGGCTTGGGCATAGCGAAGGTGCGGTCAATTTGCATATTTGTCTATTATTAGATTAGATACTGAACGGAAATGAAGTATCGGTAGAGTGGTGGGATTTTAGACATCCTAGCCCACAAGTTCTAATCTTTCAAACTTTCTGTCTATATACACTGAGTGGCCAGATTATTATGATCTCTGAACACATAATAATCTGGCCACTCAGTGTATATATAGACAGACAAACATATGAACATGTCTTTCAAGAAAATTTAATTTTATCCTTTTAAAGAGCTGAGTGAGATTTAGTTTATTGAGATGATAGCAAAGACATTTTTCCTTAAACATCCTATGTAATAAAAGCCCAGTGACCAAAACGGTAGAACGACCAGAGACCAGAACGACCATGGCCCCTCGCTCCAGCTGGTCCTGCCCCCCAGGGAGCGGTTAGGGGTGATCAGGCTGGCAGGCAGAGGTGGTTAGGGGCAATCGTGCAGGAAGGCGAGTGGTTAGAGGCTATCAGGCAGGCAGGTAGGTAGAGGTGGTTAGGGGCAATCAGGCAGGCAGGCAGAGGCAGTTAGGGGCATTCAGGCAGTCAGGCAGAGTGGTTAGGGGCGATTAGGCAGGCAGCCAGAGGTGGTTGGGGTGATCAGGCAGGCAGACGAGCAGTTAGGAGCCAGTGGTCCCAGATTGCGACTGCTGGCGGGCCTAAACCGGCAGTCGGACATCCCCCGAAAAGTCCTGGATTGTGAGAGGGTACAGGCTGGGCTGAGGGACACCCCCCATGCACGAATTTTGTGCACTGGGCCTCTAGTCTATATATATAAAAGCCTAAGTGACCGAACGACCGGTTGACTGGTTGCTATGACGCGTACTGACCACCAGGGGGCAGACACTCGGCGCAGGAGCTCCTCCCTGGTGGTCATTGTGCTCCCACAGCCAATTTCCCATGGCTGGCCAACCTCCTGTGGTCTCTCCCCCTGGCCAACCCACCTCCCGTGGTCCCTCCCCTGCTCCCGCCCCCCCCCCCCCCAGCTGGCTGGCCCCAATGGCCCCGATTGGAACCTCCCATGGCCCCTCCCCCTGCCAACCTTCTGCGGCTCCCATTGGCCCCAATCGCCGACCAGGCCGAGGGACCCCACCCATGCACAAAGTCATGTACTGGGCCTCTAGTTATTTATAATTATGAATTATTTTCCAATTTGACTGAGGAAATCTGAATAATGAATTGCTTTTCGCATGTCATAAACTGAGAACGATCTTTGAAATTTTCTATTCTTCCTAGATGCCAAACTTGGCAGTAGGGAAAAAGGAAAGTTTTGCTTCAAGGCAATACGATGTAAGGAAAAAGAAGGTAAATCATTTTACTTTAACCGTTCTTTGTGGTCATTTTATATTTCGTGCCAGTGATATGATTAGGTTTTTCCCCTCTATTTTTCAGATGCCACACAGTCCTCAGAAAAATACACCTTTGCAGATATCATCTTTGGAAATGAACAGGTATGCAAATAAACACAGAGGCATTTGATTTTTTTTTTATAATTTTCTTTTTTTATTATCTGAAGTTTTACATAGTAGCATTTGATTTTAAAATTCACAGTTCTCCAAAAAAAATAAGAAGAATAAGAATAATGACAATAAAAGTCACAGTTTTGGAACATCTGCCTCTTTTGGCAAAACTATTGCTTTAGTAATCCCCGCATTCTTTGGTGGATGAACTTGTCAACTTTGTTGGGTTTTACAACTTGACTTCATGTCCCAAAACAGACCAAAAATGCTATAAGGGTTATACCATTTTAATCAATTACTTAAAATTAACTTTCTTTTAAGAGTATCATGAAATAAGTATAGTTCTTGGGGCTAAAAAAAAAAAGAAATAGGATTATATGAAGGAACCTGTCTACTAGAGAAAGTGGTCACAGTGGAACATATAGATGATAATCCTCCGGATTTTGGTTACCATATGGTTCTGAGACCCAAGTAATGAACTCTTATAATTTTAAATGTATTACTGTCTAAAGCAGTGATACTCCCAACTTCATTATTTGTAAGAATTCCCTAGAGTAGTAGTTTTCAAACTTTCAAAATGTGCATATGAGTCACCTGGGGATGTAAAATGCAGATTCTGATGTAGCAGGACTGGAGTGAGCCTGAGAATATATTATTACTAGAGGCCCGGTGCATGAAATTCATGCACTCGGGGGTGGGGGGAGGGGGGTCCCTTAGCCCAGCCTGTGCCCTCTCACAGTCCAGGAGCCCTCAGGGGATGTCTGACTGACGTCTTAGGGAGCGGGCCTAAGCCAGCAGTCGAACATCCTTAGCAAGCGCTGCCACGGAGGCAGGAGAGGCTCCTGCCACCACCACTGCGCTCGCCAGCCGTGACCCCAGCTTCTGGCTGAGCAGCACGCCCCCTGTGGCAGCACACTGCACTGAGCGTTTGCCCCCTGGTGGTCAGTGTGCATCATAGCGACCAGTTGTTCTGCCGTTCGGTCGATTTGCATATTAGCCTTTTATTATATATTATTATACTGGAAGCCTGGTGCACAAAATTCATCCACTCGCAGTGGGGGGGATGGTGGTGGGGAGGGTCCCCTCAGCCCGGCCTGCGCCCTCTCGCAGTCTGGGATCCCTTGGGGGGAGCGGGCCTAAGCCGGCAGTCGGACATCCTTAGTGCTGCCATGGAGGCGGGAAAGGTTCCCGCCACTGCCAGTGAGCTCACCAGCCGTGAGCCCAGCTTCTGGCTGAGCAGCGCTACCCCCTGTGGGAGTGCACTGACCACCAGGGGGCAGCTCCTATGTTGAGTGTCTGCCCCCTGGTGATCAGTGTGCATCATAGTGACAGGACGTTCCACTGTTCAGTCGATTTGCATATTAGCCTTTTATTTTATAGGAAGCTGCCAGGTGATCTTGAGGTTATCAGTCTGCAGACCCTATTTTTGACTTAGAGAATTTTGTGAAAATGAGAGCTTTGCCTTTCTACCTCTAAAGCTCCTTTTCTTTATGTCTTGGGTGGAGATTGGGAATATGCATTTTCAACCAGCCCTGCAGATAATCTGAAGAGGTGATCTGGGGATCTGCTTCTAAAAAATTCTGGACCAAGGATGTAAAATTCTATGTTGTGTGCTGTTATTGGCATTATTTCTTCCTTGTGTTTTTTCCCTTGATAATTCCAAACATCCTTTTACTTTTTGTATTTCTCTTATCATTTGCCTTCATCTGACTTACTCTTTGTAACTGTCTTTTGACATTTTGAGGAAACAGGTATTTAGAAATAGCTCAGAGCACCAAAACCCCAATAATTCTAAAACAAGTATGACTTTTGGAGCTACTGTGCTTCCCAAATGGTTGAATTTAGCTTTCAGGACTTCATTTGCTTTGTTTGGTTCATTTTTAAATTTAAAATACCTAGAAACATCACCAGGCCTCTTGAATTATATTCAGGTTGTAATTGTTATTGTATTGTTACTGCATAGTTTTGTATGGGAACATTGAAGACAGAAACAAAGGCATTTCCCCTTATGATGAATCTGGTTGAGTAGAACTTACCAAGCATTGCAGATCAATGAGAAAACTATGGGACAGTAGTTTACCAGAAAAGTTCACTCCTAATGGGGACAATGTATATATTTATTAATAGTTATTAAATCTAAGGTTGGCATCTATATAATACAGCCTGTAATGCAGGAAATCTAAGAGATTTTACGATGAAACAATGTTCCATTAAGGGAAATCCTGCAGCGCTGAGTCCATTTAAAATTCTTTTCTCATATTCTCTCCCTTCAAGTATAAGAGCCAAATTAATACCAGAGTCACTTGCATTCTGGTTGGTGGGATGTTGCCTAGTGTTCTAAGTATTTGAATGAGAAATACTTTTAATATTTTAATAGTGAAAAAATTTACTTTCTTTTCAACAATTTATTTTTTAATCATTTTCTTAGAGCTACTCATTCATCATGGATACTTGAAAGATCAAACCTAATGTCACAGCAGTGTAGATTAATTATGTTGAAGTAACATCTTTTAAGATTCCAGGTAATTTGTACCAGATATTTTAGGTGTTTAAGTATTAGTGTGGCCTCTCTATAGTCAACACATTGACCTGAAATTATCAAATAAGCCTTTTGGGTATGTACAAGTTACAGAAATATAAATTTGGCAGGGTGTATTCAGTAGAAAACATTGATTAGACAAGTGATATTCTTTTAACAGATAATAAGTTCGGCAAGCCCGTGTGCAGATTTCTTTTATCGAAGTTTATCCTCTGAATTAAAAAAAGTCCAGCCGTCAGCGCATGCGGAAAAGCAGTCGATAGAGGACGCTGTGAGATTAATTCAGAAGTGCAGTGAGGTCGATTTGAATGTTGTCATATTGTGGAAGGTATGTGACGTGACGTTATTTCAGCCAGCCTTGCTTGTACATATTTGACTCTTGAGCTGAAGAACAAATGTAAACTGCTACCTATGTTTTTCCTGCTTCAATATTCCAGTTTCAGTATTAAGGTTGTTTTATAACTTTTTAGTAGTTCCATAATGACTTTTTTTGCCAAAAGGAAGAATTCAAATTCAGTCACTTTCCTCTGTATTATTGCTATTTCTAAGTGATGCTGAGAATACTGTACACATGATGAGCTTCATGGCAGCAGGTATTAAACTCTTTACTAATTAGTAAACTCTCCAAACTCTGAAAAAGGGGAAATAGCAGCATGAACCTCTTGGTACCCATTACTCATTTGTTGCTATTCATCTTTCATATATTCCATTTGCCTCTCTCCTTTGTTTTCTTTATTTTTACCTTTATTTTTTGCTGTATCATATTTTAAAATTTATTTTTATTTATTTTGGAGAGAGAGAGAAACATCAGTTTGTTGTTCTATTTATTGATGCATTCATTGATATATTCTTGTATGTGCTCTGACTGGGGATTGAACCTGCAGCTTTGACATATTGGGATGACGCTCTAACCAACTGAGCTACCCAGCTGGCCAGGGCCTATAGCATTTTTTTTTATGACATAATATTTTATCTGAGAATGCTGCTGCATATACTTCCAGCAGATAGAGAGGAATATAATAAGCCTTTGCCTCTATATTGGTATTCCAGTAAGGAAAAGGAGCTTGTCTCATGACACTGTTCTTTTGTTCTAGTGCCTTAGGCACTCTAGAGCAAATTGGAACAGATTTCAGATGTGTCTCTGAAATGTCCAAGCCAGCTGTGTTATATTGAGGCAGACAGATTTCGACAAATACTTCATAGATTCAGTGAATAAAAAAAAGTAGAAATGCTGACACAGCCGTGAGTGTTAGTAATTGGTAGGTAGTAGCCATAATATTTCTGCCTTCCATTAAATACTGCGTTGGTTACTTTTTTTTTTTTTAGAAACAAAGCCGAGTTTATTTGTTCATTTCTTGGATTTGAAATACTCCTCGGTGACATCCTTGGCCTGAGACTCTTTGCCCTAGTCCGTAACCACCACTCAACTGCAGCCAACCGCTTCTCCGGGGCTTTCCTCTGTGGGTTTCACAGTGACTGATGTATTCCCCTAGTTCCGCACGCTAGGCCATGGCGCTGAGGGCAGTCTTCAGCGCAGAGCAGCATTAGCCCCATTACCCTCCAGCAGCAATGCGCCCTCAGCCATGGAGGTGGGTTAGGGATGGAGCCAAGATTTGAACACACCCAACCCCCACCTCAGCCTAACTCCGCAGCAGCAGGGAAAGAGAATCCCTGAGTTGCTTTTCAGGTTCCTGCTCAGCAGGGTGACATTCTTATGCTTTGTGTCTTAGGCTTACGTGGTGGAAGACAGTAAGCAGCTTATTTTGGAAGGTCAGCATCATGTTGTTCTTCACACTGTAGGAAAAGAAGCCTATTCGTATCCGCAGAAACAGGTACTAACGGTTTGCTTTGGGGCTTTCCTGTAAACAAGGCGGGGGTGGGGGGGAGGTTGTATTTTGGATGCGGTCTGGCTTGTGCAAGCCTTTATGTTAGGATTTGAGTTGGTGGTTGGTTGAGAAGACTGATTAAAATTAGAAATGAACGTAAATTTCTTATAAAATTCATTAACCCCTTCTAAGAGTATTAAGATGCATTTGTGGTTCCTACGGTATACTCTATATTGAATCTAGAATTCATACTATATTAATATATATCTATATTAAGAACTGCTTTGCTCGAGAGAACAGTGTTCTCTAGATTTCCTCACTTGTAACAGGCCCACCCTGTTGTGGAATTCCAGGGGCATCTCTTAAAATGTACCGGACGCCCTCTGGAGTGGGGTAGCAGCTGGTAATAGTGTTTAATGTGTTTTCTTATTTCTCCTGAAATACTGTTTGGTCTTACCAAAAAGTTCTCATAGTATCTGTGAACAAAATTTAAGCACATTTAGTCCAGTAATTCAAATAGTTACTTTATATTGTGTTTATAAATAGATCTTAATTTTCAAGCTTTACATTAAAAAGGTAAACAGATGCTATACAACAGGATGAAGATAGCCTTACTACTAAGCCCTTTCACCAGATAAGAACCACAACTTTTGAAATTATTGTTATTATTATGAACCCCTTTTTACATATGAGGAAATTAAGTCTTAACCTATTAACTAGCTTATCTAAGATCATAGAGCTAATATGTGAAGTTGCTGGAATTCATGGCGACAGCCAGTCAATGATTCTCTCTCCTTGATGTTTCTATCTCTTTCTCCCTCTCCCTTCCCTCTCTGAAACTAATAAAAATATATTAAAAAACAACAACATTTAAGTACAGCATATAATAAATGGGAAATGAATAAATGATTCCATATCCTAGTTTCTTTATCCTAAATTATATTGCAAATGATTCCAACTGTTGGTTTAAATAACAGCAGAAATAGTGTCTGCTTTACTTTATTGGTTTTAACTTTGTATTCATTATACATTATAATAAGGCAGTGCTTTTATTGTCATGTATTTTTTCAGGAGCCACCGGAAATGGAACCATTAAAATTTTTCAGGCCAGAACACACTGCAGTTTCTTCGAGACCATCTGTAGAGCAGCTTTCTAGTCTCATTAAAACAAGTCTTCACTACCCAGAGTCACTTAACCACCCATTTCATCAAAAAAGGTTTGAGGGTTTTTTTGTTAAAATTTTTATACAACACATACACACTTGTTTAATTTGACAATGGCATTAACCCAAATGCTGAAGGAGAAATTTAGAATAATAGTTAATCTATAAGTATTGGTGTTAGTAATTTACCCTTGACTACAGTTCTCTGTGTTGCTGCTATGGTTAAAGATGGATATTGCCTCAGCCACCTCAGTTGCCAAAAGTATTCCTTTTAATGAGCAGGTTTATCATTAAGTCAGAAACAAGGAAAAAATATTATATAATTTTGTGTTTGTTTTAGAGACAGAAATTAAACCCAAGACATGAATGCAATATAGACACATCAAAACAGTTCAAGTTTCGACAGTATTAATTACTTAAGATTTACCAAGTGGTAAACTTCCAGAGGAAAATGAAGAGGGGGTGAAGTGCTGGGTTCCTAAGATGTGTGGGTGAAAGAATTGACAGGAGTGAATGAAGTGTAATAGGAAAGCAGGAATGTGCTGGGGCTGGCGAGCCGTGGCCCCATTCCCAGTGAAAGCGCACGTGGCATCGTGCCGAAGGTGTTCTGTTTCCTGAGAGACTGAGTGGGGAGGAGAACAGGGTTATGTGTTGGCAGTTCCAGGATTTATTTTTCCTCTGTTGGTCTTTTGTAGTTGAGATTATTTACTTTTGTTTTCATTTTGGGAAATAACCACCTAGAAATATTTTAGTGTTTTGTTTTTGTGTTTTTTTTTAAGATTAACTATAATACATTGAAATAAAAAATGGTTTTGTGGATGTGTATATTCTGATACTTAGGCATTGTATTACTATGTTTTACTTTATTCACATACACAATTTGTCTTAAGTGGTTTTGGGTCCCAGTTTTATTCCTTCTTAAATCTAGTTGTTTTTAAGGAGCTGCTTCTCTATAAGGTATTCTTAAGTGTTATTTACTCGAAAGTTGGTTTTTAAAAACACACAGCTAATTATTGTGTTTATTTTCTTCCATAGCCTGTGTTTAGTACCAGTCACCCTTTTACTCTCCAATTGTTCTAAGGCTGATGTTGATGTCATAGTTGATCTTCGGCATAAAACCACAAGGTAAAGGTTTATGTAGTGAAAGGTTTTTTTATAGTTTAAGGTTGATTTGAGAGCAATTTAATATTTTGAAATTCTGCAAATAGTTACTAACATGGATAAAGTTTACTCAGGCGTGTCCTGATTTCTTCTGTTTGGTGTTGCAGAAGTGCTAGCAAAGGGTCACGGAGGGTTATCTTAGCATAGGGTAGGGACAAAATGGAAAGCCTCCCCCAAGCAGGACATTAATTTGACCAGAGCTAAAAGTTTTATGGAAGTTTGTTGGTGAGAAGGAACTCTAAAATTGAAAACCAGCAAGATTGTGATAAAAGGTGTGTTTTTTTAAGTTTTATTTTCCTGATTATAAATAATACTTAAAAAAAATGCTGGTTCATACTCCCGCATCTGATATTCCAACAGCTGGTGCTTTTTGGAATTCAGAAATTTGTGGATTGTTAGAAAAGTAATGTGAAACATACACTCATTGTTGATCGGAAGCAACTCTCGGAAATCCAAACACATTCTGTTTATGATTATTTGTATTGTAATTAAGTAACTAATGAGTTATTGGTAGATACTGAGTTGCTTTCCATTTTTCAGTATTATAAACAGTTTCAATATTATAAGCATTCTTACATACACATGGGTTTTTATGTATGGTTAGCCAGGTGGTTAAAAGCTCCGGTTTGAAAACAGGTTCCATCATTTGCTAGCTGCTGTTTTGAGTGTTTAATAAATAGTTGGCTTCATAAAATTATTTCTAGAAATAAAATTGCTAGATAGAAGGGATGTGTTATTTGGGACTTTGGGGTTAACTTTATAAAGAAAAAACCCTTCAACTTACCCTTTCCCTCCTTCCTTAGTCCAGAATCATTGGAAATCCATGGATCATTTACATGGCTTGGACAAACACAGTATAAACTGCAGCTTAAAAGCGAGGAGATTCACAGTTTGCAGCTGAAAGCATGCTTTGTCCACACAGGTGTCTATAACCTTGGAACTCCTAGGGTATTTGCCAAGTTATCGGACCAAGTCACAGTGTTTGAAACAAGTCAGCAGAACTCCATGCCTGCCCTGATCATCATTAATAATGTGTGACAGCTTGTGAAGTTGTACTGAAATCCACAAGAATCAGATTATTTTACTGACTGACTTTTACAGCAGTATTTGAAATACCTAACTTGCTCTCGAGGTTGGTGTCGGATCACTGCAAAATACTTGTCAATTTGCTGATGATGTAAAGCACGTTGGACTGAGAAACTGATATTCTTCTTTTGTATTTCTTTAAACCTGGTAATAATTTACATGCTCATATTGCAGAACTTCAACATATCCATGCACCTTATTAAGCACCATCTTAAAAACCAGTGTCTAAGTCTGCTGTTACAACTTACTGATGGTATGCGAACATTAGACGATTTTGAGGAAGAAAAGGCCTCGTTGGCAGTACTCTCCTGTTAAGCCTTTAGTCAAACTCCAGCTTTACTGTGAAGTTCAATAGAGTATGAAATACAAACTTTCCTGTCTTGCTTCACACGGTTCTCTAAAATCAGTTCTGAACTTTGGTTACAAAGTCATGGTTCAGTACCTGGTGGTTCCCTATGGCTTATACATAACTTTGTAAAAAGAAATTTTTTTCTGATGCTTTGAATATAGTTTTGAAAGGAGTTTGACCTTTTTTTCCTCATTCATCTCAGCATAGTGTGCACTATTTCACAATATGAGATTTTTGTCATTTAAATTATATTCTTTATTATGTAACTTTAACATTTGAGTTGATCTGTTTAAAATATAAATCTCAGTTAATAAAAATAAGCTTTTCAAAAATGTATTATATTTATAACAAATGTACTGTAAATAGAATAAAGACACGCTATTCACTGTATAAATTTATTAGATGGTCTTTTTTTCTATTCTGAGGACCTAATCTTTATTTAAAATGAATGCCAACTCTATTATGATGGCAGGTACCAGACCAATTTCCTGAGAAAGCATTTTCTCATCTTTGGTTCTAAAGTGAAGCACAGTCTTTGTTCCTGCAGTCCTTGTGACCTTGTTAAACGTGGGCACATGAATCTCGTCTGCCAGAGTGTTGTGTCTGATGCCCAGTTACAAATGTGTAATCCTCTTCTTTCCGGGAGAAAGGAAGATCCGTGTTTATGAACCTGTTATGAATGACCACCTTGAAGACCGGTGCTGGTTATGGCCGACCAGGTCATTTAGCCTTCCTGCTGAAGCCAAGTAAAACTGCAAACCAAGTAGAAGAAAACATCTTAACAAAAACAAAGTGTGACCAATATAGCCAATTATAAGAGGACCCAAATCCAGAAGGCAGTCCAGAGAGAGGAGACCGTCATTTGGGACTGCTTTCCTTGGAGTGTGTGACCACTTATGAAGCAGCAGCTGAGAGGCAGAGCCTTGCATTGGACACATGTGAAGAAGTACAGGTCAGGAGAAATCATCCAAACTGAAGCAAGGAGAGGAAAAGGGTGGAAAGTGGGTGAAAAAATGAGTTCAGTGAGAGATCCTATCTGTTTATTTGGAGTCCTAGAAAGGAGAGAGGATAGGGCAAAAGCAGTATATGAAGAGATTCTTTGAGAATTTTCCAAGATGCACATCAAGTTAGAGATTCAAGTAGTTCAATAAGTTCCAAACAATACGAATATAAAGAAACCTATGTATCCAGATGCATCATGGTGACACGGTGGAAATTAAAGGAGGAAACAATCTTAAATACAGAAGACAAAACTTACTTGAATGGTAGTAATTCAACAAATACTACCCGACTTCTCACCAAAAATAATAGAAGCCAGAAGATAGCAGAGTCTCCTCAGAGGATTGGAACCAGCTGCTAAGCCAGAATTCTCCACTCAGCAAGAATTCCTTTCAAAATGGAAGTGAAACTAAGATATGTTCAGACAGACAAACCCAGAGAGTTGACTTCCAGGTGGCCGCAGGACAGAGGTGTCTGCCCAAATCAAAATGTTCCCATTCATTCTCCAAATAAGTGTGCAAATCAACTAGAAGAGCAGGTGAAGCCACACCTAACTCGTGCTTTTAGCATAACTAGACAGATTTTTGCTAACCTGACACCTGTCCGGGCAAGTTTGGCACTGATTCCCACCTGGCTTTCGGCCTCTCCTGGGAGCTTTTGTGGTGAGTGGAGGAGGGGAAGACGAATCCAGAAAGACTGGGTAGAAAATGAGAGAACAGAGGACTTAAGGGTGAGTTGAAGTCACTAAACAGAAGTTGACACTAACTGTGAAAGTATAATGAGAGCTGGTGGAGCAGAGCTCTGGTGACAGGCAGGTGTTTGAGTCTCTGCAGCAGCAGGAAGAGGGACCATCCATCACACAGCTAAGGACATGCCTCCTGACAGAAATTACCTCATCAGTCAGCTACTTAGACTATTGAGTATTTTGAGGCTTGTGCAGCCCAAATAACTTTCAATCTCAACTGAAATTCTTCCATTCGACATTCACACCCTTAGGCCTAATTTCCAGAAGACTCCATGAAGTTGCACATGCATGTAGGTACCCTAATAGCATACCCCAACCTGTCTTCCAAATGTCAGGCTTGCCAGGAGTTTGTAGAAGCAGTGCCTCCAGGGAGGAGAGGAGGCTGATGGGGCTGCAGGAGTCGGGGCAGGGTCTAAAGGGGAAGTGGCAGGATGCTGAAGAAAAACGTGGCCCATTTCATCATCTTCCTCAGGGTCAAACCTGTTTGGTAATGCTCCATCGCAGGAAAACTGTATGCCATGCCCCCTACCTACCTCCCAGCCCTGTCAAGTTTTACTCGCCTTAACACTAAGTGGCATTGTCTTTGTATCTTGGGAATCTGGACAAGAGTAAAGGAGGAGAAACAAGAGGGGCCTGCATAGGGCGAAGGGATGCTCATTCCTTCCAAAGGCGGGCTTCACTTACTAGGTGTACCGGTTTATAATGCGGATTTTGTAATCAAAGAAAACACGATAATTTCAAGAGAAATATCAAAAGTGCTTTATTCAAAGTAATGTCCATCGCTAGCTACACATTTCCCCATCTTTTGGGTAATTTGTGGATACCGTCCCAATACAACTTTTCTTGTTTTGAGGCAAGCCATTCAGAGACCCAATTTTCCACTTCTTTGTACGTTTTGAAGTGCTGCTCAGACAGTGCGTGTGCCATTGATCGGAACAAGTGGTCATCTGAAGGAGCAAGTTTTGGTGAATTAATACTTCCCAGGCAAGATCTTTTAACGTGTCTTTAACTGGTGTTGAAGTGTGTGATGGTGTGTTATGAAGCAAAATTACTTTGTCGTGTCTTCTGGCACATTCTGGTCCTTTCATGATCAAATCGTGGTTCAAATTGATTATTTGTTGTCGGTAGTGATCAGTATTAATGGATTCACCTGGTTTTAGAAGCTCATAATACACCACACCTTCCTGATCCCACCAAAGGCAGAGCATTGTCTTCTTTCGGAAGCGATTTGGCCTTGCAGTCGATGTTGATGGTTGACCTGGATCAACCCACGATTTTGTGCATTTGGGATTCTCAAAATAAATCCACTTTTCATCGCCAGTCACAATTCGATGAAAGAAAAACTTTCTTTCGTGCCATTGAAGCAACATTTTACTGATGACTTTTCAGTTTTCCATTTGTCTTTTGTTCAGTTGATGTGGCACCCATTTTCCTTCCTTTCAAATTGTTCCCATTGCTTGTAAACGATCAGAAATTATTTGCTGAGCGACGTTTAATCTTTCTGCAAGTTGTTTTTGAGGTTGACACACATCTTCATCCAATAATGCTTGTAATTGTTGGTCTTCAAACTTTTTTGGTTGACCTGGACGATCTTTCTTTTACATTGAAATCATCACTTTTAAAGCGTTTAAACCAGCGTTCACAAGTATCTTGAAATGGAGCATGTTCACAATATGCTTCCCGAAATATTCAGCAGCACTTTTCTTCAAAATAAAGTAATGAATTAAAACTTCTCGCAAATGCTCTCTTTTTTTGGCACGAAATTTGACATTTTTAAGCACAAATATATCTATGGTGTTAACACCTTCAGCAAATTTGACATATGAAGTTTTGAAGCTTGCTGTCAATACAACAAAATAGCATACATACCAAATCACATATATATCAACATGTGTAACTCCATCTATTGAAAAAAATCCGCATTATTAACTGGTACTGGTACACCTAGTAAAACCTAGCAAGTGATTTCTGAAACCACCTATGTCCACTAGAGGGCACCTGGAGTACAATATTGCATCAATGCTATCTTTACAATTTGCCTTTAAAATGTTGAAATTAGCATTTTATTATGAGGTAGTACTTAGTGGAGTTGGAGTTAGCATTACACATTTTTTTGTAGCTACAGAGAATTAGAACCAGGCAAGTTATATGATATATAACTTACCCGTCTAAGATACCAAAGATAATGACCCAGGAAATACTTCTTCATTAAAACAGTTGCTGGCATTTTAGTAGTTTTTATCTCATCCATCCAGAAAATCAAGACGGATGGCTTTTCTTGAAATTTTTATATTTTAAGACAAATTTTCATTGTTCACAGTGTCATTTAATTTGTCACAAAGCAGTCTAAAATGGAGGCTCAAATAGAAAATTGTTAAATCAATAAAACCTCTGATAAAATGTAGGTAAGAGTTCCTCTGTCCCGCTTGTCAGCTGTGGCCAAATCTCTTTGTTTCCTTATAACACAGGATTTCTAATGGTATTTAAGTGAGGTTGTGGGTTTTAAAGTGCTTGGAACATGGGGTTGAATGCATAGTAAATCATGGCTACCTGGCTAAATGCTGTGTGGGTGAGCCACGTGTCTAAATGTCCCTGGAGGACTCCTGCCCGTGGGAGATGATGATACTGAGTGAGAGGATGCAACCCGAAGGCCCCGACTTTGAGAACAGAGAACTTACCAGTTTGAGTCTCTCACTGGGGCAGCTCTCTGAAGTGTCTCCCAGTTACCCAAAAGTCAAAGTCGGGCGCTGGTTAGAAGTTGGCATACATAATCTTTCAAATCTTAAAACAGAAGTTAGTTATAAACTAAAACATTGGTTTCAAAGTCAACACCAGGACTGAGGATTACACCCTTAATTAAATACTTGGGGTGTTTAAAGGCGGGTTGTCATATTTCCTAAGCAGTGAAGTAAGGGTGTATGATTGGAGTGGATGAGTTTACTGTGGATAATAGGCCATAATCTCTGCAAACAAGGCTGCGTCGGGAGATCTAGTGTGGACAGCTCCCACCCGGCTTTCCTCCGGACCGAACGTGAGACCCTGAGAGAGTCACAGTCCCACCACCTTCGTTTCCCCTCCTTATGGTGTGCCTGCAGTGGCTCCCCTCTTGTGGGACGTGGTGAGGAGCAGTTGACTTAATTCCATTCATGTCTTAGTTCAGTGACTGACAGGCGGTAAGTATGCAATATATGACTATTTGTAAACATGCTTCACTTAAATTCCATTTGAGAATGCTCTTTGTGAGCCCTCTATTAGATGCATTTCAAATGGCTCTATGAGCCATAAACCCATAATCAATTCTGTGGGTAGTAACAACCATTGTGCTATTTTAAGTTTCCAATTTTGTTCAAGATTATCGGCTTTATTTTGATTGCAGGCTTGGGCCGCATGTACATCAACCATGAGATTTGCTTCCTTCATATCATCTCTTAATACTTAAGAGTCGTGCAGGATACACACTGGAAATTCTTGCTGAGTTGAAGCATTGAATTGATTAAATTACTCTTGTCCATTAAAAGCTGAATGGATTTTGTGATTAACACAATAGCTTTTCCGATGGCTTTAATATAACATATGGAATGCTTTGTAAGTGACAGATATTCCTAATCCTGGCATTTAGTTTAATAAAAAACACATACAAGCTTTTAAAACTGAATTCACTCACTTGCATGCCTAGAAATTCATTTGTAACAGTTGTCGCATTGCAAACTTTTTGTGTGTTTTTTTTCTTTTAATATATTTTATTGATTTTTCACAGAGAGGAAGGGAGAGGGACAGAGAGCCAGAAACATCGATGAGAGAGAAACATCGACCAGCCGCCTCCTGCACACCCCCTACCGGGGATGTGCCCGCAACCAATGCACATGCCCTTGACCGGAATCAAACCCAGGACCCCCCAGTCCGCAGGCCTACGCTCTATCCACTGAGCCAAACCGGCTTCGGCGCAAACTTTTTGTTAATGCGATGGGTACCGCTGTCATACTGTGCTTGTGCTGTGCATACCCAGCCTTCTCTTGATATCTGAAGGCACTCCTCATATGTTTTTCTTAAGAGGAAAATCACTTTGTTTTCATTACAGTTTGAAAGCCTTGTTATAAACTAAGGAGTGTGTGAGGTAGTTTTCTCCTCATGCCTTCACTAACAGACTCAGTTTGATGCTGCTTTCTTATTTCTTAGTTTCTTGCATTGACAAATACAGTAAAACAACCCAAAAACCTTACTCTGTCCAAGGAAATGGTTCCCCGAAGCATTGCAAATGTCATGAGCAATAAAAAATTAGGTGAGCCCTGGCTGGTGTGGCTCTGTTGGTTGGGCATCGTCCCGTGCACCACAGGATTGCCGGTTCGATTCCTGGTCAGGGCACATGCCCAGGTTGTGGGCTCAATTTCCAGTGTGGATATTAGTGTATATCGGCCTTTCCCAAAAGGTAGTACACGATTGTTGTTCTCTGCTTAAGGAATTTTACTCTCTTCTACCGTTAGCTCTAGTCTAATATAATTTCACTCTGTTCCCATTTCCATGCCCCCACGGTCTCCAAACAGCTAAGTCTGTCCTCGCTGCCAGGAAGCAGGGAGGAGAGGCCTGAAATGTCCTTTAGTACTTTTCCTTCTCTTTAGGGAAATGAGAGCAGCACGAATATGAGCATTTCCCAAACTAAACACAGACAGACACAGAGCACACTCATGGTTGCCAGAGGGGTGGGGTTGGGGAAGTGGTTGAAAAGGTGAAGGCATTGAGAAGTACTGATTGGTAGTTACAAAATAGTCCTGGGGATGTAAAGTATAGCAAATCTATAATAATAAAAGCTCAATATGCTAATTAGACTGGTCAGCTGAACGGCCTTCTGGACGTCCTTCCGGATGAAGCTGTGGCGGCAGGGGCCAAGGCAGAGGTGGTTAGGGGCTATTAGGCAGGCAGGCAGAGCAGTCAGAGGCTATCAGGCAGGCAGGCGAGTGGTTAGGGGCGATCAGGCAGGCAGGCAGAGCAGTCAGGGGCAATCAGGCAGGAAGGCAAGTGGTTAGGGGTGATCAGGCAGGCAGGCGAGTGGTTGGGGGCGATCAGGCAGGCAGGCAGGTGAGCAGTTAGGAGCCAGCGGTCCCGGATTGCGAGAGGGATGTCTGACTGCTGGTTTAGGCCCAATCCCACATGGATCGGCAGTTGGACATCTGCTGAGGGGTCCCAGATTTTGAGAGGGTGCAGGCCGGGCTGAGCCCCCCACCCCCTCGTGCATGAATTTCATGCACCGGGCCTCTAGTATAGTCAATAAGACTGTAATAACTAGGTATGGTGCCAGGTGGGTACTGGAAATATCAGGGGAACAATTTGTAAAGTATGTGATTGTCTAGCCACTGTGCTGCACACCTGAAACATACAAAATAATACCGAATGTAAACTGTAACTGAAACATAAAGAAAAAAAAAATAAGTGTTCCCACTGCCCCAACTGCACACAGATATTCTTCGGAGTAAAGAGTGCCATTTCTGCAAATTAATCTCCTTTAAGTGTAAAGGATAAGAAGGCAACACACCTAAACTCTCCTTAGCATGTTCCTGGACTCTTGCAAAGCTGTTGCACATAGTGAAATGCATACAGTAGAAGGTCTTGGTGAACCATTACCCTGTGAAACACCGGATTTCAGTAAAGCGGAAGCAGTTTGGAAAGACAGGTCTGTGGGGGGATCAGCGCCCGCTCAGGAGGAGGTGGGCTCCGTATTAGAGGAAGGGCCGGCTGCAGCCTGCTGTTAGAGGCTTCAGACTCTGTTCCAGTGGTTTTTATTCTTAACCATGACTTTGTTTCGTTTGTGACTCAGAGATTCTCCATTTCATCTAACTTGTAACAGAGAGAAAAGTCATAATGAAACAATTAGGATCTTAATTTTTCATGCTGAGGAACAGGCAGTTTTGCTGATTCTATAATCACAGCAACAAACGAACGAACGCGTGTTTATTCAATTTGTTAGAAAATTGGGGCTCCCACTCGAGCAGCTGGCTGTCTTTGCCACCAGATTAACTGTAATGAACGATCTAACTTCTTAAGTAAATGAATTTGAAAAAACCCTGGATTGGATGGCTTTGTGACGAAGAGGCAGAATTATTAGGTTGTCCCGGGTACCTCAGAGATCTCACTCTGGGGCCTGGAGCTCTATTAATAAATTCCACTGGATAATGAGGTTTTCCTTGGTCAGCAGTCAGCTCTCAAAATTGGGTGGAGGAAGCAACTTGAGTATAATGTAGCAGCGTGAATCTGACGGCCAATGCCGCATTGGTAAGTAAACCTGGGGCCACATGTTTAGTTTCTATTTTTTTTTTAAAAAAAAATATGGTTTTGTTGATTTCAGAGAGGTAGGGAGAAGGAGAGAGAGATAGAACATCAATGATGAGAATCATTGATTGGCTGCTTCCTGTACACCCCCTACTGGGGATCGAGCCCACAACCCGGGCATGTGTCCTGACCAGGAATCGAACTGCGACCTTTGGTTCATAGGTTGACACTCAACCACTGAGCCACGCCAACCGGGCTCAGTTCCTCTTTTTAAAGGATTGGAGGGTTTGGCATGTGCTGGCAGCTCGGGCCCTGCATGCCTGGCCCATCTCCTTCTGATGGTCCCCAGCGGTCCCCATCGGTAAAGAAGCCCATGGCAGTAAGACCAGGCCCAGCCTGTGCTACCTTCAGATCTCACCTTCTGAAAAACCTGAGCCTACTTACCAGCAAAATAGAAAGAAAAGGTACCAAAAGGGCTGTATTTAATAATGACGTTATGGACAAGACTATCTGATGTCAATCATGACGAGAGTCTGAGACCCTCCTTTTAGGGCCAAATTCATCCCCGTTTCAAACCTGCCCATGCCTCTCACTAGCAAGACCTGCTCCCAGTCTCTGCAGCCCTGTGTGCGGCCCGGGTTTGGGGACAGAAACCTCTCCCAGGCTCGAACCACCTGCCACGGGCTGCAGCGTGCCTCTGCCCGCGGCTCTCAGCGCCCCGCACCGGCAGCAGCTCTCCACGTTCTCAAGGCTTGTCCGCGTGCAACCTGAGCACTTCTTTCCTGGTCTGGCCAGCAGCGAGCTCTTTGAGGTCGCTTCTTCCTCCTTTAAAGCCTTACTGAAATATGTCCTTATGTAATAATTTGCAAAACATGTAACATTAATTAAAACAGGATTAAGTAAACAGACTTGGTAACCTTTTAGAGAAGATTTTAAAAGGTCATGGATATTTGTATTGACTTAAAACGTGTTTTGCAAAACTTCATATTGTTTTGCCAACTTCATATTGTTTTAATGCTATAAATATTGTTCAATTTTTTCATATTTTTTGAAATTGTCAATAAGGAGTATGTCATCATTTTCTAATCAGAAAAAATACATCTTAGTTGTGTGTTTTTTTTATAAAGAAATTAGTTAAAAATAAATATGAAAATATTAACAAAGACTGTGATGGCAGAAATATGTGTTTGTTATATTGTTAAATTATACCAGAGGCCTGGTGCACAAATTCATGCACCGATGGGGTCCCTTGGCCTGGCCTGCAGGGATCGGGCCGAAACAGGCTCTCCAACATCCCCCAAGGGGTCCCGGATTGCAAGAGGGTGCAGGCCAGGCCAAAGGACCCCACTGGTTCAGGGCTGGGGAGGGACTGCAGGAGGGCTCCAGGGAGTGTCCAGCCCATCTCGCCCAGTCCCGATTGGCTGGACCCCAGCAGCAAGCTAACCTACTGGTCAGAGCGTCTGCCCCCTGGTGGTTAGTGCGAGTCATAGCTACTGGTCGAATGGTCAAGTGGTCGCTTAGGCTTTTATATAGATAGATATTTAAATTTCAAAACATTTTAAAAATTGTTTATTTTCCATATTTTATGATTAAGTTGCAAGTCCTGGTTACAAAGTCCTTTCTGTACATTTTGGGTGTGCTAGGATTTAAAATCCAGCATCACGGTTATGTAATTCATTTGTATGTCATTGGCTATGCTCATAGATATAAACGAATAATCATTCTACAATTTTATTGTCTCGTTTTATATTTTTGGCCAAAGTTGAGTAAAAGGAAGTATCAGTATTTCACTAGTGAGTGAAGACCTACTCTCGATGCTAACATACGCGATCTGTTTCGTAGAGATTTCAGTAGAGCTGGGGTTCATTCAAGTTTCGATTCTTCCTGTTGTAACAGCCATTTACCGCCGGCATTGCAGGAACCACTGCTGCCGGCTGAAATGAAAGCATGTAGCAGAGGACAACGTCCCGTGCTCAGCCATCAGGCCTGTGTGCCTCATCTAGTCATCGGAGGACAGATAAAGGGTTCAAGAGCCATGGTCAAGTCAAGTGCTTCTCAAAGCAGCCTCCAGGGGGCAGAAGAACCACAGGCCCATGAGCAACTCCCCAGCCACCCAAGATTCCGCATCCGTCTTTAACAACATTATGGGCTGTGCTCTGTAGTTTCACTTCAAATTGATTTATTTTCACGATATATGGTATCAAGTTTCAAAGTCACAAAAAGATGTTCTTATTCCCCAGAAACAACCAATATTACGACTTTCATGTATATCCTTCAAGAGACGGTATGTGGGGGTTACTCTCCTCCCTCCATTATACAAATGACAGCACCCATATACCCTATTCTGTATCTTGCTTTTTTCACTCACTCCCGGATAAAATTCAGTGTAAGAACATAGGGAACTTTTTTGTTTATGGATGCAAAGTATTCTAGCCACGGGTGTGCTGCAATTTTTCAACTAACTCCACGGAAGGGCCTTTAGTTGCTTCTGCGGTAGTACAGAACCTGGAACACGCATGCTTTTAGGCGCTACAGAACCTGGAACACGCATGCTTTTGGGTGCTACGGAACCTGGAACACGCACGCTTTCAGGTGCTATGGAACCTGGAACACGCACGCTTTTAGGTGCTATGGAACCTGGAACACGCACGCTTTTAGGCACTACAGAACCTGGAACACGCATGCTTTTGGGTGCTACGGAACCTGGAACACGCATGCTTTTGGGTGCTACGGAACCTGGAACACGCACGCTTTCAGGTGCTATGGAACCTGGAACACACATGCTTTCAGGTGCTATGGAACCTGGAACACGCACGCTTTCGGGTGCTACGGAACCTGGAACACGCACGCTTTTAGGTGCTATGGAACCTGGAACACACATGCTTTCAGGTGCTACGGAACCTGGAACACACATGCTTTCCGGTGCTACGGAACCTGGAACACGCACATTTTCGGGTGCTACGGAACCTGGAACACGCACGCTTTCAGGTGCTATGGAACCTGGAACACGCACGCTTTCAGGTGCTACGGAACCTGGAACACGCACGCTTTCAGGTGCTACGGAACCTGGAACACGCACGCTTTTGGGCGCTACGGAACCTGGAACACGCATGCTTTCAGGTGCTACGGAACCTGGAACACGCGTGCTTTCAGGTGCTACGGAACCTGGAACACGCACGCTTTCAGGTGCTACGGAACCTGGAACACGCACGCTTTTAGGCACTAAGGAACCTGGAACACGCACGCTTTCACTCGCAAACTGAGTGCATCTGTAGGTGACACACGGGACTTGCTTCCCGCCACGGCTGTCCCGCTGGAGCCCCAGGCGGCGGGTCTGAAATGTGTGCGGCCGGCGGCGGGCTCAGGAAGGAGGGATTTTAAGACATGGAGATGGCGAATTCACTCAGACATTCCCTTTTGATTCAGTCAACGCACATTTAACACATGGTGGGCTCTGTGCCAGGCACCGGGTACATGCTGGGAGAAGACCCGGCCCGGGGCCCGTTCTGGAAGGGCTTCGTGACACCTCGGACAAACCAGGCACACTCCTGGCAGCTGCAGGCGTCCCCCCTCCGCCCTCACCGACTCCCTATCGTTTCCAGCGCCCCGCTCCCGCTGCGATCCTGCTTCGAAGGGCTTACCCGTGCTCCTCCCCACCCTCCCTGCCCTCAGCCCCGCTTCATAGACGGCAACGCTCCTGGCGGGGACCTCACTCGGCACCTCTGCCAACAGGAACACAGTCTGCTGAGAGCTGAGCCCGGCTGCTGCGAGCCCCCCTTCTCCCTCCAGGTGGCCCCACGGGTTCCCTCTGGGGAAGCATCTAGCAATGCTGTCACTGGGGCTCTCTCCCACCAGAGCTCTGGAGATGGAGGGCCTCTTGGGGGCGCTGCGCTGGCCTCAGGGGCGATGTGGTCCAAGAGAAACCGCTCTCCTTACCCTTCAGACGCGGCTCCTCTCGGTCTCTGTGGTCCAGGCGGTGCTGCGGCCTCCCTCGGGGCTGTGGGGTGTTCCCCCGGTGTCTGGTCTGGGTGGCTGCTGGCCGGCCTTCTGGTGAAGAGGACTGAAGGCAGGCATGGCCTCTGGGGCCATCTGCAGGACGTCACTGGCCAGAAAGGAGGTCCATGTCTTGACGCAGAATTCCTTCTGCGCTGGGAAACATCAGCTTTTGCTCCGAAGGTCTTCACCCGGTCCGATGAGCTCCACCCACCCCGTCAGCGGGAAACCCTTCCCCTTTGGATGGTAACTGTAACCTACACAATGCCCACAGCAGCATCCAGCTCGTGTTCGACCAGGTAACGGCACCACCGCCTCGCAGGTTAACACATACAATGTAGCCCTCACATCAAGGTCCCCTCCCCGGCGCTGGGCCAGCTCACTCTCTCCCCCGGAGTGTTAGGGTGGCCTGCCCGAGGCGGCCCGGAGGAGACTCACCAAGGATCAGAAAGAGGCCTGGTGAGCGTCCGGCCCCTTACACGACTGTGCGAGCGATAGCCATAGCTCTGAGACACCTCCTCCAATGTTCTGGGGCTGAACCTAGTTCTGCTGGGGAAGGTGGGGAACACGATATTAAACTGACTTTGAAAAATCTCCTTTAAACTGTAATTCCTCTGTAAACAATGTTTTCCCAAGGAAATCTCTCTCCCTGCCAGCCTGGACACTGCTTTCTCGGGAGGTCTGACCGCTCGCTTGCTGTGCGCATGCTCTTTGCTGCCCAGCAACTTGGACCATCAGCAGCACGACCACTGTCCTTCCTGCAGTCCCAGATGAACACAGTAAGACATTCTCCTCGGAAGAGATAACAACTGCTGTTTTCTTTTAATTCCAGTTTGTGCCGCTTTAGGGGTAGGAACACATATTTATTGCCTAAATGTTTTGGTAAGTGTACATCGGTTATAGAATATGAATCTGGAAATGAGTCTAGAAGTAACTTGTGAGGCCATCTGATCTCTAACCCTTACATTCCCATGAAAGACTATGTTAAAGCAGCCGACACATAAGCCCACGGACTCTATTTCTACCAACTCGGAGACTATTTCTACCAGCTCGGATGTCTTCTTCTTTCTTCTTTCTTCTTTCTTCTTTCTCTTCTTCTCCTCCTCCTTCTTCTTCTTCCTTCTTCTTCTTCCTTCTTCTTCTTTCTTCTTCTTCTTCTTCTTCTTCTTCTTCTTCTTCTTCTTCTTCTTCTTCTTCTTCTTCTTCTTCTTCTTCTTCTTCTTCTTTCTTCTTCTTCTTCCTTAAAAAATATATATTTTATTGATTTTTTTACAGAGAGGAAGGGAGAGGGATAGGGAGTTAGAAACATCTATGAGAGAGAAACATGAATCAGCTGCCTCCTGCACACCCCCTACTGGGGATGTGCCCGCAACCAAGGTACATGCTCCTGACCAGAATCGAACCTGGGACCCTTGAGTCCGCAGGCTGACGCTCTATCCACTGAGCCAAACCCATTAGGGCTCGGATGTCTTCTTAAAGGCTAGAGCCTGATGTTTTAAGCGTCAGTCCAAAAAATACCTTGCGAAAATAAATCCTTAGAGGATCTTTTCCCTGGTCAAATATTGAAAATAATGCTCTAGGCTTCTTATGCCTCAACTACTGGTCTACTTAAAAGTTCTCAATCTGCTTACCATGAAAGTAAGTGGGAAAGCCAACAACAGCTCTAAGTATCTGGTGCAGTTTGCCATGCGATGCAATAGCTACCTGTTACCCAGGGGCACTGCTCCAGGGTTTTGGAGGTTGACAGAGAAAGTCACTTCCAAAATGCTTCTATACCTGAGCTCTTCTAACGAGGGTAAGTGTCTGTGGAAATAAGTAATTCACTCTCATGCAGGCTGAGAAGGATGGGTTGTTTAACTATTGATGGAGGTACAACATAGGGCTGAACATACACTCTCACCCATGCATCACATGTTGATGGAGAATGATATCAAGACTTAACGTGTCCGTAGTGGGTACCTTTCAATCAAGTGTCAGTGTTCAGGGGTGTTATAAGAGTCAGTATCTTACAGGTCATAGGAAAGATTAAACCCGAGATGAACTAGAATAGATAGATGGTGCTATGGCTTCTCTAATTCTTCTGGAAATGGGTGCTGCTAGTTGTCTTTCTGAGGACTGGGGGAGTCTCTTCTGGCAGCACACTAATGTTCTAGGTCCCTGCGGATGTGTGAAGACTCGGGGCACCGTCACGAAATCACTCCCAACGGCAAAGAACTCAAAGAGGCGCGTCCCGGAGGCCGCTCAGCTTCTGCCGCACCACCTGGCATGGCGTTGGGGCCGGGTGGGTCTCTCTGGGCCGGAGGCTCAGGGCCTAGGTTTATGGTTTCTCCCTAGTCCCTCTCCTTCCCCAGGGTAACCCTTCTCTGACCCTGCTCACTGCAATGGGGTCAGATCAGGACAGAGCTGCTCATTAAGTCACTGCCAGGAAATTCCAGGCTAGGAACCGGGCAGTCGAAGTAAATTACAGGTATAGTGTCTCATTACTCAGTTTAACAACAGTTTCGAGCATACAACTTTCTTTCCGGCGCGCTCTGTCATCGCTCTCAGTACTGGTCCCCAGGCCCATTTTTAGACTCTTCTGATTGTATCACTCAGTTCCAGGGTCCAGCTTCATCGTTGACCAGTTGACTGCTGGTTCAGAGAGCTGTGAACCAACAGAGTGGTCACTGGCTAGCTAGCCATACTGTTGATGAAAAAAACACTCAGAAATGTCTCTGACTTATGTCAGTCCTATTTCTTTCATTTTGAAATAGGGCTTGAAAAATGAGTAGGAGTTTACCAGGTGGACAAGGGGAGAGAGAGATTCTACTCCCCAGGGGCCAACACGTTCAAAGGCTCGGAGACCTAAAAGAGGGAAGAAAGATGGAGAAACTCTATTCTCCAGAGCATGGCACGCAGGCAGGGCTTGTGGGATGGCTTCCATCAGTAGCAGAGTCACGTGTAATGGCTTTGGGATTTGGGGAAAGAGAGGGGACACGAGGAAAAACTGAACATGACGGTGACATTGTGTGGTATGGGATGTTACCTTCCTCAGTGCGGCCCCCAACCTTCAGTAATCTTACTAGACTGAAGAGAGGTTGGATGTTGGGGAATTTTTTGTGGATTCCTGTCTTAGGGAAGAGCTGAGACCGTGGGGCCAAGGGCAAGAGAACAGACACAAGGAACCATCAAGAGCACATTTTGGTAAGAATTGTTAAGATACCACTTTGGGACTGGGTGGATGCTTTGTGTAAAAAGAGGCATTGCAGCCAGCTGGTGTGGCTCAGTGGTTGCGTGTCGATCTATGAACCGGGAGGTCACGGTTTGATTCCCGGTCAGGGCACATAGCTGGGTTAAGGGCTCGATTCCAGTGTGGGGTGTGCAGCTGATCAATGATCTCTCTCATCATTGATGTTTCTATCTCTCTCTCCATCCCCCTTCCTTTCTGAAGTCAATAAAAATATATTAAAAAAATAAAAGAGGCATTGCATCTCCAAGGCAGCTGGGGTTCTCCTCTTAGTTCCCCCGCACCAGGTGAACAGCTTCGAGGGCAGAGGGGAGCACTCACCTCCCTGGCTGGACAACCTCTGCGTGCACAGCTGGCACAAGTCCACGTGGCAGCATCAACCGCGAGGGAGCACGCATGGGCATTCACAGGGCACAGGCCTTTTTTTATGCAAAAAGATCATTTTTCTAAAAGATTCTTGGTTTTGCTTAACCAATTCTATCATTCCCATATGTCTTCAAGCCCTCTAGGTTCTTCAGGTTAGTAATTAATGATAAAAGTACTAGAGGCCTGGTGCACGAAATTCATGCACGGGGGGGCCCTCAGCTCAGCCTGCACCCTCTCCAATCCAGGACCCCTTGGGGGATGTCCGACAGCTGGTTTAGGGATCGGGCCTAAACTGGCAGTCAGACATCCCTCTCACAATCCTGGACCGCTGGCTCACTCACCTGCCTGCCTGCCTGGTTGCCCACAACTCCCCCCCCACCCCCGCCGGCCTGGTTGCCCCTCACTAACTGCCCTGCTGGCCTGGTCACCCCACACAGCCTGCTTGTTCAGTCGTTTGGTCGTCCCTCACTAACCCCCCTGCCAGCCTGGTTGTAGGCAGCCATCTTGTGAGGACATGAGGGTCAATTTGCATATTACCTCTTTATTATATAGGATTATTATTTGTACTTGATATTCTGATTTATCATTTACTGCAAAACTTGTAGGACTGGTTTTCCATATTCAGTTTTTGTTGTCATTGATGTTTTCTGCTGATAATAGAGATAACAGAGGAGGATTAAAATCCTGGGCCTGGATACATGATTTATTATGATTTAAAAAAAAAGTCTCTTAGCCTCTTCTGAATCATAAAGAACTGGCTATCGACTCCCAGAATAATATTTAACCCCCTTCACCCGCTTATATGCAAACAAGCTGATGCAAACGAGCGGAGCTCGGAGCTCTGCATATGCCTCTCACGAATCCTCCCGCTCCGGGGGGAGACCTGAGCCAGACCTGAGCGGAGGCACACTCACGGGCTCCCCTCTGACTCTATCTCACAGCTCCCAGGAGCCCAGAGCGCGAGCTTAAAGGCTCCCTCTTCTCACACTGGCTTGGTCTCCGACCTCAACTACGGAGAAGACCCAGCATGTCTCCCCATCCACGAAGACCTTCTGGGTGCTTCTCTTTGCCCAGTCAGATTCTGTCCTAATTTCTGGTTTAGGAGGAGATGTGCACCTGTAACTTGTCTTTATTCCCGGTCCTAAAACCGTCCAAACAGGAAACCGAGTCCCTGTTCCTTTCACCTCTCCCACCTACCCTGGCCGCATCCCATAAACGCGAGGCAGAGAAGGTGGCTGCCTTTTCTGGAGGGCGAGGGTAACACCACACGGAGCGTGAGAGTTCCAGTTCTCAGAATTCGGAGTCATCCTTGTCTTTTTCCCGCCTCAGGGCTCAGCTGCTTTTCCAGGCGCCTTGGATCCTTCCTCGAATTCTTCACTTCCCCCCCACGTTATACCCAGTTGTCCCTGGGTCTCCTCCTTTTCTCCCAGAGTTTTAGGGTTCTTTTTTCCGTTTTCTCTCTGCATTGCTTCTTAGACCTCAAGCATGATTTTCAATGGCACTGATGTCACTTATTTACCCAACCCCTTAATGCTGACAGTCAGGTTGTTTCCAGCCTTGCTGTGTTTATGACATTGCTGCACACATATGTCCTTGAGTTTACGTCTTTGCACGCATTCCCAAATAGAACTACAGAGTAATTTTTAAAAGTAGTAATTGCTGTACCAAAGGCTCTAGGGTTTAAACTACTAATAAGTGCTGACAATCACCCCCTTAGAGGTTTGTGTTAGCCACGGACAGTACCTTGCCCATAGAGTTTATTCTTTGCCAAACCAATCAGTGGAAGATGGTATCTCATTGCCATTTAAAAAATTGTGAGTTAAAGTTAAGAACTCCTTCTTTTAAACCATCTCCCCTGAAAATTCCCTTCCCCTAGATTGCTTATTGACAAGTACTTTTTCACACCTTAAGGATATTAACCATTTGTTGCTGTTGTGCATTTTAAATATTTTCAGATTGTTACTGATTTTGACTTTGCTCGTGGAACATTTCCAGTGAAGAAGATTTAAGTTTTGTTTAGTACCGTTTCTCCATCATTCCTTTAATGTCTTCTTTAGAAAGATCTCCATTCTGAGATCATAGAAAGATCCACCCTGTCTCCTAGTATTTTTAGAGTTTTACTTTTTATATTTTTATCTTTAAAACTTTGAACTCTGGAAATTTTCAGTGTGAACTTTAAGTAAGTCTAGTGTCTTTCGGATGTTAGCATTGTTCCTTCTCCATTTAATGATTCATCATGTCTATTTCTCGTGCTTGAAAATGACACTTTTACATATATATTGAATTTCCATATTTATTTGAGTCTAATTCTAAGTTTCTATTGTGTTGCTAGTCTAATTTATTAGTTGTAATAGTCGATGTTTGTTGTAATATGAATCATTCCTGAAGTGCCAGTTGCTTAACAAAATGAAGGTTCATGTTTTGCTCAGATGCCATGTCACGGTGGGTCGGGAGGTTCGGATGAGGGAGGGGGGGTCCTCGCTCCACATGGTCACTCAAAGATAAAGGCTGAGGGAGGTGCCACCATCTTATGACACCATACATACTTTAGATAAACCTACATTATTAATTGTATCTTTTTGTTTCTCTATATCTTTTTATTTATTTATTTTTAAAAAACGTATTTATTGATTTCAGAGAGAAGGGAGAGGGAGAGATAGAAACATCAATGAGAGAGAATCATTGATCGGCTGCCTCCTGCACGCTCCACACTGGGGATGCCCCACACTGGGGATCGAGCCCACAACCCGGGCATGTGCCCTTGACCAGAATTGAACCTGGGACCATTCAGTCCGCAGACCGATGCTCTATATACACTGAGCCAAACCAACCAGGGCCTGTTTCTCTATATCTTTACTCATGTCTACAGGACTATCTTAAGATTAGAAGAGCAAATTAAAATATTTTTCTTCTACTAATTCTCTATTTTTCTTTCTTTAGTTTTGACTGGATATTTTTTAAAACAGGACTTCTTTGAATTAAAAAAAAAACTGACTTATAACCTCCATGTGGTAAAGCACGCACACACATATTACATGTGTAGATTGAGGGTTCGTTACATATGTGATCAGCAGGATTCCAGAAAGCATTCTCTTGCCCTGGCCCCATACGCAGTAATTACAATACTATTGACATGTTCCCTGCGCTGTACCTGACATCCCTGTGGCTGTTTTGTCACTGCCAGTCTGTACTTTTTAATCCCTTCACCTCTCTTACCAGCCCCCACCCCTCCCATCTGGTGGCCAGGTTGTTCTCTGCTTCTCTGAGTCTGTGTTTTGAGGATCTCTGTTTTGAAAGGAGTTATTCCCAGCCTAGTCGGGGTACAGGCCAGGGAGTGTACCCCCAGAACAGCTGCATTACAAGACGTTGCCCATGAATGCTTTTCCCCCACTTGCTCTCTGGCAGAATTGTAACCCAGGTTAGGGGAAGTTGTACTGGTTTTTCACGAATCTCCATATGATACGAGATCCAGTGTGTTTGCCTTTGACTTAGCTGCACAGCTTTTCAGCTTATCAAAACATTGGCGGCTCAGCGCAGCGTGTCACCCAAGGCCCTGCCTTCACTCCACACATCCCTGGCCCGCTGCTGGGGAAAGCTCGCCGCGTGGGCAAAGGAGAGGAGAGAGGCTCCTAGGCAGCTCCTGTGCTCGCCTTCCAGGAGGCGGTGGGTGTTCTCCGCGTGGGTCCCACCCGCTCAGAGAGCCGCTCTCTCGTCTGCTGTCCCAAAGGGGCCGAGCAGGTGCTCTCCCGCGCGCCCGGGCTTTCTTCACAAAACACTGGTAGGGCTTTCGGCGTTTTCTGGCTCCACCGAGGGTTTCTTTCTCTTGGGCTCCTGGTTATTGTCAGTTGATTTCAGGGAGGATTGGGGGCAGAGCTGTTTTTATTTACTTTTATGTTTTATTTTTTAAAATATATTTTATTCATTTCAGAGAGGAAGGGAGAGGGAGGGAGAGAAACACCAACGATGAGAGAGAACCATTGATCAGCTGCCTCCTGCACGCCCCACACTGGGGATCGAGCCCTCAACCTGAGGAATGTGCCCTGACCGGGAATCCAACTGTGACCTCCTGGTTCACAGGTTGGTGCTCAGCCACTGAGCACACTGGCCGGGCCAGACCTGCTTTTATTTCATTGGTTTAAACTGCAAACCACCTCCTGCCAGCCTTGACTGTCTCCCTGCTACAGGTCTAATGCTTCTATTGTTTCAGCCCCTTTTCTCTGTGGCAGTGACGAAAGGCTTAGCAGAAAGTTTTTTCTTAAAGACAGGGAAAAAGTCACCCCTATCAGATTTCAATGAGACGTATATGACACTAGAGGCCCAGCACGCGATTGAAATCATGCGAGGAGCACCCTGCGGGGGGCCGGGACCGCGCCTGACTCGCAGCATCCCTCAGCCCCCCTGCCTGTGTCCGCTCCGGGCTGCCCGAGCCTGTCTCTGTCTCCGTCTCCGCTCCGGGCCTCACCTGCACACGCACCCTCCTCCTGTCCTGTTGTGACCCATTATGGCATCCTGGCCTAATTTGCATATTACCTCTTTATATAGATGTTCTTTTTAAAAAATATATATTTTATTGATTTTTTACAGAGAGGAAGGGAGAGGGAGAGGAATAGAGAGTTAGAAACATCGATGAGAGAGAAACATCGATCAGCTGCCTCCTGCACACCCCCCACTGGGGATGTGCCCGCAACCAAGGTACATGCCCTTGACCGGAATCGAACCTGGGACCCTTCAGTCTGCAGGCCGATGCTCTATCCACTGAGCCAAACTGGTCAGGGCTAGATGTTCTTAATAGTCCCTCTCCACTATATAGCATGGTTCTTAAGAATTGCCACCTGGGACAAAAGGCTCCGTGAGATACTAGTATTTTACAAGCCGGGGTCAGGGACTCAATGAAAAAGGTTTGAAATTCAATGTCTGTTGATTAACCTATGAAGTCCATATTGACAAGGTGATTCTCTTAGTGACAGTTCAAAGACATGGGGTCTGGGGATGACTGGCCTGTAAAATGTGAAGGGGTAAATTTATTTCTGCTCTTTTGTGCCTTTATGCATACTATTTTGGTAAAGTAGGATTTTAGGTTAAGCAGTGTTTACCATAAAGCAAAAACAGGGAAGTTTTTATTAAAATAAGATATCCTAGGAAACCTTGTGTAAGGCCCAGAACCTAAGTCTCAACTAGAACTCAGGAATCATGGCCGCTGGCTACAGACGCCCTCCAGGACTCGGGACTGTGTCAGGCAGTAGTAAGAGCCGTGTTTGCTTCTTGAACGTCGCCACATGCATGAGTGCGAGGGCCACCTCTCACACTCACCAGGACGAAGCCCCTGTGGAATGCGAGGCAGCGCCGGGGACGTGGACACTGCTCTGTCCGGGTGGCACTAGGTTTGTGACCTTCTCTCCAGGGTTGAGTTGTCCAGCTGGCGTGCAGCACGCCCGGGGGGCCCTGCACATCTGGGTTACACGCGTGCTGAGCACTGACTGCCCGCAGCCTTCCGACAGGCAGCGGGGCCTGGGCAGCCTGCTCTGTTTACTCCGGGGAGACGGGTGGGGTGGGGAGTAGGGCGTGGTTTCAAACAGGGCACCAGGCACCGCTGCTTTGTTTGTGATATGACCCCTCCTTCAGTCTCCTGTCTGCTTTCCATCCTCAGTTCCTCTACACTCCAGCCTCACAGTTTTCTTTTTTAAAATATATTTGATTGATTTCCTACAGAGAGGAAGGGAGAGGGATAGATAGTTAGAAACATCGATGAGAGAGAAACATCGATCAGCTGCCTCCTGCACACCTCCCACTGGGGATGTGCCCGCAACCAAGGTACATGCCCTTGACTGAAATCGAACCTGGGACCCTTCAGTCCGAAGGCTGATGCTCTATCCACTGAGCCAGACCGGTCAGGGCCAGCCTCACAGTTTCTGAACAGATTCCCAGTCCATCTGCCACTGGCAGGTGGTGTTGTCCAGGGAGCCGAAGGGTCTGGCAGGGCCCGCGCTGGCAGCTCGGATTCCTGTGAGGGCAAACCTGGCAGTCTGCTGAGGAGACCCAGCACTCGGCCGGGGACAAGAATGGGTAAAGCAAACACAACCTATCCCTCTTCTCATTTTGGGCTTTAGTTAGGAGAAGGTTCTGTACCACAACAATACTGAATCATACCGATGTCTAACTTTTACACAAACTACATTCCAATTCTGTAACTGTCCACGCATAATCCTTCAACCTAACCATTTTCTTTAATTGAATCCCAGATGCTGAGACATGTATTTAAATATAGAAATTACTATATTTAATCAGTGATTGTAATACGGAGGTCTGAACCCACAGCTACTGTAAAAGTGAGATTCTAGGTGCTATTTTTCTTTCCAAATTCACAGGAAAAAAAAAAGTATGGATTTTTTATTTTAACAAGGTTGGGAGTAAATCTAAACCACTTAAAAGGATATTGTTTATCCTCATTCAGTTAGCATGGACCAAGTAAAATGTCACCCATCTCATTAAACATTAAAAAAAACCACATTTTTTTTGTTGAAATTGAAATCTCAGTAATATATTTCTGATTATTACAACTAGAACACCATTAGTTATAACTTAACTCATTCAGTTTAATATCCAAATATTTAAGAGCATGGGGTCTCCAGTGAGCAAGAAATAATACAAGGAATACATGGTGGTAATAAATGTAGAACACAGCAGTTAAGTGAAATGTGCTTGTGACTTGCTATTAGGTGCGTCATTCTATTAAGTAAGAAAAACTGTCTGACTAGTATAAGCGTAAGGTCATAAAATTACACTTAGCAGATTTCCGCAGGGCCAAGGTTGGGGGCCTTGCCTGGCTCCTGAGAAAGTGCCGGAAGATACCCTTGAAAGGGTTTGGGTGGCCTTTCTTGGGCTGGGGCCCTTCACCTCCCTTTGTTTACAAGCGAGCCGAGACCCCAAGCGTCCTTCAGGCTGCTGGAGACCGAGACGTCATGGGTGGTGCAGCAGAAACTTGGGTTTTTAAACAGGAAGAGACCAGCACCACTTGCTTCTGTTGGCAGAGAGCGATCTACAGAAGAGATTAAAACAATAAAGCCCTGGCCGGTTTGGCTCGGTGGATAGAGCATCCGCCTGCCCACTGAAGGGTCCCAGGTTCGATTCCGGTCAAGGGCATGTACCTTGGTTGCAGGCACATCCCCAGTTGGGGGTGTGCAGGAGGCAGCTGGTCAATGTTTCTCTCTTATTGATGTTTCTGGCTCTCTATTCCTCTTCCTTTCTGTAAAAAATCAATAAAATGTATTTAATTAAAAACAAAAAACAATGAACAAGTACTGCAATAGCGTTTACCGGGGACCAGGCCCTTCTAAGCTCTTTAGAGGCACTAACTCCTTGAATTTAAGCCCCATCCCAACCCTGTTGGGTACCACCATCCTCTCCTTTCACTGACCAGGAAGGAGCAGCACGGGGAGCGGAAGTAACTTTGGGGTTCGCTGGGCCAGAGAGGGAGGAGATGCCAGCCGCCTGGCCCCCGGCTGGCCGCCTCTGCGGCTGGGGACACAGTGCTGGCCCGGCACCCACCGCGCTGCGTTCTGGCGCCGGCTTTGCGCAGGGACCCCCAACCGAGGCACATCAATACCCAGACTTCCGGTTTTTAAAAACAGGATTACCCACCCATTTCTACGATGTTCCTATTTCCCTTTTAGTGTCATCTTAAACTGTCCTTTAAAAAAGCCAAGCTTTCTTCTCTCGGTTTGGAGCAAACCCAGCTTGCTGCAAGGCCACTGCCGGGCGGGCAGCAGGGGCAGCTCGGTGGCCAGCTGAACACAGACCCCGCGCGCACACCCGGGAGGGCGGAGGGCGGGGGGCGGCGGGCGGCTCCGGGCCCAGGGCAGTCCGGGCCGCAGGTGAGCGCCAGCAATGGGCCCAGTGCGGGCGGGCTCGCGGGGGGCGGGGGGGGGCTTTCCGCCGCCCGGAGGGACCCGCAGGGGCGGCAGTGGGACCCCACCAGGCCCACCCTCGGAGGGGAGGCGAGTCCTCCGATCAGGGCCACGCAGGGACCACCGCACGTCCGACCGCGTCTCCTTCCGCGGGAGGGGTCCCTTAGCCCGGGTGGGAGACACCGCGTCTCCCCGGCGTGTATTCGGGGGGAAAGCGCCCCACGGGAGTCACCTCCCGGAGACACCCCTCTCGCTCAGGTACAGCACCGCGGCCGCCTCCCGGCGGACAGTGCCCGAGGCTCGCGGCGAGCGCTGGGTCCCGGCGAGCGGGGCGGCGGGGACGCAGGAGGCGGGGTGGGGGCGCCCTGTCCCGGCGCCGGGGTGGGGGGCCGTTCTCCCGCGGAGCCGGCCGATCGGGAGGCGCGGTGTTTCGGGAGCGGGGAGGGCGGGGGTGGGGGACCCCCAGGTTTCCTCGGGCGCAGCGCCGCCTGCGGTTTCCCGCGGAGGTGCCCGCCCTCCGGCCCGCGTTTCCCCCGCGGCTCCCCCGCCCCGCAGAGCCGCCCTCCGCGGCCGGGACCCGCTCCCCGGCGCCCGCCCCCCTCCCCTCCCTCCTCCCCGCCCTCCGGCCGCGGCTCCGCCCTCCGCGCTCCCGGCCGCTCTCCGCCGGGGTCCCGGGCCGCGCGGGGGCGGTGCCCGGAGCCTCGCGCGCCGGCGGCGGGGATGCTGCTGCGGCCGGGCGGGCAGCGGGCGGTGGCCGGAGCCGGAGCCGGAGCCGGAGCCGCAGCCGGAGCCGCAGCCGGAGCGCGCTGGTCGCCGGCCGGGACGCCGCCTCCGCCCGCGATCCGAGTCCGCGGCCGCCGCGGGGCACCGGCGCCCGGAGCGGCATGAGCAGGAGGCTGCGCGCCCGCGAGCTCGCCGCCCCTCGGCCCCCGGGGCGCCCGCAGCCCCCCGCGCGCCGCGCGCCCCGACCCCCGCGCCCCCGCTAGCCCCGCGCAGGGCGGCCGCCGCGGCCGGAGGCGGAGGAGGCGGCGGCCCAGCGGGAGGCGGCGGCCCGGGCCTGCGGAGCGCGGCGCCCGGACCCTGAGCGCGCACCGGAGCCGCCGGGACCGCCGGCCGCAGTTGGCGCGCCCCCCGCGGGGTCACCGCGGCGCAGGGTCCCCTCCCCTCCCGCCGCCTCTGCCGGGCGGGTCCGCCGTGCGTCCTCGGCCTCCGGGTCCTCGCGTCCCCTCTCCCCGCCACCCCTTCCCGGTTTCCCCCCGCCCCCCGCCCCGCGCTCCCTCCCCGGCTCCCCGGCCTCCCATTCATCCGTCCGCCCCCTCCCTCCCTCCGTCCCTCCCGCGGGGCCCCCTCCCGCGCCTCCCCGCGCCCCATGGAAGTTTAGGGCCGCGGAGCGCAGCCCGGGCCGCCGGCCGCCGGGAAGATGTCGGCGCTGCGGCGGCTGCTGCGGGTCTCCAACCGCTCCCTGCTCGCCGTCCTCTTCCTCTTCTCGCTGTCCTCGTCCGGCCTCTACTTCATCTACGTGGCCCCGGGCATCGGTAAGCGGCGGGAGGGCGTGCAGCCCCCGCAGAAGGCGTGCAGCCCCCGCAGAAAGCGTCCACCGGACCCGCGGTTTCGGGGTGTCCCTCCCCCGCCGCGGCCCGGCTCTGGGATGGGAGTTGGGTGGGTGCGCGTGCGAAGGACGGAAAGACCGCGGTCCGGGCACCGAGCAAACCGGGGCGCCCCGCACCCTTCCTGAGCGTCCCCGACAGCGTCACCCCGTTAACCCCAAGGCTTTCCGCGTAAACCCGGGGCCGCATCGCGGTTTCATTCCAAGACCCCCCCCCCCCCCCCCCCCCCCAGAGAGCCTCTGGCTGCAAACGGGACGGAGGAACCGAGGGCAGGAAGCGGGGCTGGGTCCCACCGTGCGCGCCCCCTCGCGTTCTGGGTCACCGGCGGAACGGGGTCAGGGCCGGTTGGTGGGGCTCAGCCGTGTGTAGGCGATGCGTGAGTTGCCTTGTAAACGCGGCGCCGCATTATTATTATTATTATTATTATTATTATTTAATTTCTTTATTGGTTATGGTGGCACATAATTGTCCTCATCCCCCCATTCCCATCCCACACCCCTCCCCACGCATACCCCCACCCCCCATGTTGTCCGTGACCATTGGTTAGGCTCGTATGCAGGCACACAAGTCCTGTGGTTGATCTCTCCCCCCTACCCCCACCTTCCCCTGCCCTCCCTCTGAGGTTTGACCATCTGATCCATGCTTCCCTGTCGCCGGGTCTGTTTTTGTTCATCAGCTTATGTTGTTCATTATTTCCCCTAGATGCGTGAGATCATGTGATACAAGAAATACACTTATAAGAACCGAAAATGAGACAAGCCATAATGGTTATTTGCTGGGAGGTAAATGAATCAGTCTGTAGTGAGTTTCTTTCTGGGGCAACAGTTCTTTTGCGACCCAGTTTCAATGTCGAACATTTCCTTATGTGTACATGTCAGCAATGGTATTTCAGTTCCGGGTGGTGGACAAATGGTAGTGATGCAGGTCCGACCCTCTCTGGTTTGGTCCTGGGCATCCTTGAGCGGCGCACAGCTGCTGACTGCTAGCATGGCAGGGCGTCGTCAGCGTCTTCCATCTCTGGACTGCTTCTCTTCTGTCTTCATGGCTGGGGCAGTCCTGTCCATTCCTCTCTGTTGCAGGAATCCACATGGTCTTGGAGTTATTTTCTGAAAATATACAAACATGTTCTCGACCAAAAGTTAGTAAAGGAATATTTTCTATAAGTTTGACTTGGGGTCCTTTTTCATTTTTTTCTGCCCAAATGCCTTTCCTCTGGCTTGTTTTGACACCATGTGCGCATTATTATTATTTGGCAGTTTTCTTCGGTTCAAACCCTGTGGGTCTGCTGTTCACAGTGTTTGAACCTACGGCTGTAGGAGAGGCTGCACCAAGGATGGGGACTGCCTCTCCCCCCTGCTAGGGTGACTTCCGAGGGGGGAGAGGTAAAATAAAACTCAAAACAACCATTAGGCGAGGTCGTTTGTGGTCGAACGTGTTCACCTGTTTACCACTCTCCGGCCTTGGGGCTAACATGCCCTTTTGTATCATCTGCCCGGATTGGCTTCTGGATGGAACCAGTAGCCAGGTCCTCAGCCCCCTCTGGTTGAGAAGGTGCCGGTGTGGCATCCTGATGGGTGAGGAATAGCAACGTCAGGTGGACATGCACACGCACTGTATTTCCAAATGTTCCTGAGTTTCCCGTGGTGGCTGTGTATTTAACGTCACGCTCCTTAGGACCCGCGTGGCATCGCCTGTCATTTCTTGTTAGACGCGAGTCTTCTAAGCCAGTGTCCCTCCTCCCTCTGACGTGGCTAAACATGTAATGTACGGCCTGGCACAGGAGGACGCCTGCAGACCTCCGAGGTGGAATGGTCACCAGGCCTTGTCTTGTGTGGCTGTAGGCTACGGTGTTGTAGTGCATTGTGAGGTGGGGGTGGGGATGGAAGAAGCCAGCCTCATTGAGGTTCTTCCCTTTTCACAATGAAATACGTCATTGACTCCTGAACAAGAGGGTTGGCATTCTAATTTATTTCAGTACTTCTCAGAGTAAAACTGTATGCACTGAATGACTTTTTTATATCTTACCAGAGGCCCGGTGCACGAAATTCGTGCAAGAGTAGGCCTTCCTTCCCCCGGCTGCCGGCACCAGCTTCCCTCTGGGACCGGACTTTGTCTGGAAGGACGTCTGGTCTAATTAGCATATTACGCTTTAATTATTATAGATTGTTTTTTACTAAAGTATAAAGTACGAAATTTATATTAGTTCAGGTGTACGCCTTGACTTTTCTTGGTTAAATTTCGGGTTCAGTGAAGATATATAAGCTCAGATGATGCTTGAGAAGACGTAAATCTTGGAAACCTTGATGTATCCTGAAATAGAAGTTTGAGCTGTGACCGGTTTGGCTCGGTGGATAGAGCGTCTGCCTGCGGACTGAAGGGTCCCGGGTTTGATTCTGGTCGGGGGTGTGTGCCTTGGTTGCGGGCACATCCCCAGTGGGGGGTGTGTGGGAGGCAGCTGATCCATGTTTCTCTCTCATCGATGTTTCTGACTCTCTGTCCTTCTCCCTTCCTCTCTGTGAAAAATCAATAAAAAAAAAAAGTCTGAGGTCAAAGTTTGAAGAAGTATGAATATTTTAACATGTTATTTCCCTTTAATGCAGCTTTTTCCTTTAGGCTAATTAAAATACTCCTTGAAGCTGTAGTAGAAACGACGGTGATAGCTCAGTGGACTGAGAGTAGTTAACCAAAATAGTCAGCAGGCTTTTCTTTAAATCCTCTACCACTTTGGAAGACTTCTAAATGAACTCCTCATTCTACAGCATTTCTTATTTTCTCAGGTAGCTCTTTAAGGATTGGACGTCTTTAGGGGATGTTATTTTATTAGACATTTAACTGCGATATGTTGGAGAACAAGTTTTTTTTTTATTCTTAGATAACCAGTTTCTCATTTTCTTTTTTGAGCGACATAACATGTGAAAGGTATGTTACTCAAAAAGCTAACCAAAGGAAATCAGAGTTTCAGCTCTTACCTGATAGTCATCCATTTTTTTGTTAGGGCATTAGTATATTATCTATCGATTCTTAAAATTCAATTGATGCGAAATATGAATACATTTTAAAAAAATTTATGCTTAATGTTTGCCATAGGACAATTACTTATAGCTCATAAAAATTTTGGCAATTTTCTTAGGTTCAAACACTGTACTGTTTTGATGGGTCTTATAATTTATAACTTTAAAAACTTGATTAAACCTAGCAAGAATGAAACACAAAACTTATAAAGTTCTCTCTGTTTGTGGAACCAAACCCAGTGTTACTTAGTAGAAGGAAAAAGCCTCGTTATTTGTCTTTTAAGTGTTGGGAACAGTTTTCCGGTGGTCGCGTTTTTGCTGGAAAGCTGGAGTTTTACCATTGGCTGCAAACACTGGCAGTTTTTCTGGCGGTGTCAGGCTCCCTTGGTTAATTTTTGGGAAAATGCAGGGCAGGTACAGAAGTTTAAATAACCATTGCTTGTCAGTTGTTCTTTCCAGTAAAAATAATGTTCCGTGAAAGAGGGAGCTAGTTCAGCTCCCAACCCCTCAGTCAGTTGCAGAATTTGATTTTCTTTCTTTCTTTTTTAAAAATATATTTCTTTATTGATTTCAGAGAGGCAGGGAGAGGGATAGAGAGAGAGAAACATCAATGATGAGAGAGAATCATTGATTGGCTGCCTCCTTGCATGCCCCCTACTGGGGACTGAGCCCACAACCTGGGCATGTGCCCTTGGCCGGAATCGAACCTAGGACTTTTCAGTCTGCAGGCTGATGCTCTACCCACTGAGCCAAACCGGCTAGGGCCATAATTTGATTTTCAAAATGTCCCTGGTGCTTTGGTGTGCCGCCGAAATGCTTTCTGCACACTTTCCATTTCATCGTAGATTTCTTATTAATGAGACAGACTCAAAACTAATTAGGTCCTTATAGCTAGTTTATTATAGGCACCTAGAATCTTTCTGAAATAATTCATATTTTAGCCTGGATTACATCTTGAGGCAAAATGTTATGATGACTGAAATATGTGTTGTATAAGAGAGCCCCTTTTATTAATTTAAATGTTGACTCTCTTGTTAAAAAGTTTGTATTAATCTTGTGTCCATCAACCTGCTTAGTAGACATCCTATATAATAAAAGCCTAATATGCAAATTGTCCCCTCGGGCGGTTGTTCCACCGGAGGTTCGACCAGGTAGTTGGACTGCTTGCTATGACGTGCGCTGACCACCAGGGGGCAGTGCAGAACACGGTGGGCGTCAGTGATGTGGCACTGCCGGCCCCGATGGGCCCCGATGAGAGTGGGACCGCGATGGGATGGTGGAGCAGATGAGAGGGCAGCTCCAGGCCAAGGCAGGTGTGAGTGGGGGCCTAGTCGCCCCGCAGAAGGCGACCAGCGGCAGCAGCAGGGGACCCAGCCCTGATCGATCGCCCCGCAGATGGGATGGTGGAGCAGGTGAGGGGGTGGCACCAGGCCAAGGCAGGGTGCCAGGCAGGGCTGCGGGGCTCGAGGCTTTGGGCCCGAGCTGGGGGGGGCGATCTCTGAAGGCCACCCTGAGGGACCCCACCTGTGCACGAATTCGTGCACTGAGCCTCCAGTCAATTATATTTTCCTGCCTTTTCCACCCAAGACCTGCTTCCTCCCGTGCCTTCCCCAGGCTTCCTCTCATTTTAGTTCATCTTTCTCAGTCTCCTTCACCTGGGTTCTTCCCGCCCTCCCTCTCTTTACGCGCCGATAGTACCGCACAGTGGCAGACAGGCAGCATGTCTGTTTAGTTTCTAACGTTTCCCATGTTGCGCAACAATTCTTTGGCTGTTTGGGCCTTCGTCTGCAATGAGTTCCCCCGGACTCAAGGCTCATGCTTTTAAGAATAATTGGGAACATTTTTCTTGATCGTCTGATCCACGCAGGAAACGCAGGGAACGTGGTGTTTATGTGATGAACGCTAGTGCTCAGGAGCACTGGTCTGCGGACAGCCCTCCCCTGCCCCGCCGTGCCCGGAAGTCCTGGACAGGAGCCCGGGCCCACCCAGCCAGGCAGGAGCCGCCAGCTGCTTCCCTGTCGGTTCCTACCTTTGTGCCTGATCGCAAAGGTGCGTGCAGCTTCCTCCCAGGGAGCTGGCTGGGTTGAGAATGGGATTCCATTTAGCATGACAGCGGTTCCCGGTATAACCTCCAGCACAAGGCGCTCATTTCCCCGTGGTAGCGTTCAAGGAGCAGGTGAGCCGAGGTGCAGGGTCATCCCGCAAACAGGAACCGGGAGCCTCCGGTGGGCCAGGCCTGTGGGGCTGGGAGACAGAGAGGGGACAGAGTTCCTGCCCTCCCGGACAATGGGCTGAGCTGTGGAAGAGCTGTAGCCAGACCTTAAAGCATGCGGGGGGGCGGGGCGGGGGGGGGGGAAACCGGGCAGGATGATGGGGGGCAGTGAGGGCTGCTTAAAGATTTCCAGAGGAGGTGGTGTGGGGAGTGGGTCCTTGCGGATAGATAGGGTTTGTCTGGACCGAATAAGGAATTCTAGTCAGAGGGAACAGCTTTTGGGGTTCCAGAAAATCGGAGCCTTTCCATCTGGCTACTCCTTACGGCGTGGGGTGCGGAGGGCCAGGCGGGGAAGAGGCTCGGGCTCTCCTGCCCAGCCTGGCGTTCTGGCTGGTGAGGCCCCTAACATTCCGGGCGGAGGAAGCGGGTGCTGGCTCACACTGCGTTCTCGAAGCTGCCTGTGATCAGAAAGGCGTCCGTGGGCCTGTGATCAGGGGGCAGAGGCCTGGGGAAGAGGTCACCTCCCTGGAAGTGGAGTCACTGCTCCTTTGACTCACCTGAGTCCTTGATAGCTGACAGGCTGCTTTCTTTTTTTTTTTTTTTTTTAATTGTCACCATTTGTGGATGGTGCGGTTATATATGCAGAAAACCATAAAGACTCTATCAAAAAACTGCTAGAATTTATAAACAAATCCAGTCAAGTTGCAGGGTGCAAAATCAATATGCAAGAACTGTTGCATTTTTATACACTAGAGGCCCAGTGCACAAAATGCATGCATGGGTAGGGTCCCTAGTGTCGGCTGGCTGCCAGCCGGGGCCTCCCTTCCCCCAGCTGCCTGCCGCCACCGCCAGCTGGGGCCAGCCAGGGGGAGGGGCCATGGGCGGTTGGCCAGCTGGCTCTGCCCCCTGGTCGAACCCTCGGTTGAGGGGACAATTTGCATATTAAGTTTTTATTATATAGGATAACCATCAGAAGGAGAAATTAAGAAAAATCATTCACAATTGCACCAAGAAGAATAAAATACCTAGGACTAAATTTAACCCAAGGAGATGAAAGTTCTGTACACTGAAAACTATAAGACATTGATGAAAGAAATTGAAGAGGACACTGCCGGAAGCCAATTCCAGCATGTCATAATTGCAAGAGTTTCATCAAAAGGTTGATGGAACTTGGGGACTCAACAAGGGCTGAGTCACATATGTTATCACCTGTTGGGAATGGCTAAAGGCATTTCCCCAAACCTGAAAAGGATGATTGCTTGCTGCCAGACAGCTTAGGGCAATGGTCGGCAAACTCATTAGTCAACAGAGCCAAATATCAACAGTACAACAATTGAAATTTCTTTTGAGAGCCGAAAACCAACTTCTGCACATGGGCCACGAAGTTTCAATCGCACTATATGTGTGCGCCCACATGAGGTATTTTGTGGAAAAGCCACACTCACGGGGCCAAAGAGCCGCATGTGGCTTGCGAGCCGCAGTTTGCCGACCACTGGCTTAGGGCATCTCAATCTACAGGTTATTGCCTCCTCCTGGCCAAACACCTGAACAGCCAGAGGTAATCCCCCAATCTGAGTCGCTTCAGTGTATACAAACCCTACCCTTTGATGTGTATATCTCTACCTTGCCTTAGGACAAATTGTGTTAATAAAAAGCAAGGGGTCCTGAGACAAGCAGAACTTAGTTCCTTTAGCTAAGTCTTCTCTGACTCCCTATAATGCCTTCCAAAATTGTGTTTCGTCTCTGGATTCTTGATTAATTTACACACAGCCCTTCTCCAGATTGCTGAACCCTTCTAGATGCTGGATCAAGACCACCATTAGGACACAAATAAATAAAAAGATATTTTGTGTGCATGCAGGAAGAATTAATAAGATGTTATTACCCAAAGCAATCTACAAATTCAGTGAAATCCCTATCAAAATTCTAACAGCATTTTTCATAGAAATAAAACAGTCCTAGAATTTGTTTGGACCCCAAACAGTCAAAGCAATCTTGAGAAAGAAGAGCAAAGCTGTAGGCATCACGCTCCTGGATTTCAAACTCGATTACAAAGCTATAGTGATTGAAGCAACACGGTATTGGCACAGAAACAGGCACATGGATCGATGGACTAGAAAGCCCAGAAATAAAGCCAAGCATATGTGATCAGTTAACTTCTGACAAGGGAAGCAAGAATATTCAACAGGGGAAGGGTAGTCTCTAATACATGGTGTTGGGAAAACTGGACAGTCACGTGCAAAGAAGGAAACTGGATCTCTATCTTATGCCACACACGAAAATGAACTCCAAGTGGATTGCTTGAATGTAAGACCTGAAACCTTGCAAGTTTTAGAAGAAAACATAGGCAGGAAGCTCCTTGACATTGGCCTTAGCTATGTTTTTATGGAACTGATTTCAAAGGCAGGAGCAACAAAAGCAAAAATAAGTGGAACTGCATCAAACTAAAAAGCTTCTGCATAGCCAAGGCAATCCATCAACAAAACAAAAAGGCAAGCTACTGAATGGGAGGAGGAATTTGCAAATCATGTATCTGATAAGGGGTTAACATCTAAAATATATAAATAACATCTCCAACCTGATAACAACAAAATTCAATAAAAAAAATGGGCAGAGAATCTAAACAGACATTTTTGCAGAGAAGGCGCATAGGGCCAACAAGTACGTGAAAAGGTGCTCCGTGTCACTGATCATCAGGGGACGGTAAATCAAAACCACGATGAGGTGTCACCTCACACCCGACAGAAGGGCACTTGTCAAAAGAAGAGCGAACAGGTGCTGGTGAGGGAGTGAGGAGAGAGGAACCCTTGTGCACGGTTAGTCGGAATGCAGACTGGTGCAGCCACTATGGAAGACAGCACGGGGTTTCCTCAAAAAGTTAAAAATAGATCTTTCATATGATTCAGCAATTCTATTTCTGGGTATTCATTCAAAGAAAATGGAAAACCTAATTCATAAAATACATGAACGCGATGTTCATTGCAGCATTGTGTATGATAGCCAAGATATGAAAACAGCCTAAATGCCCCTCGATAGATGAATGGTAAAAGAAGATGTGGTACATATATGCAATGGGATACTACTCAGCCGTAAAAAAGAATGACATGTTACCATTTGCAGCAACATGGATGGCTCTTGAGGCTATTATGCTAAGTGAAATAGGTCAGGCAGAGAAAGACAAATGCCGTATGATTTCATTTATATGTGAAATCAAAAAAAAAAAAAAGCGAAAACAAAACAGACTCAGAGAACAGATGGGCGGTTGCCAGAGGCAGGAGAAGGTCTGGGCAGTAAGTGAAGTGGGTGAAGGGGATCAAGGTACAAACTTCCAGTTATAAAATGTCATGGGGATGTAATGGACCGCATGGTGACTATAGTCAGTAATACCGTGTTGTAAAACTGAAATTTGCTAAAAAAAAAAATAATCTTAAATTTTTAATTATAAGAAATAAAATGATAACTTTGGGTAGTAACAGATATATGGTGATCATTTTGTGATGTATACAAATGTCGAATCACGTGGTACACCTGAAACTAATATGGTGTTACATGTCAACTATACTTCAAAAACAAAACAAAAAATCCCGCCAAACTTTAGTCAGTATTTGGCTATAAAAGGCTTTCAATAATGTCTTTACAGTTAAGTAGTTGTATGGAGTTTGTTTAACATGATATCTTGATTGTAATATTTGAGGTTTGTTAGTGTTAATATGACTTTACTGAAACCCTGTTATACATATTGCCTTCCTGATAATGAAGTGACTCACTCAGAAATTATGACTTCTAATTATGGTGCAGGTTCCAGTTTGGCTCAGAGAAGGGAAAACTGGACTGGACTAGTATTTTCATTTAAACCAAGAGACCTATGGTAGAGAATCATAAGGTGCCTTGGTTATTGACTTGAAAATACTCTTCGGCTTCGGAAATCTTTGAAATTCATTTCCCACACATTGCTCTTCTCTCTCCTGCTTGTGTTGCTGTCATTTTCTTTTCGTGGACAAGTGAGTTGAAATTGGGGAAGGCATTTTAATTGTGAAAACACAGGGAAGTTGGGGACGATGGTGGAGCATATAGTTCAGATCGGTCTCGCGTATATGTTTTCTCGAGATAGGATTCGTAAGTGGATGGAGACTCATTTCACACTCACCTCAGGTACTCTGGAACCATTAATTTCCATAATTATGTAATGTTTCTGGGGGTTTTATTTATAGTTTGATCTTTTCCTCTGCAATTTCATTAAGTAAATTTCCCTACTGATTCGATTCTGAAACTCGATTGAATTGTCTGCGTCCTTCCTCCCCTGATTCCCTCATTTCCTCCCGGCCCCGCTTTTCTCCCGTGCATTGGGTTATAACGCTTAACCCTTTGGGCTCTGCTCGTCCTTGGAAGAAGCTATGCGTTTACTTTTGGTAAATGCCAGTGAATTACCAGGCGACAGTGCCGAGGGCTGCCTGTGGTGGTGCTTTCATACTCGTAGATTCAGAATCTCCTGTTTGAACTGCCAGCTAAGTGGACTCTCTCTTGAACTGATGATCTGGTTGGCGCAAAAGAACTTCCTTTGTTTATGGTTGGTTTGGGTGGTTTATGCTTCTTCAGGGTTTTGATTTTTATAGAGGAAAACTGCTTGGCACATGGGAGGCATTCGATAAATATTTGCTGAATAAACATGTCTTTACCCTGAACTTCTTTAGTAAGATTATTGGAAAAGTAAAAAAAATAAAATAAAATAAAATTAATCCTCACCCAAGAACATGTTTCCATTGATTCTAGAGAGGAAGAGAAAGAGAGACAGAGACAGAGACAGAGAGAGAGAGAGAGAGAGAGAGAGACCCATCAGTTGCTTCCCTCCCTCGCGAGCCCTAACCAGGGATGGAACCCGCGACCTAGGCGTGTGCCCTTCCTCCCTCGCTGCCTTCATCGGCAGACTGACTGGTCTCGGGGCCTTTCCTCTCTGTGCCTCCTGTCTGTGCTCGGTCCCCACGTCCGCCTCTGAGCTTCACCTGCTTATCTCCTTTCTAGATAACTTCCCTGTGGTAATTCGCCACCGTAGTCCCCACTTTTTATATGAGTGTCTCCCCAAATTGTATCTCCAGCCCCTCTTTCTTAGCTCCAGCCCTGCATTTATAAAATTGATAACTGCGTGCCAGAATGCCGAACCAGCACGGGCTCCCTCAAAGTCAGCCCTCCCCGTGACTTACTTCTGTTAAGGGACCTGCGGCTGTGTGTCCCAGTGGTTCTGGACAGGGTATCGGGATCCGAGGGGGCTGTGTGTGAATCCTTTGGAGCTCAGATCGCTGCAGACTGGCACCTTCTCACTGGACAGAGCTCCATGTGGAAGGGGGTGGGGAGACAGTAATAGCAAATATGCTTCTTTCTTTTTTTAAATTTTTATTTTTATTGGTATCAGAGAGAAAGGGAGAGGAGGGGGAGAGGGAGATAGAAACATCAGTGATGAGAGAGAACACGCCCCCTACTGGGGATCGAGCCCGCAACCTGGGCATGTTCCCTGTGGGAGTCAAAAGTGTGACCTCCTGGTTCCTAGGTCGATCGATGCTCAATCACTGAGTCACACTGGCTGGGCCTCAGTTTTCTTTTTAAAAAAAAATATATGTTATTGATTTTTTACAGAGAGGAAGGGAGAGGGATAGAGAGTTAGAAACATCAATGAGAGAGAAACATCGACCAGCTGCCTCCTGCACACCCCCTACCGGGGATGTGCCCGCAACCAAGGTACATGCCCTTGACCGGAATCGAACCTGGGACCCTTCAGTCCGCAGGCCGACGCTCTATCCACTGAGCCAAACCGGTTTCGGCAGTTTTCTTAAGTTGAGAGTGAAGCAGGTTCATAAATCCCTTTCCACACAAACCCAGGGTAGGAGGCCTAGAAGCTGTTGTAAACTGTTGATTTTTTAAGGTTTTTTTTGTGTGTTTTTTAAGTTGTCCTAGTCTTTCTTCCCCTGGAAAGCAGAAATGGTGAATAAGTTAAATTTCTGTCTCACAATGCAAAGACAGGTAGCAAATGAACTGCCTTAGAGAACACAGCATGGCCCTGATTAAGCAGGGGTCGTCTTAGTGTATTTCTGGTCGTGCTGAGGCTAAAGGCAGAGCCGGGGAAGGTTTGCCTGTTAGCTTCTGAGATGTAGTTTCTTGCGAGGAGGAAGAGAAATGTCAGACAAGGGTTTCCTCTCGCTCATTGGCTTGCCAGTCGGACCTTACGTTTTGTATTAAGGAGAAGGAGGCACATGGCTACTGGAGTGTGGGCTCACTTAGTTTTACGATGTTTGGAAACCAGACAAGTTAAGCCATTTTCCTGCTGGTTTGGCGTTGGCTCGCTGCGTTGGACACACTCCTTTTTTCCTGTTAGCAGGACTTTCTGCTTAACCGCAGCTTCCTTCCCAGGGGGTTTGGATCTTTAGGGACTAAGCCCCTGAGGACGATGAACCTGAGGAATGGGACTCAGTTAGCTGTACACTAGAGGCCTGGTGCACGAAATTCGTGCACGGGTGAGTGTGTGTGTGTGTGTGTGTGTGGCTCAGCCCAGCCTGCACCCTCTCCAACCGCTGGCTCCCAACCACTCTCCTGCCTGCCTGCCTGATTGCCCCTAACCGCGTCTGCCTGCCAGCCTGATCACCCCCTAACCACTCCCCTGCCAACCTGATCGATGCTTAACTGCTCCCCTGCTGGCCCGATTGCCCCTAACTGCCCTCCCCTGCAGGCCTGGTTGCCCCCAGCTGCCCTCCCCTGCTGGCCATCTTGTGTCCACATGGGGGTGGCCATCTTGTGTGTTGGAGTGATGGGCAATTTGCATATTATCTCTTTATTATATAGGATGATTTAAATAGACTCATAGGCTTCCCATTTGGAGAGGTCACTGTCTTGCTCTGTTTTTTTCTCACGTTGATCTGATGAGGAGTGAATGTGTTCTTTTGGTCAGTGTTTCACCTTTGTGCCAGGTGCCATCAGTCATCATTTTTTCAATGAACATTTTTGTTACCTGGCGTTTTGAAAGATGTTAGGAACATTTGACTATCTTTCCTATCCCAGATCTTTTCCCTGCTACTTAAATTTGACTTGGTTTCAAGATGTCAAACAATTTTCTTTACATGAAAGGTATGTTCATTAGAAGTAAAAGCTATATAGTTTTTTAAAACTCTGTTTGCCGGTCACACATCATGCACAAGTGTTCTTACCTGGTCTGTCCTTGCGTAAGCCCGTGCTGGTTCCTGAGGCCTGGGAAGCGGAATTGGCCGGGGCTTAGCCCTCGGCTCGGTCCTGCTACCCCGCGGCTGCCTCCTTTTCACAGTCGGAGGCAGAACCAACACTGTAAGGTACTGACATCCCTGGCCACCAGCTTCAGGCGCGCCTTGGGGATGAAATGATCCAACGTGTTGTAAACCAGTTGGTGCTGGTCATCGGTTGGATGTTTTTTTCCTTCATAATTTCCTTTGAACTTGAGATCATGGTTTAGGTGGAATTGCTGAGGTTAGTTTGGCCTTTATTGGCCATTTACCCACATTTTTGGTTGGCCCCTCTTCCTGTTGTTGTTTTTCTCTGCCTCTTATTTTTTTGCTCGTAAAGTCCACTCAGGAGCAAAACTGTAATAAAAACACGCAGTGTTTGTCATCCAGGGTAACTTTCAAGCCTAAGCAAGTCGGAGCTAATGATAGGACTGCTTTCCGAGAGGAAGTAGGCGGGCTCTCACAGATGATTGAAGTAGAGCGTCTGTGAACCCGATTTCGTTTCTCTCTCCTGAGCTGAAGGTGAAAGGGAAAGTGTTATTGACTCTTTCTGTGCTCGCTTTATTTACTCTCTGCCCATGTGCACTTTGAGCACCATCACATTTGTGTGGAAAACGGGAGAGGAGGTAGTAGGCAGTGCAGGCAGCTCGTCCGCCTGCCCCCTCTTGAGGAAGTAGAAGGGGCCCAGATACGTAGTTGACGTTTCCAGTTTTTTCATCGGCGTTCATTTTTTTTTTTTTTTGAGGATGTTGTGACCGTTGAGAGGCAGCTTATCTTAAAATTGAAAGGGTCTCTAATGAACTGAGCCTTGCACTTTCTTGGTTTGTCCATGGTAAGGATCCTCTTCCCATGTCTGAGTGGAGCTTATGATTTGGGGGCTTTGTGGGTGGAGCATTTAGAGTAGAAGGGGCTTCGGAGAGCATCTAGGGCAGTATTGACCATTTTATTTTTTAAAAATATTTTTTTTATTGATTTCAGAGAGGAAGGGAGAGGGAGAGAGAGAGAGAAATATCAGTGATGAGAGAGAATTATTGATCGGCTGCCTCCTGGATGCCCCCTACTGGGGATCAAGCCTGTGAGTGCCCTGACCGGGAATTGAACCGTGACCTCCTGGTTCAGAGGTGGATGCTCAACCACTGAGCCATGCTGGCTGGGCTGTACTGACTATTTTAGATGAGGAAACTGAAACCCAGTGAGCTGCCCACGTTATGCGCTAGCGAAGTCCGCACCAGGAGAGAAGAGGGGGCATCTCAGGAGGCAGGGCTTTTTTGTAATCTTTGTCCATTTACCAGTTTCTCCCCCAAAAAGAAACTAGGGGTCTATTTTTAAAGCACTTACCACAAAGAATTACATTGACCAATTTTGAAAATGCACACTATGGTTTTGTTTGCTTTTACAATCCTGGTTGGTAGATTTGTGAGTTAAAGGGAGTGTGAAAGTCCAAGTAATTAACTGTAGAGAGAAAGGATCAAAATAGATATTGATTCTAGATAATCCTGCCCCGCGCAGCCCCAACACTTTGATAATTTGCAAGCTCCATATGCATACTGGGTATTACAGTGATTTAGCTCAGTGGTTGGCAAACTCATTAGTCAACAGAGCCAAATATCAACAGTACAACGATTGAAATTTCTTTTGAGAGCCACATTTTTTAAACTTAAACTTCTTCTAACGCCACTTCTTCAAAATAGACTCGCCCAGGCCGTGGTATTTTGTGGAAGAGCCACACCCAAGGGGCCAAAGAGCCACATGTGGCTCGAGAGCCGCGGTTTGCCAACCACTGATTTAGGATATATTTTGATTAGGTAGGGGATCCTCGTCTCTGTGGCATTTTTTGGTTTGAGGGAATTCACATAGAATTAGTGAAAGTACATTTTATAACTATACTAGAGGCCCAGTGCACGGATTCGTGCACATTGAAAGTGAATTAATTAGAAGGTGGCCGGTGGAGCAGGACTGGGCGAGATGTGCTGGACATGCCCTGGAGCCAACTTCCCACGGTCCCTCCCCAGCCGGCCGCCCGTGGGGTGGTGCCGGGGCTCGAAGGGTGTCTGAGGAGGGAGTGGGGTCCCTCTGGCAGGTGGGTTCCCTCAGCCTGGCCTGCGAGGATTGGTCCAAAACCGGCAGTCTGACATCCCCCAAGGGGTCCCGGAGTGCAAAAGGGCTCTCTGCAAAGTTGCTGTCACTCGGCAGCTCCTGCGTTGAGTGTCTGCCCCCTGGTGGTCACTGTGCATCATAGCTACGGGCCAGTCACTTAGGCTTTTATATATATATATAGACTAGAGGCCCGGTGCACGAAATTCGTGCATCGGGGGGAGGGTGTCCCCTCAGCCCAGCCTGCACCCTCTCCAATCCGGGACATCCCTCTCACAATCTGGGACCGCTGGCTCCTAACTGCTCACCTGCCTGCCTGCCTGATCACCCCTAACTGCCCCCTCTGCTGGCTTGGTCGCCCCTCACTGCCCCCATGCTGGCCTGGTCGCCCCACACAGCCTGCTGGTCAGTAGTTTGGTCGTCCCTCGCTAATCCCCCTGCTGGCCTGGTCGCCCCACACAGCCTGCTGTTTGGTTGTGACTGTGAGGGTGTCATGACCAATTTGCATATTACCCTTTTGTTGGTATAGATGATTGCATACTTGTAATAGAATGCCTCTTTGAAACGTCTAAGTATGTTTTATAGTAGAAAATAATTTATAGATAAAGGAATTCATTATATTTCTGTTTGATCATTCAGTCTTATTCTATTTGATGGATAGCACTACTTTAATATTTTTCACTTTTATTTTAAAAAGCAGTGTTTTGGTAAGTTTTTGGAAATTTAGAAAAGTCATTTTAAATTTCTGTTTTCCCTTTGAACATGTTTAATTAAGTCAGTTTGGGTTTATTGGGCAGTTTCCCAATTCTGAATATTTTATTAAATTTGAAAAGAAAGCTTCCTGAGTCATGATATTCTCTCTCTCTCTCTCTCTTTTTCTTTTCTAGCCAACACATATCTCTTTATGGTACAAGCTCGAGGAATAATGTTGAGAGAAAATGTGAAAACAATAGGACATATGATCAGGCTTTACACAAACAAGAACACGACACTCAATGGTACAGGTAAGATTGCTTCCCGCGTCAGCTGGCTCTGCTCCTGCCTCTGAGCCTTGTGGTCACACTGCAGTGACCAGGTCTCCAAGCTCTGCCTTTGCCTCCAGGTAACTCTCTGTTAAAGAGGAGGGTGTCTCCTCCTAAAGGCCTCTCACTGCTCGGGCCAAGACTGTGACACGTTCTATTCTAGGATCTAGAATAGTCCAAGACCTACGTAAAAGTGATGAGGGTTTTGTGCAGAGACTCAAGTGAGTTCTTGCTTACCCGAATTCAACAAAATAGAAAAGCAGCTTGTACTTTTCCAATTCTCTTGTATTTAAGATAAGTTAACTACAAAAAAATATGTTATTCATAGTAGCTGTTCTGCCCTCCTTTTTCTAATGTTTATTCTAATTCCTAAAATGTTTTCCAACTGTGTCTAGAAAATACTTATTGTTTTTCGTTATCGAAGGTTCTTAATCATTTTATGGACTTTTTAGGGGCTAAAGGAGAATTTACAAAATTAGAAATTAGTAGCTGCTCTTGTCTTTTTAAAAAAATATATTTTATTGATTTTTACAGAGAGGAAGGGAGAGGGATAGAGAGTCAGAAACATCGATGAGAGAGAAACATCGACCAGCTGCCTCCTGCACACTCCCCACTGGGGATGTGCCCGCAACCAAGGTACCTGCCCTTGACCGGAATCGAACCTGGGACCTTTCAGTCCGCAGGCCGACGCTCTATCCACTGAGCCACACCGGTTAGGGCTGCTTCATTGGTCTTTTAAAAATATTTTCTGGACGAATGTTCATTAGCACGACCTAAGGCTAACATGTAAGCAACAGGCCGGATGAATGAGGTAAGGCGGGGGTGAAGGGGTGCAAGTGTTGTGCTCCTTTCACGCCTGCTCCCCACGGTCTCCTGAGAATGGTGGGCGCCTCTCTGACGGGTTCAATGGCTGGTTGTCAGCTGTTGTAGCCTCTGTATTCTCCCTTTAAACAGTTAAAGATTTAATTTGTGTCAGCAGTTCTTCATTGTGCCCCTGTAAACAGCATACACACATACCACATGATAGGACGGTCTTACCTCCCAGCCACAGATGCTTTTTCTTAAAATGCACGCTAAGGTAGGTAATACTTTTAGACCCTTCTAAACATTCAAGACTCTAACATACAGGTTCTTTTTTTTAAACAATTCTTTATTACTGAAAGTATTACATATGTCCCCCTTCCCCCTCATTGACCCTGTACAGCCTCCTTCTCTCCTCCCCCCCTCCAGGCCTTCAGCACCCCATTGTCTGTGTCCATGGGCCATGCATATCTGCACACAAGGTCTTCGATTGATTGCCTCCCACCCACCCTCCCCCGCCTTCCCTCCGAGATTCACACTCTGTTCCACGCTTCCATGTCTCTGGGTCCACTCCGTCCATCAGTTTATTTTGTTACTTAGATCCCACATGTCAGTGCGATCATGTCATACTTGTCTTTCTCTGACTTATTTCCCTGAGCATGATACTCTCCAGGTCCCTCCATGCTGCCTCAAAGGGTAAGAGATTCTCCTTTTTTACTGCTGCATCGTATTCCATGGTATAAATGTACCACAGCTTTTTATCCACTCGTCCACTGATGGGCACTTAGGCTGTTTCCAGATCTTAGCTATTGTAAATTGTGCTGCTCTGAACATAGGGGAGCATATATCCTTTCTGACTGGTGTTTCCGGTTTTTTAGGATATATTCCTAGGAGTGGGATCACTGGGTCAAATGGGAGTTGCATTTTTAGTTTTTTGAAGAAACTCCATACTGTGTTCTATAATGAACTGCATTCCCACCAGCAGTGCACTAGGGTTCCCTTTTCTCGGCATCCTCGCCAGCACTTGTCATTTGTTGATTTGTGGATGGTAGCCATTCTGACAGGTGTGAGATGGTACCTCATTGTCGTTTTGATTTGCATCTCTCGGATGATTAGTGACCTTGAGCATTTTTTTCATATCTAACATATAGATTCTTTACACTTCTATATTTTATGCTTCTATAAAATCCTTCCTAGTTATTTGCCAAATTTGTGTTATGGTCACCACAAATCAAAACATTCCTGTCTTCTCTTTATTTTATTTTAGAAAGACTGTCTTGTTGTAGTTGATGCTTTATTAGTACAGTGAAATTCTCATTAACTGGTCTTCTGAATAGTAGGCCAATTTTAGGAGAAGTGTATACATCTTAAAAGCTGCTTTAGGACTTGTCCAGGTTGAATAAGTTGATTGTAAAGGTGTTCATTAACAGAGATAGTAAGCATCTGTGTACAATCCAGTTCTTTTCCTGGGGTAGGAATTTGTGACGTGTGCGAATGTTAAGCATAAATAGGAGAACGGACTGCTTGGGCACGATGAACTTTCCCTCAGTCCCTGAAAGTGGGAGAAGGAAACCCTCTCCTCTCTCACCAAGTCACCCTTCAGTAAAGACTGAAGAGCCCATGCATACTTGGAGTACGTTTTGCTTACTTTTTAAAAAAAATCCTCACTCAAGGACATGTTTATTGATTTTTAGAAAGGGGTAGGGAAAGAGAGAGAGAGAGAGAGAGAGAGAGAGCGAGTGAGAGAGAAACACTGATGTGAGAAACAGCGATCGATTGCCTCCTGTGCATGCCCTGGACCTGCGGCCTGTCGGTGTACAGATGACGTTCCAACCAGCCGAGCCACCCTGGCCAGGGCAGGTGTTTCTGAACCTCTGAGAACTCCTCACACGGTCCTTTATTGGCAGAGCTGTTCCTGGGAGACAGTCGTCACATCAGTTAGGACTTGGACTTGGTAAGAGAGACCCAACTGCGATGCTTTAAACACATGAGGGCTCTGCTCTCGGCAGAAGAGGTTTGGAAGTTGGGTTCTGCTACAGAGAGAGAGAGAGAGAGAGGGGGGGGGGGAGGAGGAGGGGGAGGGGGAGGGGGAGGGGGGAGGGGGAGGGGGAGGGGGAGGGGGAAGGAGAGAGAGAGCGGGAACGGGAGTTGGCGTAGGCAAACATGAGCTCTGCCATTTTCATTTATATCGGACAATTGGTATAGTTCATATGCCCACCTAGATACTGGGGTACGGCATTAACAAAAACACCCTCCCTTTACGTGAGGCTTTGGGAGTGGGGGGGGGGACATAATTATAATGCAGTTGTTTATGTCTGTGTGAACTTACACAAATACGACCTGCCAAAACGGAGATCATTGCCAGTAAGATGGACAGAGAACTAACTGAATTCTAGGGGGGGAATTGATTAACACGCACTGCCTCATTTAAAATTTAATACTCCCGTTAGTTCTTAAAGTTCTCATCACAAGACAAAAACTTGTAACTCTGTCTGGTGATGGATAGTAACTAAACTGGTAATCATTTTGCAACATATACCTATATCAAAGCATTATGCTGTACACCTTCAAGGAATACAATGCTATATGTTAATAAAAATACCTTATAAAAATAAAATGTAACATTTAATGGCAAACAGGTTGTGTCAGTTATAAGTACATTTAACTGATTTCAAAAAGGGTTTTTTAACCCTGTGCCCGACTTTCAGAAGCGTCAGGTGTAAATAGATTCCATGTAAAATATTTCCGTAAAGAAATCACACTCTCTCATCACCAAACGGTGCCTGGCCTTGTAGCTGCGGGGTCAGTCGAATTAAAAAACCAAGATGTTCTCAGTGAGCGATGCGGAAGCAGACTGTAAGGGTCCCGCACCGTTAGGGCCGGCAGGTTTGTTAGCAATAACCTAGCACGAATGCATGTTCCGAGGCCCCCAGACAGGGCCAGAGCGACGTGACACGCGGGCGGTGAACAGATTGAACTCACTGGGTTTCCACTACCGGCTCACTCTGCCCGTTTGCGGGAAAACATGGTCCTGGCGAGCCCCCTTGGGCCTGTTCCTCCCCGGCAGGCCAGGGGCCGGGGGGCCGGGCAGCAGCTGCTCTGCGTCCCCTCCCCGCGTGTGGCTGCGGGGGGGGACCCGTTCATCAGATGAAACAGCGGCTCCCTGCAGAGCAGCTCTGGGGCCCGTCTCGGACCCATCTGCCACGCAAACCCTTTAAAACGCCCCGATTTGGAGAGCAGTGGCCAGCCCGGAGGGACCTAACGTCTTCGAAGGAATAATGGTTTTGGGGGTTTAGTACAGGGTGGCCCCCAAACCGTAGTCGTCCTTGGCTCTGGTATCAGCTGTGAAGTCTTCATCTGCAGTCATTTTCCTCTAGGTCAGTGGTCGGCAAACTCCTTAGCCAACAGAGCCAAATACCAACAGGACAACGAGTGAAATCTCTTTTGAGAGACACATTTTTTAAACTGAAACTCCTTCTAACGCCACTTCTTCAAAATAGACTCGCCCAGGCCGTGGTATTTTGTGGAAGAGCCACACTCAAGGGGCCAAAGAGCCGCGTGTGGCTTGCGAGCCGTGGTTTGCCAACCACGGAGCTAGGTTGTCGGCACTTCATCCGATACTTTAAATCAGAGGGGATTTAACTTCATGAAAGAGAGATTCAGACAGTGGCCGGGCGTGGACAGGCTTCTACACAGAACACGGGCTGACACCCGTGTCCCCGGACACAGTGCTCACGGAGCCCTAAGTCTGGCTGTGGGCTGAGGTCCGTGGGATCCTTGATCAGCCTGCGGCCAAGAGGAACACGTGTAGCTCCAGCACTTGGTATTTAAGGGACGTGCAGACACTGACCTGGCGTGATTTTAAGGTGTTCTTTTAAAAACTGGTTCTTTAAAAACGGATAAAAGTGATGCAGGGCCCCGTTGTGAAAGAGTCCGTCCTCCTCACACGGAAATAAAAAGTGAGATGACCCCCTGGCCTCCTGCTGCCACAGACTCCCCCAGGAGCCGAGGGGGCAGCTATTTGCAGGGGTGTCTGGAGAGCTCACCCTTTCTGGGAGTTGGATGTGGATTCCCAAACTCAGTGTGTGGCTAAGAGAGGGGGCCCCGGTGTTCATGACGAGAATGACTCAGTTACGCAGGGTCAGGGCATCGTCTTACTGAACGTTAGCTCATGACACTGAGGATTGTGGGAGGGGTGACATTTCTCTGCCTCGGGGTGATGAGCAAGTGAGACTTTGGGCCCAGAAAGGCAGTGGACGCCCAGGGACGACCTTACTACCGCGTGCCGTCAGCTCCTGCAGGTGCACAGCGTGCCGCCAGCAGCTGCTCGGCCAGCAGAGCAAGGCCCCCGGAAAGGAGGACATGATCTTCGGAATAACTTTGAATTGGGTATCTGTCTAGATACGTTTTTTCAGAGCCTCCTAAGGAAAGAATCAGAACATTGTTGGACTTCCTTATACGTACCTGTGTTTCGTACCTTTACGTTTCTCCGTCATCTGTGGGCGAGGTGAGACGTGGGTTGTGGGCTACTCGAGGGGCTTCTGTGCCCTTCGTCTGTCCCTGGGCACACAGGACAGTCGCTGCCCACTGAGCCCCCTGCCTTCGGCGGGAGGATTTTCCTCGGGTGCTTCCTGGGTCCCCAGAGAAAGTGTGCCGCACCAGCACGGCCAAGGGTGAGCCTGAGCGGGGCGGTGAAGGATTGAGAAAAGACAGACAAGAGGAGAAAGCTGGGTCTGGGTGGGACACTGTCCTCTGATGGAGAGACAGCGACAGCGCCCACAAGTCGACAGCACCCACAAGTCGTGTCTTTATTTTATAGCCAGATTTCCACGAGGCAAAGTGAGGGCGTGGTCAAGATGTTTACAATATTCTCGTGGGTTTCATCCTACTCAGTTACATGCACCTGAACTCTATCAAGCCCACGTCACTCAGGCACGTGGGGCCACGTGTTCGGACCATAGGTTCAAGCCCACAACCACAGCTGTTGGCTATCATTGTGCTGGGAGGCCCTGCCCTCCAAGCTGGGACTTGCACGCGGCCACGAGAGGCCTGTGCCCTCTCATCAGTCCGAGGCTTGAACCCGTCCAAACGCTGTGGCCGCTCTCCACAGAAAGGATTCCCTCCGGCCTCCCGCGTCCTGGTGGAACAGGCCGTAGCGACCGTTCCCTCACCCATCCCTGTTTGTCACGTGGGCTTTCTGGCAGCACAGGCACGGATGCCCTGCCACGTTCCTCCTGGCATTTCCGGGCGTCCTTTAAAATCGGACCTCCTCCTCCAGCTTCTGTCTCCTCCCAGGGCCCCATCAGCCTCTGCTTCGCAGTCCGGCAGGGCCCTCCCAGCAGGCGGCCTGGAGTGGGCGGGTCTCTGCTCCCAGTGCCATCCTGGCCCCCAGGCTGCATCCCCGCTAATTCCCTTTTGTTGTTGTTGTTAATCCTCATCAGAGGGTGTTTTCCCATTGACTTTTGAAAGTGGGAGGGAGGGAGAGGGGCAGGGAGAGAAACGTTGATGTGAGAGAGGCACATCGATTGGTTGCCTCCTGCAGGGCTGGGGATCGAGCCTGCAACTGAGGTACATGCCCTTGATCGGAGTTGAACCCGGGACCCTTCAGTCTGAAGGCCAATGCTTTATCCACTGAGCCAAACCGGCCTGGGCCCAGTAATTCCATGTTGATGATAAATGAATATTTGTGTTAGGCAAACCTACCCAGAGAGGTGTTTGGTTTTCTTGGACTCTTCCAATGTACACGCTCCATATTCAGTGTCCAGGATTCCACCATTCTCCACAGCGAGGGGGTGGCGTGGCCTGTTGGGTAAGATGTAGGATTTGGACCTTCAGCCTCTGGCTGCTGGTCACCGACGGGCCTCGCTTTTAAGTCAGGGGCCGTGTTCTCCGCTCTCACGCAGGCAGTTCATAGGAATCACGCTCTCAGAGCAGGTTACTCCAGATCGAAAGAGCGTCTTCATAGGTTCCAGAAGTTTCTGCCCGAGCTTCATTCTCTGCAGGCCCAGGAGACAATGTAGTGTCACCAGCCATTTGCACCTCCCACCTCTTACTCCCTGCATGTGGGGCCCATCCCCTTAGGCTGCTTCCTCTCACGGGCAGGACACGGGCAGGTCACACGTTTGCTCCAGGAAGAGGCTGACAGGTGATATCTTTGGCTCCATGTACAAAGCTCCTAAGGCTCCGGCTGCCCAGTCTGGGTCCGGTGCTCACCTGAGCCAGTTGCTCAGAGCTCCAGTTACTGCATCTGTCACAGCGCCGCCAGCTGGGTGGCCTGGGCCTCCCTCTGTAGGGTGATCGTGGGGCAATAGAAGGGCCACCTGACCAATCGCATCGCACCCACCTTGGCTGGCCTGGCACCAGTGCATGTCATAGTGTGGTTGTCCAGAAGGTCATCTGGACAGTCGTTCTACTGTTCGGTCGCTCAGTCAATTTGTATATTACACTTTTATTATTATAGACTAGAGGCTCGTCCCACGAAGATTCGTGCAATATGCCTTCCTTCCCCTGGCTGCCGGCACCGGTTTTCCTCCGGCACCCGGGACCCAGGCCTTCGCTCTGGCCGCCGCCTTCCGTCTTCACTCTGTCCGGCCGGAGCCTTCAGTCTTCTTCACTCCAGCCGGAGCGCCACTCCTGTAGCTCCCTCCGCCCCCCACCCTCCCCCTCATAGCAGGCGTCCTGCCCCACCTGGCCACTCTGTGCCTATGTATGCAAATTAACCCACCGGCTTTGTTGGGTTAATTTGCATACTCACTACTGATTGGCTGGTGGATGTCGTGGAGTTACAGTCAATTTGAATATTTCTCTTTTATTAGTGTAGATTCCTTTTAAGTGCTTTTGTAGATTGTGTATTGCAGATCTTCTCACAATGACGGTGACATATTTCAAACTAGAAGCAAAGCCAAAGGCAGTTTTTGGTTGTAACTTTTTTCTCTCTCTCCAAGATTATCCTGAAGGCAGTAATTCAAGTGATTATCTTGTTCAGACAACAACGTATCTTCCGGAAAACTTCACATACTCTCCATACCTCCCCTGCCCAGAAAAACTGCCTTACATGCGTAAGTGTCACTAATTTGACTTAACTGTTTGCTTGTATTATGATACAGTAATAAAAGCCACGTGATGTGAGCATGCCAGGCGCACATCGTTACTCTGGTGCTGATGCTCATACTGTGTTCAATTTATTTATTTATTTATTTTTGGTTAAGGATTTTTTTTGGAGAGGGAGGGGGATTGAAAAGCTAAAGAAAAAGCTTATCCCTTACCCAGAAGTAACCTCTATTGTGAGTTTGATGTGTTTTCTTACAGTTTATTTTAAAATTACTTAAAAAAAAAATTTCTCACCTGAGGATATGTTTATTGATTTTAGAGAGAGAGGAAGAGGGGGGGAGAGAGAGGGATAAACATCAATGTGAGAGAGTAACATCGACTAGTTACCTCCGTGTGTGCCCCGACCTGCTGGGTGTCCGATTAGGGATTGAACCTGCAACCTCAGTATGTGCCCTGACTGGGAATCGAACCTGCAACTTTTCAGTTTACGGGATGACAACTCCAACCAACTGAGCCACACCGGCCAGGGCTAAAATTACTTTCTATACAGATAGATGGCTGGATAGAAAACGAAAATGTTTCAAAGGTTTTAAGAATTTAAATAAATGGTTTTACACTACATTTCATTCTGTAAATTGCTTTTTTTACTTAATAATTTTTGAGAACTGTGCAGGTGGGTACATGTAGATCTGTGTCTTTCATTCACTGTTGTACAGTACGTCTTTGAATAAACGTACCTTGTATCGCATGCACCTTTCTCCCTGCTGATGACAGTCTAGGCTGTTTCCACGTTTTGCTCTCACCAAGCAGTGTGTGAGGAGCCCCAGGCTGATGTCTGTGCACATGTGTGTATGTGCTCGAGGGCCCCCACCCAGAGCGGAGTTGCTGGGTAGGCTGGCCTGGTTCTGTGCCAAAGCAGCTGTACCAGTTTATACCCCCATGCCCAGCACGAGGGGTGCCCCTTTGATTTCGATGGATTCTTTTTTAATTCCTGCTAATCTGCTAGATTAAAATGATACCTCATTGTTTCAGCTTTTGCTTTCCTCCACACTAGTGGGTTTAGGTAACTCGTCATGTGGTTCTGAGTGGTTTTGAATTTTCTGTCAGTCATGTTCCTTGTTAGTTTCTTGTTGGTTAATGAGACTTTTGTATTGATCACTGGGGGTTTTTCTTACATATTCTGGGAGTAACCTGTTGTCTGCTATCTGTGTTGTAACATCTTTCAGAGTCCCTGGGTTTCTTCATTTTGCGGATGAAGTTTATTTTACGACAGTTTAACATTATGATGCTTTCAAGTGTCTCAGTCACTTTAAGGTTTTTGCTTTTTGTGTGTGTGAAGAAAGCTTTCTGTACCCCATGCAAATACTCTCCTTTATTTCCTTCTAATACTTCTATAATTTTGTTTTTTAACTTTTGTGTATAGTATGAGGTGTAGAGATCAAGATATTGTATTTTAAATATATATATTCTTCAAAATTATGAAGACAATACATTACCACTACTAAAAAACATTACAATCACTCAGAAGCCACATGGCTATTATTTTGGCTTTTTTCCCCTTTGTATTCCTACCCCCCCCTTTTAAATATACTTTATACATAAAAGTTTATATCTTGATTTTTATATAACTAAAAATCTAAATTACTATATTTTTGAATTACCTGTATATGATTGTGTTCCAATGTCCTCTGTACCTAAGTGTGTGTGTTTTTTTTAATGTCTTTACCTGAGTTTACTGAGGAATTTAGCCTTTGTCTGCCATATTGGTAGGATTCTTTTCAATTTGTAGTTCATAGATATTATATACCTGTAATAAAAAGAAAGATTCCCCTTTTAATATCATCTAAGGCCATGGTTCTCAAACTTTGGCATGTGTCAGAATCCCCAGTTGGTCTTATAAAACGCAGACCGCTGAGCCCCACCCTCAGAGTTTCAGGTCAGCCCATCTGGGGTTCTCTGGGGTTCTCTGGGGTTCTCGTGTCTGACGGCTCCCAGGTGACCTGGATGCTAGTGACCCTTGGGCCACGTTTAGAGACCCGCTGACCTGGAGGTCTGGGTCTCCCTTCCGGCCGCACACAGCCTGAGGGCGTTCATGACTCTCAGGCCGACCCCTACGTTTCTGGCTTCGTTGATCTGACACAGGCCCGGGTATTTCTAGTAAAAAACCCTCAGGAGGTTCTGAGCGCACTGCCCCTTACTTCCTTACCACAGCCTTGGTTTTCTGAAAATGGATGTTTCTGTCTGCAGGGCTGAAAGCTCTGAGCAGTGCTCTGTGGAAATATTGATTACAGTAATTTCATTTGCATAATTCGCATATTCAAGGGCTTACAGCTTTTAGGAAATCTTCCCGTTGGGGGTTAGATGCCATTTTCATCTTCATCAGCACTTTGTGAGTGCTGATGAAACTGCGTAGAGCCGTGGTCGGCAAACTCATCAGTCAACAGAGCCAAATAGCAACAGTACGATTGAAATTTCTTTTGAGAGCCACATTTTTTAAACTTAAACTTCTTCAAAATAGACTCACCCAGGCCGTGGTATTTTGTGGAAGAGCCACACTCAAGGGGCCAAAGAGCCGCATGTGGCTCGCGAGCCGCAGTTTGCCGACCACGGGCCTAGAGCACTCCTGCCCCGCCTCCCGGGAGCGCCCTCCTGCAGCCCCAGCGCCCCATCCCTCAGCTCCGCACTGCCTTTCCCGGCGTGGCTCTGTCTGTTGTTCTGAGTCTTTTAATCTTCGGTGTTGAACGTATTACATATGCCTCCTTTCCCCCCATTAACCTCTTCCAGCCCGCTCCCCCCCTCCCCCAGGCCTCACCCCCCCATTGTCCGTGTCCGTGGGTGATGCATAGACGCCGACAAGCTCATTGGTTGATCTCTTCCCGCCCGCCCTCCCCGCCTTCCCTCTGAGGTTCGGCAGTCTGTCCGTGCTTCTGTGGCTCTGGGTCTATTTTGTTCCTCAGTTTATTTGGTTCATTATCCCTGCATGTCTTGGTGCCGCTGACCCTTACCTCTGCTTGTCTCAGTCTTTTTATTTTATTTTAATAATTATTTATTGTTGAAAGTATTACATATGTCCCCCTTTCCCCCCCATTGCCCTCTCCCACCCTCAGTCTTTTTTTTTTTTTTTAAATATGTTTTTATTGATTTCAGAGAGAGGAAGGAATAGGAGAATCATTAATCGGCTGCCTCCTGCACGCCCCCTCCTGGGGATGGAGCCCGAAACCCGGGCATGTGCCCTGACCGGGAATCAAACCCTGACCTCCTGGTTCACAGATCGACACTCAGTCACTGAGCCAGGATGGCTGGGCTGCTTCTCTGTCCTGCATTCTTCTACAGGAGAGGGCCGCACTCGTCTGGCCAGCTACCTCCTCACACCAGGCCTCCTCATGGGCAGCCGGTTTGAGTCCAGCACCCATCGCTTGTCCACTTGGCTGTGGCCACAGTGATGGGCTTATTGGGCAGGAAACATGGCCCCGGCCAGGTCACTCCTGGGGAAGGGGCGGGGGCTCAGCCAGCACCGTGAGGCTCCTGCCGAGAGCGCCCTGCTCGGCCCTCAGGAGGCCCCTTCACTAGCGAATCTTTGCAGAGGGGCCTCCGTTGGCCGTGTGCGAAGTCTGGGATCACATATCGACTTCCGAGCGTTGCAAGGATGAACAGCAGCACAGCGCTTGAAGCCTAGCTGAAGTTAATTCTCCTCCCGTCTTTGAATGGTGTAGTCAGGCTGGGTAGTGATCACGGGAATGAGAAACCTGGGAGATATGTGTAGAGTCGGAGAGTTTTATAGTTGGCTCTGCATCCTTAAATTTGTTTAATTAACAAGGTTACTCCCCAGCGATGACAGATCCAGCATAATAAAATTCCCGAGTGTAAAATCTTATTATAATATCACAAAAATAATTGAATACGATACCTCCCCAAATAATAGTTATAGGAAGTTCTGCGTAAGAATAAGATCTACTTAGATGAAAACCATTCAAGTGTGAATGGTACTTCATTTTCTTAACAATCACCAAAAGTGAAGTTAAGGCTTAAAACTGGTGAGCTTGATTATTTAGCTGTAACTTCTTTTTTGCTTTTTCTCTAGTGAAGCGATGAGACTTTCCATGGCATTATCATAAAGATAAAATTTGAAGTTTCCAATAGGAATTCAGATAAAACTGATTTCATGGATTTCAGCAATATTTTATATTCAGCCAATTACACCATACAGTCTATTTTAATGTGATTATTTATACAATCTGAGTGAATACTCCTTGTTACGTTAGCACTTACAGATTCTCCAGATGGCAAATACACGTTCATTTAAAATGCAATTTATGTGATACTCTCTGTGCTAACAAACTGAAATAGAAATTTCACCTTTCTTAGAGCTAATAGGCAGTGCCTGCTTAGCATGGATGGGTGCTTTGCTTTTTCTGGGTGAGGTAGAGGTGGGAAGTGCCAGTTGGGCAGTTTGCATTAAAATAAACATAGGCTGACCTGTGATTTTCCTGTCTTTTAATTCTTATTCCAATAGAACATGTTTGCAGTGGCTTTTCTATTCTGTCCTTCTGTTTGTGGAATAGCTCCTTTATGGGTTAAACTGGATAGTTTCTATAGTTGCTAGTTTTCTTTCTTTTTTAAAAATACACTTTTATTGATTTCAGAGAGGAAGGGAGAGGAAGAGAGAGATAGAAACATCAATGATGAGAGAGATTCATTGATTGGCTGCCTCCTGCACGCCCCACACTGGAGATCGAGCCCGTAGCTCAGTGGTCAGCAAACCGCGGCTCTCGAGCCACATGCGGCTCTTTGGCCCCTTGAGTGTGGCTCTTCCACAAAATACCAGTGCGGTTGAAAGTTCGTGGCCCATGCGCAGAAGTCGGTTTTCGGCCTGGGCGAGTCTATTTTGAAGAAGTGGCGTTAGAACACTCAAGGGGCCAAAGAGCCGCCCTGTGGCTCGCGAGCCGCGGTTTGCCGAACGCTGCCATAGCTCGTAACCCGGGCGTGTGCCCTGACCAGGAATCAAACTGTGACCTCCTGGTTCCTAGGTCGATGCTCAACCACTGAGCCACACCAGCCAGACACGCCTTTTCAACATAACAAAAGCTACAAGGACGTTTTCAGATGAGTTTAAATCAAATGAAAATCAGCCCAGAGGGAAAAGGTTAGCAGATAAACTCCAGGAACTCAAATCACGATCAATGTAACAAACCTCAGGCACACAGTGCTTGTTGACCGGGGTCCTGGGAGTCGCTTGGGAGTCAACAGCGGTTGCGCAGAGGCTGCCCACGCAGCGGGCTGGGCCCTGTTGGTCGTAGGGGCAGGAGGAGAAAGCGAAACATGACCTCGGGTGTACCAGCTGGGGCAGTCAGGGTTATTGTGTAAGGAAGGGAGCTAGAGGGCACTCCGTTCCCGAAGGGAAAGGCGATTGCAGAGAGAGGGCCCTGGAGGTGGGGAAGGGGCGGTGTCACAGCACCGGAGGGAGGCTCCGTGTCCGGGATGGAGAGGGTCCCCTGTGACGAGGCGGGTGCAGTGGGGCGGGAGGGAGATAAGCTGGGCAGGGAACGGAAGGGCCTTGTACGGGACTAAGGCCCAGCGATGGCGAACCTATTTCTGATGACACACGGCCGCATGCCGAGGATGAAACATTTGCTGCTCCTGAGGATGGAACATTTGCGACTAGAGTCTTGGAGTTAGTTTTTTCCTCAAAGTGACACACCACCCGAGTGATGCTCAGTTTGTTGGCGAAGTGTGACACACCAAGCTCAAAAGGTTGCCCATCACTGGACTCACTAAGCAGTCCCAGGGCTTTGTGGGTTCCGTGGCTCCCTAGGCAGCCACGCGGGGGGCTCCCGAGGGAGTGGCGCCCCGAGTGCGTAGGCATCGGGCTGAGCTGCGGCCTTGTCTTCATCTCTTCACCCTTCATCTGAGGGTGCGGATCTAAGGTGAGGGTGCGGAGCTTCCAAAGGCCCAGGGGCAAACAAGGAGAAAACAAACAAACAAACAGAAACCCCCCTGCTCTGGGGAGTGGGACACGCATGAGCTCTAAGTAGATGGATGATTGATTCGGATGGTACTTCAGAAAGATGGTACCCCTTCTGAGAAGTTGGAAACGGACGGAAATGGGGAAATGCTGGAATCTGGAAGACCCATGAGGAGCCGACCGTAGGGGGCCGAGAGGAATGACGGGGGCATGTGCCAGGCGGTGGCGTTGGAGAGAGGAGGAGGTTGTTGGCCAGATGGGGTGACCGACCGAGGGATCAGGGTTACTCTCCCGGTTTCTGGCTCGGTGACCGGGAACTGAAACAAATAATGCAGGATCAGCATCACGTTCGGAGAACGGGGAAGTCCATGAGTTCGGTGCTGGGCCTGTTTTGTTTAAAGCCCAAGAGAGTTAACTTGAGGTCTGAATCTCATCGGAGGGGCTTGAGCTGGAAATGAGAGGAAGTGAGACCAGGAGGAGGCTGAGAGGTGGTCCCTGGGGGACATCAGTCAGGGGGATGGAGGAATCGGAGAACATGGTCCCGGAAGCCAGCGAGGAAAGCACTCCCAGGAGAGAGTGTTCCATCGTGTCATGTACCCCAAAGGAAGCAGGTGGAGGGAGCCACCGGAAAGCCACTGAACTTGGCAGGTAGACAGTGAATGGGAACCTCAGCGAGCTCAGTGGCAGTAGAGTGGTGGGTAAGAAGCACAATACACTGTCCTGGGAAGTGACTCAGAAATATGTAAAAACTAATTGGTTAAAAAAAAAGTTTGCCGGAAAAAGCAAGGAGAATGGGGGTAAGGAACCCGTGGAAGGGGGGCGGGGTTTAAGGAAAGAACAGTGTAGGAAGAGAGGACTTGAGTGTTAGGTGTTGTGGAAAGAAACTTCGGAGAGACAAGACCTGGGAATAAGAGGGGGCATACGGGAAGGGTCCTCGGAGCCACATCTGGAGGGAATGCCAGGAAACAGATGTGCTCAGGATGAAGAATGAGCTTTGGGAAGTAGTGGGGACACCACCTCCTCAGAGGCAAGGGCACAGTTATTTGGAGATGCTGTGGAGAAAAGAGGGGGTTCGTGCCTGTTGCTCTCATGTTTGTGGTAAAGTAGGAGGCCTTGCACATATGCGGGGCGACCAAGAAGGACCGTGCCTCTGGAAAGGGAGGAGTGAATATTTAAGTTGTAGGGAGATGAGAAGTGGAGTCAACTGATCATGAACTAAAAGGCGACTAGCCAAGAGACCCCCCCTCGACCACCCCCGTGACGTCACAATGCACACACAATGTGACGGCTGTTTTGGTTGATAGCTTACTATGTTCAAAGCAACATGGTAGATCCTGTCACCCACATGATGGGGTTAACCTGTGTGTGTCAGTGGTATTTTTGGGGTGGAGAATTCAAACTTGGAAAGTTGTGGATCAGGTGTGGCAGGTCAGGAGCAGGGAGGAAGTGTGAGTGTGTGCAGGTGTACAGGTGTGTCTTAATCCAGCAGGTTCAGTGTCTGGGGAAGGCCGCCTTCCTAGCTCACAGGTGGCCTGGTCAGGGCACGTGCCCGGGTTGCGGGCTTCATTCCAGCAGGGGGTGGGCAGGAGGCAGCCGATCAATGATTCTCTCTCATCATTGATGTTTCTCTTGCTCTCCCTTCCTCTCTGAAATAAAATATATATATATATATATATATATATATATATATATATATATTAAAAAAAGAATTACATTTTAATAGAAAACACTGTCCTATGGTTTGGGCCCGCACATACCTAGCAGACCCCAGACCCATTTAGGTCCCGCATCCCAAAGTGGGAGGCGTTGTGGCATGCCTTGCAAATTCAGCATTAGGCTTACATTCTTTTTAAAATATATTTTATTGATTTTTTACAGAGAGGAAGGGAGAGGGAGAGAGAGTTAGAAACATCGATGAGAGAGAAACATCGACCAGCTGCCTCCTGCACACCCCCTATTGGGGACGTGCCCGCAACCAAGGTACATGCCCTTGACCGGAATCGAACCTGGGACCTTTCAGTCCGCAGGCCGACGCTCTATCCACTGAGCCAAACCGGTTAGGGCATAGGCTTACATTCTTGAAAGCATAATCTCATCTATAAGCGCCCATGTCTGTAGAGCCGATTTAACGATCTCATGTATACACACACCCGGGGAACGTTCAGCATGAGGAACCGACAGCCCATGGCCTGCCCTGCCCGCGTGCAGCTCGGTTCGTTATTCTTGCCCCCAACAGAGCAGGTGGGCCCCCAGGCCTTGTTGCCAGGACTGACAGGGAGCTGACCGTGACCTTCCTTCCCCCACTTCGCCCTCCAGCTGACTGGCAGCCCCCTTTTTCTTCGCGCTCCCAGCTCTCCTGCTCGCCCCTTTCTGTCCCCGGCCGAGCTTCCCAATGGCGAGCGAGGCTTTGATCAACGACATTCTTTACATTTCTGTGCGGATGGACTTCCCGGCTGCGTGAATGGATTCCAGCCAACATGTTTATTCTTTTCATCTCTGATTGCAAAAGGAGCGCACGTGTTCTCACTGGAAAACCTCGGCTCTAGCGCCGACGGACGGAGAGTGGGAGTTCTCCGTGGAGCTGGGATCCTCGCTCTCCCGTTGCCCTTGACCTCTCCGCAGGCTGCAGTGAAGGGGGCCCGGCTGATGGCTTGCTTCTCAGTCAAGGGGGCTGTGTCCTCTCCCGCCTGTAACCACTGGAGTGCTGGCCGGGGTGCAACCTGAAGGGGAAGCCCCCCACGTGCAGGAGGTGAAAGAAGCCTTCGTGGGTGCAGTGGAGAGGACCCCACGTCCTCCCTCTCCTGACCACAGGCTCACCTTGAGGGATTCTCTCTACTGGGGACACCACCAGTTCTTCTGCTCAGGGCCTCTTCCTGGCCACCTCCTATAGGCGCTCTTTCCCTCCCTTCCCTTCCTGTGAACTGGATCTTCACTTTAACCAGCCCCCCCCCCCCCACCTCCCCCCCATGAATGAGTGTCGATTCTTTCTGTTCTCTCTCTCTGTGATTGCCCCTCCACTGTTCCCGTTCCCCCGATCCAGAAAAAAACGTTGCTGTTACCTCTGGCATGCCAACCTCATGCCACTGGGCCATGTTGGGCCTTCAGCCAGCAAGCGGCTAGGGTTGCAGAGCGAAGAGCAGCAAGCACAGAGGAAAGCGGCTGAGGGGCTCCGAGGCAGGTGTGGGGTGGCAGCCAGGAGCGAGTGATGGACATGGAGGTCCTGGTCACGGAGGAGCAAGATGCAGGGCTCCCTCTTCCCTCGCCAGCGCACGGCTGGGCAAGAGGAACGTTAAACTGCAAATGATACCCGAGAAACCCTAACAGTCACGATGATTACAGCTGTTGAAGCAATAAAGCTGGGAAAAAGGCCCCCCAAATTGGCTTAACAGTGCATACAGAACACCAGCTTCAGTGACTTATCTGAGCTGCATATCATTTAGCCTAATTACTGTCATTTTAGCAATCAAGCATACCATTCAGTGCATCAGATTTATTTGTGTGAATTTCAGTTGATTGCAGGGCCAGATTTTGTATTTGGCTCTAAAAGACCACAAACATTGTCAGCGGAACAGGCAGGCGGAAGATTGCGAATTTTTTCCTAGTTTACTCTGTGAAACCCAGGCATCTGCATTTTATTTTTTATCTTTTGTTTTGTTTTTAATCCTCACCCGAGGATATTTTTCCATTGATTTTTTCATAGAGAGTGGAAGAGAGAAGGAAAGACAGAGAGGAACATCAATGTGAGAGAAACTCATGGATTGGTTGCCTCCTGCACATGCCTCGACCAGGGCCCGGGCCGGGGAGGAGCCTGCAACCGAGGTACATGCCCTTGACCGGAATCGAACCCGGGACTCTTTGGTCCACAGTCCGACCAGGCATTTGCACTTTAGAATACTTCTTCCCAGCACGCCTCCGTGCTTCGGGGAAGCCACTGATGAAGAGGGGGTTAGGGGGAGAGGCAGCTGAGGAGCAGAAGCGGGGAATGGGGCTCCCCCGAGCGGAACTGCGTGCTTTACGTTGTGAAATCCTGGCCGCTGAGGCGCAGAAATGGGAACCTCAGCATTTGTTGATTTCTGTTTTGTGAGATGAGGAGGCTGGGAAGAGCTCAGCTCTTCGTTTTGTGTTTAAGGGAATGAAAATGATTTTCTGTCTAAGATTATTCCTCTTTCAGTGGTTTACACGAGAAAACCTAGTAGGAGAGACACCTTCGGTCATAGCGGATCTGTGGGATCTGTGGTAGGTGCTCAACATAAACTTGGAGCCCAGCCGGGGTGGCTCAGTGGTTGAGTGTCGAGCCAGGCACCAAGAGGTCGCTGGTTCAATACCTGGTCAGGGCACATGCCTGGGCTGCAGGCTCAATCCCCGGTTGGGGGCATGCAGAAGGCAGCAGGCCGATGTTTCTCTCTCTCTCTCCCTCTCCCTTCTTCTCTCTCTAAAATAAATAAAAACATATTAAAAAATAAATTTGCAAAATTACACACTGGCCAGTGTGGCTCAGTTGGTTGGGCATCGTCCCATGCACCAAAAGGTTTCCTGTTTGATCCCTGGTCAGGGCACATGCCCAGCCAGGTTGTGGGCTCGATCCCCTGTAGGAGACAGCCGATCAGAGTTTGCTCTCACGTGGATGTTTCTCTCTCTCTTCCTCTCCCTTCCTCTCTTTCTAAAAATAAAATAAAAATCTTTAAAAAAATGTGCCAAATTGTGTTTGCAGACTTTCTCTCTTAAAAATGACAGTAATAGTAGCTGACAGTTGTGAGTGTGTACCTGTGTGCTGACACTCACTAGGTCCTTCACACTCTGTTTCATCTCATGGGTACAGCCCCTTCGGGAGGCAGGCATTACCATCGCCGTTTACCCACGGGGAAACCGAGGCACAGGGAAGCCAAATAATTTCTCCAATCGACAGCTTCTGGTCAGTCTGACTGCTTCAGTAATTGCCTCTTTTGTGCTGCCATTGTGTCCCCTACGTTGACTGTGTTGAAATTAAACATAACGTTTCAATACCTGACTAGCTGTTAAATTGCAAATGTGCAAAGTTGTCAAGACTTGCAAACGCTTCCCAAAGGCTATGAAAATATTCACTACTCGAAACCAAAAAGTTAAAAATGTTGATTATTTTTAGGTCGATGTACTAACGGTAATGATCGTGTGACCATATATAATTTATCATGCAAACTAAAATTGAAAGGGGGTGATATTAGCAACTGTGTGGTGTTAACAGGAACAGACCATACTGTTCTGGCAACTAAGTTATGCCGCTCACCCTACCGATGGCTGGCTTGTCCTCCTTCATCTCTGAGGCAAAAAAATACTAAAACCATTCCTCATGTTCTTGACCTTCCAGGGGGATTTCTCCACGTCAACGTGAGTGAAGTCAGTTTTGATGAAATTCATCAACGCTTCTCCAAGGACTTAGATATTGAGCCGGGAGGACACTGGAGACCGAAGGACTGCCAGCCCAGGTGGAAGGTGAGGCGCCGGGTCTCATGAGCAAGGCTGCCGCCCTCCGAGGGGCCGTGTGCTCGATTCCGAATTCCCAGTGAAGTAGCTTTGGGTCTGGATGGATTGCAGAAATCAGCACTTCTACATTTAGCACATCGGTGTTCACAGTTCCCCGCGATTTAACAGTGGGACTCAGGAGGACTCTCCCTGCACCTGCGCATGGACGAAGTCACGTGTTCTCAGTCTTAGAGACCCGTGGCAGTTCTGTTCTGTCTGCAAGGGGCCGTGGTTGCTCTGCCTCCTGCACCACCTGCCCCTCGTGCTTACTGACCCCGAGGCACGGCCCCGCCAGGTCCCGGAGCCGGTGCCAGCGCGTGGGGAGGGTAGTACCGTCCTGGTTTCCACTTGGGTCCAACATGGGGGTTTTCAAGCTCTGTTCCCCCGAGCCCAGAATTCTAAAGAGGCAACCCGGAGGTCCCTGAGAGACAGAATGTAGAGGGTTGGGCCCTTCACCTCTGTTTCAGAAGGCAGAGCCCAAACCTCTTTTTAAATAGATTTTTATTGATTTCAGAGAGGAAGGGAGAGGGAGAGAGAGAGAAACATCAGTGATGAGAGAGAATCATGGATCGGCTGCCTCCTGCACGCCCCCACACTGGGGATCAAGCCTGCAACCCGGGCCTGTGCCCTGACTGGGGGTTGAACTGTGACCTTCTGGTTCATAGGTCGAGCCAGAGTACAAACTTTTTGTCTCGTTGTTATGTTGGAATTCTACTTAATGTTTTTGAAAAACTGTAAGAGGGAGAGCCGGCCTCTGCTGCTTAAACACACTGTAATAGGAAACCATGGAGAGCAAGCACCGACTTGCTCTGAACACTATGAAATTGGTTAAATGCTCAGCCATGTGATGTTTTTATGGTTGAAGAGGAAGTGGTATTGACGCAAGTCAACTGGAAACTACGTATGATTAAATCCCATGTGGTGTCCTAAAGGACTGTGATGTCACCTTAATCTGGGAGTGGTTTTCAACTTCTCTTCTGAAATCTCAGTATTCTGCTGAAATGTTTGTGGGGGTTTTGGTGTACAAAAACAATATCACTGCTGGGAAGGCGAGTTCTGTGCTGGTAAGCTTATGATGAAAGTCCTTTACTTAATTGGCCTTGAGCTCTTCGTGTTTGGGGGATGTGTCTCTTTTATATCTGTACTCCTAAACTTGGGGCATGGTGTCCTATCCGGCGTGGGCAAAAGTAGGTTTACAGTTGGGAGTCTGCGAAACAGGGTTTATTCTTGTATTACTATGAATTCTTGTGTTATTAGTATGACAGCCGTAACCTACTTTTCCCCACCCCGCATATGGCAAGCACTAAGCCCAGCTTTGTTGCATTGAGTTTATGGGACAAGCAAATGCCTCGTTCGGTTGGAAGGCTGCCTAAAGGAATTCCGGCACAAATTTTGGTGAAGCATTCTATTATACTAATTGTCCTATGCTATTTTCCAGACCAGGTTTGGTTAATAGATGAATCTTTCCATATTTCGTGATTGGTTTTCCTCCCATTGTATATATAATGTGGCCCACTTTCTATGGCTCCCGCCTTTTAAACATGTCTTGGGCAAACGCGTTGTTCTTCTGACTTGGGTGAGGACTGTGTTTGTTGGATGCTATGAAGGCGAGCGCACTCCGTCGCAGGCTGTGGGTTAGCAGGGAGGGGGTCCGCACACATACACGCGTGTGGGCTCGGGGCGGCCCTCGGTGTGTGCTGTGTGGCGTCGCAGGGGGTCCTTTGGGGTCAGAAAGACGAAGTATTCCTGTCTGTTCTCCAGTGCTCCACATCAGGCCGTTCCTGTAGCCCATTTAAATGGACTTCAAATGCCATGGTTTGTTTTCTTCTCACTTCCCAGCAGACGGGTGGACGCACATAGGGAGTTTGGACCTAGAGGTTTTAGCAGGCTGTCCGTGTTGTCCCCGCGGACCGGCGGACAGCAGTTCTGAAAGTGGAGTTCCTAGGAGCAAGCGAGCTGAGGGATCCGGACATCAGCTTGTTTATTTAGGAGCCGCACGGTGAGGCTGCTTTCGTTTCAGCTTGGCGCAGATCCTGCTGAGAATACAGCCTCTGGTTCCGAGGCATTCGGCTAACGGCGCGGGAGGACGTTCGGGGACCACTCAGAGGTGGCCTGTCCTTGCCATCGTTAGTTAGTTAAGTGACCCCTGCTCCCTGCGAGTTACATTCGAATAGTGTCCCATTCGAGCCTGGCCACAGAGCTGAGGGGACGGGGAGAGCAGAAAAAAACAGATTTATGGTGAACATTGCTACTCACTTGATTCTTAACATTTGAGGTCCTTTACAAAAAAACATGTAAAAAGTCAATTAGCTAACGGCGAGTTCATGGAGCTGAGCTCTCAAACCAGTGATTTCAGCCGTTGCTGGCCCAGCTGAGCAGTGCGGGCTCGAGCGGCAGGCCCAGCACAGGCGGATGCTGTCTGTACAGGAGATGGGAGATGGGGTGCGCCTGGGACACGGCCTTTCCACTCGGGGGCAGGGCGGGCCGGGCGACGTGGTCTGAACCCTACAGGCTCGAGGGCCAGGCAGCTGCCGGAAGCTGTCATCTCCCAGAGGCCCGGGGTCCCCGTGCCAGTCCCAGGCTCCTCGGTGGGTCCTGGCCACCGGCCTCCGAGCCGCCTGGGGTTTGGTAATAACGAGACTGCGGCCCTCCGTCCCAGGCAGCCCGGTTCTGGGTGGGAAGGGCCTAGAGCTGCTTTCCTATCAAGTGCCTCCTGTTTGAGGAGCCCTGGAGGCACTGGGACACGGAGGAGGAGGAGGCGATGGACCTGAATGAGGGGGGATGAGGGGCAGGTGGCTGGCACCTCTCAGGGGCAGGTGTGGGCCGTGCCCTCTAGGCCACCGCAGCTGGGACTGCTGCGAGTTTAGAAGTAGGACGCAAACAGGTGGGGACAGCTGTGCACGCGTCGCTTCCTGGCACAGGAGTAAACAGGGAAGAAAAACAGAGGCTCGGACGCGTAAGGTCCGCGGTTTTGGTGGGAGGGGCTGAAGGGGTAATTGTGCTTGAACGAGGGGTGCGGAGTCATGAGTGAGGAAGTGTTTGCGGGAGGGAATGAGCAGATGTTCCCTGTTGCCGCCAAAGATGCACCCGCAGGCCGGGCTCACCCGCAAGTCAGGGCCCAGCTAAGGGAACGTCCCGAACCAAGGCTGTGAGCGCCTGAGATAACGGATCTCAGAACACGGAGATCTTTCTCGAGGCAATAAATTGTAAACCATCGGGAACGTCAGTCCACCGCCGTGAGAAGGGACCGGCTGAGGGAAATGTTAAGACTCTGTTCAGCTTTATTTTAACAAAAACTTCGCTTTGGGCACACCATTCATATTCAGTTATTTTTCAAAACTGTCTCATTTCTTTGCTATTAAAACAACAGTTTTGCTTATTTGAATTTGCCGGGACACTTAGGACATTCTCAGATTCCTCATAAGATTAAAGACAGAAACAACCCTTGATATTTGAAATGCCTCATTGAAGAAATGACTGCATCAAGGGCTGTGACTTTACCGTTGTTTATTCTATGTTTAACTCATCACTCAGCCTAATTGTATTTAAGTGATATGGACTTTTAGAAATATGGACTCTGGAGCCATTCCATAGCCTCTCCCTTATATCTGTAACTCGCCTTAACGGCTCTTATAGCCCATTGACGCCATGTCTGATGCAGCCAGCTGTGGCTCCTTCAGAACCGGGACCAGCTTCCTTATTTCAGTAGAAGTCTCCACCCTGCTGCACTTCAGAGAAGGTCTGTGGTGGGGACTGGCACTCACTGTCTCATTCCTTTCTCTCTTATCTTTATACTAGAGGCCTGGTGCACGGAGATTCGTGCAATAGTTCTTCCTTCCCCTGGCTGCCAGCACCAGTTTTCCTCCAGTACCCGGGACCCAGGCCTTCACTCTGGCTGCTGCCTTCAGTCATCGCTCCGGCCGGAGAGCCGCTCCTGTAGCTCCCTCCACCCCCACCCTCCCCTCATAGCAGGCATCCCGCCTTGCCTGGCCACTCTGCGCCTGCATGCATGCTGCCCAGAGGCCCGGAGCAGCTGGGGGGCGGGGCCACCACAATCTTTGTTGGGTTAATTTGCATACTTACTCCTGATTGGCTGGTGGGAGTCATTTAGTGATGGTCAATTTGCATATTTCTTTTTTATTCGTGTAGATAGCCATTTCCTATCCTAAGAGTAACCCAGGGTCCCTGACCTGCTTTGGGAGCTGTATTGGTTTGGAGGTTGCTAGGATACACTGCTAATGGACACTGCAGCCCACTGGGGAGTGCCCAGCCAGCAGGGAGAGCCCAGCACTAGCAGTAGCCCTAGTGTGTGTGTGTGGGGGGGAGGGGAAGAGAGAGGGGAGCGGGGATAAAGGGATGTGGATGGGGGTTGCTCTGGCAGTTTTGTGGCTCAAATTCATAAGCCAGGAGGTACCCTCGGGATAAACCAAAAGGGAATGGGATCCAAGGGGGGGCTGGCAGGGTCCCAGGACCGCTTTAGTTCCTACCACTTAGCAAATACTGTGTAAGACAGAGAGCTCGTCACAGCCGCTCTCTGCTATCCCGTCCGCATGAAGGGAAAATTAGTGGTGGAGTTCTAGGTTAGACATCTTTAATTTGACTAAATCATCTCCTGTTTGCTCTAAGTAAAATCATTTTAAGAATTTAAAAATTTCTCTCATCTATGATCCTGGTAATATAAAATACACAAATGAATGTTACTCTTTGTTTTTACTGGCTGTATCTAATGCCATGCCCTGATTTTACAGGTAGGAGTAGGTCCTAAACCTAGCACTCCCAGTTATTTACACTTATTTATTTGTTAGTGAAATTTATTTGGATGTGAAATTCTAGTAAGTCCCAGATTTAATGTTCTTAAATAATTTTTTATAATAGCTAATTTAGATTGTGTTTAAAAATCCAGAATGTAGAGTGACACAAATTTTAATTAGATATAGTTTGACTGTTATGTTCTTTGAAAATGTAATGATTTTGGAATTTATAATGTATAGAAAAGTTATTTTAATTTCAGGTTTTATTAGAAAATTTACAATTATGCTCAAGCCAGTTTAGCTCAGAAATTGCTAAGAAAGTAATGTTTAGAAAACATTTCAGCTGTTTCAAGGGCAAACTGAGTTATAGGGTGACTTGGCTGGTATGACAAAGTTTGGATCCAGAAAATAGAGTATTTGAGTTGTGATGATTGATAATTATTCACATATTCTTATGTTATATTAACACATTTTATACAGATGGTGTTTTCTAGTCTTGAGTTTGATATTTCTAATAAATGGGTTTTTTTTTACTGTTAGACAAAAAATTGACCTGCTGAGAAACCATTTTAATTTCCATATACAGTATATTTTTTCTTTTTTCAGGGGACTTATGAACAAATTGATTTATCAAGGACAAATTTCTCTGTTGTCTGTGCTGCTGACATCTTTTTTGTTAAGGATTTTAAACATAATTTTATTTTAACCTGAATATTATCTTACCGCTGAAAGAAACATAAAATGTAGCAAAATTTAATTGTGCGTTTTGATTAAATGAAAAATATATTAATGTAATGATAAAACTTCATGTATATTCCAGGACACATCTCTTATATTGCTTAAAAGTATCTCTAGGCCAGATAAGCCACATGTAGGATAATAGATACTTAAGTGGTATCTCTCTTAAATTCAATTTAAACACCCTAAGGTTATTATTTATGACCTGCTTTACAACCTAGAAGTTACTTTTTTGTAAAATATATTTTTATTGATTTCAGAGAGAGAATGGGAGAGGGTGAGACAGATAGAAACATCAGTGATGAGAGAGAATCATTGCCTCCTGCATGCCCCCTACTGGGGATCAAGCCCGCAACCCGGGTGTGTGCCTTGGATGGGAATCGAACCATGACCTCCTGGTTTCTAGGCTGACGCTCAGCCACTGAGCCACACGGGCCGGGCTAGAAGTGACTCTTGACATATCCCTCTCCCTCACTTCTCACACCTCATCCATAAACAAATCCTGTCTATGGACCTTTTAAATGTTTCAAAACAACACGCACCTCTCTTCTTCTTCAACCTTCCCTCAGGTCAAGCTGTCATCATCTCATCTCCACTATTGCGTTGATTTCCAAACTGTCTCCCAGGCCATCTTTGGCTTTCTATAACCATCTCTTCCTATCACCCAGTCTCTGCCATCACCGCCTCTGATTTTATCAGGCTTCTTCAGTCCTCCCACCCCTTCTCCCGGTGCTCATGGGAGGACGACCACACGCCTTGGAACGGCCCTCAGAGCCCACGCACACCGCCCCAGGTCCCCAGGGTCAAGGTGGCGAAGGCGAGGGCCGTGTCTGTGTTCGCTCGCGGTTAGGTGTCCGGGAGAAGCTTCACAGGGTGTGGCTCTGACACCATCGTCGGCGTGGGAGGGTAGAGCTTCGTTTGGCCCCAGCGCTGCTGCTCGGTTACTGACATGTGGCTGTTTGGCTTCCAAGGTGGCGGTTCTCATCCCCTTCCGCAATCGCCACGAACACCTGCCCATTTTTTTCCTGCATCTGATTCCGATGCTCCAGAAACAGCGGCTGGAATTTGCCTTTTATGTCATCGAACAGGTGAGACTATTTTCCAAAATGGTAACCGGGTCTACTAGAACGTAATACACTCTTAGATGTGGTTGGATTAAAAATATTTAGCTTCAGGTTAGCCAGGGCTGACATTTCTTTGGAGAGCCACATTTTTTAAACTGAAACTTCTTCTAACGCCACTTCTTCAAAACAGACTCGCCCAGGCCATGGTATTTTGTGGAAGAGCCACACTCAAGGGCCAAAGAGCCGCATGTGGCTCGCGAGCCGCGGTTTGCCGACCACTGGGCTAGATAATGACATTGTCTTGTAATTTACCAGCACATGAATAATGCAATAAATCCCGGCGGCTGTTTGAAAGCCCTGAGTGTGTACTGTCTTACACGGGTTCAGACGCGTTGTTGTCTGGCCACGCTTCACCACGCGAGGAAGCGAGAGAGAAGCCCGGCGACCGGGCCCTGGGCCCTTTGTGTTTGTCTCCCGTGCAGACCGGCTCGCAGCCCTTCAACCGCGCCATGCTCTTCAACGTGGGCTTCCGGGAGGCCACGCGGGACCGGGCGTGGGACTGCGTGATCTTCCACGACGTGGACCACCTGCCCGAAAACGACCGCAACTACTACGGCTGCGGGGAGATGCCGCGGCATTTTGCAGCGAAGCTGGATAAGTACATGTACATGTGAGTACCGTGCGGCCTTCCCGATGCTGTGTGACATACATGTCCGCATCTGAGACCGTTCAACGCCCAGGGAGCGTCTCCCACCCCAGCCCGCCCGCACAGGGGGCCCGGGTTAGAGTCGCGGGTTAGTCTTGCTCTGGCTGACTTCTTTCACTTAGCACAATGCCTTCTACGCCCATCCATTATGTCACACGTGGTAAGATTTTGTTCTTTTTCATGGCTGAGGAATATTTTGTTGTGTATACTAGTATGTACCACAACGTTTTTATTCACTTGTATATTTTGGACACTCGGGTTGCTTCCATTCTTGGCTTTTGTAAATAATGCTGCAATGAACACAGGGGTGAATATCTTATTTTGAATTTGTGTTTTGGATTTCTCCGAATGTAAACCCAGAAGTGGGTCAAATGGGAGCTCCTTTTTTAATGTTTCGAGGAAACTCCATGCTGTTCTCCACAGTGGCTGCACCAGTCTGCATTCCCACCAGCAGGGCACGAGGGTTCCCTCTTCTCCTCATCCTCGCCAGCACTTGTTGATTTGTTGATGGCAGCCATTCTGACCGGTGTGAGACGATAGCACATTGTGCTTTTAATTTGCATTTCTCTGATGATTAGTGACGCTGAGCATCTTTTCATATGACCCTTGGCCTTCTGTATGTCCTCTTTGGAGAAGTGTCTATTCAGGTCCTTTGCCCATGTTTTAATTGGATTGTGTGTGTTTTGGTGTTGAGTTATATGAATTCTTTATAAATTTTGGATATTAACCTTATCAGAGGTATCACTGGCGAATACATTCTCCCATTCAGTGGGATGCCGGGACGGAAACCTAAATGGACATTAAAGCATGCCCGTCTAATCTGGGACAGACACCACGGTTCTCATTGGCTGGAAGTGGAGAGGAGAGGAAGCCACCGGAACAGGGGAGGCGGTTCCCGTACCACAGGTTTGCCTACTGCCCGACCTACAGAGTAGAGAGAGGCAATGACCCGACCAGGAGAAACAGCACTAAAACGGGAAAAGAATGGCTTTTGCTTGTTTTGCTGGTTGTGCTTATAAGACAGCCTTTCCCTAACAGCACAGTTTCTGAACTGCAAGTCTGGCGTCACCTGGGAAGGTCACTCGGGTTCCAGGTCTGGCGCTCAGCACTTCTGGAACAGTTTGGGTCAGCCTGCTCGAGTCAGAGTGGATTCAGTGTGACTGGTTTTCACGGAAGAATATCATAAAGGTCATAAACACTAAGAATTCTGAGTTATCTCTTTTTACTTGAAAATACTAATTTCTCATGAATAAAATATTCATATCTACCTAGACTACTCCTAGGGTTGGTAGGGGTCTTGGAAGATGGGATAGAAGTGGGAATGCCAGCTCAGGGGGGTGCAGGCCGGTCGGGGAATGGCAGGGAGCGCGGCCTTCAGCCCTGGACGAAGCCGGGGGCAGCCCCTCTGCCAGCGGGAGTGCCCACACTCAGGGCTCCGGCCAGAGAGCGAAGGCCTCAGGTAGTGTCTTCCCCTGTGGACGGTGTAACGTAAACACGACTGGACTTTTGCTTGTTGAACTTCCGTTTTCTACTCTTTAATCTATTGTGCCTTCATTTTATCCAGTCTTTACCCATTCTGGGTATAGTCTAGTTCAGTGGTCGGCAAACTCATCAGTCAACAGAGCCAAATATCAACAGTACAACGACTGAAATTTCTTTTGAGAGCCAAATTTTTTAAACTTAAACTACATAGGTAGGTACATTGTTATTAACTTAATTAGGGTACTCCTCAGCTGGCCTTTGCTAAAAACTCAAGGGGCCAAAGAGCCGCATGTGGCTCGCGAGCTGTGGTTTGCCGACCACTGGTCTAGTTGGTTGTTTCCACTTAAGCAGAACAGTAAGTGGAATTAAAGTGCTTGCCAATTCAGACATGTCAGTAAACACACACACACACACACACACACACACACACACACACGTACATATCTAACCTGTCTACTGATCTCAGGATTCTCCCAGACCACTTGCCTGGGCACAGATGATACAACTGGTGTGGGAAACACCAATGTGCCATGAATGCTCATTGAGCCTCTTGAATCCCCGCCCCCCAGTGTTATCACTAGAACCCTAACTCCCAAGAGTGAGCCTCCCGAGGTCACCTGGGACACCCTGGCTGTCTTTGGGGTACATGCTGCTGTCACTGTCTGGGGTGCCTTTGGCCCAGGCTAGAGCCACGCTTGCTGTCTCTGCAGCCCGAGGGCTCCATGCGGGAGCCGCCCCCTCCGTCGTCCCCGCCGGCAGACAGCACTGCTTCCCCACAGGGAATGAATGGGGCAAGAGTTTCTTCAACAAGAAGTGGAATCCTTCTCCCTTTCTCTGAGGCAGCTGTGCTCTCATTCCTTCAGCTCGGTTGTCAGGTGCCAGGCATGGCGTGCTTTCTTGCCCAGCCCTCCACCGTGGCCTGGCCCTCTGATGGCTCCAGCATGTGCTCCCAGTCGCACAGTTGGGGCCACAGAATGATTCAGGTCTACAAGTCTAGGGTGCTACCTCAGGATCAGAAATCCAGTCTACATGTACCGTATTTTCCGGCGTATAAGACGACTGGGCGTATAAGATTTTCCTGGGTTAAAAAGTCGTCTTATACGTCGGAAAATACAGTAGATGAATAATTTAGACAGAATCCTTGCACTATGAGTTAGGGAAAGGCAAGGAAAATAAAATCCAAATTTAAGAATATAGCCATTTGTCAGAGAAAGACAAATACTGTGTAATTTCACTTACATGTGGGATCTAACAAAACTGAATTCATAGATACAGAGAACAGAATGGTGGTTGCTAGAGGTTGCGGGGGAGCGGGGCGGTGAAGTGGGTGAAAGGGGTCAAAGGTCCAAGCTCCAGTTCTGAGATGAGTCAGTTCTGGGATGTAACGGACAGCATGGGACTAGAGTTAACAATACTTTATTGAGTATTTGAAAGTTGCTAAGAGAGTAGATCCTCATCACAAGAAAGAATTTTCTAACTGTGTATGGTGATGTTAACTAGATTTATTTCGCAATATATACATACTGGAGGCCCGATGCACGAAGATTTGTGCAAGAATGGGCCTCCTTCCCCTGGCTTCCAGACCGCCTTCGCTCTGGCCGGAGCCGCCTTTCCACCTTCCCACACTGCCCAGAGGCCCTGAGTGGCTGGGGTAGTGTGGAATGCCTGCGTCGTCGCCATGGCAACGGCGACACAAGCGTCCCACCCCATGCCCAGCTGCTCTGCACCTGCATATGCAAATTAACCCGCCAGCTTTGTTGGGTTAATTTGCATATTCACTCCTGATTGTCTGGTGGGCGTTGCGAACGTACGGTCAGTTAGCATGTTTCTCTTTTATTAGTGTAGATATCTGTTAAACACCTGAAAGTAATTCCATGTTATATGTCAGTTATTTATATATATAAAAGGCTAAGCAACCATTGCATCCGAAACAACCAAACGGACTACCAAACAGGCTGTGTGGGGTGACCAGGCCGGCAGGGGGATTAGTGAGGGGCGACCAAACAACTGAGTAGCAGGCTGCGTGGGGCTACCAGGCCCGCAGGGGGAGCAGTTGGGGGCGACCACGCCGGCAGGGGGTGCAGTAAGGGGCGACCAGGTTGGCGGGGGAGGGCACTAAGGGGCAACCAAGCCAGCGGGGGGGGGGGGCAGTTAGGGGCAATCAGGTAGGCAGGCAGGTGAGCAGTTAGGAGCCAGTGGTCCCAGATTGTGAGAGGGATCCTGATTGGAGAGGGTGCAGGCTGGGCTGAGGGACACCACCCCCCCCGCCCCGCACGAATTTCATGCACTGGGCCTCTAGTATCTTACTAAAATGTAATTTCTCTAAATATTAGTGCATTAAAAATAAATGTGTTTGTAAATATTAATGAGTATTTGGGGGCTATAATCTAAACATATATATTATAGGTATAGGCAGCTTGTCATTTTAAAAATTAAATACTAGACCTGTCTTTACTAATATACATGTGTCCTGGTCTATATAATAAACAATGCATTTAGAGTTACATTTTATTGATTTAGAAAATTTTATTAGCTTAGCAACATCTAACATCCCATCGACAGCTATTGGTGGATTTAATTAAGTTCACTTTGCTGTAAAAATAATTTTTGAACACTGGATTTTGAGCATTATAAAGTAACGATACTAAACATTAAGTGTCAGTTCCCACAAGTGTCTTCCAGAACAACATTCAGGTGTATTTGTCTCACTAGAACGTAAAAGTGTTGTGTATCTAGGGCTACTTTCCGTTTCCCGGAATATGATGTAAGCAACATGGTCATTTATTTGGGAAGCTGCGGTCCTTTTCACAAGGCTCATAGAAGACTGAAGACTTGATTTCAGGCGGCACACTGCCCTGATTTTATTTTTAGGGTGCTCTGCTCTGCTTCCTTTTCAGTCTTCCGTATAAAGAGTTTTTTGGTGGTGTCAGTGGACTGACTGTGGCGCAGTTTAGGAAGATCAACGGCTTTCCTAACGCCTTCTGGGGGTGGGGAGGAGAAGACGATGACCTTTGGAACAGGTATGTGGCGGTACGAACAGTTTCATAGCAGAGTGTTCCTATACCTTGTCTTCGTGTAGGGAGCTTGTACTTGGCTATCCCAAGACAAGATGCTTTGGGATGGAAAAGTTTTGAGATTCCTAAATCCTACTTTGTGTTTCTAAACCACCCCCCCCCCCCCACCCACCACCGCAAGAGGGCCTTCCGAAATTATTGACAACACACCCATTAGAGCCGTGGTCGGCAAACAGCGGCTCGCGAGCCACATGCGGCTCTTTGGCCCCTTGAGTGTGGCTCTTCCACAAAATACCACGGCCTGGGCGAGTCTAGTTTGAAGAAGTGGCATTAGAAGAAGTTTAAGTTTAAAAAATTTGGCTCTCAAAAGAAATTTCAATCGTTGTACTGTTGATATTTGGCTCTGTTGACTAATGAGTTTGCCGACCACTGCCTTAGAGCATTCTTTTGCATTTTAAATTGAACTCATATCATCAGTGTTTATGTCAGATTTTATGTTCTCATTTGCATGTGTGCTGTTGCAGGGTTCACTATGCTGGGTATAATGTAACGAGGCCAGAGGGAGACTTGGGAAAATACAAATCGATTCCTCACCATCATCGGGGTGAAGTCCAGTTTTTAGGACGGTAAGTTTAACATCCTCCTCAGAGACCATGTTCCCGAATTATTTAATGTGTGGAAGCTTTAAAATACACGCTGCACCCAAAAAAACCTTCCGAGGGGCATTTCCTGTCGATGCCACTTTTTATATAGAAGCAAAGCGTTCTTGTGCTTGTTTTGAAGAGATACACATATATCTGCACACACATCTATTTCTGTTCTATTCAAGAGCCCAGTTCACTCGTTATACTAAAAAAGCATTTTCTTAGCAAAAAAACACAACACATTTTTTCCCTTAAGGGTGTCTAGGGCATAAGGGTGCAGAATCATTTTTTCAGGTGGCATTTTGAGCCTCGTAATGATGCTCACTTAGAACGATGGTGTAAAGAGGTGTTTCATTAGGTTTGAGAACAATTGTATAGCGCATTAAGTGCGTTCATTCATCAGGATGACCTTGAGCTTTCTCCCCATCAGTTTTTCTCTTTTGGATGTGTTTCTCTTACTTTCCCTTTTCCTCTCCAACACCCTAGATACAAGCTGCTGAGGTATTCGAAGGAGCGCCAGTACATCGACGGGCTGAACAATTTAGTCTACGTGCCCAGCATCCTGGTGGACAGGCTGTACACAAACATCTCCGTAAACCTCACGCCAGCGCTGGCGCCCATCGAAGACTATTGAAGACGTCGCTCCACGGCAGCCTAGACGGCGATGCTGATCATAAGCGCGGGGTGCGCTCTTACAGGGGGTCAGTGGGTGGACGTGTCCCGGGCCCGTCATGTAGAGGAGCCGGCAGTCCTGGGGGACCACAGTGTGGGGTTGTCTACGGCAGCCTCCTCCCTCCCATCCCGAGACGCCCCCCCCTCCCGCCCCCCATTTAGCGCTGCAGAGACCAGGTGCCATCGCTAAGACTGGAGGTTGAGAGCGTCCTGCAAAGAAAGACATTTTTATACTGAAATCTATAATTTAACTCAAGAGAATGCTTTATTTCTGTCGAAACAGACTTTGTACATAGGGGATGTACATGGATGTGTTTCAGTTGTTGAACAGTAAGACGTGTTGCAGTTTTGCATGTAATGGCTTATGCCTTTATTGGGCTTTTATAAACATTTTTTATTTGCATGGAACAAACAGTGTACATTTATGAAACTGAACAAAGGTTAGCCCCTGGGTGACATGAAGGAACTGTCAATAATGACAGCCGACGACTGCAGGAAACTGTTACCCTGGTTTTGAGCTTTCGGCCTCCAGCCTCCGTGCGGGGAGAAGTCAGCTTTCCCCGGGCCCCGAGGGCGGGAGAAACGGCTTCGGCCGCCTTCCTTCCTGCCAGGATTGCCCGCGTTTTTAGGGGAAAAAATATTGCTTGCAATCTCATCAGATTTTGCTAAATCACAACCATAATGTTGATGCATATTGCATGACTAATGCCAAGAAAAATCTTAAAAGTTGTGGTGTGACATGAGACCCAGGACCTCTTCATGTTAAACGCTTTCCATGTACCTCTTGGTGTAAGTGTCAGGGATTTTGTGCCTCAGAAAATGTGCCCAGTGTTGTGTGTGTTTGCACACTTTTTTGTTTGTTGGTTTGTTTTGGTAAATAGTGAATAGCACTTTTATTATTTCCAGTTCAGAAGAGCCAAAAACTTTTTTAGTTTAAAAAAAAATCAAAACAATTTTTTAAAAGAATGTGTTCTATGGAAAAACCCAATAGTACCTATAATATACAAATGAATTATACTATTAGATAAGAAATGAAATGTTATATTTTTATGAAGATAAATGCTTAGTAGGTAGAAAATAAATTGTAAGTTCAATTCTCAGACTCATAGAATTCAAGTTTGGAAGGCATTCTTTTTCATCTTGCCCAATTTCATTCAAACTGTATTATTTTTTTCCACTTTTAAGAAATTACATCTCTGGTGTTAATTATTAAAATTTCCTCACTAAAAGCATAATTTAATAGAATTATATTCTGACACATAGTCAGCTATTTAAATATGTTGATGTTATAAGGCACATCTCAGAAAACAGGTCTTATTACCTGACATCAAGTATATTACTTTATCTTAAATTTGGATGAAGTTTTTAGGGCAAAATCAAACAATATTTTTACTTTGGAAATTATCAATTATTGTTAACCAAAGATTCGTTAAATATCTTAAGGTATTTTCACAAATTCAAAACAAAAAATTGTTTATCTATACAGTGAATCTTTAACAACAATGAGGAACAATAGAAATCTGTATTTGAGAGATGTTTGGATAACACTCAGAGATTGTTCACCTAAAAGAGAAATATGGTATTTATCTCAGGTTGTAAGTTTAATTTTTCAAGTTGGCATTTTCTATGGCAATATTGGTAACAAATTATCACCAACAAAATCACAAAATAAGTGAATTTCTTGCACTTTTAGAAAAAGGATAGCTCTCTGTTTTGATACAAAACAGAGTTTTTCCACATTTTTTTCTTAGAAGTATTTCCAAAATATTGGTCTCTAATTTTTTTTTTTGCTTGTACTGAAAATAGTGAATAACCAAACTGCTGAAAGTAAATTTGTTCTTAATTTGTCTATCTGTTCATTTTCTGTCTCTCATAGTCAATGTAGTTTAATTCAATGAAATGGACGAAAGTAAATTAGGAAGTTACCATTTGTTGAACACTAACAAGATAGTTGGGGCATAGGAACATAATTAATCCATAAAAATAATTAAAAATATTTTAGTTGTGGGGGAAATTAGGACTGTTTCTGAGTCTTATTAGGAAATCATATATTTTTTTAATGTGGAGCTGCCCACATTTTGAAATCTTTTTATTTTGGTATACATTTTATAGTTTCAAGAGAACTCAGTTCTACTAGTACCTGCCTTATTTTTTTGGATTAAGTCTAATAGTAATTTTTGTTTTAGGAGTGGGCCATGAATATTTTGCTTTTTTCAGTTTTGAATATGGCATGTCATTCTGTGAAAAACATCTTATTAGTTGGCTTTTTGTCTTTTTTATTTTTTATTTTGCTTTTTCACTGCAGACTTAAAATTGATTTTTGCCTATAATCATTTATATGTTTCAACAAAAGTGACAGAGTTTTGCCCAATTATCTTTATTATCGGAAAATACTATTAAATCTATTCCACAAGACTAACAAATATCTTGCAAATGCAAACAATCTTCTTGATAGCTTTGTTTGGTGGCTATATTAGTGAAATGTGTTCTTACCTACGCTGTCAGGTGGGATGCTCGGCATGCCTACGGAAAAGCACTACTTCATTTCTAAACAAATCAAGTCAGGCAAGTGCAACCCTTTCTAAAATGAAGACGTCCTCTGATAACTTCATCATTGTATTTCTTAATCTCAAAATCGAGAAGCATTCATATGTGGACATATGAGTTATTACAAGGTCCCTCTGGCACTGCTGGGAAAGGAACGGTGCCTTCATCTAGAGAAAGTAACAGTGATTAATGAGCCTGTTTTCTTAAGATATATTTTTATTGATTTCAGAGAGAGGGAAGAAGAGGGAGAGAAACATCAATGATGAGAGAGGATCATTGATCAGCTGCCTCCTGCACGCCCCCTGCTGGGGATCCAGCCTCCAACCCGGCATGTGCTCTGACCAGCAATTGAACTGTGAACTCCTGGTTCGTAGGTCGATGCTCAACCATTGAGCCACACTGGCCGGGCTAATGGGTCTATTTGTAGAAAAAGGAAAAGTGTCCACATTTGCTGTAACATTGTATCAAATTCATAGTGAAGATAGTCATTTAAATCTTGCCAAAAATTAGGGTTCAATGAATATTTTTTAAAAATTAAATTTTTGTTAGTATTTTGTGAAAAGGTGTTCAGCAAGAAAATCTTACAATATTATGTAAATACAAAATTATGCATTAGAAACTAGCTTATACTTCTTTCCCAGCCAAGAGATTAATATCCACTTTAAAACAAAATGGGAAAATATGTAATACAATATTCTCCCTCTTTTGCAGGCTACATATGAGAGAAAGCAGAGTTTGTGTTGTTTTGTTTGGTGTTTGCTTGTCTTTCTTTATGTATCTTTTTTTCATATTAGCACTCAAGATTTATTGTCTTGTATTTGCAAGTATGCCAGTTGAGAGAACTAAAATGGCCATAGTGGTGTTTATCAGAAAGAGAAAGTATACCTAAGATTTGTTTATTTATTAAGATCCAAAAGGCTTTTACATAAAATGCACTGAATTAAATGCTAGTCATTTCTTGTATTCTTTTTTTTTTTTTTTTGCTTCTCATGGAAATGTTTGTACTTTTTTATCATTGTCTTTTATGAAATATAATATTCTGAAGACTTTGTGTGATGGTGTACTCATTTTCTCTTGGGAACTTTTTTGGGGTTATCTGGGTTTTCCATTGTTGTTGTGTTTATGTTTTCCACATAAAAAAGGTCCCACAAAGAGAAAGGTAAGGAACTGTGCTGTATGCTGATTATCGATCTTCCTCTGGTGGGTGTGACGCCGCACTGTAACACTGTATGATGTTACCTTGGGGACGAGTGCTGGGGAACAGGTACAGGGATCTCTGAATTATTTCTTACAACAGCATGTGAGGCTACATTCCTTCAACTGGAAACATTTCATTTAAAAAGAGGCAAGAGCCTGGCCAGCAGTGTGGCCCAGTGGTTGAGCATCCACCTATAAACCAGGAGGTTCACGGTTTGATTCCTGGTCAGGGCACATACCGGGGTTGCAGGCTCCATCCCCAATGGGGGGTGTGCAGGAGGCAGCTGATCAGTAATTCTCTCTCATCATTGATGTTTCTGTCGCCCTTCCTCTCTGAAATCAATAAAATATGTTTTTTAAAAAGAAGCAAAGAGTCCTGTATGCAAGATGACCAGCTCCACTCACAGTGAGAGACATGCAGATGAAAATCGGAAGTACCCGTTCTGGCTTATCTTACCTTATAATAGAGAAACATGCAAATTGACCGCACCTCCGCTATGCCCATGATTGGGCCGGCAGGAGGCTGGGGGCGGGACTTCGGATGGCATATCCGCCGTTTAGAAGATCAAGATGGCGGTGCCCAGTGGCCGGGCCCATGCCGCCACTTCCCGGGGTGCCTGGGGCGATCGGCACCCCGGGGGGCGTGGCCGGACCCATGCCGCCACTCCCCGGGGTGCCTGGGGCGATCAGCACCCCGGGGGGGCATGGCCGGGCGATCGGCACCCCGGGGGGCGTGGCCGGGCCCATGCCGCCACTCCCCGGGGTGCCTGGGACAATCAGCACCCGGGGGGCGTGGCCAGGCGATCGGCACCCCGGGGGGCGTGGCCGGACCCATGCCGCTGCTCCCCGGGGTGCCTGGGGCGATCAGCACCCCGGGGGGCGTGGCCGGACCCATGCCGCCGCTCCCCGGGGTGCCTGGGACGATCAGCACCCCGGGGGCGTGGCCAGACCCATGCCGCCGCTCCCCGGGGTGCCTGGGGCGATCAGCACCCCGGGGGGGCATGGCCGGGCGATCGGCACCCCGGGAGGCGTGGCCGGACCCATGCCGCCGCTCCCCGGGGTGCCTGGGACGATCAGCACCCCGGGGGCGTGGCCAGACCCATGCCACCGCTCCCCGGGGTGCCTGGGGCGATCAGCACCCCGGGGGGCGTGGCCGGGCGATCGGCACCCCGGGGGGGCGTGGCCGGACCCATGCCGCCACTCCCTGGGGTGCCTGGGGCCATCCGGGTCGATTGGCCACCTGGGGGGGCTTGGCCGTGCCCATCCCGCCCCTCCCGCAGCTCCCGGGGGTCCCAGGGGCCGAGGCTTTCCGGGCCTTGGGCACCAGTGGGCAGCCTGCACGGATCGCAGGAAACCACTGGGGGTCGGCTCCTGCGATCCTTAGCAAGGATGTTCGTGCCGCGGAGCCCAAGGCCACCGGCCGGGGCCAAGCCCCGACCCTGAAAAAGGCAGAAGGCGGTGGCCACAGCCAAGGCCTGGGTCCCTGGTGCCGGCAGAAAACTGGTGCAGGCAGCCAGGTGAATGAAGGTCTATTGCACGAATCTTCGTGCAAACGGGCTACTAGTCTGATTAGTAAAAAGCCCAGAATTTCACTGCAACTCTCAGTGAGGTTGTCCAGCTCAGGTGCTCATACAAAGGGAGGAATTAGCCACAAGATGACCAAGGCATGCATGCTCTGTCCCGGAAATCCTTCCGTGGGCTTCTACCCTCACATGGGTGATGCATATATGCAGACAAGTTCTTTGGTTGATCTCTTCCCACCCACCCTCCCCCACCTTCCCTCTGAAGTTCAAAAGTCTGTTCCATGCTTCTATGTCTCTGGATCGATTTTGTTTATAAGTTTATTTTGTTCATTAGATTCCACATAAGAGTGAGATCATGTGATACTTATCTTTCTGTGATTGGTTTATTTCGCTTAGCATAATGCTCTCCAGATCCATCCATGCTGTTGCAAATGGTAAGAGTTCTTTCTTTTTTTACAGCTGCATAGTATTCCATTGTGTAGATGTACCTTAGTTTTCTAATCCGCTCATCTGCTGATGGGCACTTAGGCTGTTCCAAATCTTAGCTATGGTGAATTGCGCTGCTATGAACATAGGGGTACATATATCCTTTCTGACTGGTGTTTCAGATTTCTTAGGATATATTCCTAGCAGTGGGATCACTGGGTCAAATGGGAGTTCCATTTTTAGTTTTTTGAGGAAACTCCATCCTGTTCTCCACAGTGGCTGCATCAGTCTGCATTCCCACCAGCAGTGCACGAGGGTTCCCTTTTCTCGGCATCCTCACCAGCACTTGTCCTTTGTTGATTTGTTGATGGTAGCCATTCTGACAGGTGTGAGATGGTATCTCATTGTCGTTTTGATTTGCATCTCTCGGATGATTAGTGACTTTGAGCATGTTTTCATATGTCTCCTTGCCTTTTGTATGTCCACTTTGGAGAAGTGTTTATTTAGGTCCTTTGCCCATTTTTAAATTGGATTGTTTGTCTTCCTTTTGTTAAGTTGTATGAGTTCCCTGTATATTTTGGAAATGAACCCCTTACCGGGCATTTTTACTGGGAGTTCAAGTCTTTGTTAAATGAAGCTTTTTCCGTTGTAACCCTTAGAGTATGGCTTCTATTTCTTTGTTTTGTTGTTGTTGTTTTTAAATTGCTTTTCTCTGAGACAATAGAGTGCAGACTCTCAGGGGGTCCAGTTTCAGAGTGAGTTGGATTGGAGGAGCTGTGGGTATTCTGGAACAGTCTCCCAGAGACCTGGCCCTCCTCGTCCCTGTGCGGAGGTCCTGGGAGGCTGACTTGGGCCGTTCGGGTTTGGGAACCAGTAAATGCAGGACATTCTCAGCACTTGGGTTTCGGGGCTGCCTGACATTGGAAGCACTTGGGGAGCTTGTTAAACTATAACCCCGCTTGAGTTACACCTCCAGAGAACTGAGCTCATTGGTGTGGGTATGGGTCTTCCTCAAAATATTTCCAACGGACTCTAAAATGCAGCTAAAAAATAAATTAATAAAATAAAATAAAGTAAAATGTGGCTAAGATGGAAAAGCACAGCAGTAGATACTGCCCACGCCTTCCAGGTGGCCTGCAGCTGGTGCAGATTCCCGGACTTTTCAAACAGGTGCAGAGCTTGGTCCAGGCCTGGTTATTTGAGTCCCTGGTTCTCAAAGTGTGTGGGGCCAGTGGAAGCAGCGTCTCCGGGGCGCGTGGTAAATGCCTGTTCTCAGGCCCTGGCCAGGCGCCTGTATCAGAAACTCTGCGTGCGGCCCAGGGCTCTGCCTGCCCACAAGCCCTCCAGCTGACTCGGACGCATACTGCAGTCTGGCAGCCACCGCTGGAGGCCACAGCAGGCCCCGGTGGACCCTGTGGAGTTGGCCTTGGTCCATGCCTCTCACCCTCCCCGTGTGGGCTCGTTAACTGTAGTTTCAGTGAAAAAGGTGAAGACTAATAACAGACCATTTAATCAGTTATTCTCACAAGTTTGTTTGTTTTTTAAAAAAATATTTTGTAGGATAAGTGGTCAGTTCATAGAGTTTCACTAGATAAAATATTGTACCTATTACATGTCCACAATGGACCAAGTACTTAGAAAATATCCTATATAATAAAAGCCTAATATGCTAAGTGTCTGGTCATCCGTTCAACCAATCAAAGCATAATATACTAATGATATGCTAAGGCCGCTCAGCTGCTCACTATGACATGCACTGATCACCAGGGAACAGATAGTCAACCGGTCAACCAGTCGCTATAACGTGCACTGACCACCAGGGGGCAGATGCTCCAACCAGTAGGTTAGCTTGCTGCTGGGATCCAGCCGATCAGGACTGAGCGAGACGAGCCGGACACGCCCTGAGCCTTCCCACGGTCCCTCCCTGTCTGGCCAACCTCCCGTGTCCCTCCCAGGCCCTGATGGTGCACTGGTGGGGTCCCTCGGCCTGGCCTGTGCCCTCTCACAATCCGGGACCCCTTGGGGGATGTCGGAGAGCTGATTTCGGCCTGATCCTACAGGCCAGGCCGAGGGACCCCACTGATGCATGAATTCCATGCACCAGGCCTCTATTTATTGATACAATAAGTATATATATTCATTGATTTCAGAGAGGAAGGGAGAGGGAGAGAGAGATAGAAACATCAATGATGAGAGTAATTGATCAGAGGCATGCCCCACACTGGGGATCGAGCCCACAACCTGGGCATGACCTCCTGGTTCATAGGGTTCGAGGTTCAACCACTGAACTATGCCAGCGGGGCAGGATCAAGCACTCTCTGAGCTCTTTCCATGTAATACCTCCTGATTGGTCCTCACAGCCGTCTGAAGGAGTGGCAGGAAGGACCGCTTGGAAGCCACAGGAGAGAGGTTCAATGGCAGAAGAGAAAAAGCTGAATGCTAGGCCCGGCTGCCCGTTCCGATGAAACAGGACATGGGGTGATTATGGAATAAGGAGCAGTGAAGGGAAATTTCCTAAACCCTAGACATGTACAGGCCGCATAAAAACTTTTCTGGAAATATTTCCTGACTTTAAACTTTAATCTCAAAGAAACTCAACAATTTATTGAAGTTTTAAAAAATGAACAGCGAACATTGGTTGTCCTACAGACTGCACTTTGAAGGGTTTTTGCTGCTTCTAAGTTGCAAAGAAGAAGGTGTTGCTTTCAGACTCTGCTTTTGTAAGGGACTAAAAGCTGTCCAGTGGCTTATTCGTATGCAGTGGAGGACGTCACTGAGAAATAACAATTTTTAGTAGCTATTTATCCCTTCCCCCTTTTCCTCCCTCCCCTCTCCCCTCTTCTCCTTCTCCTTCTCCCTTTCCTTCTCTCTCTCCCCCCCCCCCCACTCTCTCTCTCTCCAATGCTCAGATCATTTCCTTAAAAAGAGACCCCGAGTCTCCATTCATTCTTGTGGCTCAGCACGTGGCGCAGAGAGGTGCTCAGCAGTGTGTGTGGAATAAAGCCAGTGCCGTGCGCGGCCTGGAACGAACCTGTGCCGGAGCTTTGCCAATGTGGCTCTCCGGTGAGCCTCGGCGGCTCTCCCCGAGCCCCGCACTGCGTTCCCACGGGGGACGGAGCGACCCTGGTGATGTGCGTGACCCCACAAGATGCAGCAGTTCTCCAGGAGGCTCCACATGGTATCCCACCGTGAGAGAGAAGCTGGGGGTTCCCTCTGGGTGAGCCACTATAGAACCCTGGGCACCCCTCAACTGAACACCGTGGCAGAGAGGAGACTGCTGGCTTATTGGGGTGCAGTGGGCGCCTCACCCCCCCCTGGCGCTCAGGGGAGAGCATTTCCGTGGCCACTCGCCACGTGGTGGGAGAGGAAGGGATGGAGAGGATGCTGGCAACGTGGCTGCAATGCCCGTTACAGAGCTTTCATGGACGGAGTGTGTGTTTTCCTCTAGAAACCCCGGGCAAGAAGGGCCTTGACTGCTGGCAAAGCCCCAACTTCCCGGGGGGCCCCCACTCCCTGTGTAGGACCCGGACCCCAGCAGTGCCCGCCCAGGCAGGGCTCCCACCCCCTGCTGCTGCTCTGGGGGGGGGGGGCCTGGGACAGCGGAGGGTCTCAGCCTTTCAGAGCCCCCCGAGGGTTGGTGTCATGCTGAATGATGGGGCTCCTTTGTTCTGTGGCCCCGCCCTAGGCAGAAGGCCATTTTAATAGCCTCTATTTTAAAAAATATATATATTGTATTGATTTTTTTACAGAGAGGAAGGGAGATAGTTAGAAACATCGATCAGCTGCCCCCTGCACACTCCCTACTGGGGATGTGCCCGCAACCAAGGTACATGCCCTTGACCGGAATCGAACCTGGGACCCTTGAGTCCGCAGGCCGACGCTCTACCCACTGAGCCAAACCGGTTTCGGCTAAATAGCCTCTATCGTTAAACATCCTGGGTGACTCAGGTCTTGAAATCAGCTCCAGGGCCCAGAAGCTGCCAGCTCCCCTGCTCCCCAGCCCCTGGCCCGGTTCCTGTCTGGGGGGGTCCCGGGGCCAGGGCTCACCTCTGTGTGGGGGAACACCCCCCAGCAAACCCAGGGGCTTGCCAGGGCTCAGATGAGAACCCCTGGCCTGCTCAGAGCCTCCCTCCTCCACCCGCTGAGAAAGCATTGATGGAGCTCTCCTGTGCGCTGACCCTGCCTTCCAGATGCTGGGAAGTTGATTCCAACGTTTTCCCAGGGCATATTCCGAGGGGGGCGGTGGATCGAGTGCATCGGCCCGCTGAGTCTCCATCGTGCCAGCCTCGAGGGCTCTCCCTCCGCCCCCCTCATCGCCACATCGAGGCTCAGACCCAGCCCACAGCCTCTGGCCTCTGGGGAGTGACATCCGAGGAGCGACAGCGGGTGGGGGCGGCTGAGCAGGGAAGCCCCCCATCTCAAGTGGTTATGTGAGCAGCCTGCCTGTCACCCTCTCTCCTCGCTGCTGACAGTGGCCCCGGAACAGACCTCCGGCGTCTGCGGTGACTGCCAGGGATGCATGACCATCTGCCTGGGCTTTGCATGACCTGGGCAGTTCTAACCCACAGAGAATGGAGAGCCGGGGGAACGGAATTGAGTCTAAGCTTATTTCCAGGTTGAAAGGCAGTGAGAAGTAATGGTGCTGCGGGAGGGGGTGTTCTCTGAACTGTGCGGTAACAGGAAGGAACAGGCTGTAAAACTGAGAGTTTGGCCCGGCTGGTGTGGTCAGTGGTTGAACACCGACCTATGAACCAGGAGGTCATGGTTCGATTCCAGGTCAGGGCACACGCCTGGGTTGCAGGCTTGATCCCTGGCTGCAGGGGGAGGGGAGGGCGTGCAGGAGGCATCTCTCTCATCATTGATGTTTCTCTCTCTCTCCCTCTTCCTTCCTCTCTGAAATCAATAAAAATACACTAAAAACAAAAACTGAGGGTTTGGGTGAGAAATAAAAATCCCTAGGAAGGGCTACCTCCTTGGACAGAGTACAATTTAAGGCATAAATGCTCCAGATTTCATTATTTGACAGGTGTATCCAAATACCAGGAAGAATTTTAGTATTAGTGAGTTTTGTGTTCCGCCCGTCTGTGTATACACAATGCCAACTTCCAAGGCATGAGGTTGAAAACTGGTTTGATTTCATGTCATTTACATCTCAACAAAGCTGGGGGGAAAAGTTCATGCCTAAAAAGACCATCACGGCAAACCCCTAGACTTGGGTTTGACCGTGGGCACCATGGCCTACCCACGCTGAAGCGGCAGTAATCATCACAGCTCTTCTCTATTGGTCCCCCCCTCGCAGGGTGACATTTTAGCCACTCTCTTCTCCTGAGGTCCCTGGGAAATGGATAAAACGCGATGAAGATCCCTCTAGCTGCGGGGAAGGAAGAGACGCCTCTGTTTCTGATTAGTGTGAAAGGCCTTGAACGGGCCGAATGAACATATTTATCTTCTGGGCAGAGAGCGCAGGGCCGACTGGAGGCCACCAAGGCCGCTCGTGTTCCTGGCAGGATCTCCTTATTAGCATCCATCACTGTTGCCAGGCTTTAGCGAGCAGTTCCTCACTGACCAGATTAACCGGGAGCCCACACACTCCTGCGACAAATCTGCTTATCCTCTGCCTCTCCCGGCTTCCCAACGCTTTCGGCATGGCTTTGAGCAAATACTTCACTGTCTGGATCTCAGCTTTCTTATCCCCCCGCAAAGCCTCCCAAACCCAACATTCCCAACCACTGGCCCATTTCCTGTCTGTTGGGGGTGGTTTGATTCTACAACCTGAACCTAAAGTACCCATCCCAAATTCTGCTCCACCCCCCACCACGCCCATGATTTTTCAACTTTCAGCTTCTTACAACCTAGTTCCCACCCTCTGTTTTGCAATCACACTAACCTCCACCAAGGTATCTTGGCTGATGTAGTTTCCTACAACTTAACTATTCCTCCATTGGTCACATGTACTTTTCAAGTACAACTTGTGGTATCTGTAAGATTACAAGCCTATATAATAAAGAGCTAATATGCTAATTAGACCGAACAGCAGAACGACCATCCGGATGACCGTCTGAAAGGTTGCCGGGGCTGTGAGGGCTGGCCGAGGCTGCGAGGAGCTGCGAGGGGCTGCGAGGGGCTGTGAGGGCTGAGCCCCTTGCACGAATTTCATGCACCAGGCCTCTAGTATTAAATAAAGAACCCTCCTGTAGAATATGGCTAACTGATGTGGACATGTCATCCCCAAAAGAGGCTCAATTGGCCAATAAACATAAGACAATATCTTCAGCATTGCTAAGTAAAAAGAAAAGGAATACAAATAAGTATTAAATGTAAATCTGACATTTAGAATGGCAAGAGATGTCAGTAAAGACAAACCCAGGATTAAATGTTGAAGACTCCCATAGGAGGTTTATTAGTTTCCCAGGACTGCAAGTACCACAAGTTAGGTGGCTTAAAATAACAGCAATTTATTGTCTTGCTGTTCTGGAAATTAGAAGTTCAACATCAAGGTGTCAGCAGAGCCACCCTCCTTCTGAAACTTGCAGGGGGGCGTCCTTCTGTCCATCTTGATGTTCTTGGCTCGTTGCCGCGTCCTCTGCCTCTGCGATCACGTGGCCTTCTCCCGATGTGTCTGTGTCTGCCCTTCCCCCTTTGAGGACCCCGTCATATGGGAGTAGAGCCCACCCGCATGACCTCATGTTCACTAACTACATCCGCTAAGACACTTTCCGAATAATGTCACAATCACAGGTATGAGGTGCTGGGATTTCAAAAGATCTTTTTAGGGGTCACGACTCAACCCATAACAGTGGCCACGAAAGGGCATAAGCCAGGATATTAACACGGAACAACACAGGACAAAGGAGAAAAGGGCCGTCTCAGCGGCAGCAGCCTGGACAGAGAACCAGCAGGAACCAGAAAGCACATCTCATTTGATGCCAAGATGCTGCGGCACAGCTTGCAGAGGGCGGAGGAGGGGCAGGAAGGAGGGAGAGGCCCAGCATTAAACTGGAACTCAAACTGAGTTGATTTCCATGGACAACAATTAAGTTTGCTGACAGGAAGTGGAGGTTGGGAAGTTAAATTCAATTCTGACACACGGATAAATGAAAGCTTCATGTTTTCAGACTGCTTGGGTAATAAAAGTCCCTAGCTATTTAATAGCAGCCACATGGGAAAGTAGCATTTTATAAACAGGCAGGTCAGAGACCAATATAATCACGGCAGGTATTAGATTAAATCTTATGAAAGTGCCATTATCTGATCATTTAATTTACAAAAATGGCCACTGGATTTGCACTCACTCAATGTACACGGGAGAAGGGCCTGCTAGCCTCACGCAACAGAATCAGAGGCACTGATTTCACTCCCTGTATTTGAAAGCTCGGTTCATAAAGAGTCCGAACCCACATCCCACTCTTTTGAAATGTCTTACTCTCTCTCCACAGCTGGCTGAGCACGGCAACACTTTAGATGTGAACTTGGAGGAAAAGGGAAAATTGTTCTGTGTATGGCCTAAGCCTGGGGCCTGCTGCATCCTGGCTGGAGAGGAGGCACAGACGTGATGGGGTATGACCACTGACAAGGTTCCCATCCGGGGATCCATGTTGCAGCTCTAACAGGGGCAGGAAAAGCCCCCCTCCGCCCGCCCCCCTCCGGTGGTGGAGATGCTGTGGACCAACACAGATGAGTGCTTTTTCCCAGGATGTGGGGCTGTTCCCAGAAGTGACTCCCAGCCAGGGACCACATGGCTCAGCGCATCTGAAACCAGACCATGTAACTATTTCTGGCGAGTGAAATGTCACGGGGAGTCACGTGTGGCGCTTCAGCAAGAGGGGCTAATGCCGTACACTGTCTCCTTCCTTCCGGTCTGCGGATTAGGGGGCTTTAGATTTGAATTGGGAGGAAAATGGAAAGATGGTTTTGTTTATGAACATTGAGGCCTAAGCCTGGGGTCCGACCCAAGTTTTCCTGCTGCATCCTGGCTAGAGATTGTGCACAAATTCAAATCCCTTTAAGCCACAGAGTAAACCAAACGGGGCCTGAGTCACCCCTGGAGGAGAGCCACGCCGAGAGTCACAGACCAAGCACCTCTGCTGGGACCGGCCTGCGTGAGAAGGGAACTTGGTGTTTGCTGAGCCACAGCGATATGGGCTGCTCTAGCAGCATCACCTCGCCCACCCTAACCCCCTACACTTCAGTATCCTGAATCCCTATCTGTCGCCTCAGCTCACCACCATGTTTCCCGGGCCTCCCTTGCAATCTGTTCTCTCTCCCTGGAGCACCTCCTTGCTTTTTGACCTGAAAAACCGCCAGCATTCAGGCGAAGTGACATTTATTCCGCGTCCGACTTCTTCATGCCGTTTGCAGCTCCTTCTCCTACCCCTGCTGTGCCTTGTGCCAGACTCTGCCAGGCCCTGTTGACACAGTTACCTTCGCAAAAGAATGGGAGCTCTTTCAAAGCAAGCACTCGATCTTACTCCCTATGTGCAGAGCCTAACTAGGCCTCTGTAGCCACCTGTCAGTACACGGAGCTGGATCCGCCTGAGTGGAGGGGGTGGAGAGGGCTCTCTGAGCATCCCTCAGTGCCGGGGAGGGGTTGCAGTTGGTCTGAATGGACCAGAGGGCTCCCTCACTGCTGGTCTGTCCGGGTGGGGCTGAGCTATTCCTGAACCCAGGACGCACTGGAAGGAAAAGCGCCGAGGGAAAAGCAGGCCCTGGGAATGTGTCTTTTGCTGCTCACCTGAGGCTGAAGGACAGTACGGCCCTCTCATGTTGGGAATGTGTGATTTCGATGGCTGCTGACCATGCTGTGTGTGTGCTTAGCTTGAAAGACAATGAACTGATGAACAAAATACATCCAGAGACATGGAGTCATGGAACAGACTGTGGAACCTCAGAGGGAAGATGGGGAGGGTGGGTGGGTGGGAAGAGATCAACCAAAGACCTTGTCTGCATATGTGCATAACCCATGGGCACAGACAGAAGGGTGGTGAGGGCCTGGGGGGGGGGGTGGTGGGGAGGGTAGGTTAGAGGAGGTCAATGGGGGGAGGGGAGGGGACTATGTAATACTTTCACAATAAAGATAAAAAAAAAAACAGGGAAAGGAAGGGAGGGAGGAAGGGAGGAAGGAAGGAAGGAAGGAAGGAAGGAAGGAAGGAAGGAAGGAAGGAAGGAGAAAGGGAGGAAGGGAGGGAGGGAGGGAGGGAGGAAGGAAGGAAGGAAGGAAGGAAAGAAGGAAGAAGAAAGGGAGGAAGGAAGGGAGGGAGGGAGGGAGGAAGAAGGAAGGAAGGAAGAAAAGAAGGAAGGAAGGAAGCCAATGGAAATGTAGGTATCCCTCAGAGTTCGGCCAGAGACTTTTTGGGCTCCTCTGCTTCTCTGCACAATTTGGAAAATCGTTTGAGTACAATGGGAAATAACACACGTGCCACTGGAGGGAGAAGTGCTTTAATAAGAACGTTTACTGCCTCTGCCTGGGCTCCTGGCATCGCCTGTGAAGTGAGGGCACTGCTGCAATGGAAGTGGGACGCGGCCGCCTGCTCCTCTCCCTCGGGGGCGCCTCACTCCTTGGGGGTGCCCACCAGGGCGGTGGTGGAGTAGGAGTAGGGGCTCAGCAGCGCCGCGATCGTGTACCGCCGCGGGCCCGAGTCGTTGGCCGCGAACACCACCTGCGGAGAGAGCAGCACGGGTTCCAGCGGCCCCGCCGGCAGCCCCAGGCCGGGCCCCTGCGCCCCGGGTAAGGCCTCTCCGCACTGTTTCCTTGGGGGACGGACGGGACGGAGGGCGAACATCCAAACGCGTCCGCACGCTCACGGTCCGGCCTGGGCAGCCCCCGGAAGAGGTCTTCTCAGCGGCCTGGCTCATCAGCTGTTTCCTATGCAAAGTCACGCTGGGAGTCACGTGGCCCTGCCTGCCGGAGGGAATCCCAGAGTGCCTAGCGGCTGTCCCAGAATGCCTAGCGGCTGTCCCAGAAAGAACGCCTAGCAGCTGTCCCAGAATGCCTAGAGGCTCTCCCAGAATGCCTAGCGGCTGTCCCAGAATGCCTAGCGGCTCTCCCAGAAAGAACGCCTAGCAGCTGTCCCAGAATGCCTAGCGGCTGTCCCAGAAAGGACGCCTAGCGGCTGTCCCAGAATGCCTAGAGGCTCTCCCAGAATGCCTAGCGGCTGTCCCAGAAAGGACGCCTAGCGGCTGTCCCAGAATGCCTAGCGGCTGTCCCAGAATGCCTAGCGGCCGTCCCAGAATGCCTAGCGGCTGTCCCAGAAAGGACGCCTAGCGGCTGTCCCAGAATGCCTAGCGGCTGTCCCAGAATGCCTAGCGGCCGTCCCAGAATGCCTAGCGGCTCTCCCCGCCGGGTTTTGGGAAGACGAGGGGAGAGCACGCAGACACTGGCGCTCACTGGCGGAGGCCTGGAGGACGCAGACTCCGAGGCCTGGGCTGTCGGGCTGGAAGGGGACCCTCCGGCTCACAGGTAAGCGCCCCGGCCCCGCATCCATCGGGGTGCTCGCTCCTGGTGGCTTTGCTCCCGCTCTTCCTCGGCCCGCTCCGCCGGAGCCCCGTGTGTGTTCTGTCAGTCACAGGCCACGGCCCGGGGGCAAGGCCGCAAGGGGTTCCGTCTGCGCCCCGCGGCGGCGGGAGGTCAACCGGGATGCCGAGCTGCCCGTGGGCGCTGGTGGGGGCTTAGTCCTCGGGCAGGTGGCCGAGCCAGCTAGTCACGTGCCTCGGGCGCACCTGGCCGGGCGTCGGGCGTCGGGCGTCGGGCCTCGGGCGCCGGGGCATTCGGGGCCTGGGCTGAGGCGCATGGGGAGGATTTGGGGTCCGGAGACAGAGGACAGCGGGGAGGTGTTGGATTTAATTTACTTTGTGTACAGGCCCTGCGTTGAGCTTTGGACACACCCTGGAAAAGTACGTTTTGTTCCACATGCGGAGAAAGGAAATCTTGATTACTTGGGGACGGGAGAGAAAAAGATCTGATTGAATCACATCAAAACCAAAAATAGCGTCAGGGAAGGGGGGGGGGGTGAGAGTCACTGAAGACTCTCTGACAGAAAGGGCAGTCCCTGAAGGCCAAGTTTCTGGAATCAAATTAGAAATACTTCTTTTTTTTTGTTGGGGGGGGGGGGCGGCTGTTTGTACATCAACTTTTACTTTTTATTAAAAAACCCTTGTTTAAAGTATTACAGATGTTCCCCTTTGTCCCCCCATTGATGCCTTCTAGCCCACGTGGCTCCCTACCCCCATCCCAGGGAGGAAAACATCTTCTCTCTTAGAGTGACATTGGCCTCCATTCCTGTTTAATTCTTTCTAAAAATTATAAAGGGCATAATCTGTGCTCAGAATTCCATGAAACGAAGAGGACAGAGAGCGCCGAAGGAAATTCCCAACTTTCCCTGTCTGAGAAGGCCACCTGGGGCTGGCCAAGGGGAGGTGACGGTGCTGAAGGACACGGTGTTCCGGGACAGGAACTCCCGGCCGGCCCACCGAAGCGGGGCTCATGCGTGACTACTCGCTCTCTCTCTCCTTCCCCATATCCATTCAGGTTTCAAGTGGCTCATGGTCCTGCCTAACGCATTCCAAGGGCAGAGATGTGTTTTCTCATTTGCATCTCTAGCGCCTAGCAGAGTGCTCAACACATAGGTTTTTATTTTTACATGTTTGTTGAATGAAGACTAAAAGGGTGAAGCGTGGTCTGATGACTAGAAGCAACATCATGAGTAGCACGGAACATGGAACCACCAGGCTGAGATCTAGGGAAGACAAGGGCCGCAGGGAGGCGGATCCGGTGTCCAGGGTAGGGCCGGGGACTAGGGACACGTGTCTGTGGTGGGCACCATCTAAACCTGCACCCGACGGCGACCAGTCTCCGGGGCTTGCCGCCTGGCTGAGAAGTAGCCAGGGACAGGCTTCTTGGCAGATGGGGTTATCTTCCTCACTTGTGGGCCCCGGGAGTCAAGCCCCTGGTTTCCCTGGCAACACTGTCTACTGAAAGAACCGTTGTATGTCTTTGGAAAGTCTCATCCATGACTAAGCCAGAGAGAATGGTTCCCTTTCATGCCGAGCTAATTTTGGTGCATTAGTTGATCTTTAACTCTGAGCACCATGTGTGGATTCTATTTCCACGGCCGCCATCTGTTTTAAATGACTTAAGGAATTACAGACGAGGGGGAGGCAGAGAGATGGGCCCCTGTGTAACTCTGAGGTTCCTAGTACCTCGTAAGTGGAGGAACAGAGTGTGTACCAGGGGTTACAAATGCGGTATTCTTCTTCTTATTATTATTAGCTTGTCTTCTCACAGGAAGAAAGCCAAGGCACACCTGAGTCTAAATTCAGCGTGGGCCCCGTTGGTAAATATTACTGTTTCTCCCCTTACCAGCCCTGTGACCTTTGACAAGTTAATTAACTTCCCTGAGCCTTGTTTTCTTCATCTGTACAATGGGCATAAAAATGGGACTGACTCCAGTGGGTGGTTTATGAAGATTAAATAGGTTAAATACAGAAAATACAGCAGTGTCTGGCCTGTGATAGATGCTTGATAAATGTTTTCTATTGTGTTACCATTATTGTTTTGACTTCATCATCTCTATGTGCATTGGCCCAAAACGCTTATTCAAACCTCTGAGTTCCAGATGTGTTTTGGAATGAAGAATGTTCCAGATTTTAGAGAAGTAAAATAATACATCTATCTTTTGTTACATAACAGCCTAAGTGGCCTGGAGGGCTGCCTTAATCATTCAACATATTAACCCTTTGCACTCACTTGCTTTTTTCTCGATTCCTTTATTCTAATGCTAACCGTATTGAGTCACACTCGACATCCGAGTGCAAAAGGTTAATATTTCTTCAGCAAACCAACAAGTATTCATATTTGGTAGAATGAATGAAGACTATAAAGAGCATTGCGTAAGTTCAGGTCATGTCACTAAGTGAGTTTTCACCTAACTCAGTGAGAAAGTTTGCTTTTCAGGGCTTGTGGATTTCTGACTGTAGAAACGAGAAAGGGAACCTGGAAATGTCAGTGCCATTTTTATGGATGCATTTCCGGGGTCATACAGTGCAAAATGTGCATTTCCGGGGATTAGCAACAACCACCACGAAATCAAAATCACAAGCAGTGCCAGTGTCTGGACACTCACCTCTGCATATTCATGGAACGGGGAGATGCCCAGCTCCTTCCAGTAGGCTTTGGTGTCTAATTCCACTTTGTATATCCCTTCCACAAACTTCTCAGGAGTTGTGAGCCCATGGAGCTCTCCAAATTCACTGGTTTTCCTAAAAGGGGCAAAGGTCCAGGCTAGGTTAGGCTTTAAGGGCAAGGTGACACCACACACACACACACACACACACACACACACTCACTCACTCTCACACACTCACACAGTCTCACACACACACACACTCACACACTCTCTCTCACACACACACACACACACACACACACACACAGTTACACACACTCTCACACACACAGGAGCAGTCTGTGTATGTGAATATCTATTTTCTCAACCAGGCAGGATAGAGAAAATTCTACTGTCTGAAATTCACTGACAGGAAATTTGTCAGAAATGTTTCTAAAAGCTCATCATAGGTGTTTTCCTCTTAGGAGAACAAGATAGAAGTATAATGTTTCACCTGAAAAAGAGTCGTCACCATTCAGGGTTGGTGTTTGGGTAAAGCTTCGTGACAACCCCTGGAAGTGGCCCTAAGTCACTCTGACTCCCGTTCCCCATGACACCAGTTTCTCACTCGTGATGTGGGAGTCATTAGAGGTGATATCATTTGTACACATAGTTGAACCCCAAAATACAATGAGAAACCTGTATCTGACTCTTCCATCATTTATATATTTAATCTCTTTGGTAACTCTTTGCCAATAACAAATACTAGGCAACTCCTTTTAACTTTTTAAAAAATTGGGCAACTTCTATTTCCATACAAGTTCCAGTTTAATAGCTGCTGTTGAAATCGCTGTCCATCATTCTGCAAAAACTAAGACAGATAAATTGGAAGGTATCTTTATTGCCTCTGACCTTTGCCCTCCCACTGTGCTTTTTTCCCAGGAAGTAAATCTTTCAATATCCTTTTTTTGTGTCTTGTCATAAGAAAAAAGATTCACATAAACATCTGAATATCCATTCTATGTCTTGCTTAGAATAATCTCTTAACTGCTTTCCACATCATGCTTGGCATTCTTTATAAATGTAAATGAATTAAGAAATAAAAACTCAATTGGAACCACACCAGAGAAAATGGCCTTGCCAGTGATGGGTGAAGACTCATAATGTGGTCCTTGGATTCCGTTAAAACCCACAGAAACTCGCCTCCCTGGAGACAAACACTCAGCAGGATTACTTCCTTCAGAGGGTCCTTTCTTTCAATCAGTTGATGTAGGGTCACGAATATGCACTTAAAAAAAAGGCTTGCCAGTGGAGGCGGAAAAACTCCCTAACAATTGTGAAGCGGTCTGTGAAGGTCATTTTGCCCCTGGCCTGTGGCTGGGCTTTGCGTGATGCGTCTCTCTCTCCTGGCCCCTTTCTTACTCAGCCGGCCAGCCCCCAGCGTGAGGAGCAGGCGCTCCACGAGCTTTGCTAGCGAAGGCCCTGGGTTCTGGGTGGTCCGGTAAGGCCTGGCCACCCTGGCCCTCAGTTCCTTTCTTCATGATAAACAAACACGAGTTGTGTGTCTTCCCTGCTATTCCAGGACAAGGACTCAGCTGGAGTGTTATGTCCCGTCACCAAGGAAACCCCTGAAGTTCCATGTGCACTTTCACACGTGTGTGTGTGTGTGTGTGTGTGTGTGTGTATTTTCCTGGCACGGAGTCCCTAGTTTTCATCACCTTCTTAAAATGACCTGTGACCCTAAGGGGGGCGAACCACTGCGGGGTGGAGCAGGTGGTGGGCTCCTCCCCACCGTCAGCCCTAAGTGCTGCTCAGGCTCCTGCTCACCCCCAGCTCCGCATAGCCAGGGAGGACATCCTTCTCAGGGCCCCTTGACCTCTGCCCGAATTGTCAGTCTGTTTGTAGATTGTTAAGCGAATGAGGTGAGCCCCCCTCTCCAACACGTGGCAGGCGAACGGGAAGATAAACCAAAGCCCCCCGTCTGGGCGTGTGGGCAGCTTACCCCTCGGCGAAGGGCTCCCAGGCCCCATCGGCAGCCTTCTTGAACACCTTCACAGCCACGTTGACAGCAGGGCTGCCTCGGACAGCATCCAGGACCTTGACCATCAGGGGACACTTGGACTCGCCAGTGCCCTGGGCATGGAGGGAACAGTGAGACTCAGCGGAACGGGCAGGGATGAGAGGGTCTGTTCCTCCCGGTGCCGGGGATCTGAGAGGCGGGGGGTGCATGCTGGTGCCATTCCAGCAGCGCACGTGTGAGTTGGTGAGCTTCCCCGACTCAGTGTAACACGGACGGGATTGTTTCCAAAGCAAGGACGGTGTCTGCCGCCAGACACGCTGCAGTTAGCTGGGGGCGTGCATAATGCATTTTAGGGGCACACGCAGGCCCCTGAGCACAGGTGCTTTGTTAAGCTTCATCATTTTGAGGGGAATTACTGGAAAGATGTCATGTGCCATCGAGCCAAGTCGTTTTCCCTCAGAACATTTTAGCCAGTTGCTGCTGCAGTAAATCCCTCTGACCAGTTGCAGATTCACGATTGGATAGGATTAGCTCATTCTTCTGCAGGACTTAAGAACTGCATATCTGACTAGAACGCTGTCTCCAAGCCGTTCACAGATTAACCAATGAATACTACATTTAGATTAGCTAAAGGGAAAGCACTTTATAAGAGGATGTGTTTCTAAAGATTCAATATCAATAGCTTCATGAATACCCTGTCTTTCTACCGTCTACCTGGGGAAACTGAGGCACCAGGCATGGCAACCCCAATGCACCAGAGCTGTAGAGGAGAGCGCCCAGAACCCAAGCCCCAGTTCCGCGAGCTCTGCAGAGCGTCATCCTTTTTGAAGTTGGAATCAATAATGCTTGAAAATAGATTCCGGTGCCCTGTCCTAGGAACAAAAGCCGATGGGAAGCTGGAGGCAGTGGCTTCCTCATCTAGCGCACATGGGGAACGCACGCAAGGGACTCGGACACTCACCGCAGGCCCGGCCTCCGCCACAAACACCAGTCCCGCCAGGCAGAGGAGCAGGAGACGGAGGGCAGCCATCCCGGCAAGAACCACGGCCTCTGCCGGCCGCTGCGGGCCTGCGCTTTTATACCCACTCCCCCCCCCCCAGGCCCCCGGTCCCTGCCCACCTGACCCCAAAGCTGCTGACTCTGATTATTGACTTAGTCAACAAAGGGAGAATAAGTAACCCACTCAAATATGAACCTTGTCTAGAGAGATTAGGGTGTTGGAACTTAACTATGAAATATTCTTAACGGCTCATCTGACCAGCTGGGCGCCCAAAAACAAGCAGCCAGAACAACACACACATTCTGCGCCCTCCTTGGCGGAATGAAGGACATTCTTGGGATTTTTTCCTTCTTTACCTATTTCTATGCGTGTTTTCCATTTTCTGCACATTTTATCTTTGATTTTAGATGATAGATGCAAGTTGTAATAATTACTTTCACACCGAATGCCATCTGCTGCACAGGCTTAGCTATGTGCATTAGAAAACATCGCTGCACTTGGTATATGTCCACGAGTCAGCAAGAAAACGTCCTTGGCAGCGCTTACATTTAAAAAGTCTATGTTTTAGCCAAATTAAGTTATTTGGAAGTTTTTTTAGCCAGCAATTTCTCCACAGTCTCGTTCTTCCCAGACAAAGCTCATGCCAGCCCAAAGAATAATGCCACACTCCACACGGGCACCGAGGAGCCCGCAGTACAGAGACCACACGTTCTTCACTGCGTCTCCCGCATCGCACGTGCGGCTGCCCAGTCGGCTCCTGTCAGCGTGCAAAGTCCCGGCAGGAAGGACAGGCGACCGTGAGAAGTGGGAGCCTCAGCTGACAGGCTCTCTGCCTCGCGGCCAAGTGAAAAGTCCAAGAAGTGGAAGACTATGGTGCGCCCGTCAAGTACTGACTCTTGTGTGTATGTATGTGGATCTGCATACACACATGTGGCTTTGTTCGTGGGTTAAGACAGGTTTTGGCCCGGCCGGCGTGGCTCAGTGGTTGAGTGTTGACCTAGGAACCAGGAGGTCACGGTTTGATTTGGTCAGGGCACATGCCCGGGTTGCAGGCTCCATCCCCAGTGAGGGGCGTGCAGGAGGCAGCCAACCAATGATTCTCTCTCATCATTGATGTTTCTATCTCTCTCTCTCCCTTTCCCTTCCTCTCTGAAAGCAATAAAAATATTTTTGAAAAGGGAGGTTCTTACCTTACAGAGACAAATAGGTAGAAGTCATAGAGGAGATAGACAACATTTTTGGACAAACACATGGTAAGGGTGGGTCCGGGTTGGTGCACTGAGAGTTCAGGAACATTCCTCTAGCCGACAGAGCCACATGGGAATAAACTCCACAAGAGACCAGGAAGGAAGGGTGTGGTGGAGGGGACAGGAAGGTGTCAGGGGTATGGAAATGTGCAGGAGAAGACGAGGGGAGAGCGGTGGATCACAGGAGGGCAACAGGGAGCAAGCTCAGTTCTGAGCATGGCCAGGACTGGAACCTTCCTGCCTGGGAGTCTGGGAAGCGCCAGGAAGATTCTGAAGGTGGAGTTAGAGGACCCGAGTCATCCGCTTCCCAGTTCTGCTGCCCAGCTTCCCAGGTGCCCTCCTCGGAGTTACTTACGAAGCAGATACTCAGCTTATTCGCTTGTACAATAGAAACACCTGACTTTACCTTGTCTTTCAGTATTCGCTTGATTATTTCCCATTGCTCAGAACTTGGATGGAGAGCCTGTTTTTTGTATGGATTAAGAACATTTACAAAGTCCTCTTATCTCAAGTGAGTCTTCCATGCGTGCATCTTAATGCTACGTCCTGTTCAAACCCAGAAATGTCATCGACTCTACAAACTGGCACTCCTGGGTGGCCACCCCTCCATAGATATGATATGTTCGGTCTGTAGATTGTTTCTTTAAAAGTTTTTAAATAGCTGTTGGCTTTAAAAATTGAGACACATTGCATATGAACTTGGATTTCTGGCTTCTCTTGAGAAGTCAGAAAAGATGGCAGCGCTAGGCCCACATTCACACATGACGATAACCAGTGGATTCACCGAAACATTCTGACTCGTAGGCCTCCCTTCCAACTCTGAGGCAGGATTGCCAGTGGCACCATCATGCTCAAGCTCTTTTTCCCGTCTTTACACGTCCCGTTTCTCTCATCTACGTTCTTGCCTGGCCTCTTGGGAATTTGACTTTGTAGTTGCTGATCTTATAGCCATTGAAGCAGTGAATGGTAGTTTATTTTGCTTTTACCAAATAGACATTCTCACTTCTTGGAACAGTGCCTCTTTATTTTATTCACCCCTTATCATCCCAGTCCTAAAACTGGCTGGGTTGTGGATTTCGGAGACCAAGAGGCTCTACATTCATTCATTCATTGATTCATTCATTCGTTTATGTATCCTAAAAATACAATTAAAAAAAAATTCCTATTTTTGGCCGAAACCGGTTTGGCTCAGTGGATAGAGCATCGGTCTGCGGACTGAAAGGTCCCAGGTTCGATTCCGGTCAAGGGCATGTACATTGGTTGCGGGCACATCCCCGGTGGGGGGTGTGCAGGAGGCAGCTGGTTGATGTTTCTCTCTCATCAATGTTTCTAGCTCTCTATCCCTCTCCCTTCCTCTCTGTAAAACAATCAATAAAAAATATAAAAAAAATTCCTATTCCCCCACTTCCCTTCCTCCCCTCTGGCAGCCATCATCATATTCCCTGTATCTATGTGTCTGTTTCTATTTTATTTATTTATTTTTAGACCCACATATAAGTGAAATCAAATGGCCTTTAAATTTTTCCTCTTCAGACACAGTTCCTGGGATCCTTACCACCCAGAACTTCCGCCTCAGATATGCTCATTGGTCAGTATTTCTCTTCCAGTGGGTTGTTCAGGATGGGACACTTTCTCCAGATGGGATTGGCCGGTGCATAGGACACGGAGACGTCCCTCGGTCACAATGATATAAAATCACCATGTTATCCATCATCCTGTGCTTTTATCATTTATGAATATTATTTTTTAGCTTTATTGAGGTATAATGGACAGTTGGCATTGTAAGATTTGATACATGCATACATTGAGAAAGGATTCCCATCATCTAGTTAACTAACACATCCAACAGCTGTCTTATTTATCTTTGTGTGTGAGAGAAGGTTTAAGTCCTACTCTCTTAGCACACTTCAGTGAATAATAGTGTTGTCTACTAGTCATGTTTGACATTAGGGCCTCAGAATTTATTCATCTTATTGCTGAGGGTTTGTTCTGATTTATCAGCTTCTCCCTATTTCCCCCGCTCCCCAGCCCCTGACAACCACTTTTCAAATTTCGGTTTTTATGAATTTTTCTTTTTCTTTTCTTTTAAAGATTCCACATATAAGTGATACCATGCAATATTTGTTTTTCTCTCAGCATAATGCCCTCAAGTTTCGTCCATGTTGTCACACATGGCAGGAATTTCTTCTTTCTCATGGCTGCGTAATATTCCTCTTTCTATATATCTATATAGTATGTTATATAAATACATATAAATCATATAAATCACCTCTTAGTTACCCATTCATTTGTTGATGGATACATAAGGTGCCCCCCCCCCCCCCCCATATCTTGGCTACTACGAATAAGGCTGCAATGACCGTGGGAATGCAGGTATCTCTTCAGTATCTTGTTCTAATTTCCTGTGAGTAAATACCCAGAAGTGGGGTTGCTGAATCACATAGTAGTTCTATTTTTAATTTTTTGAAAAAAATCTTCATACTATTTTTCACAGTGGTTGCATCAATTTCCATTCCCACCAACAGTGCATGCGGGCTCCCTTTTCCCCACATGCCAACACTTATTTCTTCTCCACAGTAGCCATTTTAACAAGTGTGAGGTGATATCTCATTGTGGTTATTCATCATTTATGACTTTTAACCTAAGTATGGGAACTTTGGCCTCTCATCACGTTAGTTCCACCTCACCTTGCCACCCTATGGATACCGGGGAATAGTTGGTTCTGTGATGGACTTCAAGTAGCATGCCTCCCAAGCCTATGCCCTTGGCTGCTTTGATTTGCTTGCCCTCTGAACTGTCATTGATCTGGGAATCATGAATACAATTTGAATTTGAACAAGAGAAGAAGGTGGAGGGAATTCAGAGTACAAATGGCAATTCAGAGTACAGTGGCATACCAGATCTGATTGTTGAATCATTGATAAACTTAGATATTATTTTTAACATAAAAAGAAGAGGATCCCTTGACAGTATTGCTCAGTGGATAGAGTGTTGGCCTTCAGACCAAAGGATCCTTGGTTTGATTCCGGTCAAGGGCATGTACCTCGGTTGCAGATTGCTCCCCGGCCCGGGCCCTGGTCAGGGCATGTGCAAGAGGCAACCAATCGATGTGTTTATCTCACATTGATGTTTCTCTCTGTCTTTCCCTCTTTCTTCCACTCTCCCTGAAAATCAATGGAAAAATATCCTCAGGTGAGAATTAAAAATAAGTAAGCCCTGACCGGTGGCTCAGTGGATAGAGCGTCGGCCTGCGGACTGAAGGGTCCCAGGTTCGATTCCGGTCAAGGGCATGTACCTTGGTTGCGGGCACATACCCAGTAGGGAGTGTGCAGGAGGCAGCTGATCGATGTTTCTCACCGATGTTTCTGACTCTCTATCCCTCTCCCTTCCTCTCTGTAAAAAATCAATAAAAAATATATTTAAAAAAAAAGTAAGTAAATAAGTAAAGAAAGGAAAAGAAAAATTTGGCCGAGACCTAAGGATCCAGTACAGTTTGAAGTGAAGGTAAGAGGGTCCCAGGAGAAGAAGCTGTTTCAGGAGAGAGAAGGGAAGGCTGAGAGAGTAGGAAGGAAAAAGCAGAGGGGAGTGGGCACGCATTCTTGGTCGAAGGAATGTTTGGACGGAACACATGGCGATCACAAGTACAAGGAAAGCCCAACGTTTCCCGCCGAGAGGAGTTTGTGAGGATGGGGTATGTGGATAACGAAGACTCCCAGAGATAAAGGGTCTGCCTTTCTTGTGTTTGAGTTTGTAGATGCTACATAGGATCCACCAGTTAAGGTCAAGGGTCACCACATTCCCGGAGTCCTAAGTGGTTGCTGTAGAGACTGTGTTCTGGAGTGAATATCAGCAACAGTACGGCTCCAGTGCCAGAAAACAAAGGAGGCTCAGTGAGACATTTACGCAATGAAGTATGTCCTTTCTTAGCCACGTGCGGTTTTCTCTACGTTTTGACTATAACGTAGAAGATCAATTGAAGTAAAATAGACTAATTTGATGCTGAGGATCCTCCTCCTCCTACAGACTATGAAGTGGTTAATGAATAATTCAGACCTGTTCCTAGTTTAAGGTTCTTCTGCCCTCTCCCTTATAATGGATAGGCTTATTTATTAACATTTTAAAATATCATAGATACACTTTTCCCCCTTCATTTATTTTCTGAGGGTACATGTCACCTGCTGGCCAGTGATCTGTTCACCTTGAAATGCCCTCTGATGTGATTTTGAGTGAGCTGATTAGCCAGAGTGGAGAGTTGGCTGATCAAGTGCTTGAACTGGTCCCAGGGGGGTTGGGGGTGTGTGTGACAGAATTTGGGGGCTTAGACCTTTGCAGGTGAAAGAATTTAATTTTGTCAGCTCCCCCTCAGAGTTAATAAGCCCTGGGGGTTTGATTAATAGTAAGCAAATCATAAAAGACTCATTTTAAAACTATAATACCAATTTAATTAATAGTCCTGTGATTGCTGAGTAAGCAAGAAATGAGAGCAAAGGGATTTGGCTAACTTTTTGAGTTTTCACTTCACCATAGAGTATGTTTTTCTTGTGCTTGGAGTGCTTGGGTCCGCTTTAGCTAGCGCGTCTTTTCTGCAGGGATTGTGGAATCAACATAAAACGCTATTTCCTTTGTCTCCCCTTCTTTCATTTTCTGTTTGGACAACCATCCAAGTAAAGGCAAACATTATCTAGAATATGTTCATTAGATTGCATCGTATTTTTCACTAATTGTCATTTTAGTTTCAAGGTTAAATCTTAGCGGCCAACCTAGTTGGGAGCAACAGTTGGGACCTGCCTGGTGTAAGAACCTGCACAGCTTTTACTCTGCCTGCGGCTGTATTTGGGGACTTCGCAATCCGGAGCACCCCCCCAGCCCCACCCCAGCTTAACAGCCCACCCTGTCTCTACCTGGGGGACTTCAAAGTGCCTTGTATCAGTAGCTCAGATGATTCGAAGTCAAGACATCTATCTGTTCGTTGGTCTGAATTTATATCTGTCTCAGTCATCACAGATGTGTTAAGGATTTTTATCTAGAATTGGCCATTAGATGAAGTTAGAGTTTTGGCTTCTAGAGTCGCACAAAGCTCACTCACCCCCACCTGTGAGGGGGAGACATGCAAGCAGAAGAGGAAATGGAAGGCTCTTTTATCCAGTTGGCAGGTTTTCTTTGGGTTTCCCTCTGTCCCCTGCAGCCCTCATGCAACTTGAGTGGCAACGGGTCTGAGGTTGCAGGCCACTTGGGTGGCCATGCCTGTGAAGGGTAAGCAGGGACCAGGGAATGGCCTGGTGGAAGGTGATGTTGGACAGACTATGAGAGAGTAGTCGAGACACTGAAGCAGGTTAGTAGGGGTAAGAGGCATTGTAGAGCCTGAGTTCTGATGGGAACTGGGCCCTGGAGGGTTCCAGATGCCTTGCTTTCCCCAAATCCCCCCACACAGATAAGAAGGATGAGATATACAGTAGTATCAGGGGAAATAGAAGCTGTTCAATTTGGAGATGATGAGCCCAGGGAATCCAGCTTTCCCAGGCCCTACCTGGCAACTGCAAGGGCAGAGGGGGCCACCCTCCATATCTTATATATCCTATTTGTTCCACATGGCCTGGGAATTCCAGCCATCTCACCGGAGGCCTAGCTACAAGTGTTCGGTTATATTTGTTGTTGCTACTGTTGATTTTATTGGGTCCTTGGTACCTCTTCAGGGAAGGATGAGAGAGCTGCTCTGGGCACTAAGCCCCCAGGGCAGGATAATCTGTTTTGACAATGTGTGAAAACCAGAGTGAGCAAAGGTGGAAGGGTACCGAGCATGGCCTGAGAGCAGGAGTAGAGCAGTGTCTACTGCATGGATTATGTAAGCTCACGAAAATGAGCCAAAACACAGTGTGGAGTTAGATTGTGTAGGCTCTTGAATGCTCTCCCGAGAAGCGTGAGTTTTCCTATAACAAGGACATAAACCTTTCTGGTAATTTATGGCTATGGCTCATGGAGTTCTCTGCTTCATGAGGTGGGGAAACCCATTGCCACTGTGGTGTCCATGTGAAAGCTCACTGACCATCAGTGAGGTGTACTGGGGGGCGGGGCTTCATAGCAGGTTTGAGATGGGAATTCATGGCCTTTGAAGTCCGTTCTAATAACAAGTCTATGTGAAGGAATTAGTGAGAGTTCTGAGTGATAGAGTGACAGAATGAAAAGGTATACAATGGAGGAGGAAAATCTACAGGCTTAGAGACTACTTAGAAAGCTAGTGTTGTTGTCTAGTCAGTAGGGTAAAGGTTACCTGTGTCTGTCCTTCTGTAATTATTGCAGATCTTTGAGTCTGTGTGCACACATGTATTTATTAACCTAGGATCCATAAACTGTTGGTGTCTATGAGTAAAATTCAGAAAACGTGTGATATTGGCTGGAAAAAATTGCAACCTTATTTATATAAATTTCTGATTGAAATTTAGCATTTCCTTAAATCCCAAATGTAGTTATTAACAGTACCTATGACTTTGCCACCAATAGAAATCATAGGTATTTTCATATACATCTTATTGATGACTATATTCTTTAGGCTCATAACTACTTTGAAGTTATGGTAGTTATTAGATCCAGTGCTAGATTTTGTAATTAACAAGGATGCACACATATTACTGTACTGCAATTTAAAAAACGTTTTAATAGTTGTCATTTCAATGTAGTTGATTTTCTTTGTAATCTTATGTATTTAATTTTGTGCACAGTAAAGTTAAGAACCTGGGCAAAGTGACAGAATAGACCCTAGGCCAGCATGGATTGGCTGCAATCTAATGGAATAAAGAAAGAAAATAGTAGCCATCCCTGAGATTGGTTAGCAGTGGGTGGAATTCAAAAGGCAGTTGTAGTGTTGGCTGTTCGGATTGAAGACTTACAGTCCTAGGGACAGGACTTTCCTTGGAGTAGGAAAGAGTGTTGCAAAGACTTCCCTTGGAGACAGAGAACATGGGTCACTCTGAGCCAGGTGACTGCTGGGTGTCTGGTGGAATTCGGCACTACACTGAAATTACTATTTATACTTCGGTGTTTGTCCCCTTGGTTCCTGAGAGTCCATCTCTGAGCTTCTAGACGGAACAATGGGTCTGAGCCTCCACAGTTGACTTTGGACATTGGTCGGCCCACGTGAATTGGTGAATTCATCTAGGGAACGCCTCCAAGGGTGAGAGCCAGCTGGCTCCACCTGGCGACACTGACCTCAGCAACCGTACAGTGTCAGCAATAGCCCGGAGCTGGTGCGGTGCTGCTGGCTTAGGAGTGAGAGAGGGATGCAACAGACAATGGCAAGCAGGTGGATGCCGGAGGGACTGTCATCGCCGCTGTGCATACGAAAAAGAAGTGGCAAGTCAACTACTCTTCAGTAGAGATCAGAACCAGAGAAGTGGAATCACAGTTAAAGTTGGGAGGCAGGTGTCAACCAGGGTGACAGGAATTAATTTTCAGGCACAGAGGAAGGAAACAGGTGGGGAGAAAGCCAGTGAAAGCACAATAAAGGGCACCTAATAAATAATCTTAGGGGAAGACAAATTAAGATCAAGGTCAAATAGAAACATTAGTCTAGGAAGATGAAAAAATCCAGGGGTAACCCAGAAGAAATCATTTCCTATCTTCTGAACAGGAAAGTGAAAGCAGGAGGGTTAGGAATAAATAGTTCACAAAAGAAATGAAAGTTAAATATTTAACTCAAGTCTCTAAGCATAAGTAGAAAATGAAACAAGGAGTCAATAAGGTGTGAATATGGATATAAAAATATTCAAGCTATAATGAGGGTTACACTAGAATTAAATGAAATTTTAAGGGCACAATTAAGATAATTCTGTTACTTTAAAACAAGTAATATAAATTCTATTTCTAAAACATTTCCCCCATTTCTTATTTTCTGTTTCCACAGCTACCAACTGAATTCAAACCTTCACTGCTAATTATGCAGCCTTTTGCGAATATGTCCTAGCTGGTCTCCTTTTTGTTAATCCATTTTCCATATAATCTTTTCCATAAATTACTGCCAAATTAATCTTCTTAATGCATACCTCTGATTACATCACATCCCTCTTCAGAAGCTTTCCCTCACTCCCCATGGCCGGTCCAATAAAAGTGAATGTCCTTTACCTGACATTGAGAGATGGCCAAGACTTTGTTCCATGCCATCTTCTTGTTGCTATGGTCCTTCAAACATCAGCTGACCTCTGGACAGATCCTGTGACATGCCACCCCTGGTCCTTACCCCTTCCTCAGCCCTCCTCCCTCACACAGCTCCCTGGAGGCCTTTTAGGGTGTGAAAGACAATGTCCAATGAAGGGGTGAGACTTCAGAGAGGAGGACGTTTCGGGCACCTCGCGAAGTGGTGAGGAAGGCCCGGATGACAGAGGGAAAAGGCCACGTGAGAGACAGTTTTGGAGGCAGATGGTGACATTAGGAATGGAGAGTGAGTGAGAGAGAAGAACCGAGATTGAGCCGAGTATTTCCGGCTGGGAGGCTGCTACATGATAAACTCATTCACTTGTGCAGTGAGAAATACGAGCACAAGTGACTCTAATAGCCATGCGCCCATGTCCAGATGGCAGCTGGGAATGAGAGTGGGGAGATGGCACTTGGGGGAAATCGGACGGGAGGCGGAGATTCTGGGTCCCGAGCACGCAGGTCGGATCCGAGCATTTGGAGGACACCAGCTGACATGAGCAAGTCTGAGGATAGAACTCTGGGCAAACTAACGTTTAGTGGATGATAAAGCAAGAGGCGACTTCCTGGCAGGTGGCCATCTCATTCAAAGTGCTTTGTGCCCTGCCTTCAGCACCTCTGCTGGGCATCCGAGTTGCTTGCACTCACCCTGTCTTTCCTGGAGCCAGTGTTACAGAAAACCTGAGAAGAACCAAGCAACGCTTAGAGAGATGGAGTTACATTTATTACGCGCGGGTCCAGAGGAAAATGTCTCTCAAATTCTGGGCCCCAACATGGAGGAACTTTCCCTATTTATATGTTTTTACCTTCTTTGTCTCCCAAATATGGGGTGTTTCCGGCCCCCTTTGCAAGTTCTTAAAGAGCTCCTATGTGCTGGGGCTTTGAGACCTCAACCAAAGGCCTGGCCTGGTGCCAGCACTGATAATTTCGTCCGGGGAAGGTTTAATGGCCTCTCTGAAGTGGGAGTAGTCTTATTTCCCTTATTATTTAAGCAAGCAAGCGTTTACAGAAGCCAAATAGCAGGGTTAAATGTTAAACAGCAGTTTTTATAGAAGATGGATGCTTCACCAGTAGTGCCTTGAGAGCAGAGGCAATGCCAGCTGACTGTGTGCATCCCCGTCCCTCGTGCAGGGCCTGGCACAGAGGGTGCCCCCACAAGCAGTGACTGAAGGGTTCAATAACTGACGAGTCACCTCCCGTTGCAGCGAAGCCTTGCTTTTTCTCAGTGAATCAACTCTTGCGTCGTCTTCTACACTCGACTCTCAGTGTTTCTGATCGCAGCTCAGCAGACTGACACCATCTTCCTGTGCTCTCCGTTGCTTGTGTCAGACTAAACCAGACCGCGCCTGCGCGCCAATGCTCCTTGCTCACCCCTGGCCAGTACCTTTGTTCTGCTGCCCACGGGCCTGGGCTTACCTTCTGCCTGCCCCCTGGTGTTTCCCATGGGCCTCGGTCTGGCCATGAGGATTTATTTGCCTGAGGATTTATTTCTCTCTTTGAGTTGAGACGGAAATCCAAAACTCTTTACCTGGGATTCCGCAGGATGGGCAGCGAAGCCTCCCCCTGGACATTTAATCGCCTCCACAGTGTGCATTCCGGGGGACAGTCTCGCCTGCCGCACGTGGCCCAGGACAGATTTGGAAATGGGAACAAACTTTTTTTTTCTTTTTTGTGAAAAATATGTTTTACTTAGAATTTTTAGATGAATCTTTGTGTCTTCAGCATCAGAGGAATAATTTCTTCTTCCTGATCACACACCCTGGATCAGTGTGGGTCCCAGACTAAGAGATTCAACATTCCCTAGGAGGTTATTAGAAATGGAAATGCGAGGGCCCCACCCAGACATACTAAATCTGTAATTCTTGTGGTGGGCCGATAATCCGTGTTTTAACAAGGCCTCGGGGCATTCTGATGTGCTGTCAAGTCTGAAAACCATTGTCTTAGATGCATCGCATGCTCAGGAGTGAGGCTGGCCAAGGAGTCCAGGGGTCTGGATTCTTTAGCAGCCCTGCCATGTCCTGGCTGGACAACTTACTTCACCGCCCTGGACCTGACCTCTTTCTCTGTAAGAAACTTTTTGAGTCCGTCGATCACACATTGGAGTCATGGTATTCAATGGCTCTGGGAACACCTGGGAAGACAACAGTTCACATTTCCATGGTGTCAGTTTACCAGGCAGAGCTCCAGGGCTGCTTCGGCACATGAGAAGGCGAGGCCTGCTGGTGGCCAGGCGCATGGTTCTCCGCGGGTCCCGCTAACCTTGCTCAGAAACAGTCCATTTGACCAGATGTCTGTGAGGCAGATGACACCCTCCCAGCCTCCTCGCCAAAGTTCTGTGTGGCCAGACGCTAAGCAAATGACCTGTGACCTGCGGGTTCTGAACCTGGAGAGAAAGAACTGTTTGCAGGTATTAGCAGCTTAGCAAGACTGATACACAAACAGCGATCAGCCCAGATTTCAACAGGCAAAAGCATTGCCCAAGCAGTGGCTTTTCGCGCTGGTGTGTTTTAGTTACTTATGAGTTCAGCCGAGGAGCCTGCTGGTTGTATTCTCAATTTAAAGAGTTTACACGACACGGTCATGCTGACAACGAGTGCTGATTCTTCCAGGGAAGGAAAGCATGCCCTTAGCTGCCTGCACAGACAAGGCATTCCCTCGGAACACGGCTCAGCTTCTGTTCTCTCCGTGTGCACTCAGACCAGCACGGCAGTTCTTCAGTTGGGAGAAGTGTTTGCATCAGAAAGAAAACATTTTAAAAATATATATATATTTTTTTATTTCAGAGAGAAAGGGAGAGAGGGAAATATCAATGATGGGAGTCATTGATTGGCTTTACTCTAGTAGATGAGTCATGCTCAGCCCCACTCGGCCTTCTTCCCACTGCTCAGTTCTGAAACTGCTCCAAAGTCCCCGTGAAGACCAGCGGTGTTGCTGTGGGTTCAGTTCCGGAGCAGTTGTCCTGACTGCACAGCTGCAGTCGGCCCTCAGCGTGTGCAGTTTCCATCCCGTTCTTGTGGGTGCTGTGGGGCTGAATCCAGCTCACGAGGCTGGCAAGCTGTTTCATCTGCGTCAGGCCCCGCCCCGGAGTTCCTCACTGACTCCGCTTCATCTAGAGACCTCGAGGGTATCGACTTGGCACCTGTCCTTGGATCTCCATAGGGGTCTCTCTGCCCATTTTTAAAAAATAAGTTTTTCTTGATTTCAGAGAGGAAGGGATAGGAAGGGAGAGGGAGAGAGAGATATTAACATCAATGATGAAAGAGAATCATTGATTGGCTGCCTCCTGCACACCCCCTACTGGGGATCGAGCCCACAACCCGGGCATGTGCCCTGACCAGAATCGAACTGTGACCTCCTGGTTCATAGGTCGACACTCAACCACTGAGCCACACTGTCTGGGCTCACTACACATTTTTAAAAGAACGTTACAAATAAGAGTCAGTAGGACATGTCTGCTCATATTGGCCTTTTGAAATCTCTTTGTTAGCAGGGCCAGTTGAGGGAATATTGATGGAAAACTTAGGCTGGGTCTCTTGTATGAAGGAGTTTGAATTGTTGGTGCCACCACTTTTTTAAGCCTTCCATGCACCTCCCACTTGCTTATATTGGGGACATAGCCAGATCTGTCTGCACGTACCTGTGAGGGCTCTTAAGCAAAGAAATAATGTCTCTTCCGAGAGACAAGGTAGCATGGGGGAAATGCATGGAGTTGGAATCAGAAAGCCGCAGTTTGAGTCCGACTGCGCCGAGCACCGGCTGTTTCACCTGGGTTTTCTTACACACCTGGGAGGCTTACGGTCCTTACCTGCTAACCAGCACTGAGAAGAGCATCTACCTGTTAGGGAGTATCGGGTGCAGTGATGGATAAGAGGCACAGCTCTTGATTGGATTTGTCACTCATCAGTGTTGGTCTGTCAGTGGAGATGGATGGGGAGGTTGGCAGGCCTGCCTTATTTTTTGTTTAAGCAATTTAATCTTTGGCTGTTTGTTGTGGATACTCTACAAATAAAATTGCAAACCCATGGCTGTCTCTTTCCACATCCCAGCTGTTAGGATAGGAATCACCATATCAGTTTAAGACCTACTTCATTTTTGCCCTGAATGCAAACATTAACATTGTCATAAAATATGGGAGTCCTATCAAAATTTGGATATTTATTAGTTGCCTCTTGGATTATGAAACAGGTAGAAGTGTGATTATCAGGGCGTTCAAGCAACGTCCATTTATTTAAGTGGAACACACTGACATAAATGGCCAGACAGTGTGTGGAAATAGAGGCAGCTAGTGACTTAGGTCAAGGAGACAGAGGAGCCCTGTTGCTTCATTAAGCCAGGAAACGTGATGGAGTGTGGTGGTCCCCTCCTCCTGGCACGGGACAGTGGGGCTTTGAATACTCTGCCCTGGGGGGGGGGAGGGGGAGAGGGAGGACCGGAACTGGCCCTTGCTGCCTGTTGTGAGCTGCAGTGTTGTAAACTGCTTCACTCACATTTCTGGCCTGCACATGCTTGTCGCTCCCGTAACTAGGTCAAGGTGATAGTTGCGTCAGTGGCATGTAAACTCTGCCCTGGGCTTTGAGCGTCTGTGAATTCAGAAACTCACTTTTGGTTCAAATAATAGTCGTTCAAAGGAACTCAGTCTATGGCAGGCTGAGTTCATACGTGGAGACTCGACCCTGGGCTCCAGGGAGCAGTCTGCTGCCGACAGAGGCGGGAGATGGCGGCGTTTTGTATGTGGCTCGGTGGGTGCAGCCTTTTCTAATATGACGTAGAAATTCTTTTTTCAAATGTAAAAATATTTCTTGGGCCAGAACTCCTAATATTTACCTGTTTAGAAAAAAAATATATGACAAAAACGTTCATAAAAAGTCAGCAATGCCTTGAAATGATTTTGTATTTCATAAATCAAATGTGTGTGTGTGTATGTGTTTGAAAAATAGTAACTGGATGAGTAACTGATGAACCCATAGTAATTGATGAGCTATCAATTTCAATCACTTTCAGTGGCTGGGCCAAGGATGGGCAGGCCCTTTGCCATCTCTACCACAGCTGGTGGTCTGCAGGGGGCGCTCGTGAGGGTCCTGCCAGTGCCCATGTCTTGGGCAGCATGCTGGCGGGAGGCGGTTCATCAGTGAGTGAATGCACCTCTTATGGGTCTTATGGCGAAGGGCATTACCAGGTCTTAGCTGCAGGATTTCCTCAAACAACTAAACCCTTTTGCTGGGAGAATGTGTGAGGATTGTACATTTGAAGCCAGAGGCCTGTAATAAGGAGCTTAGCAGAAGGTGAGGAGGAGATAGAGCAGGGAACTCCTCCACGAAAGGCATGCTGAACTTTAGCTGGGCGACCGACTAAGGCGGGGCCTGGGAGGGGGCCCTGCGGCCCGCCCAGGGCCTGCGGTCCCAGCTGGCTGCTCTGTGTTTAGGACCCTCAGGCACATTTGCTCCCACTCTCCCTCTTTCTTTTTAAAAAAATTGTATTTAATTTTATGTGTTGATTTCAGAGAGGAAGGGAGAGGGGGAGAGAGAGAAACATCAATGATGAGAGAGAATCATTGATCAGCTGCCTCCTGCATGCCCCCTATTGGGGATGGAGCCTGCAGCCTGGTCATGTGCCCTTGACCAGGAATCAAACCGTGACCTCCTGGTTCATAGGTCAACGCTCAACCACTGAGCCACGCCACTGGGCTCCCTCTTTGTTGGAGCGGCCTCCTGGCTGTGCCCTGCAGTTACTGTGCTGGAGGCTTGGCCCTGAGCAGCTTTTAGAACCAACTCAGAGGTGAGGATTCAGGCCTCTGGGGCAGCCTGTGCTGGGATGGGCTCACGGGCTGGGCCGGTGCTTTGCCCTCATTCCTCCAGGCCAGGGGGCTTCTTGCTGCGTCTGGGCTCCCCGGCCGTGAAGAGCAGTGGCATTGGGAGTCGGGAGCTAGTGGGGAGTGAGGGGAGGGGGCATCCTTGGGGCCCAGGTACCACGTTTGGTTGCAGTCTTGGCTGAGATTTGACATTTAAACCCTCAACTTGCTTGTTCTTTCGATTAAGAGTTTGGACTTTCTGGGAAAGCAGTATTAAAAACATGGTGCCAACCAGGTTGGGGGATTATCCGAGGACTTCAACAATAGATGAGTCCCTTTAAGAAGGGTAAGCTGGCACTTGAATGCAGGAGGGTTGCAATTTCAAGCCTTCCAGGGGCTGCAGGGGGGCAGGGGGTGAGCGAGAGCCGTGAGCAGAAGGGAACGAGGTGTACACACAGGAGCCCTGCCTCCCCCCATCGGGGCTCGGGGACACGGCTTCCTCTTAGCTCTGGGGCTGGAGTGGCTGGGTCAGCAGGGAATGGGGGGAGAGGCTCTTGGAAAGCGCTCCTCTTCTCAGCAGCACCGACAGCAAGACGCAAAGGCGCGTTCGGTCGGCGCTGCTGTCTGGCTGGCGGTCCCCGGCCGGGAAGGGTGTTGGGTGTTGTGTGTTTCCTCGGGGATGCTCCCACTCTTAGCGGGTCTGCTCCGTGCTGTTGGGCGAGGACATCGCTGGCAGTCACAGCATGTTGTCAGGATGTTCCCAGGCCGCCTTCCTCTCCCCCCTGCACCCCTCACTCGCCGCCCCGTCCCCAGGGGAAGACAAGTTGGGGGTCTCGGAGGTGGGTGAGGGCAGCATGAAGCAGAGGAAAGAACGTGGCTGTGGGTCAGGCAGACCCGAGTTCAAACCCTCCCGTACCAGCCTCGGGGTGAGTGAGGAGCTTCCGGTTCCTCTTGGGTACCAGAGATGCCAGCCGTGCATCCCGGGCGGTGCCGAGCTCCTCCCGCACCGGGTCAGGTCTGTGCCGCCCAAGCTGACCGCACGGTGCTCCCGCGGCTCTGCTTTGCCGGGCGCAGTCGCACTGAGACGCGTGCTGCTCAGACGCACCGACAGCTGGCCTTCGAGTGCTTTCTCTCTCCGCGCTTGGAGCCCCGTTTCTGCCCGTGACAGGGGGGCGGGTGGGCTGAAACTTGCCAAAGGAAGGAAATTCTGTCTGAGTCTAAATCGGTGACTTCTGGGTTAACTGACACCGCTCTGCCTTCTCCCTCTTATGTTTTCTGGGGACAGTGGCCCTGGGCTCCAGGGGGAGGTGCTGCCGCCCTGGTGGGTGGTCCCCTCGGGCATGCTGGTTTCTGCCAGGCACCCCCATGGCCCCGGCGCCCTGCACCGCTCTCCCCGGAGAGGTGGCCCTTCTCATCCTTCGGGTCCGTGTGCCGCACCTGCCGCTGAAGGCCGAGGCCCCTGCCATCTGCCTCCTTGGGCGAGGTGGCCACGCCAAGGCTGTGGGACATCTGAGGTGCTCCTTCCGAACCATTTGGGGGGCTCCTGCATGTTGCTGGGGAATCCACACGCAGGGAGGAGAGATTTCCAGAAGTCTCCAGCAGGTGAAGGGCAGGTGGAGTGGGAATGAAGCACACCCTGGCAGAGCGGGGTGTGAGATAGAGGTGTCTGAGCCGGACCCATCTCGGAGCTGACAGCCGGGGACATCCCCGGGGTGGGGCGCAGGGAAAGCCTAATATCAGAAGTCCTGCCGGCTAGGTGCTGGGAGGGGCGGGCGAGGGCAGCCTCGAGGCCTGGCGTGAGGGGACCTGCAGAGGAAGCTCGGGCGTGGAGCCATCGGGGACCTGGTACGTCGACCTCCTGAGTTGAAATCCTGAGCCTAAGGTCAGAGTTGGATCTTTTCTCAGAGCCTCGCTTTCCCCAGTGCTGAGGGAGGACGGTGACACCGTTTCTCAGGACAAGGGGAGACACCGCAGGTACTGGGGCAGTGGGACCGTGGTGAGCGTGCTCACCTCTCATCACTCGCTGTCACCTGTGAGGAAGGAACTAGTGCAGGCTGGTTGGGGGAGGTTATGACTTTGCCTTGCATTTCTAGCATCCAGAGAGTGAAGATACTTACTGGACTCATTCCCACTTCTCGTGTTTTCTTCTCTCATGAAACCAATGATGCATCTTATAACTCTGGTACCTTGAATCCAGGAAACACATTATTTATTTCCACTTCACGTAGGTACAAGGCTGCGACATACACTTTGGTGTTCCTTTCTATCTCGTTTTGCTACTAGATGGCATGTCCACTCTGTTATTGCCACCCCCACCCCCTCCACAGCCAAGTCCTTCTTCCAGTGGAAATTGAGAAATAGCTGAATTTTAGTGATAAAAATGTAGCTGAAACTTTGAAATGAAAAAACTAAGGTAGTTTTGGATGGACAATCATCAAATATGTAAACTTCAAAAACAGAGAGCGCCTGAGCGCCACACAACACACTCCTGCCGTTTTTTCCTTAAATATTCGCCCTCTGGAACGTAAGCTCCGTGCAGGCAGGGACCGTGCGGGAATCACCTCTGTCCAGGCCGCCGCCTGGTGCCAGGCCCAGTGGAAGTCTGTCTAAGGAGGGATCTAAAGGTTGGCCTTGGAGGAGAGAAAGGCCACTGAATTCACCATGCATGTCAAGCAAGTAAAAGACTAAGAGAAGTCTTAAGAAAGGTAGACGGCTCCATTATGAAGAGTACAAGCAGGGATTAACTGGAAACAGCAGCACGAAGGATTCCAGCGAGACCTACGGAAGGACTTCCTGGTACAGGGGCTGTGAACGGGAGTGGGTGGGAAGAACCACAGTGGCCCGCCCTACTTTCCCTGCTGGGAAGCTCCTCCGACTGGGAGTGCGCAGCTGACCTTCAGGGTGTTTCCGTTCTCTTTGTGAGTGAACGTGTTCTCCTTCTGGCAAATCATCGCTCTTCTCCCACTGAGCACGTGACCTCAGGTGAGACCTCACAGCATGTCCCAGTTGATGGCTGTTCTCACGGTGGGTACGTGGAAAGCTGGGAGGCTGTGGAGGCTGAGTCATGGGCTTGAGCTCCCCACTCCCCGGGTTCAGAGACTGAGCGAGCTGGGGACCTCCCCTACTGGCCACAATCTGGTCTCTTTCACAGACCATCTGAGAGTTATAAACCCAGAGAGCAAAGAAAACTTGTTTTGCACTGAAGGAAAAAACACACACAAACCAACAACAGCTTTGCTGACCTGTAAAACCCTGTAAGCCTCTCGGTGTTGGCTGTGCCGTGTAATAACGGATTTTTTGACAAAAGGAGAATGCTAATCAGCCAGGCTTTGCCAACCTCTGTTTGTTGCCCGTTGCTAGGTGACAGCTAAAGAAGATTAGCCCATCACAGATCATAGGTGAGTGGAAATTTCTGTCCTGTGCTTTGTTAGTAGTGATGGAAAATAGCTTAGGGCATGTGAGGTGGGGGGTCGGGCTGGGATAATCCTCTTCTATGTCTTTGGCTTTGAATGGTTTTTAAAGAGCCCCTGTCTGTCCCAACAACCCAAAGACTGGGAGAGGCACTGGACGGCTTTTTGCCGTCCTGAAGGGCCCTCGCTCTTGGTTCTTCTCCTCTCCCTGTCCTCGTTTCCTCAGCGAGGGCGGAATGTCTGCCGATGTAGAAAGCACGAGCAGGTCACCCAGCTGTCCCTGTCGCGTAACTGCTGTAGCCCGCAGCTTACTCCTCCAGACCAGGGGAGAAAATAATAGGGTGTATTTCTAGGATTGTTGTGAGGATAAAGGCAGATAACAGGATGAGAAATGCTTAGTAAGCAGAGGGCCTGCCCACAGAAGGTGCCCAGGATGCATTGCATGCCATCGTCATCACCACCATGATCATATGTCATGTCTCCCTGTTGTTCCGAGCATTATTATTCCAAAGGGACATGCACGTTGATTTCCCTCTTCCAGACTGACGGCAGGTACAGCAGGTGAGCGGTGCGGAGCCCTGAGGAAGGAAGGCGCGGGGCCTGGAGGCTCCGCTAGCAGCGCGTGCTCCTGCGCCCACACCTGCGTGCCCACCTGCGCTCCACCGTGGCTCCCCGGAAAGCGGGCCACTCGGCCAGCCGCAGCTGGCGCCCTTAGAGAGGTCAGGTGGAGAGGTGGACAGCTCTCTTCCATGTTCCCTTGTAGCCGCCCAAGTTTTTGTTGTTAATCCTCATCCAAGGATTTTTTCCCATTGATTATTTTTTAAAGAGAGAGGAACATCACTTGAGAGACACATCAATTGCATGCCTCGTGCATGCACCCTTACCGGGGCTGGGGATCGAACCTGCAACCCAGGCACGAGCCCTTGACCGGGAATCAAACGCTCGACGCTTGGGTGCATGGGTCGACGCTGCAGCCACTGAGCCACACCGGCCAGGGCTATCAACGCAATTATTAAAAACAGTTTAGGGGGATCGCCGTCTTGTGACTTTATGCGCCTCATTGATCCACGTGTAGGACTGCACAGAGCTGGGTTTTGATGGAGTTGACAGCGATCTGCTGCTTACGGTTTTCACACGATAAACAGCACTGTGATGAACACCCACTAACGAACATGCGTCTTGTCACAATTGTGACGTTATCTCTGGAGGTGAAATCTTAGAAGCCGAGCCGCAGAATCTGGGTGTCGTTTGAGGAGCCGTCAGAATTGTCATGGGGTGCATCTGGTGGCAGGCGCCCCACCACACCCCTTACCAGGGCCACGTCAGGGTTGGGGGGTAAGAACAGAATTTATTTCTCTCATGTTCCTTCTACTTCTTTTAAAGTTTTTCTTAGCTCACTCTGCTTCTCTTTCCTACCCCCCTGATTTTGACTTACGGCTAAATATTACTGGAGTATGAGAGAGAGGGAAAGGGGGAGGAGAAATTCCTTTTTATCTTGTCTTTATTTCTGTTTCATCCCAGTGTATGTGTGCTTCAGGCTACAGTTTAATTTCACACTCATAAACAGTTAGATGGATTGATGAATGGATAGGGAAGGGGGGGCAGATAGACACGTGGTAAGTGGTAAAATGATGGTGGCGGAATGTAGGTGATGGGAAGATGGGTCCACTAAGCAGTCGTTCAGATTTGCTCTGTGAGGTTCCCCAATCGAATGTGGGGGGAGTGCCCAGTGACACAGATGTGCCGTTCGGTTCATTGCAGCAGCACTGCTTGATTTAAGGGCAATTCCACAGCAAACGCGGCCGAGCGCCGGCCACATACAACGCGTTGTTTAATGTACGGAGCCTCCAGGGTGAATGCAGCGCATGTTCTCGGGTCAGAAAGCTCACCGTTTCGCCAGGGAGACCAAAGTGAAGTCAGACTTCCATGGCAACCAACGTAGGCCAGTGGTTTTCTGAAAGAGTCTGATTTCAAGTACCTTCATTATTTTCAAACGTAAGGGATTCAGAGTAAATAGCTCATTGCTATTTTGGTTGCTTAACGTAGTAGCACTTTTTAGACCAATAACGTCACAGTCAGGAACAGGGTCGTCCGTCCGGTGCTGTCCTCCAGCGTGGCTTAGGGACGCGCGTGCTGCGCTGTGGCTCCTCCCTGGTGGTCCCGTGTCCTTGCTGACATGACATTTAACATTTACTTTACGGCCAGGAAAGAGGCACGGGCGCGTTAAAAATCAATTTAAAGCCAGAGGGAAAAAGAAGAGGTTAATAGTTAACATGCACAGGGGTTGGAGTTATCTTCAACGTTTCCCCTCTCTCCTCCTTCAGAATTTCCCGCCTGCTGCCTGCCCCCCACTGCAGCCGGGGTGGCGGGGGGCACCCTCTGAAAACCTGGTCCTCAGGGCTCCTGCTGGGTCGGTGGGCTCCACTGACTAGATTCCGCTCCCACAGCCTTGGCCTGTGGCCCGTACCCACCTCTTCACCCGCACCCTGTGCTGCGTCCAGTGCGTCCTTTCCCAAATACTGGTACCCCCGCCTGTGTGAGGTCTCTGTCAGCTGATCCATGCTGACTTCATGTTCATGTTCATGTTCATGGAAGGCCCTCCCCTCTAACACTGCTCAGGTCTCCCAGCCCCGACCCCACGTAGGAACCCATCTCCCGGTCAGCCTTGGCATTTTCGGTCTTTGATGGCTTGTGTGTTACAGGCTGTGTTGGTTTTGATTCAAGTGTTTGTCATGAACACAGCAACATAGGCCCCAGGAGAGGCACACACGTGTTCCTCATTGAATCTCGGTTGGCAGAAAAGTCAACATCTCTTCTCAGAGTCAGCCCACGCCGGGCTGCGTGTGCTCTGTGTAAGCCCATCGGCCGGGACGTTCCCTCCAGAGCGCAGCACAGTGTATAGGAAAGGCTCCGGACGGACTGCAGGTCGCTTGTGTTTTACCCCAGAGGAGCCTGCAGGGTTATTAGACTTCAGTCCGTAAGCGGGCACATTTCCCAGGCAGGCCTGCAGCATAGCACACTTACCTGGGAGAAGCAGTGAGCAAAGGATTTGGCCTGCGCAAGTTTCTCTTGCATATGAACTACTTTAAATTGCTTAATTCTCTTTCCTAGCTTAGATACCTGGTTCTGGTGGACTCACTGTCTTTTGCTGCATGCGTAATGCCATCTAGTGGCCAGAGAGCACATGACACTCATTTACCGCAATGCTCCTGAGGCTCTGGATTTGGGGCGTGCACAGGGTTAGATACTGTGCTTCTGTTACGCCATCCCCCCTATAGCATTGCATGAATATAGTATCGATTGGAATGTTGCACAGAAGGGGGGTACTGGGCTCTCAGTCTGGCAACAGATGAGGGGAACCAGCAAACACAGCGGCCACCTGTTACCAGGCGGATGTAAGGTGAGCTACGGTGCAGGCACGTCTTGCTTGAGGACAAGTTCTCCTTGACCTTGTGAACATGGAAGTAACGGGTGGTGTCTGCCTGGCTGTGGAGAAAGGCGAGGTTTTTGTCCGTGCGATTTCTTTATGGGTGGCCTGTGCTGCAGGGATCATTCTGGCTTGCCGTTTATTCAATGATAGCATTGTTTTCTTTCTCTTCTACCTTTGTGTAGTTTTTCTAAATGGGCAGGAGATTTTGTTCTTGATTGCGTTTCCATAACCAGAGCAACCGGTCAAAAGAATAAACACAAGGAGGTACAGTTTAAAGGTCAGTAGGGGAGCCACTGGGGAACCCTAGCACACACCACACCCAAAGGGAGGCAGGAAAGAAGCAGAGAAATGGGGAACCAATTGGACCAAGAGGAAACAAACCCCAAGAGAGCAGGCTTAAACTCACCCACGTGAGTCACTGCTTTACGCAGACTGAAACCTTCCATTAAATGTCAGACATGGTTAAAATGGGCAAGAGACACATGGTAAAGGCATAGGCAAGCTAAGAGTAAAAGGATCAAAGATACACTGTGCAAACACTAAGTATAAGAAAGCTGGTGTGGCGATATTAATGTTTAAGCAAAGTAGATTTCAATACAAAAAATATAACCAGAGATAGAGATATTACATAATGATAAAAGGGTCCATTTTTTGGGGGTGGGGGTGGGGGGAGACACAATAATCCTAAATGTGTTTGTAGCTAATAAAGGTATGACAAGTTTCAAAGGACAGGGAGCAGAGGGAATTAAAAGGGAAATGGGTAAGCACAGCAGTTGGATTTTAACATCCCTCTTTAATAAAAAGGCAGACAAAAAAAAATCAGTAATGAAAGAGGATTTGAGCTACTAAAATAGTGAAACCAAGGAATTTTGTTATGTTTAAAGAAGTAAGATTTAAAGATCTGGTAGTTGTTATCTGAACCCTCACTTCTGAGTGGTACTTGATAAGCAATGTTTTCTTGTACACATTTTGATGTGGTGATGATTGAAATGTGTCCGTAGATTCTCGAAATCAACCAGAAGTTGCTCCCGTGTACCACCTGGGGTGGGAGCCCTGGGGTCCAGCAATAGAACCCAGTCTTCATGCTTTAGGGTGTCTCAGCCAGTGAGGTAAAATACTTATTAATGTGACATTATAGCACAGGCAGAACCTTTGACTTTTTCCCTTGTAAAATACACTAAGCCACGCAAACAGCCTCTCAACATTGGCATCTCTCTGGGTCAGGGGTGCAAGCTTCCACCAGCCAACCCAGCAGGCTCCCCGTTACCTTCCGGGCCAAGAGCCAACGGCAGTTCTGTGGAAGAGTTGGCAGACTTGGCAAACAGAAATGGAGTGCCCAGTTCCATCTGAATTCAGATAACAGATGATTCTTGACTAAGGGGCATGCCTACACTAAAAAACTCTTGGCCCTGGCCGGGTAGTTTAGTTGGTTAGAGTGTTGTCCTGAGATGCCAAGGTTTCGGGTTTGATCTTTGGTTGGGGCACATGCAAGAATCAACCAGTGGCCCTGGCTGGTTTGGCTCAGTGGATAGAGTGTCAGCCTGCGGACTGAAGGGTCCCGGGTTTCGGGCTTGATCCCCAGTAGAGGGCGTGCAGGAGGCAGCCGATTGATGATTCTCTCTCATCATTGATGTTTCTATCTCTCTCCCTCTCCCTTCTGTGAAATCAATATAAACATATATTTTTAAAAAGTCAACCAATGAATGTATAAGTGGGACAACAAATCAATGTGTTTGTCTCTCTCAAAATCAATCAATAAAAGCAAACAAACAACACTTCTCCTCCCCGCCCCCCTTCATTATTGATCTGAAATTCAGATTTAACCGGGCCTTCTTGTGTTCTGTGCCACTTCGGAAGGGAAATGTGCTCTTCCAAGGGGCTGCTGGCTGGATGGAAGCAGTTTAAAATGCCAGACAGGTGCCTGCCTTCAGGGTGCCACCTCCTCCTCTGACCTCCATTGACATCCCTTGTCAATATGCCGGAGCAATAAAAGGATATGGGCAAAGAGCTGCTCCAAAGGCCATTCTTTATTTAAATATTTTGATGATATGCATACAAATAGAGTCTCCCAAGGAACAAATGTAAAGACTAATACAAATCACCCTTTTGGGAACAGAGAAAGCCATTTAGAAAACGTGATTTACCCTATCCGCCTGTGACAGGCCAGGGCTCCCACACCTGCCCTGGGGGGTGGGGGGGGAGTTTAAGACCAAGTTTTGTTTGTTCCAAGTGGTTGGATCATGTTTACATTCCACACGGTAGTGCTATTCCTGCCGCATACTTGACAAAATATAACTGCTAACTCTATGATGATAAAAAGAAGCAACAATACTAAGTAGAGAGTAAAAAACTTAGATGATGGGAGAATGACCTTCACCTTGGTCATGCACTTACGGTGTCTAAACATACTTGCCTTTTACTCATAGTCAGTGGGAGCAAAAAGTATCAGTCTTCTGCATAGTACAATTCAAGTCAAAATTTCTATAAATGTGCTACAAAAATAATATGTTTAAAGATTCATTTCCCTAAGCAAAATATCTTGAACAATCACAAAATTACATGTTATTTAAAATTTCTGAAAATGATTGTTTGTTGTGGAGAATATTTATATAAATTGTTGCTGATATGAACATATATTTTGAAACCTGAAATGGATTTTTTTTTTTCAAGGAGCAATAAAAATACAATCTATTTATTTGGTCAAAACACCCAAATAACTTTTCAAAAAAGGGCAAGGGTGTTACCCAAATTCATGTCAGTTACAAATTTAATATGTAGTAAGTCATGATTGGCTAGTCAATGACTTTCAGACATAGAATAAAATACTAACTTCAAACTCATAATTCTATAAGTTATAAGGTCTTTCAGTGTTTCGAGATTTTAAAGAGAGTGGCGTGTAAAACCTAGTTTATGCCACAAATATTGATTTGGCACCCATGTTAGGCACTGAGGATAAATATGAGCCCCAAAACAAGCGTGGTTCTTTCTGTACTGTATGTGGATAGCACTGTGGTGAATTTAGCTGAACAAAGTTAGAAGATAATAGAGCCTGAGGTTTTAGAAATAGTATATTATTACTATAAAAAGTAAAGTGTTTTTATAGTTATGAATTTCCCCTGGATAACTCCACTGAATTGGAAGTATTCAATATCGTCCTGATTACTGAGACAAAGGGGAAGGAGAATGCTATTTTTAAGGTCATACAACACACACACACACACACACACACACACACACACAATCATACTCAGTTATATGCACAGAAACATGTAATGTGTTCTTAGCATGTCAGTGCTCCGGAATTCAGTCCCCTAACACAGCCGGAAGACCGCTGGTCTTCGCTGGCCGCCCAGCCCGTGCGCACCCGGGGAGAGCAGTGTGCGCCCTGTGGCAGGTGCCGGAGGCGGCTGCGGAACAGGCTGTGCGGAGGCGCCGGCTTCCTGGCTCTGCTGTGCTGCTGACCCGGGGCGCTAGTGGGGATCTGGTAAATCCCCGGAGCCAGGCTTCCTCTCTCCTCAGCTTGCTTTGTGACATTGTGTGGCCACAGCTCACGGAATCCCAGAGCGTTTCTGAGGGCCCTCCTGGGCGCCGAGCCAGCCGGGGCCGCTGTCCGTCAGTGACTGAGACACTTCAGCTCTGTGTACGTGCTTCCGTCCGGGAGGCTCAGCAAAGGCGGGTCTGCTGCTGACCTCTGGGAGACTGTGCCGGCTGCCCAGGCGTAGGGGTGAGGGATGCGCTGTGCCGGCTGCCCAGGCGTAGGGGTGAGGGATGCGCTGTGCCGGCTGCCCAGGCGTAGGGTGAGGGATGCGCTGTGCCGGCTGCCCAGGCGTAGGGGTGAGGGATGCGCTGTGCAGGCTGCCCAGGCGTAGGGGTGAGGGCGGCAGGTGCCTGCTGTCCAGGTGTAGGGGTGAGGGCGGCAGGTGCTGGTGCTCAGGCGTAGGGGTGAGGGCGGCAGGTGCCTGCTGTCCAGGTGTAGGGGTGAGGGTGGCAGGTGCTGGCTGCTCAGGCGTAGGGGTGAGGGTGGCAGGTGCCGGCTGCTCAGGCGTAGGGGTGAGGGTGGCAGGTGCTGGTGCTCAGGCGTAGGGGTGAGGGTGGCAGGTGCCGGCTGCTCAGGCGTAGGGGTGCTGCACGGTGCTGCGCTGGGAGACCCTGGTGGACGCGGTGGTTACAGTGCAACTAGACTCCTCGGAGCTGAAACTGGGCGGAGGGCCAGGGATTCCAGCTCCGGAAACCACAGTCCTTCTGGCCGTCACGGCCGTTTCAGCGGCCACTGGGGCGCTGGACTGCAGGGTGGAAGCGGGTGTCAGCACCCTCTCGGTCACGGTCACACTCCGCCCGCCTGCTGCGCTGGCCTGGGCCCGAGCAGGCTGCACGCCCGAGCTGGGGGCCAGGAAGCTCTCTCGCTCCCTCACCATCACGTAGTGTCCGTCTGGCAGGTGCGGGGTGCCTTCTAGGGCACCGGACAGGCCCCTGCTAGGCTGTATGACCCTCTCGGTGACCGTGATGTTTCCTTCATTAGCATAGTGCTGATTAGCATAGTGCTGATTAGCATAGTGCTGATTAGCATAGTGCTGACTAGCACAGTGCTGATCCACCACGGCAGAGGCTGGCGCGTACACCCGCTCCGTCACAATGAGGCCCTGAGGCTGTCGGGGACCCAGGACCACCGCCGGGGGCGGCCCAGTGGGGCCCGTGGCAAAGGACGTTTCTGTCACGATGACATTTCCGGCAGCCAGGGCGTCAGAGAGCTGGGCAGCTCCCTTCTGGCCCTGCTTAGCAGACACAGACCTCTCGGTGACTATTTCCTGAGTGATTTCCTCTGCATTTGCTCCGTGCAAAGGTTTGGGAACTGGAAAGCTCCCACCCGAGGAGAAGGAACTCTCGGAATGAACCCTCGTTTGCTCGGAGAGTGAGTGGGAAGCGGTTTCGCTCACGGGTGTTGGCCTCTGCTCAACTTCCAGGTCCATATCTATTTTGCGGCCCAAGCAGACTTCAGCCAGGGTCTTGAATTTTAATCCCAAGTCATCCAAGAAGTGGTCATCCAGCTCTCCTTCAATGAAACTGCAGCAGCCGATGGAACCGTGGAGCGACTCAGCGTCTTCCTGCGAGTACATCAGGAGGCAGTCTTTGCCTGTGTGACTGTCATCTTCCTCAGTGTAACAGGCGGCTTTCTAAAAGGGAAGTACAAACAGGCGTAGGATTAGTGACACCACCTCAGTTAAGAACGAGACTCTATATATTCCTGCCCAAAATACGTAACTGGAACGAATGGCAAGGAAGCATTAGGTACCCACACTGAAGGGCATCCGACAACACGTTGGCCAGTAGTTTTAAAAAATATTAGTATTGTGAGCCCAGTCGCCATGGCTCAGTGATGGAGTGTTGACCCATGAACCAGGAGGTCATGATTCAATTCCCAGTCAGGGCACCTGCTTGGGTTGTGGGCTCGATCCCCAGTAGGGGGCGTGCAGGAGGCAGCTGATCAATGATTCTTTCTTCATTGATGTTTCTATCTCTTTATCCCTCTCCTTTCCTCTCTGAAATCAATAAAAAATATATTAAAAAGTAAAAAATATATTGAAAAAAAAAGATGGGGGTCATTGGTGGTCACTACATAAGTCAGCTGATGGACTGGCTCAGTGGGTTGCATCTCTCTTCCCTCGTTACCTGTCTGCAGTCTCTTTAAAAAAAAAGAAATGACAAAGTGCCATCCAGATCCCAGGCAATAATTAGCCTAATCACACAGGCAATAATTAGCCTAATCACACAGGCAATAATTAGCCTAATCACACGCGTTTCTCCCAACCTACCTCAGAGAAATAGCTTCCTAAGAATTCCTCACTCATTGCACCAGCAGCCGCGTGAGCTGCGGCCATGTCTCTGAAGATCCCCGTGGCCCTGGTGGTCCTGATGGTTTCGCTGCCTCGGAGGGCTCCTGCCGTCCCCGTGACCTGGGTGGTGCCCCCGGAGAGATGGCTCCTGTGTTCCTCCCACCGCCCATCCACCTCGGACATGTCATGCTGCACTCTGGTGAAGGACGCCGAGCTGCCTGCTTTCACGGCCGTCTCCTTGGCCGCCAGGCCTCCTGCGCCGCTGCCCACGGCCACACTCTCTCTGTGATCCGCTGTCAGCAGCGATGGCACCACCTGGGAGGGCAAATGCAGTGGAGAACTGAGTCGGAGGAGTGAAGGGTCCGTCTGGGTGGTAGGATCTGAGCTACATGGGCACACAATAAGCTCTTCCCACAGCAACAAATTCGGAAAACGATTTTGAGTTGAATAACTTTTCTTTGAGTCTTCTGAAGACCCCCTTCTACCTTCCTGTTTTTTTAGATGATTATAATGCAAGGAGAAAACAAAAGTTACTTAAATATTAGAGGACTGGTGCACGAAATTCGTGCATGGGTAGGGTCCCTAGGCCTGGCCAGCGATCAGGGCCGATCGGGGCCTTCCAGCTACTGGCCAGGGCCTCCTTCCCCAGCTGCTGGCTGCTGGCCGGGGTCTTCCTTTGCACTATGCCACCCCCTGGTGGTCAGTGCATGTATAGCAAGTGGTCAAACTCCTGAGGGGACACTGCATATTATATATATATATATATATATATATCCTCTCTAATAAAATGGTAGTATGCAAATTAACCATCACTCCGCTACATAAGCCACGCCCACCAGCCAAGCCACACCCACCAGCCAATCAGGGCGAGTATGCAAATTAACCCCAATCCAAGATGGCTACAGCCACAGAGAGCAAGGTTTCCCAGGTAACAGAGGAAGCCAAGCTTTCCATAGCCGTTGCAGGCCTAAGCCTCCACTCAAGCTACAAAGTTTCAATTATAGAAGGTAAACAAATTCAAACAAATGGCGGCAGAATGGAGCTTGAGAGAGCAGGCCAGGGTTGCCGGCAGCAACAGGGGGAGCAAAGCTTTCTGCACACCCTGGCCGGGCCCACCCGCTTAAGGCAACAAAGTTTCAATTGTAGATGGTGAATTAACTGCCACAGAAATGGCTGCCGCCCCGCCCTGGAGGGAGCAGCAGGCTTGGCTCCGCTCCAGGCTACAAAGTTTCAATTGTAGAAGGAAAATAAATCCCAGATACCAGGGCCTCTGCTTGGGTTGCCAGGGGGCTTGGCCGGCCTGCAAACCACCACAGGCCCCTCGCTCAGGCCGCCCCATGCCCCAAGGGAACCCCCACCTGATCCGGGACACCCTTCAGGGCAAACCAGCTGGCCCCCACCCGTGCACCAGGCCTCTATCTTATCTAATAAAAGAGTAATATGCAGATTGACCATCACTGCAACACACAATATAGCTGCCCCCATGTGGTCAAAGATCCTGCCCCCATGTGGACACAAGATGGCCACTACAAGATGGCCAGCAGGGGAGGACAGTTGGGAGGCACCCGGCCTGCAAGGGAGGGCAGTTGAGAGGGACCAGGCTTGCAAGGGAGGGCAGTTGGAGGTGATCAGCCCTGCAGGAGAAGGCAGTTAGGGGTGACCAGGCTGGCAGAGGAGGGCAGTTGGAGGTGATCAACCCTGCAGGAGAGGGCAGTTAGGGGTGACCAGGCTGGCAGAGGAGGGAAGTTGGGGGCAAACAGGCTGGCAGGGGAGCAGTTAAGCATCAACCAGGCTGGCAGCGGAGTGGTTAGGGGGTGATCAGGCTGGCAGGCAGAAGCGGTTAGGGGCAATCAGGAAGTCAGGCAGGCAAGCAGTTGGGAGCCAGCAGTCCTGGATTGTGAGAGGGATGTCCGACTGCCCGTTTAGGCCCGATCCGACCAGGATCGGGCCTAAACGGGCAGTCGGACATCCCTCCAGGAGTCCCAGATTGGAGAGGGTGCAGGCTGGGCTGAGGGACAACCCCCCGCCGTGCACGAATTTCGTGCACCGGGCTTCTAGTATATATATATATATATATATATATATATATATATATATATAGTCATGGCTCATTTACTCTGTTGGCACCAGTTGCATTCCAACTTTCCTCGAGTTTAAAGCCTTCTTTATGATGATAGAACCGTTATTTTTTGTCTAGCTGGACACATGGTCATCGCAAATACAGTTTCTATTTTAAGCCTCCATTGCTGGTAGAAAGTGCCACCTGACTAAGGCTGCTGGGTGGGATTTTGGGCAGATATGGAGGATGTGTCTTATGGGAATGTTTTTCAGGAGCGGGTCTTCACCTTTCTCCTGTCTGCTTTGGGAATGTGGGGACAGCAGTTAGTGTCTGGAGCATGAAGATGGCAGGGGATGGAACTCATCTGTGGAGGGACCATAAGGAAAAAGGAGCCGGCCGCCATATGGGATCAACATGTTGGTCCTGGACCGCCCACATGTATACTTAAGCCACTGTGGTTCTGAGTTCCTGGACACTTGATGCTAAATCACATCCTGTTCGACATGAAGCTCACTGCAGACTGTGATGAGAGACTCAGGGTGAAGACTCAATGAAGAGATAACAGGAGATGCTATTAGGTAGAATAGGGGGTTTCACAGTCTTTTACAACTGTAATGGGTGGTGGGCTTACCTCTGCCAACCCTACGTACTGAGGAAATGAAAATGCAGGAACATCTGGTTGTGAAAACTGCCCATTTAATATTGGTAATAAGAAATGTTTTCATCCTAAATCTCTACACACTCTTGTTCTCTCTAACCTTTGTTCTGCATTCCCCGTGTCACGACCTGACCCCTTTTCTACATTCTCTGTAACCCTGAGCTGCCACAGTACAGCAAAGCCCCCCCACTCTGCCCTGGCAACGAACACAAAATCTGTTTCATTCGAAGGCATGCGAATGAAAGCTGTAAGGACCCCGTTACTCTCTCATGACCTAACATGTTAGAAACACTTCCCAAGGGCCCTTTAAATCGGAAAAGACGAGTTTCATGCTCATCCCAGGATCTGACCTTGTCTTCCGGTGGTGCCCCTTCGTTGTTCCAAGGGTGCAGCATCTCTATGGTGCCAGGGATGGGCGCAAAGCCTTTGGCGCCTTCCCCACACTGCCACATCAGCAGTAGAAGCGGCACAACTGGACAGGAACAAAATCAAGCACAAAAACGTTAGCCCCAACTTAATTTTAAATGTGTCATATAATTTTGGAATTTGCATATATCACTTCCTGGAATTCAGTCTTCACTTATTTACAGCCCTCTTGTTTCTTTTTCTTTTTTTCACCCTGATCCAATCTCGCCGAGCTTGTGGTGAGAGAGGCACACCAAAGTCTACAGGCAGGATGTGGGGTCCTACAGATCCAGGGGCCTTGTCCGTCAGGAGGAGGCTGTGTCTGGGTACTGAGTGGAACACCAAGACTGAATACAATAGTATCTAAATCATCAAAACCAACTTAAAGACTTCAATTTTTAAAACCATTTTCACCTCTATTTTTATTTATTTTTATTTTTATTAAGTCCTCACTCGAGGATATTTTTCCATTGATTTTTTTAGAGAGAGTGGAAGAGAGAGGGAAAGAGAGAGAAACATTGATGTGAGAGAAACACATGGATTGGTTGCCTTCTGCACGTGCCCTGACCCGGGCCTGGGCCGGGGAGGATCCTGTAACAGAGGTGCATGCCCTTGACCGGAATTGAACCCAAGGTCCTTTGGTTTTCAGGCCAATGCTCTATCTACTGAGCCAGACTGGTCAGGCCACTTTCATTTCTAATGTGAGAATATCCATTATTCTCCCCCCAAAAAAATCTGTTAAAAAGAATCAAAAGCTCCCAAGGTTAGAAACATTTTAACATGCTCAAATGGAATTTGTGTAGTACTTCACCACTTCCTCCTAGAGTAGAATTGGGCAAAAGGCAGACTCAAAAGGGATTCAAATCTACCTTTGAGTTACCTGAGTACTACTTTCTAAAAGGATTCTGCATTAAAACCTTTAGGATCGATCTAGAACTCGGCACAATTTCAGAGCTCCCCCCTTAAATCTCATTCTACCTCCAGGAGGAAGTGAAGGCCAGTGTTGGCCTCTCGATCAAGGTCGTAAAGGCTTTCACTACACCTGTGCACAGTACACCAGAATTGGGTGTTACTGCCACTCCCACTGGGCAGCTTCCAATGACGAAATGACAACTCCCTAGACATTTTTTATGTTAACAGTTGACAGCAGAGTCACTGTAGCTACTGTGAGAAATAATAAGATTGAAATCAGCCAGGGGCAGTTCCAACATTTGTGCAAATTCAACAAATATTTGTCAAGGGTGTGCCAGGTGCCAAGTGCCACAGTAGGCCCCTGGGAATGTGAGTGAGAGGCAGTGCAGGGAATCCCCACTCCAGCACCTCCCTACCAGCTTGGGGAGCTGCGGGAAGTCACTGTTATGTGTGTATCATAAAGCAGAGACGATGGTACGACAGCACACTGTAAACTGTTGAGTGACGTGCACCTACGGACGGCTTCGCCAAGCTCTCCCTGTCCCTGAAATAGCGGGGCTGCCTCGAGATGGCCCTCTGCCCACGTTCAGTGGTCAAGGGCAGTGGTCTTCCACGTGACCCGAGACTGCAGCCCTTTGTTCTCTCATGAAAGAAACCCTGAGGTCCTGGAGGACACGCAAAGCAGGCAGGACGGGTCCTCACTGTTGGGAAGCACAGAAGTCTCAGTTCTGTGGGCCCCGGTGAAGGGCAAGCCACGCAGAGGGTCTGGGGAGATGAAGGGCAAGCCACGCAGAGGGTCGGGGAGATGAAGGGGAGGCCACGCAGAGGGTCTGGGGAGATGAAGGGCAAGCCACGCAGAGGGTCTGGGGAGATGAAGGGGAGGCCACGCAGAGGGTCTGGGGAGATGAAGGGGAGGCCACGCAGAGGGTCGGGGAGATGAAGGGGAGGCCACGCAGAGGGTCGGGGAGATGAAGGGGAGGCCACGCAGAGGGTCGGGGAGATGAAGGGGAGGCCACGCAGAGGGTCGGGGAGATGAAGGGGAGGCCACGCAGAGGGTCGGGGAGATGAAGGGGAGGCCACGCAGAGGGTCTGGGGAGATGAAGGAGAGGCCACGCAGAGGGTCTGGGGAGATGAAGGGGAGGCCACGCAGAGGGTCTGGGGAGATGAAGGATAAGCCACGCAGAGGGTCTGGGGAGATGAAGGGGAGGCCACGCAGAGGGTCTGGGGAGATGAAGGGGAGGCCACGCAGAGGGTCTGGGGAGATGAAGGGGAGGCCACGCAGAGGGTCGGGGAGATGAAGGGGAGGCCACGCAGAGGGTCTGGGGAGATGAAGGAGAGGCCACGCAGAGGGTCTGGGGAGATGAAGGGGAGGCCACGCAGAGGGTCTGGGGAGATGAAGGAGAGGCCACGCAGAGGGTCGGGGAGATGAAGGGGAGGCCACGCAGAGGGTCTGGGGAGATGAAGGGGAGGCCACGCAGAGGGTCGGGGAGATGAAGGGGAGGCCACGCAGAGGGTCGGGGAGATGAAGGGGAGGCCACGCAGAGGGTCTGGGGAGATGAAGGGGAGGCCACGCAGAGGGTCGGGGAGATGAAGGGGAGGCCACGCAGAGGGTCGGGGAGATGAAGGGGAGGCCACGCAGAGGGTCGGGGAGATGAAGGGGAGGCCACGCAGAGGGTCGGGGAGATGAAGGGGAGGCCACGCAGAGGGTCGGGGAGATGAAGGGGAGGCCACGCAGAGGGTCTGGGAGATGAAGGGGAGGCCACGCAGAGGGTCGGGGAGATGAAGGGGAGGCCACGCAGAGGGTCTGGGAGATGAAGGGGAGGCCACGCAGAGGGTCGGGGAGATGAAGGGCCGGCCACGCAGAGGGTCGGGGAGATGAAGGGGAGGCCACGCAGAGGGTCTGGGGAGATGAAGGGGAGGCCACGCAGAGGGTCGGGGAGATGAAGGGGAGGCCACGCAGAGGGTCTGGGAGATGAAGGGGAGGCCACGCAGAGGGTCGGGGAGATGAAGGGGAGGCCACGCAGAGGGTCTGGGGAGATGAAGGGGAGGCCACGCAGAGGGTCTGGGGAGATGAAGGGGAGGCCACGCAGAGGGTCGGGGAGATGAAGGGGAGGCCACGCAGAGGGTCTGGGGAGATGAAGGGGAGGCCACGCAGAGGGTTGGGGAGATGAAGGGAGGCCACGCAGAGGGTCTGGGGAGATGAAGGGGAGGCCACGCAGAGGGTCGGGGAGATGAAGGGGAGGCCACGCAGAGGGTCTGGGGAGATGAAGGGCAGGCCACGCAGAGGGTCTGGGGAGATGAAGGGGAGGCCACGCAGAGGGTCGGGGAGATGAAGGTGAGGCCACGCAGAGGGTCTGGGAGATGAAGGGGAGGCCACGCAGAGGGTCGGGGAGATGAAGGGGAGGCCACGCAGAGGGTCTGGGGAGATGAAGGATAAGCCACGCAGAGGGTCTGGGGAGATGAAGGGCCGGCCACGCAGAGGGTCTGGGGAGATGAAGGGGAAGCCACGCAGAGGGTCTGGGGAGATGAAGGGGAGGCCACGCAGAGGGTTGGGGAGATGAAGGGGAGGCCACGCAGAGGGTCTGGGGAGATGAAGGGGAGGCCACGCAGAGGGTCGGGGAGATGAAGGGGAGGCCACGCAGAGGGTCGGGGAGATGAAGGGGAGGCCACGCAGAGGGTCGGGGAGATGAAGGAGAGGCCACGCAGAGGGTCTGGGGAGATGAAGGGGAGGCCACGCAGAGGGTTGGGGAGATGAAGGGGAGGCCACGCAGAGGGTCTGGGGAGATGAAGGGGAGGCCACGCAGAGGGTCGGGGAGATGAAGGGGAGGCCACGCAGAGGGTCGGGGAGATGAAGGAGAGGCCACGCAGAGGGTCGGGGAGATGAAGGGGAGGCCACGCAGAGGGTCTGGGAGATGAAGGGGAGGCCACGCAGAGGGTCTGGGAGATGAAGGGGAGGCCACGCAGAGGGTCTGGGAGATGAAGGGGAGGCCACGCAGAGGGTCGGGGAGATGAAGGGGAGGCCACGCAGAGGGTCGGGGAGATGAAGGGGAGGCCACGCAGAGGGTCGGGGAGATGAAGGGGAGGCCACGCAGAGGGTCTGGGGAGATGAAGGGGAGGCCACGCAGAGGGTCTGGGAGATGAAGGTGAGGCCACGCAGAGGGTCTGGGGAGATGAAGGGGAGGCCACGCAGAGGGTCTGGGAGATGAAGGGGAGGCCACGCAGAGGGTCGGGGAGATGAAGGGGAGGCCACGCAGAGGGTCTGGGGAGATGAAGGGGAGGCCACGCAGAGGGTCTGGGAGATGAAGGGGAGGCCACGCAGAGGGTCTGGGAGATGAAGGGGAGGCCACGCAGAGGGTCTGGGAGATGAAGGGGAGGCCACGCAGAGGGTCTGGGAGATGAAGGGGAAGCCACGCAGAGGGCCGGGGAGGTGGGCTCTGACCAGGTGAATGTGTAAAGCGAAGATGAATGAGAATAAGATGAGCCTGTGAAATAGCCTTGTATCCGTAACGCAAATTCAGGCAACCGATCTTGTCTGAGTGCCTCCTGTGGGCAAGGCGCTGGGCAGCGAAGCAGAGACCAGGTCCTTGCTCACAGAGCTTCTCAAACGGGGACACCAACTACGTGAAGTAAGTCAGAGAAAGGCAGACGCCAGAGGATTTCAGTCACATGTGGAACCTAAAGAACTACACAAGTCAAACAAGCAAAACAGAAGCAGACTCACAGACACAGAGACCAGACTGCGGGTTCCCAGCGGGGAGGGAGGTTGGGGACTGGGTGCAAAAGGTGAAGGGGTCAAGAAGGCCGAGTTGGTAGTTACAAAGCAGTCACAGTGACACACAGTCCAGCACAGGGAATGTGGGCAGTAATGTTGTGATAACTGTACGGTGCCAGGTGGGCACTGGAAATATCAGGGGGACGAGTAGTAAAGTGTATGATTGTCTAACCATTATGCCGTACACCTGAAGCTAATACACAATAATACTGAATGTAAACTGTAATTTAAACATTTAAAAAACGTGTTTTTTTAAATGGGGACCCCAACGATGTCTATGTTAAAAGGTTGCTGAAGATCATGCATGGTAGCCTTGGTGATTTAAATCAGAAAATGATACATTTTTATTCAACCAAGTTCTGAGGCATGCTCTAATGACCTTTGGTGAATTCATCAGTGATCAATTCTGGTTCCCCCCTCGCCCTCAGTGTTCAGTGGGGTGAGGATAACTGTGAAGGAACCCACGACTACTCTGGTAACTCCAGGAAAGCCCCAGTGACCGAAGGAGCCAAACAGAATACTCACGCAGCAGGAGCAGCAGAGCCAAGATGATGAGCGCAATGGCCGCGGGCCCCAGCCCCACGTAGGCGCCGCGCAGCGCCTCCACGCAGCCGCTGCCGTCCAGGCACTTGCACACCGTGAGCTTCAGGACCTGCTTTTCGGAGCAGCTGAGGCCCTGGCTGTCTGAAATCAGGAGCTGGATGTCACTTCTCCCCGGCTTTCGCTCGCGTTGCTGCAGCAGCACGCTGGTACCTGTGGGGGAAGAGGCAAGAGGGAACGGAAATGAGTGATTGCCAAGGAAGGGCAAGAGGGAATTATGGGAACATTTTATTTTTAAAGTAAGTTTTTATTGATTTAGGGAGAGAGGAAAGGAGAGAGAGAGAGAGAAACATCGATGAGAGAGAAACATCAACATTGATTGGCTGCCTCCTGCCACCCCTGGCGGGGGATTGAGCCAGCTGGCAACCTGGGCATGTGCCCACGACCGGGAATGGAACTGGTGACTTCTTGGTGCCTGGGTTGATGCTCAACCACTGAGCCACACTGGCTGGGCTAGAAACAGTTTTTAGTGGCCAATAATATTTAGCACCAGTTAGAAGCTTCATCCTTTCTTCATGGCTCTATTTCTTTTTTCCTTTTCAGGGGAGGGAAGGTGAAACTATCCACTTTTGGAGACACCCCAGAGGTGGGCTGGCATGTTGGTATGAAAAGGGTTTGGTCTAATTTCTTGCCTAGTCCAGACACTCCAAATACGTGGGTGAAGAGCAAAGAATAGGAGTTAGACCTGCCTTACCTTTCCGATGACTAGCCTTCACAACTGTGTGTGGTTTGCCAAATACTATAAACTATATTACGTGCTGGGAACATAGTGACACACAAGTGGTGAGTTAAGTGGTACTTGTATTGAATGCCTTTATTTTAGCGTTTCATAAAAACACACGTATCCAGGCAATTTCAAACAGACAACCCAGAGAAGAGCATAATTAACCCCTTGGGACCCGTCACCAGCTTTAACATTACTGAAAGCTTTGCAAAGTGATTGTGAAGAGTTGTTAAACTTTAAATGTTTAACATTAGATCTGTAAATTAAGAAAAACATGGGTATGATATTTGAAACGTTTTGAAAACAAACACTAATTGTTTAGGGAAAGTCTTCCGGGGAGGTCTCTGTACGGTCAGAACCACCGGAAGGGCGGGCACCGGAGGCTCACGTCAAGAAGGCGGACGTACCTTCTGGGATAGCTACGTGCAGGATGTGGCCATAGCATAAGGCTGTCTGGCAGGGAGGGTCACAGAGACCCTCCTTAATGGGTGTCCATCACTCACCCACTTCGTGACCTTGAGCAAGCTACTGAACTTTAGTTAAATTAAGGTTTCCTCAGCTAGAATGAAGGAATAATGGTATGGAGAAAGGGTTAAATGAGATCATGCGTCTGAAGGGCCAGCAGAGTGCCTGGCACGTGGTAAGTGATCAATAGATGTTACTTGTTTGCTTAGACGGGCAAGGTGCCCCAGAGCTTGTGAGACACAACCACATCTTCAAGAGCAATTTAGAGAACCCCCAGCTATCATCAGGACATTAGGTGATTTTTCTTCTCTCCCTCTTCTGTTGTTGCGAATGGGATATTGGATTCGAGCCAGATAAAGGACACTATGCCCAAGGTTCGAAACCTCATTTTATAACCTTTGAAAACTGTATTGGAAATCCTATAGAATAAAAGGATAATATGCAGATTGTCCCCTCCACCGGGAGTTCGACCTGAGTTCAACCAGGGGGTGGGGCTGGCCCACCAACTGCCCGCATCCCCTCCCCCTGCCCTGCCCAATTGCCTGATTGGGGCGAGCTGGCCGGACCCCACCCGTGCACGAATTCGTGCACCAGGCCTTTAGTATAATTGATAAAAGAAACCCAGCCTCTAGCATAAAGGCTTTCCACTTGTTTTGTGTAATATTTTGATCTGCCAGCCAGTGACTTGGCTTACTTTCTTTGTGTATGATTTTCCACTCCTCTGCCATGCCGGCTGGTTTGTCAACGATGACGAAAGTGAAGGGGTCACTGTTTGGGTATCCGTCCAGGTCCCTCGCGGTCACGTTCACGTACTGCACGTCATCACAGACATTCATCACCGGGTCCACCAGGGTGGGGCAGTTGTCGTTGATGTCTTCCACCGTGATCACAACAGTGCCAGTGATGGTTTTTCTAGGAGAATCTTAAAGAAAGGGAAGAAAAAAATACGTAAATTCTGATTCTGTTGCTGATAACCAGCATAGTTTGAATTTTCTTGCCATTTTCATAAGAAGGTCCTAACAAATGAGGACACTTCCTATCCTAGATATTTTTCATAGTCAGATCACGTAATATCTTTTAATCCAAAATATCTATTTAATAACTTACCTTCTGAGATAGCTAAAATCTTTACAGTGTATGTACCATTTTGGACATATCTGGATTCAAAATCGGGAAATTTTACAAGTTTAATCTCCGAGGTGACAGAATCCACAGAGACCCAGTTGTCTATATCTTCCAATTTGGTATATCTGTTTAAAACAAACACAAAATCAATTTTGAATTCTGGAGAAACTGTGACTCTAATATTTACAAACTCAAGTTTAACTTTTGCTTCATTGTATATGTTCTTGTTACAGACATTAATTTGAAATGTTTTTAATTTCCTGAAACTATCCTAAAAGCCCCTCTCTTTACTGCATACACCACTTATTTTGGAACCTTCCTTGTTGCAGAAAACACAGCGGAGGCCGTTAGTTAATATTATTTTGGGAAAAGGCAATTTGCTACTCTTGGATGATGAATTCCATTAGAAGAAGTCATCAAGTTCAGTGGTTCAGCATCGACCTATGAACCAGGAGGTCACGGATTAATCCCCGTCAGGGCACATGCCAAGGTTTTGGGTTCAGTCCCCAGTGTGGGGCGTGCGGGAGGCAGCCGATCAATGATTCTCTCTCATCATTGATTTGTGTCTCTCTCCTTTTCCCTTCCTCTCTGAAATCAATAAAAAAATATATATTTTAAAAAGAAGTCACCCAAAGGAAAGGTTGTTGCAGGGCACTCAGGGTTCTTGCTGTGGCTGACCACGCACGGTGACACACTACTTTATAAAGTGCTGGTACCCAGGGACGCTAAGGTCAGAGTTCCCAGGCGCAAGGACAGCTAAGCAACCCAACAACCCGGCTGACAGCAGGGCAGGCTGCGCGTCTGGGTGGCAGGCAGGGCTTCTTTAAATCCCACCCGAGTGACTACCTGGGCTCCGTCAGGAACCATTCTGAAGATTCGTCTTCCATGGCATGGACCTGCCATCTAAGATGTACATTTACCCTGAAATTTTCACCTAGCGTGTAAACCTAAGGTGCTTTAATGGGGCCCAGCCCAGTCCCTTCCCGAGGGCACAGTGGTGCCATCTGGTGGGCTCTCAGTCCAAGTATCTGAGTAAAAGCCACCATGACCGAGACCAGGGTCAAAGGCTCCTCCATCCCTGCACCAAACAGCATGGTTTCAATGAAGAGTCACTTCCAGGGTTGATGTGCAAATGAAACTGGCTTCTCCACATTAAAATCCATGCGGCAACTATTTCTTTTAACCAACCTGGTATCAAGTGGAATTTGCAGTAAAATTTGCTACCTTCTTTGCTGTTTTTCAGCCTTGCTAGCCAGAACTCTCTGAGGCGAGGGACCCAGCCCTGCCGCACACTCAGGGTGGAGGAACGGGCCAGGGGAACTTTCTCCCGGCCTCTCAGTTGCAGGTACAGCTCTGGGGAAGTTAACCTATAGGCCACTGGGGAATCGCAGTGCTGGGTGGGAAGAAATGAGCTGGTCACCCTTCATTGTGATTTTGTTGTAAACCGGCCCTGAGAGGAATGTACAATGAGCACCTCTATTCGTCACCGTCTCTTACTTTGCACGGGCCACTTGTCCAGTGTCTTCGTCAAAAGCTTGAAATTTCCCAATTACTTGGCTCAGGCTTGTTTTTTCCATGCTCTCGCTGGTGCGAATGGAGATGGTGCTGCTTCTAAAATGAATGCCTTCTTTCACGTTCTTCACCTTCACTTTGATGGGGATGGATGTCGGCTTATATTTACTCTTAATTGACTTGTGGAAAGGGGCTTTATTAGTGACAATAACGCTGAAGTCAAGATGCTTCATTTCTTCATAATCTAATGCCTAGAAAGGCAAAATCAAAGGGAACTGTTCAAAAGAGAACACAACACACACACACATGCACCACATGTGATTTTAATGTTGGATAGGACAATTTAACACAGCAGCCCTGAGAATTCCAATTCATATTGATAACATGCATTTAAAAATCTGCCAACGTGGATATTCGTAACTGTGAAGGATGATTATGAAACATACCCAATTTTTTTAAAGGTCAATGTCACTTAAAAAAATATTTATTCTGAACAATTTGAAGTGATTTCTTAAGGAAGTTAATGGACATTCAATATCACAGTTAATATCCCTTAAACTGGTTCCATGGGTTTGTTCTGGGGAAAGGGCTACATACACAGTACTTACCTTAATAAGGATCACAATTCCTTCATTAGTTTGATTGTCAGTTTCTATGCGGAAATAACCCCTTTCATTTCCTGACACAAATGTAAAATTTGCCAACCAATTATCCGAGCCTCTTTCATCTGTGTCGAGCACTTTTATGCGCATCACTTCTACATTGACTCGGTTTTCTTCAACCATCCCTTCATACTGCAAGTCAGGAACACAGGATTTTCATGTTAATGCCACACACACACACACACACACACACACACACACACACACAAGTCATACATTTTTTAGGTAAAACTAACATATGAATAAGTGGATACATTGGTTATAAAAATAGTAGTTACCCTTTGACTCTCCACCACGGGTATATTGTCATTGACATCCAAAATACGGATCTGAACTTGAGCTTGCTTGACGGGCTTATCTGTTATTTCTCCTTCGTTGCCGTCTCTGGCTTCCACCGTCAGAGTGTAGCTGCTGTGTTCCTGCAGGGCAATGCAAATACCCCCTGGGTGAGCATCAGCCCTCCAAACAAACCTGTCTTCCTGGTTTTAGTCATGTCACCATCAAGGAAATGCACCGCAGTGCAATGTACTCATAAGTAAGTTTCATGGTCTGCTGTTATTCGTGTGAAGATGTTTATTTGCTGTCAGCGATTTTCCAGAAGGGGCATAGGAGCCTGGAGGACTTGCTGATAGTCAGTTTCTTAAAGATGTCCTTAGTGATATTAGTCAATTTCTTAAACATGTTCATTGGTGATGTAAGTCAGTTTCTTAAAGATGTCGTTGGTGATATTAGTCACTTTCTTAAATATGTCATTGGTGATATTAGTCAATTTTTAAAACATGTTCATTGGTGATATAAGTCAATTTCTTTAATATGTCATTGGAGATATTAGTCAATTTCTTAAACATGTCATTGGTGATATTAGTCAATTTCTTGAAAATGTCATTGGTGATATTAGTCAATTTCTTAAACATGTCATTGGTGATATTAGTCTATTTCTTAAACATGTCATTGGTGATATTAGTCAATTTCTTAAACATGTCATTGGTGATATTAGTCTATTTCTTAAAGATGTCATTGGTGATATTAGTCAATTTTAAAAACACGTTCATTGGTGATAGCAGTCAATTTCTTAAACAAGTCATTGGTGATGTTATCAGGAGATGAGTCTCTCCTTAAACCAGTTTGTGCCAGAGTGCTGTTCACAGTGCAGTTTCTCTACCTTGGAAGTGATGGTGAGAATACAGGGACCGGTTCTTTCTACCTCACACTTCCTTGTCAGCTCATAGTTAAGCCAGAGAGACCTAGTCTCCAGGAAAAGCTGGCCTGTGAAGGCAAAACTTGGTGACCTTGACCTTTGTCCGGACATCCCGAGGGATCTGATTCTTAGAGAAGGGGCCCTAGAGAACAACATCTCAGAGGCTCCCCTCAAATGAGCCCTGCTCTTCCCCATGGCCCCACGGCGTCTCCCTCCGTGTGGGGGGTGGAGGTGACAGGGGGGGAGCCAGCACCGTGCGTGGGGCGGCTGTGCAGGGCAGAACTTCAGTGACAGGAGGACGGCAGAGGCTGTGCCTGGCTCCAGTGCTGGCTCTGTCACTTCCTAGCTGTGATGAATACCCTCACTGCCTTTGACCCTCAGCGTCCTTCTGTGTAAAATGGGGATGGAGAATGTATGGATCTGCCTCACAGGGTTTCTAGGTGGATTGAATGGGTTCATCTACATAAAAGGTGTGGGATACACCTGGCATATGTAAATGCCCGATAAGGAACATTATGGGCTAACCTTTCCATACTTCAGGGACAGAAGCTTATTAAAAAGTCACACTACTTCAAAATAATACTTTTCCATTCTAATTTATTGAAAGGTATAGAGTAGCAGTTTAAGAGTAATAAAATTCTTGAATTCTACCAAGATCTCAGGAGGAACATTGGGCACAACTCTGTTCCCTCTGGGCAGAGTGAAATCACCTTCTAAGAGATACAAAATATACTGACTGCACTTGGGTGATGATTCATAGTTGATGACAACTCAGTGTTCTTAGGATCACCACCATTTCACTCATGCACACTGTTAAAATCTTCATGTGCGCAGCACTTGTAAAATCTTCCATATCCCCTTTTTCTTTTAAATTTTTCCTTTCAGTTAGAAATAAAAATGTGAAATGTTTGAGAGAACAGGCTTTCTAGGAAACCTACTCAAATTTTCTTCCACTTTGGGATTTACAGTAATTCTTCCCTTTACACATAGTTCTGTAATAGGGCTGCCACCTCTACCTTTTTGCCTTCCGAGGCCTGTCTCTGAGTAGTGAGGGAGACCCTGGTGTTTCATTGCAGAACTGCAAACTTAGGAAGCTCTCTAGCACACAGAACCCGGGCTGGAGAGAGCCCAGAACAGCGCTGTCCTTGACAGTTTTAAATTTTCTAGCAGCCACATTCAAAAAAGTAAAAAAAAAAAAAAATCCTGATGTTAATACTAAAATATATTTTATCTAACCTATGGTATCCCAAATATTATTTCAAAATGAAATCAACAAAAAATTAAGATGGCATTTTACATTCTTTTCTTTTTTCACACTAAGTATTCCCAGTTTGGTACATCTTCTATTTGTAGCACAACTCAATGTGGACCAGTCACATTTCAAGTGCCCAACGGCCACATATGGCTAGTGGCTACCATATGGGACAGCACATCCCTAGGAGGGGATAATGCCAAGAGTTAGCCTGTGAACTAGAAATATACAACAAAGTAAGAAAACAGAGGAGAGAAACAGAGAGGAGAACCTGAGAGAATAAAGGAGAGTTTAAAAGATGAGCAACATAAAATATTCACGTACCTCTCTGTCCAAGGTACTACTGACTGTATAAATCTCTCCCGTGTCCTTATTCAGGTAGAACATTGCGGGGTTAGCAGGCTCCTGAGATACAATTTTGTAGGAAATTTTAGAATTCATGGAATTGGGCTCATCTGCGTCTGTCGCGTTGATTTTCATCACAAGGGTATCTGGCATTAGAAACAAAGGCATCCAGAATGAAACTCAACCTTGACCATGTGCACATATGTTATTTTATGTATCATTTCAGCTTGTTCCAAGAAGGATTTCAGGTGTTTATCAAAACCACAGTTTACCAAGATCAAAAAACTGAACTGGACAAGGAAATAAGTGTGAATGGATTGTAGGAGTAAGAAAAACAAGGAAAGGCCAGGACCAGCGTTAGTACATACAATTCTTAGGGTGAAGTCCCCAACACTTGCTACAGGAGGGCCACAGATTTATTTATAATAGTTCTAATAAAAAAAAGGAGAATGAACAGGTACAAACAGATGCTTATTAAAATACAAACAATTCAGGAGAAGCACAGCTGTTCTTTAGACTGTGATCAAAGAGAAATGTCTTGCCTGGCTGGTGTGGCTCAGTGGTTGAGCATGGACCTAGGACCCATGACCCATGAGCTCACAGTTTGATTCCCGATCAGGGCACATGCCCGGGTTGCAGGCTGATCCCCAGTAGGGGGTGTGCAGGAGGCAACTGATTGATGATTTTCTCTCATTATTGGTATTTGTATCTCTCTGAAATCATAAAAATATATTTTTTTAATACAGAGAAATCTCTCTCTATAAGCATTTATGTAGAGCACTCTATTGAATGATACTAATAAACCTGACAGTAGAAATAACATGAGTCAAAGGTCAGCAAACTACTGCCAGCGGGCAAGACCAGTCAGCCACCAGTTTTGTAAATAAAGTTTTATTGGAACACAGCCATGCCCATTTGTTTACATACTTTCTATGGCTGCTTTTCTGCTACAAGGCAGAATAGCTGATACAGAGATCCAACATGCCACAACCATCCACCATATCTGTTCTGCGGGTATAAAACATGTCATGTACAGTCTTTTGAACATATGACAAAAGAGCCAGTTCTATACCTAGAGCAATAGGCTTGTTACTCTTTGTCCCGTGGCTAATCCTCAGCCCCCACGGAGTCCCAGGAGGTCGTGTTCAGTCCCTCAGCGGGTTACAGTGCCTTTGGGTATTCACTCAGAAACACAGCGGCCACTTACGTGCTGCGCTCAGTTCTTCAATGGACCCCACAAAGACATCCTGGGTGAACACGGGCTCGTTGTCGTTGATATCCAGAACTTTAATGCGCAGTTCTAATGGCTTCTCTAGATTGTTGCCTTTTTCATCCAAAGCATAACCAATTAGCTGAAGTCATGGCACAAATAACAGAAGAGATTAGATTTAAGCTGAGGTAATGACCTGCCATGGTATCAAAAAATAATAAATCGTGACAGTTACCAAAGATAAAACTTCAAACTAATAAATGTAAAATTGTTCTTACCAGGAAATAGGGCGTTTCTTCTCGATCAAGAATGCTGGTAACGTTCAGTTCTCCCGTGTTTTTATCAAAGGCAAACACACCATAAGGTGGCTCTGTGATGCCTTTTCCAGTGTATTTGTATGTAATTTTTATTCTTTTTTCTTCTGCAATATCAGAATGTATCTAGCATAAAAATAACAAGGGGATATTATCTCTAGATAGAGAATTTGGAAAGTTGGGGAAATTTAATAAGATTTTTTCCTTTTTATGTAAATTTTATTCTTAATGACTTATATAATTAAAATTAGTAAGAAGAAGAGTTATTGCATATTGAACCCCAAAGAATCAATGCGTTTTAGGGAAACATAACGAAAGAAAGTGTGAACGTCTCAGATATCTTAGAAAACCAAACCAAACCAAAAAGAAAAACTCAATTGCTCACACACACACTGAGATGTGACGCCTGGATTACAGATCTGGATTTTAGCTTTCTCGAAATGATCTGTTGCTGGGAAATGGGGGAGCTCATCATGCATGACGTGTATTAATCAGACTGGAAAGATGAAGTAAAACTTAGATGTGTCTGCGCCATAAACCAAGCGACACAGGGATGGGACAGAGGGACGGGGTGAGGCAGGGACCGGGTGAGGCAGGGACGGGAACCCTTGGGACCCCACACTGCAGATACCCGTGGGGCGGGCTTCCAGCAGAGGGAGCAGGAAGGGCGAAGGGGAGGGGCTGGGATGTGGAATGAGTCAGATCACTTAGGGTAGTGGTCGGCAAACTGCAGCTCGCGAGCCACATGCGGCTCTCTGGCCCCTTGAGTGTGGCTCTTCCACAAAATACCACGGCCTGGGCGAGTCTATTTTGAAGAAGTGGCGTTAGAAGAAGTTTAAGTTTAAAAAATTTGGCTCTCCAGCCCTGACCGGTTTGGCTCAGTGGATAGAGCGTCGGCCTGCGGACTCAAGGGTCCCAGGTTCGATTCCGGTCAAGGGCATGTACCTTGGTTGCGGGCACATCCCCAGTAGGGGGTGTGCAAGAGGCAGCCGATCGATGTTTCTTTCTCATCGATGTTTCTAACTCTCTATCCCTCTCCCTTTCTTTCTGTAAAAAATCAATAAAAAATATATTTTAAAAAAAATTTGGCTCTCCAAAGAAATTTCAATCGTTGTACTGTTGGTATTTGGCTCTGTTGACTAATGAGTTTGCCGACCACGGACTTAGGGGATGTAGCAGAGTGGAGGATGCGGCTGATAGGAGCTGAGGCCAGTGAGGAGGTCAAGGCCAATAAATCCCAAGGGAAGCAGTTGAAAGGGTCTCACGAAGTGGGGGAGCATGCTTTGATTTATCTTTTCAACCCATCACTCTGGCTGCTTTTGGGAGAACGAACTGTGGTGGGGGTCGGGGTTGGCAGGGGGTGCCAAGAGTGAGAGCAGGGACACAAGGTCAAGACTCTCTGGGGAACACAGGTCAGAGATGACACTGACTTGGACTGGGGGGTGGCAGTGGAGAGAAGGGGGCAGATCCGGAATGTATTTCAGGGGTAAAGCTCATAATACTTGCTACATTTTAAAAAGCTGGATGGAATGATAGTGCCATTCACTGAAATGGGTAGAACTTAGAGCACCTTTAAGGGGAAAACAATCGGGCTCAGGTTCGCACATGAGGTATAACCATAAAAAAATAGGACCCTGAGAGTGAAAAGGGAGTTAACTATTGGGCCAGGACGACGACATTAACGGGGACTGCCTCAAGCTGGGTAGATGGTCACCTTATCTATTCGGCATCAGTTTTTCCTTTTGAAAATTACTGTTCAAGGCTAGGGGAGCAGAATATGCCACTCCCAAATATGCCACCTTGGCACAGGCTTATTTTGAGCTGAAGGCCACTGAGAAGAAGCGGATATAAAACAAGCTCTCTGCCCTCCCGCTGTGTGTCTAAACGCAGGACATGAGTTTATAAAGGTGATCTCTCTCTCTCCTCTCTACCAAGGACAAGAGTTAATCCTCCCTGACAACTTTAGACCCTTTCCAGTATTGAGATGGCACAAGGACTCCACATAACAAGCTTGACTAGCGAGTCTTTCTACCATCAGTTTACCGTGTATCTGTCTTCCCACCGTCTGCTGCCCCCACAAATTCGAGGTCCTTTTCCTTTGTCTTGTCACTTCTCTAAGAATTATTGTTCCTTTCCCAAGACGCCCCAATTCTAACCAAACCTTTGAGTTACTCATCTCTGGCTACTCCCACGTGTTACATGTATAAGACACACGTTAATAAACTTGTTTACTTTTCTCCTGTTAATTTTTCTTTAGTCAGTCCAACAGGTTCCCAGTCAGAGAACCTAGGAGGGTAGCAGGAAAAAGAACTTTTCCTCCCGAGCATATGATACTTCTTTTGATTATTGTAACCTGTTACACAGAGATTCAACTGGTGCTAGATCCCTTAACTCTTAATTTAATCAAAGCCCCAAATTATACATATCCTAGTATCTTCACCAATGATGGTGCATCTTCCAGAATGGGAAAGAGGAAGGTTTTTTGTTTTTTAAATTAAACTTATTGGGTGACATCATCATATAGGCTTCAGGTGTGGGTTTCTATTTTTTTTAAGTTAAATTTATTGGGGTGACATTGGTCAATATGATATGAAAGCAGATCTTAAAACTAGAGGTTCCTGCTAAAAATTAAGCTTTGCTAATTTTCAAATACATCTGCAATATTAAAAAACCTCATTAAGTACATTATAGGATTTTCCTTAAATTTAAAAGTGGACACACAAGTCTTCTTCCACCACATTTCGGTAATGTGCACGTATTTTCTGTTCCTCTTTAGAGAGTACCTTGGCGATGGGATTCTTTTTGGACAGATCCTCTCCTTCCCGCAGGCTCACGGGGGCGGTGATCCAGGCTCGCTTCTGCCGCACCAAGTGAGTGTGTTTAGGAGGCGGCTCCTGTTCGCTTCTGGTGTGTAAGGTCTACAACACATTGCCAAAAAGTGATTCAGTACCTAAGACGTCAGGATGGTGTCATGGAATTCACTAGAACTTTAAAGAAAGCTGTGTACACTTCAAGGTATAAATTTGATATTTATGAACAGACTTGCTTTTCGTAGAGGAAATGTGTATGTACTCTAGCAAATTCTATAGGAGTTCAACAGATTGTCTCCAAACCAGTATAGCATCTGGGGTTTCGTTTTTATCAGAAAGAAAAGATTTCCCAGAGTGAAGAGTTTAAAAGGTTAAAGAATAACTTAGTGACCTTACAAATAAGCAAATTAAAATTAACATGAATTTTTCTTACTAATGGGAAATGAAGTTCAGTTTTTCTGTGGTAGCTTATATTTTAAAAATAAATTACTAAATGTTTTAAGACTAAATATTAGTAACCTATTGATCTCAATTTGACTAAAAGTAGTGAAAGTGTCAATTAATGAATTTATTGTTTTAATGATGGGTCAAAGTTTAAATTGCCCATATTTTATTTTTGGAATCTTTACGTGGAAAATGATTGTATAAATTTTCAATTGTTCTTTAACAGATAATACAGGTTTTATCCAAGGAAAATTTCAATACAACTGACTTAGTGTCTTAAGATCAGAAATGGTTATTCTACTAGGTTTCTCATTTTCCTAATTTTGTAGTTCTATATAACAGGTATTTTATTTAGAAATATTTACACTGCTTATCGCTAGGTCATTAATTTTTTCTTTGCTTTTAGTTGAAAAATTCTTCTATAACTTAAAAAATTAAATTATGTAACAAAACATTAAATAACACTAAAGTTTATAATATAAAATTTCCCTCTACATTTTCACTCACACTTCAGAGTAGTCACTGTTAACAACTGGATGAATGAGTATCTCCAGTGGTCTTTTCTTATGACCACAGAGTTGCACATGTATAAAGGTCTTTTCCTATAAAAACGCAGTGGACTGTGCATGGTTCCTTACCTCTAAATGGAGTGCATTTCCAAAGGTAAAGCAGATCTGAAAAATAAAATTATTTATTTATTGTTTAATATAACTTATTACTCCAGTTTAAATATTTTTTAAATGAATAGGATATTACAGACATTAACAGGAAGAAAATAGGTTTAACACCACCACTATTCTCCTTTGTCAAAAGGAAACTAAATTCATTTTCTCCCCTTTGCTTCCCTGCCATGTCCAGGGCCAGAGAGAGGAATTTACACTCTTTTTGGTCCACAATGTCTTCTCCAGGAAACTCAGAACACAACGAATATCTGAAAACCAACCCCAAACTCTCCTGTGATTTTCATCTCTTGTTCTTGGGGAACCCCCTTACCTTTCCTCAAGGCCTTTAGTGTGCAGTGCCCCCAGCACTCCAACTCCCATCATCCCCCATCGGTCATACCCACGGCTGCCCATATTCAGACTTCATTCCTCACCTTCCTGGCCCCCACCGACTCTTTTCTCTGGTCCTTATCCAGCACTGTCACATTTTGAACTTCATCGTTCCACAGAACTACACACAGTATGTTTACCCTAACATCCGGACAATAATTCCTATCCTGCCTTTTGATGTTTGCTTCACCTTTCTCCTGGCTTAATCCAAACCAGCACTTTCTAATGCGTTCGCCAGGTGTGGCTATTTACACTTGAACTTAAATTATTTGTGATTAATAATTCATTTGCTCAACAGCCACGTGAGGTAAGTGGCTTGAGACATCGCAGACACCCATCACTGCCGACAATGCGATTGGACGATGCTGGCAGATTCCTACCGCCATCCCAGAGGCGCTGTGCGTGACGCAGCCAGCCCTTCTTCTTTTGATCTGCTAACATTGCTGCCTCACTTCCCCCCACCTCTGTGTGCCCAACCGTTACTCTCTTGGATCCTAACCCTGTACTGACAACAGTGCTTGGTAGGCCCAGGGGCCGGTTGGATCCGTCACACACCCATGCTCTCTAACACCTGCTCCTTCCACAGGGCTGGTGTTGGTTTCCAGGGTGACCGTATATGTATGTTTTCCTCCAGAGTCCAGATGACACCCTGGTGCAGGTATTCCCTCTGTTAGCAGCCCTTTTATTCTCAAAAGTGTGCTCATTCAGACCACCAGGTACACAGCCCCTTATCTTAGTGTCTCTTATTGTATCCCTGTCATGCATGTGACTCCAAACTTCATGACCTCATCTAAACTCAGTTACCTCTCAAAGGCCCCACCTCCAAGGCCATCGCTTTGGGAGTTAAGGCGTCTACATAGGAGTTTGGGGGGAGCACATTCAGTCCGTAACCATGAATGAGAGAATTCAGTCAATGAGATATCAGGAGAGTCTGGAAAAATGCCCCGCACCGATGAGAAGAGAAGCACATGCCCAGCCTCTCTCCTCACCTGCCCTGGAGGTGGGTGAGTGAGGATGAGATTCTAGGAATGGCTGCAGCCAGCTGTGACCACGAGGAGAAAGCTAATGCAATGGCAGAGACGCCAAACTGAACCTGTGGCATCTCGGAGTTACAGAACTGGTCAAATATGGAGCCGCCCCATCTCTGACCCACTTCTTAAGTATTCTTTTATTTTAATCCACTTTTAATTTTTTAAAATATGTTTTTATTGATTTCAGAGAGGAAGGGAGAAGGAAAGAGATAGAAACATTAATGATGAGAATCATGGATCGGCTGCCTCCTGCACGCCCCCTACTGGGGATTGAGCCTGTAACCTGGGCATGTGCCCTGACTGGGAATCAAACTGTGACCTCCTGGTTCTTGGGTCGATGCTGAACCACTGAGCCACACCGGCCGGGCTATTTAATCCACCTTTAGTTGGGTCTTGTTACTTATATCTGAAAGCAACCCACCTCACAAGCCCACTTGGCATGGTTATTACACCAATTAAAAGAAATAACACATAAGTGTCTTTATTGCAAATGACTGGCATGTAGCAGGCTCTCAGTCAATAGAATTATGATGGTATTTCCTCCATTCCAAGACTTGCATTTTCCTCACCTTAAAATTTCTGAAACTTGGATTCAGTCATTCAGGCCTTCAATTTCCTGAGCTTCTACAATATGCTAAGTAATATAATGTTCTTAGATGTTGGGGAGATAGACAAAAATAGATTGTGATGAGAGCTGTGAAGAAAGTTAAAGCAGGGACAGGGTGGTAGGCAGTAATGCAGGACTGAGAGGCGGCTCCCGGAGGGGAGCGAGAGGGGTGCCAGGCAGGGGTGCCCTGCAGGGGGTAGCCAGGCCGCGGAGTGGGACTGATGGCAGCGCCATCGAGGTGGGAGGTGGTGCTGCTGGAGGAGAGTGAGTCGGGGGTGATGGCTGGGCTTTGGGGTGCTGGCGACCTTGTTTCTTAACCCTTTGTAGGCCCTAAGCGTCTATAGACGCAAGCGGCAGGCCTTTGAATTAAATTCAAAATATCGTGGTGTGTGGGGATGGTTTCCGTTTTGGACGCGTGGCAATTAACTGGCTAATCTAGTCGCTGGTTACCGGGTGTGTGCAGTTTGGGAAAGTCCAGCAATTCAGTACACTTTAATGCGTGCACTTTTCTGTCGGCTACGCTAACAAGCCACAGAGATTGGTGTGCGTCTTGAAGCTGAGGGGTCTGGGGTCGACACGCTAGGTCTGCTGTTCGCTTCTCACAGCACCTGTCGCCGCAGCTTGTCTCCAGACCGCAGGCAGGACGGACTGAAATGCCTGCCCCGCACTCACTGCCCAGACCCCGGAGACGCGCACTGACGGTCCGGCAGCCGTGGAGCCGTTTCTGCCGGCGCTCGCCGGCCGGCCGGGGTCCGCGGGCCGCTGGTGGTCCGTGAGGCCCGGAAGGTTGGCGGCCGCTGGCTTATTGGATTGAAAAGTTAAGATCTTAACTGCTCTTTTCTAAAGTGCGTATGTAATTTGGATGGTTCCCTGGGACTCCGTACCGTGTAAACACATTCTTCATTTAGAAAAGTGGTTCCTAACTGGAGATGTTGCACCCCCACCCCCTCACCCCCCACTCAGGATATCTGGTAATGTCCAGAGACGTTTCTGGTTGTCTAGTCGGGTTGGGGGTGGGGAGGTGAGTGCCGCTGGCCTCGAGTGGGTGGAGACCAGAGATGCTCCAGGTCTCCAATGCACAAGGCAGCTCCCCCTGCCCCGACCCGGCCCGCTCACCCCAAAGCATCGTCTGGTCCCAAAGGGCCAAGTGCCAAGGTGGAGGAGCCCTGACGGAGACCACGGTTCTCTGGGTGGGAATGACTGGGTAACTAGGGCCATGATGGGCTCCCAGCTCCGCAGGACCAGGAGGGTTTATGGGAATCTCCAAGCTGGTAGCGCATTGCGGGCGATACAAACGAACAGCTAACACCGCCACTCCGCTCCTTCCCCTCCCCCCGGGAGATGCCCGGCTCGGTCTGCGGCTCCTCCTGCAGGTCACTCAGGGTCCAGCACGGGAGGGCGGCTCACAGGAGGCCCGCTGTGGCTCCCCGAGTGTGAAATCTGTAACTCTTCTCACAAGAAACCGGATGATGGGAAAAGTCCCGTGCAGCATGCCTTTAAGACTGAAGAGGAGCCCTAAGTGGTGTGGCTCAGTGGATAGAGGGTCGGCCTGAGGACCAAAGGGTCCCGGGTTCGATTCCGGTCAAGGGCATGTACCTTGGTTGCAGGCTCCTCCCCGGCCCGGGCCCTGGTCAGGGCTGGTGCAGGAGGCAACCAATCGGTGTGTGTCTCTCACATTGATGTTTCTCTCTGTCTTTCCCTCTCTCTTCCGATCGCCCTAAAAATCTATGGAAAAATATCCTCGGGTGAAGATTAACAAAAACAAACAACCAACCAAACCAAAAGACTGAAGAGGAAAGTAATCTTCTGGCCTCTGTGCCCAAAGACTGGAAGATGGACCAGATAAACCCTTCAAAAGCGTTCCCAATTTGCTAAAGTTTAGAAACAGTTTCTATCCTTGAATCCTACGCATCTTGTAAAAACTGGTTTTCCTGGTAACTGGCAAGAAAATAATTTGGTTTTGGCAGAGGCACCGGGGAAGGTCAGGCAAGCAACGCACTCTTTGTTCTCAAGGTCGGCACCTTTCAACGCCACTTCCTGCTCGGAAGGCACCTTGCTGAGTGGAACACGCAGACCTGGGGCTCAGGAGGCAGTGGCTGACGTTCCCCTGGCCGACACCTTCCGGGAGGTTGTCTACAAAACTTCCCATTTTATGGCTGAACATCACAGCTCGTTTAGAAAATGGCAACTTAAAAATCCACCTGATAAATGACCCACACCGAAGTAGAATTCATACAGCAGCCACGCTCAACGGCTAATTTAAACAAGTACATTTTTGTTTTCACAGCTGCCACTTTAGGACTCAGCCAAGAAAAGCAGTATTTTGAACTCCAAGGGTTGAACCCTGAATTTGACCTTTAGACAGCAAAACTATGTCCTTTAAGTCTCACTGCAATAAATTATATGATTTATCACAATCTTTCGCCTGTTCTTCCGATGTCTGGGCTAATCTTAATGTAACAGATATGACTGGGTGACTCAGATCTCTTTTAGAATCCAAGAAAATATTTTCTTTGGTAGCATTTATTGATTGAATTTTAAAATATGGATTTCGCAATGCTGTGATACAGATGAGTTGTTAGATCGTGCACATTCTAACTTCAAGTTGAGTTTTGTGCAATCATGGATAGCTCCTCTTTTGTCCTTGGTGTAAGGAACAAAGACAAACACCGGTAAACCGAAGGCCCAGTTTAAGTAACAGAGCTTCAGATTGTCCTTTCACCATTAGATGGCGCTGGTCGACCAGGAAGGCAAACTCCAGGAGCTACCAGACAGTGGCCAAGAGTGGACTCCCAGGTCCTCAGTGGAAAGGGGCCTTTTCCATTGGCCTCAAGTCAGTGGGTGGCCAAATGAAGATGGTGAAGGCCAATGGCTTTCTGACAGTGGCATGAATACTTTTGCAGGACAAATCTTAGTTTGCGTTTCTTCTCTCCTTTCCTTTCTAGCATTCTAACTTGTAATGAAACTAAACTAACGACCTAGTCCCAGAAGGTCAGGCCTTAACTGATGACAGACCACAGACAACTGCTGTAAACCGAGGTCACAGTGAGCTGTGATGTTCAGTGCGGGGGAGGGCAAGAGGCATGGCGTTGGGGGACCTGGTCTCTATCCGGCTTGGCCCATTAATAACATTCACTAAATCCAGTAACTGGTACACTGTGGGTGCTCACAAAATGTCAAGCCCTCTTCCCTGTACCCCTGTTCCTTACGCTCCCTGCCCAGGAGCCAAGTTCACCGGTTCCCTGACTGTAAGCGCCCTGCCCACGAGACAAGTCCCGAGCACCCAGAAGACTGGCACCTGGAGAAAGCACAGTAGCAGCTGATGAATGTGTTAACATCAGACAAACACTACCCAACCCACCTGGGCGCTACATATTTCTTGTAAACATGAAATTCAGATGATTCCAGCTTTTCCAATCATACATACTTGAGCTCTTACATTTTTAGAGAATACATCTGTGTCCAAGGCACTCACTAGTTTAGCTATGACAGATGGGCCTGCGCTGGAGCCGCTGAGATGGTCGGAGAACAAGTGCACCTACATCACTCTAAGATGAGGAGGAAGCACTTGATTGTGTGAGTGACAGCTGCCAAGACAGTTCTGGGGACCTTGGAAGGGGCAGATGCTACTTCCTGCCAGGGAAGTGAGGAGAGGGTTAGGGCAGGGGCTGGCTGGAGCTTGGCCTCGGAGAGCAGGATCTGCGGCTGCGCCCAAGGAGGCTGCCACGTGGGGAGGCGGAGGGAAAGGATGGGGACTTGGAGACTGAGGGCAGAGAACAGGAAGTCATGTGGTTTGGCTCCTAGACCAGGCGATGGCAGCAAGTAGAAAATAAGGACAAACGGTTGAACTAGGGATCTTCACTGACCCCACATGGCGTGGGGAGCCACCGGCAGCTTCTGGCAGCCCCACATGGCGTGGGGAGCCACCGGCAGCTTCTGGCAGGGAATACCAGACCTTCAGCACTAGGCCTGCAGGAAGAGTTCTGGCAGAGCTGGCTCAGACGGAAGGCAGAGGGCAGTCATAAGCCAGAGAGGTAACAGGCCGGCGGTAGAGGACTGGCACCAGGATGGATGGGTGGGTGGAGGCAAGCCTTTAGGGGGCCCAATTCAGTCCTTGGCAGTGCCCTGTGCGTAGAAGACAGAAGGGGTCAGAGGGCATATGGTGCTAAGTCTGAGGGCTAGAAGGATGTGACTCTCAGAGCTCAGATGGTAGAAATGTTAAGCTTAGACCCTGGGGAAACCCTCTGAGGAGGAGGAGAGGCGCTAGCCAATCCAGAATAGGGGATGTGGCCCAAAGTGGGCAAGGGCAGCACCTCCACCGCCCACCCTGCTCCCACGCGTGTCTGATAGGTCTCCTCGTGATGTGTGTACAGCATGTCCCCCTCCTGTGCTTTATTTTCTTGTGGGTTTTACTCATTTTAGCATCAGCGGATGGTATAAATCCTGCTCCAGCTTCCTTCATCCTAATCGCACGCTTTGCATATGATAAAAATCTCAATACATGAAAAAAATAATCTGAAATAAACAAAAATAATCCAATGTTATATGTGGTATACATCTGATACTTTAAGATAAACTCAACTGAGAAAACAATCTTTCATTATATGTGAACTATATGTTTGAAGGTGTTATTAGCCATTAAATTTTGTGGTACATTGAAAGGAAAAAAAAAACAAGCTGTGATTAAGAAATGCTCAAATTGATTTAAAGCTCATTTATGATTTCAATTGAGGTTTCTGATTTTTACTACAATTTGACAGTTTTAAAAATACCAATCCTTATTTAATGAGTAATTTCTTTCCATATCAATATTTGCATGCTTCATTTATGAATAAACTATTTTGCAAACTTTACACTGATAATTGTCATTCTTAGACCTGTCTGATAATTAGATTAATGGGAAGTTTCTATCAGTACATATTTCTGGATCTCAGCTTTGAGGATTTTGATCTAGCTCATCAGATATTTCTAATGATCAGGGAGAATTTAGACTGAATGAAGATTCATGTCTTTTTGTAAAGTCCTTTCTCTAAGTTTCTGTTGAGTTGCCATTTCCCTACTACTTATTAATTTTTAGAAACAAAACCAAGTGTGAAATAATGCATTTCTAAAATTTCTGGATAGAACTGATTATTCTTACAGGCTTCAATACCATCTAAGTTATATTTGAATTTATCCTAAAATCTGTTATCCAGTTGCATATTAGAATACTGTATAACTGAAGGTACTGGTAATATATGAGTTGCATTGTGTTTCCCAAAAGAAGGCAAGTTGAAGTCCTAACCCCTAGTGTCTTAGAATGTGACCTTTTTAGGAATCAGGATCTTTGGAGATTTAACCAACTTGAGGTCATTGATGTGAGCCCAACGTGGTCACTGTCTTTATAAAAAGGGGACAGTTGGATACAGACTCAGACCTGCACAGAAGCAGGGAATATGAAGAGACACAGGAAGGATGCTGTGTGAAGGCAGAGGCCTGAAGGGATGCATCCACAAGCAAGGAACGCCGAGAACCCCGGAAAGCCGCCCAACACGAGGAGAGGCAAAGAGGGAGCCTGCGGTATGTGCCAGAGGGAGTGTGCCCGGCCAGCACCTGATCTCAGGCTGCTGGATCTAGACTCTAACACAAGCACTGCTGTGCTGAGCCGCCCACTGTTCGTTCTTTGCTACAGCAGCCCCAGCAGACCAGCAGAGGTAGGCGCACCTGTTCACAGCACACGGGGCTATCACTGAATCCTTAACGTGGAGTTTGATTTTCAAGGCAGAATTGAGGCAACAATCAGAAAACCTCTTCCTTGAGTGCCCTCTTGAGCAGCTGGGGGAAGCCTATGGATCCCTTGTCAGGATAATGTTTTTAAATGTATTTTTACAAAATCGAATGACAAATGAACCCAATTATATCAAAATAGTTATCAGAATTTTGAAAAACCCACCATATTTGTGATGCAGTAATATTATGCATTTCATTACCAGTGCATTAAATAATAAGGTCTAGAAGAAAGTTTATTAGTGATGAGAATAAATGGCATTTTGAGATAACTACAGTATAATGTCAACATTTTTGTGAATTCTCAGGTACTGTTAATGCTATTGCAATGTCTTTCCTACATTCATAATTTGAAGGAAGTCTCAGTTAGCAGTTAGTGAAAATAGGTATGTAATTTATTCCCAGCCATGTCTAAGGACCCTCTGAATTTTACTTACAGACAGGAGTAGGTAGATCCCAGGTAAAGAACTCTTGAGAAGAAAAGATTCTCTGCTTTTATTCACAAGTTCTCTCATTTTTCATTTAGATGGAGTTGGCCTAAATGATTGTAATAACTATGTGGGTGTCACCCAACATCTCCTTCTGGTGTGTCTTTTTCTTTAAATATTTTATTTTATTTTTAAAAATATTTTTTATTGATTTCAGAGAGGAAGGGAGAGGGAGAGAGAGAGAGAAATATCAATGATAAGAGGGAATCATTGATTGGCTGCCTCCTGCATTTCCCCTACTGGGGATCAAGCCCACAACCCAGGCATGTGCCCTGACCAGGACTGAACCTGGGACCCTTCAGTCCGCAGGACGACGCTCTATCCATTGAGCCAAATCGGCTAAGGCTGGTGTGACTTCCTGAACTGCAGAGGAAAGCCAAAGATCACATATCACAGACTCCCTTGCAGCTAAGGTTCGGAATGTGATTATTGAGATTCAGCCAATCAATGCTTACATGAGATGGGAGAGAAGGAAGTGAAGCTGGCAAGCATGGATGTGGATGTGTTTGGGTTTTTGCAGCAGCCTTAGTGCCCACCACTAGATCCCTGGGTGCCAAGAGGCAGAGTACAAGTACATTTAGTTGGTATGGATCCTAGCCGTTGTCACATGGTTCTGTGAGCGGCAGCAATAGCATCCTAATCATGGCAGCTTCCAGATTGCCACAGTGGCGGTGTCTCCTGTTCCCAGGAGAGGCGGCCCTCCCTGAGGGCTTGGGTCCGGCCTTACGGCTTTGAAGTCGTTACTGATAGCACAGACTGCGGTCTGTTTCCTCAATCTTCCCCACACTTACGTAACCGACGTTCTGTCCTGAAATAAACCTCTTCTCGCCTCAACTAGCTGGACGGACTTCTGTTATCTGCAGCTGAACTCTGACCCATACAGACTATAATGTCTGTTCTCTCCTATAGAAATCGTGTTTCCTTAAGAACTACTTTCCACTCTTTACCAAAGGCTACCCAGATGGCCCCTGGCTCGCAAAGTCGACGTAATGCTGTTGCAAATGTGTAAGCATTCAGGAGAAACCATAGTCACATTCTGAATTTGGATCCTTCCAGGCGAGCAATACGTGATAGATACTCCTTTGTGATGCTGGGTGGCTGCACTGTCCCCCCACCCCCCCGCATCAGCCACACAATCACAGAGGTAACCGACCGATACTCTACAGTCATGCGCCACATAACGTTTCCGTCAACAGTGGGCCACATGTACGTGATGGTGGTTTCAGTGGATTATAAGCAAAAAGCTTGTTTGTGACGTTGAAAGAAAAGGTGGAACTGACTTCCATGTGAATTTCCTGCGAGCTCTGGGTGTGTCAGCAGAGAGGAGGCTCAGCATGCTGTCTCCCTGTGCTGCGCACACGCACACACACACACACACACACACACTTGTGTGCACACACTCACTTCTCTCCCCTCCATTTCCCTTTCTCCTTCCTCTCAGTCTGTTCCTCCCTCTCTCTCCTCCCCCCTCCCTTTTATCATGTCTCATCTCAGGCTTATTCTCTGGTCTCTGCTCTCCCTTCCGTTCCATGTGTCTTTCCTCGCCGAAAGCCTCTGTTCGCAGCCCTCCTCCGACCCCCAACACATACACATTGTTGTACTGTATTTTTATTGTGTCCCTTTAAGAACAGTACAAAAAGTCATGTAGATGTGTCTTTTCCGTGTTTAGATAGACAAATTCCGTTGTAGTACGTTGCCTACAATATTCAGTAAGTGACATGGACAGGTTTGCAGCCTTGGAGCAACAGACTGTCCCAGTGAGTTCCAACCTTTTCCATCGCAGGGCACATCAACTAATTACTGAAATTCTGCGGCTCTCCAAAATATATATTTTTTCGATTTGACACGCAAAAAAAAGTATAATTTTGATTCATTCACACCTGATGGCTATTGTGTTGGCTGTTGCCATTTTTTATTTGACAATCTAAGGGAAGAGAGGTCAGTGCCCCTGACTAAATAGGCAGGTACTGCATGTTTTAAACATTCTTGAGGCACACCACAGCGCCTCTAGCGGCACCCCCACCGGTGGACAATTGCTGGGCCCTAGCATAGAGCCCAGGAGTGTGGTAGGCCGTACCGTGCAGGTTTGTGGACGTGCATTCTATGAAGTTTGCGCAATGATGCTATTGCCTAACAACATATTTCTCGGAGCGTACACCCGCCGGTAAGCGAAGCATGACTGTGTTAGCAGTGTTTTGGATATCGTGTTTTGTGTTGTATCCCATAATGGCTATGAAATGCCTAGCTCTGTCTCATTCTGGAGAGGAGAAGGAACTTGAGATGAAACTCAAGATAATTGCCCACCTGGACGCTAATGTAGGGGTTCTGAGCGCGTAAAGGCAGGCGAGGCTAACCTGGGACGTGTAGGAGGTCGGGTGTAGGGAGCGCATTTCCCACTTACGAGACTTTGAACATACGAGGAGGTGATCGTGACGGAACCCCTGTCCTTCCAACTTGAGGTACATCGGGGGCAAAAGGCTAAACTGCCCACTTTGACCAAAATGGACATTCACATTCACATCACAAAATGGACTGTAGAAAATGCGCAGGCCTGCCAGAATTCTGCTCCGCTCCGGTCAGCTATAACCACTTCCAGAGGATCATAATTATTGCCAAATTAAAGTAAAAATACTAAATTGCTACCGTAAAAGTACGTTAAGCTATTTATTTCTCTGTCGCTGTTTGAGGTGGCCTGCTGTCACACCGGGGAGGACAGAGGTGGCTCCTTTCCCTACACGGAAGGGTTAACAGTCACTCCACAGGGCCCAGCGCTGTGTTGCTGGGCATTTGTTCTCCTCGGCCCGGAGGCATCGCCACGAGGGAATTACTTGTTCTGTTCTTCCGGGGGTCAAAACAAACCCTCACAATTATGTCTTAGAAAAGCTTTATTGACAACGTGAACTTGAACTGAAAATTACTTCAATGACTTGGGCAAAACACGATGGATAAATGGAGCAGGAAGGTAATCTGGCGCCCAGCTCGGGGTCCTGGTGACCATGCCGTGTGCGCTGACTGGCCCCCCCCCACCCCACCCCCTATGTACTTCCTGTTGGGTTATATGTCTGTCTACATTATCACTACAGGAAAACCCATTTAGCAAAGTCCTATAAACCAGACCATTTCTAAATTATGTGCAAGTCCGTTAACAAAGAGAAACGAATATAGTTTAAAATCCATTTGGCACATTGAAACCAAGCATGACATGTCGACGTATCACTGAACACCATTTCCCAACGGCTGAAACCCTTTCTTTAAGATTAACCACTGAGCCCTGGCCGGTTGGCCCAGTGGATGGAGCATGGGCAGCGGATCCCGGGTTCGATTCCAGTCAAGGGGACGTATCTTGGTTGCAGGCTCATCCCTGGCCCTGGGTGGGATGTGGGGGAGGGGGGGGGAGGGAAGCAATCAACCAATGTGTCTCTCTCCTTGCTCTCGCATCCCTGTTTCTCTCCTTCCCTTCCACTCGCTAAAAATCAATGGGAAATACCCTGGGGAGGACTAACAACAGAAAGAGTGACCTCTGAAAACCCCATGTGGCTGTGGCTCCACACCCGATTGTCTGTAACCCTTTAACATGACACAACTCTTAGCACTATTACATGCATGATTGTTCACACTAGGAAATGGTTTTAAAACACCAACTTTGCGACCTTCAGTTAGACAAGTTAAAACTACCTTTGTGCGGGTGGTTTTAGAAGCGGGGTTTAGTGAACAAAAGCTCTGTGAGGAGCGTGTATGGAGGACGCTGGCCTTTCTAGCCCTGCAGCCCCAGAGTTCAGGTGTCCGGGCCTCCGCCCAGCGCCTGGGGGCCGGCCGCCTCCCTCTGCCTCCCTCTGCCTCCCCCTCTCCCTCTGCCTCCCCCTCTGCCTCTGCCTCCCCCTCTGCCTCTGCCTCCGTTCCCGCCCGAGACGCGAACAAAGCCAGCTCCCCGGCAGGTGCGCCCGCTCCGGGCCCTCTGCACCCACAGATCGCAGGACAAAGGGCGTGGGCGGGGGCCGCGGCCAGCACCCAGCACCCAGCACCCAGCACCCAGGGCGGGCGGGTTGCAGCGCGTGTTCCCCGGCCCCAGGGCCCGGCGCGCCGCCGCCTGCCCGGCCTCCCCACCTCCGGGCGCCCACGGGGAGCGCCGGGCGGGCCGACCGGCTCGGGCAGCGGGCGGGTCAGGGCCGAGCCCGCGCCCTGGGGTGCCCAGGCCTGCCCGCGCCCAGCCGGAGGCGCACTTACCAGGAGGAGCAGCAGGACGCCCTCCGCGCGCAGCGCCATCGCCGGTCCCCTCCGCGCCCTCGCCTCGGGCCGCTGCTGCCGCTCCGCCGCCGCCCGCTCGCTCGGCGGTCCGTCCGGGTTCTGCTCTGGCTCCTCCTCGCCCGCCCGCCCCGCCCGAGGGCCGCCCGGCGCCACCCCGGTGAGCGGAGCGGTGGTCCCGGCTCCCCGCCCCGTGGGAGGTCCCGCAGGAGGAACGCGGTGACGCCTGCCTGTCGCTCACGCACCTGGGCCCTGCCGTCCCTGGTTGGGGACTTGGGGCGGCAGGCCCCGCCCCGCTGCCCGCTCCTTCCCAGCCCTCCCCCAGGAGCGGGGACGCAGGGCCACCGGCAGGGCAGGGCCACCGGCAGACCCGTGTCCAGGGAGGACCCGCCTTGTCCAGCGAGGACCGCGCGTCCTGCGGGGCCGCTCTGTGCCTGTGCGTGGGCCCCGAGCCCGGGTGGCAGGAAGGGAGAAGAGCGCCTGGGAACCGGGTCCTCACTGCACAGGAGTGCGGGGCCCACCGGGGGGCCACCTGGGGGCCCAGGCCCTGGAGCGGGACTGCAGGTGCATGGCTCCGCCAGGGCCTCTCCGCTCTCCCCGGCTGGCCGGTAGTTTCCTCCCGCAGGTTCGCATGTTGCCCGGCTCAGGGAGACAGTCATTAGCAGAGCTGCACCTGGTCTGAGGGACAGCTGTGCCCCCGGTGACCTAGGTGCCATTGGGAGAGAGTGCTAGAGGGGAAAGGTACACTCTTCATATGGTTTACAAAACCCCGACACAGTGTAACTAGCGGCCAGAATCCTCCACCCGGGCGCCCTTCTGTGCCTCAGTTTCCAGACCTGTCCAATTGGATTCATAGTGCCCAGCACAGAGGGTTGTTCTAAAGATTAAATCAGGAAATCTGAGTGAAGCATTCTGCAGTGTCTAGCACATGAGGGTGCAATAAATGGCGATATATTATGACTAGTTATTATTGCAAGCATACATGTTAACTTGAACTCTTCCTGAAAAACAGAAATACTAGCAGCAGCAACAGATTAGGAAACTTGTAAGAAAGGTGAACTGGTGGTGTTGGAGTGATGGAAGAGCCCGTAAAAGTATGAAGGGTTGATTTGCTACTAGAAAATTTGGCCAAAATGGCCGAGTGCCTTCTGTGGTCCGAAGTGCCTTCATCTCCCCTCCCCCAAGCCCCTCCCTCTCTCTCCCCGGTTCTGATTTTGCCAGTTTGCCAGATCCAGTTGCCATCTCCCCTTTTGTCCCTTTCACCATTTAGTTTGTTCCTGTTCATTGAGCATTTCATTTTGTTGGAGATGCAAACGTGTTTCTTCATTCAAAGAAACAAAAATAGGTCTTTATGAAATGGATCTGAAATTATGAACTAATATAATTGTAACTACTATAAACTATTATAAATGCAGTGATAGAAATATATGCAGGGTGTAATATAATCATAGAGAAGGGAGTCCCTGACCACACTTTGAACCATGAGTTAGAGAAATCTCTTTAAAAAGTGTGTGTGCAGTGAGCTGATTCTTAAAAGAATAATTGTGAAGGAGCCGTTGGGCCTGCCAGGAGAGAGTAACTCAAAGCATAGATGCTGTTGGTGAAGAGTCGGGGGTTTCAGATTTATCTGTAACAAAAGCATGGTTTTCATCCTATTGACACACCAAGCGAAGCCAGAAGTGAAAGCTTGTGTGTGTGTGTGTGTGTGTGTGTGTGTGTGTGAAATGGAATTGGAGATATTAGAGCAATATCCATATCCAAGTAGAAGAGCCTGGAAGTAGTTTGAATTGAGGAGAAGACAATTGCACATCAATTTAGGAGGCAGAAAGAGTCACCTACTTTTCTATTTTTCTGGCTGTTCTTTCTCAATTCATTTCTTACTCTCTGCCTCCCTGTTAAATGCTTATGCCTTTGAGTTCTTTCTTTCCTCCTTGGCACCAAGCACGAGTCTGTAGCCACTCCCATTGTGCAGGTCTTATCACAGCTTCCTCTCCCCAGGCCCAAACATGGGGCACTACCATTTGGATATTTCATAGGGGCCTCAAATGACCTACCCAGTTCGCAGGGCTATCAAACTCAGCATACCGACAAAAAGGCCCCCCCCCCCCCCCCCTGCACTGCTCCAGCCGCTCTTCCTACCTCCCCCTCTGCCTTGTCATTTGGCCATCAGGCCCAGGACCTGAGAGTCATCCTCAGCCCTCCTTCTCCCATACTCTCCGTATCCAGTGACCTCCCTCCCCCTCCATTCCTTCCCTCGGTGACTCTGCTCTCGATGACTCACACACCTGCCTGGTAGCTGTCGCTCTGTGGCTGCGGTTATTTCATCCACGTCCGCTACTCCACCCACCCCTCCTTCTCAGGATTGTTCGCACTTTGAAAGCAGAGGTCAGAGCACATTCATAGTGGGCCCAACCCATTGTATCCAGCGCATGTTAGACAATCAATGAAAACTTGTTGAGACCAATTGTAGGGAAAGGTGTCTGGAATATTCACTGTGGATAAGTTAATCGTGGCTCTGGTCAGACAATGTAGGTCTGAGATTGTGTGTGTACAAGCATAGGTGCCCACACACGTGCATGTGCTGGTTTGTATGTGTGTTTTTTCTCCAACCACACTGCAGCGGGAGCAGGACCAGAAGAGCAGAGGGTGGCTGTGAGTCAGGGCTGCAGCGTGGCTTGGCTGACAGGTGAGAGGTGTCAGCACAGGATGTACCTGGCGCTGAGTGCGGCGGGAGAGACAGACAGGGCAAAGGTGGAGGAGGTCAGGGGCCGGCTGAGGACACTGTATTCCATCAGGTGGGGAAATGGAGGAGGATCAGTCTTCTCTGTAACCTGGAGGAGGAGCCGCGGTCCCTGCCTGCGTTAACCAAGGCGCTAGGTGTCCGGATGCTGAAATTCCCATGCCTCTCCAGTGAGATGGACCAAGAGCGGCCCCCCTCAGGCCACGAGAGAGGAGCACTGGCCAGCTTGGGGGTGAGGGGTGGCCTCTGGTAATAACGGTGGGAAAAACGTTGTTGCCGTCCTGAGCTGGAATTTACAGAGAAGTACTGAGAGCCCAGCAGACGGCAAGCCCCGTGGGCTCAAAGACGCCAGCACCTCTTAGCGCACTTTGGGGGCAACATCAGTCTGAGAGCACAGCCACAGAGCCGACGCCCTGAGAGAGGGAGGGCCCGAGGCGGTGAGTCACCCCCTGTGTCTGAGCCCGTCCCCGCAGGCCCTGTGAGTCAGTGTATGACACCTGGCTGCTGGGAGGCAAAGTCCCTGAATCCAAATCCCTGAAGGACATTGTTGACTTGGTCATGGGGCAGGGGAGAAGAAGATGGGACAGGGGAGGGTCATGGGGCAGGGGAGAAGAAGATGGGACAGGGGAGGGTCATGGGGCAGGGGAGAAGAAGATGGGACAGGGGAGGGTCATGGGGCAGGGGAGAAGAAGATGGGACAGGGGATGTTCATGGGGCAGGGGAGAAGAAGATGGGACAGGGAGGGTCATGGGGCAGGGGAGAAGAAGATGGGACAGGGGAGGTTCATGGGGCAGGGGAGAAGAAGATGGGACAGGGGAGGGTCATGGGGCAGGGGAGAAGAAGATGGGACAGGGGATGTTCATGGGGCAGGGGAGAAGAAGATGGGACGGCTGCAGAATCGGATTTGGCCCAGCTAGGAAAGCAAAGCTGTTTGTTCCTGGACCTGAGCAGAGGGCTGAGCACAGTTGAAGAGATTTTTTCCAAAACACATCATGCTGGTTTTAAAGGAGATAAGACGATAGCCGTGCTGGATGGAGGTGTGTTCAAAGCAGCAGTCTCCAAGGAACCCTCCGCAAGGCCTCGAGGTCCCATCGAATGCCTCCCTCCCGCTGACTCACGCTGCAATCCTTTAGCCCGAGGCTCCGCGCTGCGTGTGTGTTACTGGGAGGGGCGTGCTATCAGCGTTCACATCGCAGCAGGATGCCGCTAGCACCAGGCCTGCTTCCCCCCCCCCCCCCCGTCCCTCCCCTCCCCCCCCCCCCCCCCGCCCGCTTCTTTCCCCTAGAACCTTCAGTCCAGACGTGAACACACTTGACTCCCTCGCTCTTAGCTTTTTTGCCCCTCAAATACCACCTTAGCAGTGTGGCCTTCTTTGGCCACCCCTTTAAAACCTGCGATTGCTCCCACCCAGAGCCCCCCCCCCCCCCCCCAACCCCATCCCTGCTTCCTGTTCTTCTTGGCACATCACAGTCTCCAGGACTGGGCAGTTACCTCTGTACTGGCTGCTGCCGTTCCCTAGAATGCCAGTCTCACGAGGGCTGGGGTTCCTCTCTGTGACCAGCTAGGCATCCAGCAGGACCTGACCCATTGGGGCTTATTTGAAAGTGTGAATGAGTGAACAGTGAATACGTTTTCAAGGTTATTTTGGAGGGTAGAGTGTGTGTGTGTGTGTGTGTGTGTGTGTGTGTGTGTGTGTGTGTGTGTTTAACATGAGGGTAAAGATCCAGAGACTGTTATATTCCTGGAAGGATGTGAGTAAAGGTCCCCAAACTGAGTGGGGTGCGCTGGGAGGCCTGGTCCACTATGGACAGCACCCCCTGCCTCCCCGCTTTGTCAGATGGGTTTCGCTAGGACCCCCTGCACAGCACAGGGCGAGGAGTTCAGAGAACAAGGGAGAACATTTCTGTGTCCCTCCTCTTCCTTAAGACTCCTTTCTTCCCGGGGGAGCAAAGTGCGAAACCATAAGCCACACGGGAAACCCCGTTCCCTCCGCAGTGAACAAAGACAGCATTCATGAGGCAGCGTGACCCTGGGGATGCGGACTTGGTTTTCCCAACTCCATTTTCTGAAAACGCTTCAGAATGCACCTCTGGCTTTGGTTTCACCCCCGGGTTTGTTTATGGAATTCCTGGGAAGATAAGGGAAATAGCAGAGGCCGGGGAAGGGGCTGGAATTCAGGGCCTGCAGGACAGGCTCTGTGGGCTGATGGCAGGAGAGTTTACACAGAGTGTCAGACAGAAACTGCGGCCCTGCCCCCTGACCCGGTGTGGCCCTGACCCGGCGTGGCTAATGGCCTCAGGGAGACACAGAAAAGCCCCTTGGCAGTGACTGCATTTGCACGTAGACAAGTGACCTTTTTAAGGATAATGAAAAAGCAGCGATGCCATAGCTTTGGAGAGCAAATGGGGAGGTAGAAATACCAGCTCTAAAGATCCTTTCAGAATGACCCAAACCAGTGGCTTTCGCAGAGAGGAGCAGAATCTCAAAAACAAATAATTTCCATTTTAAGGTAAAAACAAGGATTCAAAGATATGAAATCACTCATTTTAATTGACTTTCGAAATTAACCTAGTTGGTGGTGATTTTTATTTCAGTACCACACCATGCAGTAATTTGTTAATCAATTTGTGAGTTATTTACGGTACTTGTTAAAATGATTAGAGCACATTGAAGTACTTCAATAATGATGTTACTTACTCACATGTTTGACATTTCCTCGGGTGGAGATACACGGTGGATTCTAGTTTGGAAGGGGAACAGAGCCTGAGAGTGAACTTGGCCATGGGGGGGCATGACCTTGGCCATGGGGAGGCATGACCTTGTGGATGCGTCTGTCACAGGTGTCCTGCACAAAACATTGAGAATCACTACTTTGAAGGACACGTTTGGAAGAGCCGTGCTGCCCCAGTTTATAATATTGTTATTCTTGAACCCCAAATGAGATACTATGAATGGCACATTATCTCTATGTACTAACTTCACTTTTGTTTCCAGAGTAACTGAAAATCTTTTCACATGACAAATAAGAATTAAAGGGCTCAGTGGCATCCACACACCCAGAGACTCGGAGAGCTGAGGCTGTTTGCCGACATGAAGAAGAGAATCAAAATGTCTCTAGTATCTGAGCATTTCAGGAAAATGTCTGTTTTTAAACCTGCTTTGTTTGTACTGTAAATGTTTTTATCTTTTTGTTTTTGCAGTGTGTCTACTTTGAGTTTCATTACCTCATCTAGTTCCTACTTAAAAAAGATACTTTATTATATAGAAATATGTTCAAACATTAAGCAAACCAGTTAAGCAGAACTTTGATACATAGAAGGTTGTGGGGGGAAAAATAGTTTGCCTTCTAGCCTTCCAAGCTGGAAAATTCTTTTCTTCCTCCCTTAGACAGTGGGGAAAATTTTCCCGGGTAATTTAGTTTTAACGATCCCAGTGACTCTTACCAGCTTGCCCGAGGACAGTTGTGTTTACAAATTTTTAAAAATCATAATGATCATCACTCTATGCCTTGAAAGCAGACCTCTCCTTTTACTGGGCGATTTTCTGTGAATTTACTGTAACTTTTTTTTCCCTCCCAGCTGGATCTGAATAACATCATACCCCTGGAGAGAGGCACACCCATTTAATGCAGAATCAGGACAATAAAGGTAAGTCAGTCAATGGTGACTTCTTGTGACTAATTCTCACGGGTATGAAAGAGGCAGGGCGCGTGTCATTGTCTGTAGGATTAGAACACCCCGCTGAAGTAATCAGTAAGTTTGATGAGCACGCAGCACGTTAAGCAGAGCAGTGTTCCTGGGAAGACAGCGTTGAACAGGGTAAAATCCGTGTGACGGTGCAGGTGGAGGACTGCTTTCTGGTCCGCAGAAGTGCATTGTGCGCCTCCATTGTTCGGCCCTGTGGGAAGCTAAGCCTCAGGATTTTCAATAATTGGACTCTTAAGTTCACAGAGTATGGTTTATTGTTCTCTGTACCTTAGATTTCCACCTCAGAGGTATGAATAAGCCATTTAGGACAAACAAAAAATTACAGGAAGCTTGTGACTTCTTGGCTTTCAGGGATAACAAGATGATGGAAATTCTTTAGATTGTTTTACTTATTTTTACTTCTTAGAGACCAAATCCAATAGGTGATGTGGTCAGAATGGGAAACTGAGTCCCCGGTGTGCTCTGAGGTCCTACATGGACGGAGGACACACATGTGGTTTGAGGGACACCGGACAGTGTCTGTACACAAAACACTCCGCCTCCTGACCTGTGTCCTAACGATAATACAATTTCACTTTGTTTTCTGAGTCAACAGATATTTTATAAGTACTAAAGATATTTACTCCGCGGAGGAGTAACAAAGTGCTTTGTGTGATTTATACTTTACTGTGGATTACTATATTGAACAATTTAAAGATGCATCAGCTAGTTATGCTCAGATTTTTAAAGGAGGCAGGAGGTAATGGTTATGAAAACATTAAGCACATCACGTTCTAGAAATAAGGTAAAAACACATGCAAAGGTAAAGGCAAACTTCACTTCCTTCCCTTTTACGTCGGGTTAACTAGCTTTTGCAAATAAAACTCTTTGCACTTGGCCAGAAACTTGGCACCACACACCGTACAGAAACTGAACAGAAGCGAGTCATTTTGTGTGTGTGTGTGTGTGTGTGTGTGTGTGTGCGCAGTAATTGCTGTTCCAGCAGCATTACCTCACGTAGGTGTCCTCCTGGAGGTGGGGTAGTAGCATCATTCCTTTCATGCTCATGTTCAACTAATCCCACCCGACCCCACCCCATCTCACCCCACCCACCCCACCCCACCCCACCCTACCCCACCCCTACCTCACCCCACCCACCCCACCCCACCCCACCCCCACCTCACCCCATCTACCCCACCCCATCTCACTCCACCCCACCCCCACCTCACCCCACCCACCCCACCTCACCCCATCTCACCCCATCTCACCCCACCCACCCCACCCCACCCTACCCCACCCCCACCCACCCCACCCCATCTCACTCCACCCCACCCCACCCCACCCCACCCACCTGGCTGCCCTGTTCTGCTTGGTGGAAAGAATATCATTAGAACTTTAGGGAAAAAGCCTCCCCTCTGCCCGTTTCCAAGGAAGCCCCATGGAACATTGCAGTGGCCATTCTCATGAGCTTGGCTGTGGTCTCTGTGTGCCTGTGTATTCAGAGGAATTTCCAGTGCAGGACAGACTAGACGGAACAAGCCTGTGGCTACGGCACAAGATGAGCGAGAGAGAAATATTACAGCCAGAGTTTAGAGTTGCAGAACGAGAATTAGCGAAGTCAGTTCCTGACTCTGCCTTTGGTCAGCGAGTTCCTTTTCAGGCTGTTTTTTAAGCCTCTGTACAGTAAGACTTTGGATTAGATCATGTTTTGAGTTCGTATGGTTTCAGTGGCTTGGCTGTCAGCACTCCTGAGTTGAGTTCATTTTGAAGATTTAAATTATAAATGACAAAGACGTGCAAAGAGGTTAAGTTGCCCAAAGACACACAGCTAGTAAGTGGGGGAGCTGTGATTTGAACTCAAGTAGTTTGTCTCCAAAGCCCTTAACTCAAAACACAGAATTAAAAAACCATGCCAAACCAAACGCAAACCATTTCAAGTTTACCTTTTGTTAACCATTAAAATATGTATAACCTACCATTATTTTTGGTTGACTAATAGATGGAATGAGATTTAAAAATTTTCTCTTAGGTCCTCCTGTAGTAGTTTTGATTTTCTGCAAACTTTAGCAGGCGTTCTTTGCCTGATAACTCATTGTTTTCTGTCAAAATCTCCAACATCTCCTGACTTGTTCTTTCACTGGAAACATCCCAGTCTACCCAGAGCTGGTTGGCGAGTTAGCAACAGCGAGCCTTGGCTTGCCCTGGAGGCCCCGAGAGTCTTTGTTGCCTGGAGAAGGCCTTCTGTCATCTTGGCAGCACAGGCCTTTGCTGTTGGTTTGCATCTTTAAAAGGAGACTCAGAGGCCAGTACGAGGAAGGACACTTCGAGGGTCAAAGAAAGGGAAAAGGAAGAGTGGCAGGTTAGAAAATCAACCGAGAGTTCAGCTACGAGCAGCCATACAGTGTCTTCTGAGGAAATTCCCAGAGCAATTCCCAACAGCTGAGAAGCAGAGGGAAGATGCAAAGGAATAAATATAATCAGAACTTATTAGACTAAGCGTTTATGACACATTAATTTTTTGACATACAGACAAAAAGTTGCCCATATTAATGTAGGCAACTTGACGAGATTAGAGACAAGTATGTACCCAGAAATCATCACCACAATTCATGCCATAGACCTATTCATCACCTCCAAGAGTTTCCTTACACCATCTTATTGTTATTATTCTTTTTATGATAAGAGCACATAACATAAGATTTACCCTCTTAGCAAAATTTTAAGTATACAATATAATATGATTAACTGTAGGCTCTGTACTATACAGTAGATCTCTGGGACTTACTCATCTTGTATAACCAAATCTTGTACCCTTTGACTAATACTTCCATTTTCTGTGACACATTTCATTTTTTTTTTTTACTAATAAAAAGTTGATTAGTAAAAATATGTATGAGAATAAGTAAAAGTTTGGTCAAACAAGACACCTTCATTCTGCTATACCGAAGAAAGGTGACAACAAGACACCTTCATTCTGCTATACCGAAGAAAAGAGCCAACTTTGTGCATGTATGTCTTATATGTCCAGTCCATGGAGTCGATGATAGAAAGACCCTGCCTCAGCTAAGCCAAGGGACATGGCTGTCTGAGGCAAACTTGTGTGCATGCGAGCTTGTGTGTGTTTTACCTCCTGGCGAGGAACATATATATCTCACTATCAGAGCTAGTCAGTTGGACGGGGACACGGGAAGACGTAACTGGAGTCAATCTCACATTTTGTGTTTAGATACTCATTTTTGGCTTAGTAAAAATGCTGCCTTGCAGGAGCGAAAACCATGTCATTATGCCATCTAAGTAAATATGGGATTACTTGATTCTGTACCGCTTTATAATTAAGAAAGCTTTTTGCAATCCCCTCTTGATTAGGAAACCATATAAAAGCTCCCTGTGCCTTCTGAGAAATGAGGACATACATTTCTTTCAATATCGGTGGTTTGCTTATATTATCATAATCTGGTGTTCTGTGTTTTCACATGAAATTTTCTGCTTGCTAACTTCATAATGAAAAATTCAGCACACAGAAAACAGCAGAGGTGTTCTAAGACGCTTTGTACACCATAAGCGTCTATAGACACAATTAAATTAAAAATATTGTGGAAGGTGGGGATGGTTTCAGTTTTGGACGCGTGGCAGTTAACTGGTTAAAAATACAATGGTCCCATGTACTTCAAGGGAATAAAGGAGGAATGGAGATTGCTAGGTCGCCAAAGAAGGAACACACGAGGCCAGAGAGCAATCTGTGTGTGTGTAGATTTTTTGGTTTGTGTTTGTAAAAAGAACCAAAAGTCAGTGTATTAACGAAAAAGAAAGTAAAGACACTGACCTAGCGTGGCCGCCGTCTTGTCGGAGGGGAGGGAATCTCAGCGCAGCCCGGATCGGATAAAGCTCAGGAATCTCAGTATCCGTCCTGGGGAGCGTGTCCTTTCTGTCACCTGGAATGCAAATGATTGTCTTGTTTTCTGATCAGTTATGCCCCTGACACAGAGCCTCCCGCACTGTGAGGTTGAACAAGTGTTAACCCACATACCCTGTGACTCAGTTTCTCTGTCACCCGGTAGAGGAGATGAGAAAGGGCTGAATTGCCCAGAACAGGAAGGAAAGACCCTGAACTTCCACATGTTTCTTCATTACTAGTCACAGCGAAGCTAGTCAGTTGGATGTATTCCTTTTACGCTCTTGGTTTTTGAAAATTAAGATTTTTATTCCTTGAATTTTCTAAGAATAGGAGAAACTGGTGGTATTTACCTACATACTTTCATTTATTCTGAAATTGAGTTGATCATCCGAGTTAAGCCTTACACTTTCTTCACTCAACATCCGTTCTAATCCAGCTTCTGCTTCCCGTACTCCAAGTCCAAGTCCGCATTTAAGAGTGAGGAAGGTCAGTCAGAAGCAAGATCTGAAGGTCTGAAGGGACTTATATTGTGGCATTTCTTAAAAAAATAAAAGACAAAAAACGACAAGCATTTAGTGGGGAGCAAACCCCCCCGCTGTGGCTAACGGCTGTCCCCAGAGCCATGGTGTATTTTTTCATCGTGTTAGGCTGGAAAACTTACCTTCTCTTTATTCTAACCTTTCTCTCTGAGTCATCATAGAATGTCAAAACTTTTGTCTGAAAGATGAGGCTAGATTACCAAACAAATAACAAACGAGTTACAGCATCCAGTTAGCAAAAGTTTGCCCTGACCTCACCCAGCACCGTCTGCACCCACCTGAGGAAGGTCCTGGGGCTCCTGGTCTGTCCTTCCTGCCGGGGAGGAGGCGGGATAGGGGTCAGCTGGGAAAATGACAAAAACATATATGGAAGTCACTTTCTTATATCATGTTTTTAAATAACTATTGATTATAGTTCAGCTTTTAGTGAATGGTTAAGGAAGTACTCATAAGTTTGTCGCCAAAAGGTTTTATTTTAACGATGTTATACTATTAAAGTTTTAATATATACTGTTGTAAATTGATGATACAGCAAGTAAAAAGACAGTTTAAAATTATTTTTCTGCTTAAAACAATTTTTATTTTTGATGAAAAAATACCGATACATTTTTTCCTTTGGATTTAATTTTACATGGCAAATCAGTTTGAGGTCCTCTGAGACCAGGCTGATGTGTTTTCATTTCAGAACACATTGAATTGCAATTATTCCACTGTAGCACCTTCCCTGCTAGGCATGGTTTCCTCTTCAGTCCGACAAATGCAGCAAAATTCCCATATCCCGGTAAGTTGGGTTTTAAGAGGCAAAGTTAAAATCCTTTGAGAATCCTGAGTACAGTTTTGAACTCGGAATAAGGGTTATTATGACCATTAACGTAACTTATGTATAAACAGAGGCACAGCTCAAGATCCCAGAGAAAGCGTCTTTGAGACAGAAGAGAAGGGGTGCCCAGTTGTCATAGCAAAGCGACTCCCTCAGGACCCAGCAGGCTGCTCCCTGGGGTCAAGTTCCCCTCAACTCAAGACAAGTGCACTGCAGGCCTTAGAGCAGCAGCAGCAGCAGCCCGGCCTGGAAGAACGCGCCGCCTGCACTCCTCAGGCTAACCTGGCAGTGCCCTCCGGGGAGTTAGGGAACCGGGAGAGGGGAGCTGGATGCAAGGACATTTAGGGGGTCTCTTTCCCCCAGGGTATCCTCAAGACTGCATGCACTCTTCTGGGTGAAAACATGAACACTTTATTACTTAGCATTCCATCTGGAAAAAAAATATCAGTTTTGAATCTGGCAAAAAAAAAAAAAATGAAGGAGAATTTTATATACAATTAGAGATATTGGAGCTGCACAGTGACCTTGTAGGGACTCAGCCCAGACAGTGATGGCCATAGCATGGAGGGTGCTCTCTGTGGCTCAGAGGCTAAGAACTTGAATGAGCAGAAATCATTTGAAGAAGTGCTTTGCTGTCATGATAACATGAGTGAAAGAATATATCCTAAATCTTGACTAACTTAACATTGTTATGTCAAGAGTGAAATTGCTGTAGCTGTTTAATAATAATAAAAAAAGAGCGAGGCTTGAAAAAAATCGATGTTCCTGGTAATCCCTTTTCATCTCCTGTTAAACCCGAAAAGCTGCTTATAATACATATTCACAAATGTCGTCTCGTGCTGTTCTAGCCAGAAGCCCCTTTTGCTCACGAGAAAGCCGGTTTTGTATTTCCACAAAGTCTGTAGATGTTGTTAACGTAATAAACATCATGACGTGACATGTGTAAGTTACATCTACCCACTGGCATTTAAAAAATAAGGAGCATTTTTAACTATTAACACAGGATTTGTTACTAAGAAGTGTGTAGGAAGGAGTTCAGTGTAAAACATTTCCTTTGCATCGATCATTTCAAGATGAATAAAGAAACCCCAGATACTATTTACAACTTACTGAACTTTCTTAAATGTTCTGTGATAAAATGGTCTATGGTTAGAATATGAGGCATGAAGCTGCAGCAAGTTTACTCAGAAACCGATAGCCCTCAGCTTGAGGAAAAGATGCGCTTAGGGTCTCCCAGCACCAAGGAGATGGGAACAATTCAACTCTGACTCGTTCTCTTTTCCCCTCCTGAGCAACTCAGGATGCTTGAGCCAACACCTTAGCCTGGCACATCATTATTCATGACACCGGAAAAGGCGACAGAGACAAGAACCAGGACCCTTGACCCCAAGTGCTTAATCTCCTGGAAGTGCATTGCATTTTAAAGCGATGGGCGCCTTTGGCGCTGCAAAAGCAGAAGTTCCAAAAACGGTTGGGGAGTTTTCCTACTGAGTGTGTTAAGATTTTTTTGAAAAGCATTAACATTTACTTCCACTTGAATAGTATTTGAGAATTAAGAGTGGCACCATCTTCACTTTGGGGGTATGAACTAGAAAATTTCAACTGTCATTATCCCTTTATGAGAGTAGCAAGTAGGTGCCAACTGAGACGGATACCGAGACTTGCTATGCCATTATGGATCATTTGGTCCAAATATCTTCATGGGGCCAGTATGCTGCTCCAGGTCATTCTGGTCATATCAGACGGGAACAAGGGTCTTCTGTGTAGATCATGTTACACGACCCTCGCAGCTCAGTGGGACCATGCAGGTGGCCGTGACCACTGGCAATGGGACAGATCACTCTTTCTGTCATGACCACATTCTGCATGAGAAGTGGGTCAAAGGTCGCAATGGGGGGTTGCGCGAGGGAGCCCGAAGCCGAGTAAGTCTCCGTCACCAAATAGCTGCCCTGCTGCAGGGGGTCGGGGATGGAAATGGCCGGATGGAGGACAGAGCCGGAAGCAGACCAAGCGCAAGCCCCTTGACCGCCCGCCGTGGTCTGGCCCCTACACGGTTCCGAGTGCTGGAGCTCTACAGCGTGGCCACAGGCGCCCGTCCCAGAACCGCTGCTCGGGGTGGGCAGCTGAGACTGTTGGCCTTTGTCATCCAGCCCCAGGCTGATCTCGGCAAGTTGTTTAAATTTCGGGCCCAGCGAGTCCAAGAAGCTCTCATCCAGGTCATCGGCAATGAAGCTGCAGCAACCCAGGGAGCCCACGGGGGAGCTGGGGGCCCCCAGGCCTTCGTTGTCATAGATCAGCAAGCAGTCATTCGCTTCCTGGCCATCGTCTTCCTCTGCGCAGGCGATTGCTTTCTGAAGGTGGAGAAACGTAGGCACATGAATTTAAAAAGAGACTCAACGGAAGAATACAATACCACCCTACACTCAAGGTCTGATCATGAATGCGTGACAGGTAATCCGTGGACATAGACATAGTCTTCGTACCAACAATCTTAGCAGAAATTATCTGGTGTTTGGAGAGTAGTGTAGTTGACTTTCCCTCAGAACTGAGCCTGGCCGAGGCTCATGTGTTAATTCTTGGTTTTGAAGGCACTTACATGGATGTAGGCCTGAAAAACAAATGTGTATGAAGCCTGGAGGTTACTCCCTGGGCCGAGTGTGAGGTCCCTGTGTGTACTTGTGCCCATGCATGTCTTTGTGTTTGGGGGAGGGGAGAAGACATCCCACCGTCATCATCTACACAGCGCCCACCCAGACTGCGGCCTTGGCCTAGACTCTGCAGCCCTCGTGGGAGCCTGCCCCTTGACTAGGGCCCACACCACCTCAGACTGTCCCACGCATCCCCTTCCCAAACAAGCCCTCCCTGCCAGCCTAGCCTCAAACGCAGTGTCAGCCTCCATCTGTGCGCAAGATCCTGGCACTTACCAGTTTGAAACCAAAACTATATGTGAGATCTGTTCTAATCACACACCAGTCAGGAGGCAAGCAGCCTGCTCCCAGAGTCCTCTCTGTTCTGGTACCCTTGTCCCCTTATGGTTCTGTGCTCATTGGATCTTTGACCACATCCCTTCTTCCCACGTTTATTTTTGGGTCATTGATGCAATGGTTCTTCAACTTTTCTGGGCATGGACTGCTTTGAAAATGTGAAGAATACTATAACCTTTTCTCATAAAAATATATGCACTTCTGTTCTGGCATCCTTTATGGTACAGGAAATACAAAATAAGCTGCTTCGTATTTCTAAAGAGGATGTTGCTGATCCCGAAATGCAAAAGAGCTTGCCATCCGTTGCTATTCCAGTTGAAGGACGAGGTGCCCCTTGCTATCTTCTCTCACTTCGTGTCTATTTGCCTATTATCCCTTTTGACCAGTAGCCCAGTTTTGACAGCCATCCTAGTTTATTTGTATTATTTAGGCAAAGAACCCCGATTTTTTTGTTATATTTTAGCAAGTTGTAAAGCAACTGCAAAACTGAAATATAGTCAAGTAGGAAAAGATCTCTAATGTAAATGAGATAACAGAGCCACGAAGTTTTTCACCAAATTACCTGGGAAAAGTAGGACTCCAAGAAATTCATGCTTATTACGCCTTCACTACATTCCTTATGGGTTCCCCCAGTGGAATGCCTTGTTCGCATGGTTCCCGACTGGCCTGCAGAGCAGAAGCCAAGTCCAGTGGTGGCTCCGAACCCTGCAGCTGCCCCAGATCCCGCGGCTGCTCTGGATCCCGCGGCCGCTCCAAGGTTGGTGGTCAGTTCCATGCCCGAAGCTCCTTCCGCCGTCATTCCTCCGGCACAGGCATTCATGCAAACATCTAAACACAGAGGAGGACATTCTCTAACGTCTCATGCTGGGATTCTTTAAAATACTGGTCTTTGATATCCAGGAGCAGTCATTAAGTAAAGCAAATCGGTGGGAGAAAACACAGTGCTATGTCTAGTGGTGATAAGAACATCCCACAGTCTGTTCTGTGAGCGTAACGAGGTGAGGGTATAGCAGAGGATAAGGGCAGGTGAGCGAGCTCTGAAAACATGCTAATTGAAAAACAGACAAAGGAAATGGATTTTCAGAGGCAGCAGCCAGCAATGGAAAAGTGAAAACAATATTCAGCACACCACCGTGGGAAGCTTCTGATGCAATGCTTGTCTGTTTTCAGAGGGAAAATTGTAATGAAGCTGCCATATTGGCTCAGTCTGAAACCCAAAGAGGAGACATGCATGTGTGATCATGCAAACTAGCTGATGCTAACTTGGTGTCTTTGTGCCTAAGGAAAATGTTCACACAGCATTATTTAGACTAGCTAAGATCTGGAAATAGCCCAAGTGCCCATCAGAAGATGAGTGGATAAAAAAGCTATGGTACTATACACAATGGAATACTACGCAGCAGCAAAACAGAAGGATCTCTTACCCTTTGCAATAGCATGTATGAACCTAGAGAGTACTGTGCTAAGCAAAGTAAGTCAGTCAGAGAAAGACAAGTATCACATGGTCTCACTCAGATGTGGAATCTAAAGAACAAAATAAACTGATGAACACGATAGAACCAGAGGCATGGATGCATGGAACAGACTGACAGGTTTCAGAGGGAAGGAGGGTGGAGAGGACAGGAAGAGATCAACCAATAAACATATATGCACGAATGCATAACCCGTGGACACAGACCATAATGTGGGGAAGGCCTAGGGGGTGGGGGCAGGGTGGAAGGAGGCAGAGGGGGAGAAAGTGGGGAAAATGTGTAATAGTCAAAAACAACTACAAAAAGAATAGTCCAAGTTGGGTGGTAGTACAGTGTTTGTTACATTTCTCTATATGTGTGAAATCTTTTCTATTCCAAAAAAATCATAATTGACTGTATGAGAGCTATATTTTAGTTTATTAAAGTTTGAGAAAAGTAACAAATTTTCATATATTAAAAACAGTGTTATCAGTGGGCAAATGAACTTTACTGAAGCCAGATTTAGGCCATGAAATTGACTAATATTCTTAAAATAAATCATTTTATTAAAACCCTATTTTAATGGTACCACCTCCCAGCATGTACACGAATATGTAAATTATTAAGAAAGGAATTTAGAACACTTCTTGTTTTTCAACATTTCTTATTTAACCCACTGTGACTTTCAGAAATAAATTTGATGTTCACGTACCAGAACTTTCCATGAAATCAGCTCCATTGGAGGTTATAAGTGGCACACAAATATTTGTGATTTCCTGCAAACCATGTTAAAAAAATACATTAAAAACACGCACAGATTTTGTGGCCCTTTGCAAATGGTGACATTACAAGAAACCCAAATGCTTGCAGGAATAACCACTTTTAGGATTTGACGTCTGAAGAACTAAGATCTTAAAAGGCTCCATTCATTTCAGCACTGACTCCCAAGGGTCCTTGAGGGCCAGGGAGCCTCCTCTTTTTATACCCACAATCCCCTTTCCTGTCTGAATGTAAACAGAACTTCACTCTATGTAATTGAAATAAATGTTTGACACACTGGATCCTCACCTTGTCTTCAGGCTGGGCCCCTTCGATCCCCCACTGATGAATTGTTCCTTCTGAGCCCTCAGGAACCGGGATAAATCCCGTTGTTACTCCCCCGATGGGACCCTTCCCACAGTCACAGGTCAGCAGCAGAAGGGGGGCCACTAGCGTAAAGGAAAAGAAAGGAGTAAGACATTTCAATCTCTTGGAAACGATTAAACATGACGATTGTCAGAATGTTACAAAGAAAATAAAGTATTTTAAATATTTATGGAAAGCACAGTTTGTTTCTGTGAAATAACATTTGGTAAATGGAACATACTAAAATGTCATAGGGTCACGAAGCCCCAGGAGACAGAGCGGCCATTCCTGTGATATGTGTAGTTGTCTTAAAACGGGCCCTGTTGGATGGCTGATGAGCGCGGGGGTTCAGGTCCTCCATCCTTGTTGGTAATTTGTTTTTATTGTGATGGTGTTTATTTGTACACGTTGAGGCTGTGCTTATGGTGTCACGTGAATGCACACTGGGTGGACAAGAGTTTAGGTGGGCGTGATGTTTTAGTGGTCTGGTCTCTGCTCTCTTAGGAAACAGCAATTAAACCAGCAACTGCACTTCCTTATGCTTTAAAAATACCTTGTAAATTAACCTTTAAGTGAATGGGTTGAAGTGGATTTTAACTCTAAGAGTCTGTGGTTTTATAAGGAATTAGGGAAGTGACTGAATTTTTCAAGGATTTCTTTTATTTATACAAGAACTTACCAAAAGTTCTTTTAACTTAAAACTATGATTTGATTCACAAGATTTCGATTTAAATGCAACTTTTTAGAAACCCGTCTATTGAATAAAGTACATTTTACTCCTATTAAAAAATATCACATGAGTGTAGTTTCCCTAAATGTGTTCAATGACCCTAATCATATGAAGTGAAGAAGCTATAAAGGGGGTGTGCATTGAGGCAGTGAGCTGATTGGAGGAAGGGCTGGACTAAGCAGTGATGTCTCGGAGCCTGTGGTATGTTAATGTGTGCTGTAAAGCACCAAGCCCACAATTTCCTACATTTATTTGTCCAAGGTTCTCTTTTTATTTCAGAACCTCATGAGACTTGGATATGGCGAAAACATTTTAGGAAGTGTCTCCCTCGTGGATAAAGTCATTGTTTTGATCATGAATATTATTTTCCCCCATCTTGATTCTCTCACGCTGTTTTCGAAATGTCTAGCATTTATTACTTGCTTATGCCTTATGCTAATGTCTACCATTTATGACTATAGATTACGACTCACACATATGACCTGCTTGGCTGGGTATGAATCTAGATGATTGGCAAGTGACACGTTGACTTTAAACATTGCAGATTCTTCCTGGGAATGCCATTTCCCCCGGCTTTGCTATGAAAGTTAGGGAACATGCCTTCTGCATCGCCAACACGCATCGCCCATGCAGCGCAGAGGTCTCTGCAGTGCTGACCCCCCGGGAGAACAGAGGGAGCGTGGGGATACTCACGCAGCAACATCAGAAGGCCGAGCAGGATCAGGCCGATGGCGTCGGGCCCCAGCCTCCCGGATGGCTGGTCTCCATACCTGGGCCCGGGCTGGGGGGCTGCTGTACACGTGTCCCTGTTGTCACACTGACACACCTCCACAGCCAGGTTGTCTGGGGTGTCGCACTGCCTGTCTTGTCTGTCTGCGATCACGAGGGAGATGGGGTACCTCCCGGGGGCCAGCGGCTGCTGGGCGGTCAGCAGCGCGGAGGTGGCTGTAGAGAAACGATCACACAGATCAACAGTGGGACCGGCGCCTTTTCTCTGAAAACTACTGCTGCTTGTTACCAGCCAGAGTTCCGTGGACGTCCCTGTTGTGAGCAGTGAGGCTACTGGCAGGGTGAGATTTGAGCCGTTATGAGGCTACAGGGATTCGGCTGGGTAAATCAGGCTGCACATCCTCCTGGTCCCAGAAGGGTCCCCCACGAAGACTCAGTCCTACCCTGAATGTCCCCACAAAGAAGAGGGGCGCAGGCACCATGGAAATCCCAGGTCCCTCTCCTGGGGCGCACCCACTCCTGTATGTCTGCCTATGCCAACTCCTAGATCTGTGGTGGCCCTCTTGAGACAGGCGGGAAGCCAGGGCATGGAGCAGGGAAACGGAGACCCGAGCTGAGCCAACTGGCGGACAATTTACAGCCGGTGCAGGCGGTCGCCTCCCTGGCGATAAACTCTGGGCCTCCGTGTATTTCAGCTCCAGGCCCAGAAAAGCAGCCACGCCAGGTGGGTGACACCAGGACCGGCTGTGATGACTGACCAGCCCCTGCCCTGACGCTGACCAATCGGTGGAGACCACGACCCTGAACCAAGAAAACGGATTAATATTCTACTGAAACCCTCCCCTGAGGCCTTTCCTAAGATTCCCACCTGCAAGAAAGAGATAAAGTCCCCAGAAAAAGGACTCAGTGTGTGCTCTCCCTATGGGGGAACGTCCCCCGGTCCGCCACTCGCTTTCCCTCTTCTTCCCCCACAGGCACGCATCTCCTAAACCCTAAAGGACCCCACGAGGCTTGCAACCAGGGGAGCAATGGGCAGCGGCAGCTCCTCCCAGGCTCACCCCTGAACTTGTCCCCCAGGCCCCCTTTTCTCTGACTCCCCGAGAGCTAGGGCGGCCCAGCCCAGGCTCCCCTGTGGCCTCTTCTAAGCCAAGTCCTTCCTTGTTTTATGACTCCAGCCTGAGCAAGTATTCCCTCATAGTCATCTGAGCGCGTGTTGTGAAATTTTTCCTGCAGGAGGTCAAGAGCCCACACACTACCGGCCGCCCGAGGCAGACCTGCCAAGGGCCACATCCCCTTCCTGTAACACCGTGACTGCATCCCGCCTGCCTAAACCCATGTCTTTGTGTCTGACTTACCAAGACTGAATTTCTGCTTTGGCTGAGGCTACCTCAGCTGCCCTGTCAGCCCTGATCCCATGAGCTGGTGCTGGCTGGTGGGATTCCCTGTGGTGAAGGCCATCGTCTAGCTGACTTGTGAGCCTTGATTGCTCTCCGTTCTCCATTGCTATGTCCTCCCTTTCCAAGTGGGCTCCAGCAGCAGCTCTCAGCGGCTGCAGGTCTGTGCTGCTTCCGTCAGGCCTTAGTAATTAATTAATTTATTTATTTTACACTCAATATCATTTTGTTTTAGTTTCAGGTGTACAGCCTAGTGTTGAATCGGTCTTGACTCCATCGTGCCCTCTGCCATTACCCCTGGTCCACCCAGTCCAACCACAGTTGTCTGGCCCCACCTCACCCAGGCAGGTGTCTCTAGGGCCAGGCCCTGTCTGTCTCATGTTTCTTTTGCAGCCTTTTCATTGGCCATGTGTCTGGTAAACCCATTTAGAGCTAAATGCTACGTGCTTCATTTGGAGCCAAAATCTTACCCCAGGGTCAGAAAGGCCCCAGGAAAGAAGACCACGGAGAGCAAGATCCCTCTGAGGACCTAGCAATGATGGACACCTAGGATGAGGGCCTCACAGAGCACATTTATAACAGGGAGCAAGGTTGGTTCAGAAAGGAGTGAGAGAAAAGTGAGTTCATTTATAAGGGACTTGAGGTGGCCTGATGGTCACTATAGAATTTGGAAAGGGAGGAGATTCTTATTAAGTTTAGTGGCTGTTTCTCTGAGACTCCTGGCAAAGACAGGAAATGTAAACTTAACGTGGAAAAGGCCAGAAGAAAAGGAAGGAGGGATTAGCTCATTGCCATTGGCGAATGGGTTTGCAGGTTTCCATTCACCCATGCTTGGGATTCCTGACGTGCAACTCTTCTAAGGAGCTCTTCCTGGGAGCCAGAGCAGGCCGGCCCTCCAGTGCGTCCTGTCTGCCCACAGCCTGCCCAGAAAGAAACCTTTATGTGTCCAGAAACCTAAACAGCTCTGCAGTACAATAGGTGCCTGACTAACCTTCTTTTGGTGTGCTCTGGAGGTAGAAATAACATAAGAATAAAAATTGGAGTCCGCATGAAAAACAGGAAATATTAAACAGTGCTAACATAATCTCATAGCATTTCTTTCCTCTGCTGAAGAGAAGAAATTCCCGAGGCGAGGGCTCCATCTTCGTTGCATTGAATTTTTTTCAATTGCTCCTGGAAAGAATTTGCTCCACAGGAGCGCTCTCATCCTCCTGAACTTTCCTGATGGTGCACCTGCACTGCGACTCACCGTTAAGGGTCGTGATCCGCCACACAGCGGGCAGCTTTACACTTTCATCCTCCAGTGAAAACACGTAGGGGCCAGCGTCTCTACCACTGTCCTGCGCTCTCGCGGAGACAATCACGGAGAGTGATGAGCTGCAGAGTGTTTCCTTTTCCAGGACCGTTGTTGGACAATTTTCATTAAAACCAGGTACTTCAACGTAGACGGTGCCTGTAGATGTCTTCCCCGTGTTTTCTGTAAGAACGGCACGTTAGAGTTAAAAAGATATACAGAACAAGCAGGCTAGAAGAGTCAATATGGGGAGAGAGGGGACATATGCAATACTTTCAACAATAAAGATGAAAAAAATATAAACACACAAACAAAAATGAACCTTGTGTTTCCTGCATGCAGCCAAGTTAGTGTGTCTTCTCATGAGAGATTATATTTGTTATTCTTACAAGTAAAAATGACAATCTCCACATCTTGTAAAAAGAAAATTTAACTTGGCTGGCATCTGATTCATAGCATTGGCTATTAATTTAAAACTAGAGGCCCGATGTACGAAGATTTGTGCAAGAATGGGCCTTCCTTTCCCTGGCTGCCGGCACCGCCTTTGCTCTGGCCTGGAGCCGCCTTTCTGCCTTCCCACGCTGCCCAGAGGCCTGGAGCAGCTGGGGCAGTGTGGAATGCTTGGCGCCTGTGTATGCAAATTAACCCGCCATCTTTGTTGGATTAATTTGCATACCCACTCCTGATTGGCTGGTGGGTGTCACAAAGGTACAGTCCGTTTGCATCTTTCTCTTTTATTAGTGTAGATGCTTGGGGCCAAGACCTGTAAGGTGATGAATTCACTGCCTGCTAATGAAATCAACATAAAAATAATAGTTTTCTTCAGTGTATCCTACTTTATGATCCCAGTACTGTGTGATCCCAGCTTTACTTCTAAAGCTTGGGCGAAAGTATTTGGAATAAGAATTGATTTATTTTTGTTACCTAAGATATAAAAGATTATTAAAAAAAAATTAAATATGTCGACAATCAAAAACCTTAAATGAAATCTAGCAGTGGTGGGATTGAATCTTTCTGTATTTTTTCCCTTTGTGCTTTTTGCTATTTTCTCAGATGATGTGAATTTGGTGTTTATTCTTTTGTTTTAACTTTATGTTTGCTTAATGCCTTGAGCATAAGCTCATTTTATACTTGTGGACACACACATACATAGTCAATGAATAATATTTTTAAAACATTCCAGAAGATTTTATTGCTTAATGACATAAGCAATGAGGTCTTCATAAGGAACTCATTGTACGAGTAACTCACAAAGGCACCTCCCATTGGAGCTGAGCTTCCCTTACAGGCATTCAGCATCAATCTTTATCCATCCTTCTCAAAACCAGAAATTCTGGTGGGTCTAAAAATCCCTGTCCCAACCACCAGCAAACCACAGGATGGAACACAGAATTCACTGGTGCTACAAAGGCCACTGAGATGTTGGAATGCTAGCCTTCTAGCTTCAGCTGCTTCGGACTTGAGACTCAAGGCCCTATGATCATTGATCTAGTGTTGACGGGAATTTGTTAAAGAATCATAATCATCTATTCATAACTAAATGCAATTGGAGGAACATTTCTCTAAATATGATTGAAATATTTTTCTTACCATCGATGGCTAGAACCTCTGCTATGATTGTCCTGTTACCTATGAAAGTAGAATCCCGAGCCATGTTTTTGGCAAATTTGATTTGAGCCGTTTTTGAGTCAATAATTAGAAAACCACCATCATTCCGTCCGAGGGCATATCTGTTTTATAATAGAAAAAGGTAATAGTTTTCTTTTCTTTTCTTTTTTTTAAATATATTTTATTGATTTTTTACAGAGAGGAAGAGAGAGGGATAGAGAGTTAGAAACATCGATGAGAGAGAAACATTGATCAGCTGCCTCTTGCACACCCCCTACTGGGGATGTGCCCGCAACCAAGGTACATGCCCTTAGACGGGAATAGAACCTGGGACCCTTCAGTCCAAAGGCCGACGCTCTATCCACTGAGCCAAACCGGTTTTGGCAGAAAAAGGTAATAGTTTTCTTTCAAATATGGAATGTTACCTACTTAATGGAAATGACCCATTTATATTTAATGTATTTGTTTTGAATATAAGACATTGAAATATGCTTTTCTGAAAAGCAGCAGAAAGTTAACAAATTAGCATGGACAAACAGTATTTTATAACCCTTAAGATTTGTTCACCTGGGTTTTTCTAATTTATGCTCTGTGCAATAACCTGTGTCCTTACTCGTTACACTACAGTGACGATTTTTGCATGTGCTCTTAGATTTTAGGCGTATGTGTCTGTCTTTGTAGATTAAGAATGGCCCTTTGTGGGGACATTCAGGGTAGGACTGAGTCTTCGTGGGGGACCCCTCTGGGACTAGGAGGATGTGCAGCCTGATTTACCCAGCCGAATCCCTGTAGCCTCATAACGGCTCAAATCTCACCCTACCAGTAGCCTCACTGTTCCGTCTTATTGCACCACAGCCTTCTGGTGAACTTCTCCTCTTTAAGACTCAATTGAAAGTTTCTGCAAACCATTGTCCTGACCTCTCTAGGCAGGCTGAAGCATTTTTCTTTTAGTTTCCACTTTAACTTATACTTATGTTACTCTTTGCTCATAATACAATGTCGTCTAATGATTCCACTACTTATCTCTCCTCCAGTTAGCAGCTCATTGAGTTGGCCACCTTTGTATATCTTTGTATTATTGCCATATAATAGTTTGGGTGTTACTTATTCATTTTAACACTGGGGATGGAGTCCGAAACCAGGGCATGTGCCCTGAGTGGGAATTGAATCGTGACCTCGTGGTTCATAGGTTGACGCTCAACACTGAGCCACACTGGCTGGGTATAATAATTTATAGATTAATACTAAGTCCAGGAATAATAAAATGTTATTGAAGTATTCGTACCTGACATTTGAAGCAACTTTGCCAGTGTCTTCATCAATGGCTGCATACGTTCCCAGGATATAATTGATCAACTTTTTCCTACTTATGCCTTTCTGGACAGTAAACGTCTTGGAGGCAGGGCGGAATGCAATTCCTTCTTTCACATTTATAACTTGAACCTTGACTTGGGTTGACTGGATTCGATATTGAGAGATTACAGATCGGTGAAATTCAGCTTTGTTTTTGACGGCGATACTAAAGTGTGCATTTTGTAGTTGTTCATAATCTAGAGGCTGGAATAAAAATAAAATTAGAAGAAAAGTGTCAAAGAAATACGGTTTGGCAAACCCAGAAGAGGACAAGAGAACTCCAATGGAGATTCTTATTTCTATGAATAGAAACCGATGTAGCAAAATGGTTTCAGAGATCACTGTAATGTTGAGATAGAGAGACCTTTGGAATTCTTAACTCATGTATCCTCAGTGCAATGACACTCACAAAGCAGGGTACTAGCAAACGTCATTTTAGGCGACGTGGTGCAGAGGACAGAACCCACCCGTGTTGTGGCAGCCTGGTCTGAATCCCGGTTCTGTACTTACAATCTGTGTGACTCAGGGAACAGTATTTCATATCTCTGATCCTCAACTTCCCACTTCTGAAAAAAAACTCCCGCCCTAGCCGGATTGGCTCAGTGGAAAGAGCATCTGCCTGCAGACCAAAGGGTCCTGGGTTCGATCCCAGTCAAGGGCACATACCTTGGTTTCAGGCTCCTCGGGCCTTGGCCCTGATCGGAGGCAACCAATCTATGTGTCGATGTGTTTCTCTCACATCGATGTTTCTCTGTCTTTCCCTCTCTTTTCCACACTCCCTAAAAATCAATGGAAAAATATCCTTGGGTGAGGATTGACAAAAAAAAAACACAAAACAAAACAAACAAACAAACAAAAATCCCTCACCTCGTCAGATTGTGAGGACTGAGCAAACTAAGGCCCGTAACACATTCCTCTAAATGGCAGCTCTGGTCACTCACAGAGCAGCCACTGGATTCATGTGCAATGATGTCTTTTCTGATTTTAAAATTCGTAGGTGGCAAAGGCAAAATGTCTGTATAAACGTGGTTGGCAAAGAGGCCTCTGTAGAGCAGCGTGTGGGTGGCTTTTCACAGACCCGTTTGCGGATGGTCTTGCGTGAGAACGATTTGGCCCTGCTGTGGAGTTGGCCCGGACCAAGGCCGGAGGAACCCTGGGATAGCCTTCATGGCAAATTTTCTGAGGGTGAGGAGATAAGGACATGCTCATTTTGGTTACCTTTGTGCATTCGTGAAAATAATTATAGGAAGAGATCTGGATTTGAGTTTTAACTTTGCGATGACTGCCAAGCATGTTAAATGGATGCTTTGCTCACCCATTTTTCATCTTGCAGCTTTAGTTGTACATGCCCATTTTCTAGAAAAACTTGCCTCTTTTCCTCTTTGACTAGCTAATCCACTTAAAATAAATTGACAGATTCAAAAGCCACAATTCCATGTGTGTGTATCTCTTCCTAACTTCAATTGTAGAGGGAGAATGAGATTAAGTCAAGAAATGTGTTTTACTTTCTTGTGCTTAAATCAAGTGTGTGTGTGTGTGTGTGTGTGTGTGTGTGTGTGTGTGTATTTGTGTTTACTACAGACAGTATGTTACTTTGTAAGGAAATAAATCAACATGTTAAAAAGGCTGTCTTCAGGTAATGGGGCTATGTGTGTGTGTCTTTAAAAAATTTGATCTACTTTTATGTGTTTTCTAGAAAGAAGTGGTATGATTAATAAGTACATAAAGTTTACTTGTAGAAATGATAGTTTTGGCTAATAGAGAATATGTTACCCACCAAAGGAAAGTGAGACCTTACCTTAACCACCTTCAGGATGCCTTCGTTAGTCCTGGCATCAGTTTGTATTTCAAACCAATTCCCTTCGTTGCCAGAGGTAAAGAAATACTCCGCCAGCCAATTATCTGTGAACTCTTCGTCCAAATCTATTACTTGAAATCGAAGTAACTCAGAACTCAAAGTGTTTTCCTTAATACTCGCTGAATACTAAGAAGGAGAGAAGCAGAATTTAAGATTCCATGTCAGGTTCCATCGAAGGGGATTATGTTTATTTTGAATGGCATTCATCACGAATTCTCAGATTATGTATTGCCTCCTTGCCAGTTACTGAATTCCTATATTTTAAAAAAGCTATTTTTTTAGAGAAAAGTGCGGAGAATCTAAATAGAAGCCAGCAAGCAGACACATGCTGAATTAGGGTGGCAACGTATATAACAAAAAAGTATGTAAGAATGATTCTTGAGGGAGAGAAGGCTGTACCTGAGACTCCTTGAACATTGGGAAGTTGTCGTTGACATCCTTCACTCGGATGCTGCTTTCACACTGGCTTGATAAGCCGTCCCCGTCTCGGTCTGCGCCGCTCACAATCAGACGGTAGCTGCTCACTTGCTGCATTGGAGTCAGGAAAGGGAATTAATGAACTCCAGCGCCAAGAATATGAAGGACAACTACTTGCTTCCCGTGAGTAAGGAGGGAAGGCACTCCAGCTCATGATTTCGTGGAGCACGTGCCCCGTGTCCTGTCCACCATCCAGGGCGTGGGGGCTCTCGAAGTCTTTAAGAGGCCAGCACAGATTTTCTCTTGTGGGAGCGGCTTAGGGCAAGGAAGGACACCGAGGAGAAACATGGCAGTGGTGATGGGGGGATGCTCATGCGAGGGGAGCTCACTTAGAGTTTTCCCTGGCGTTCTGTTCAGAAAACCATCGGCATGAAAGTAATATGGACTGTGGTGGGGCGGCGGGTGGTGGGGCGGTGGGGCGGTGGTGGCGGGTGGTGGCAGGATGATGGGGGAGAGAGAGGAAGGAGACTCTTTAGTGTTCTGGAAGCGGGGTAACATGAGAAGAAGTCAGGAGAAGTGTGCCATCAGAGAAGGCTGTTCTCAGAGACATTTTTGCTCCATCTGTGACTGTCCTTTCCCTCCATCGCATGAGGAACGAACCACGGTCGGTCCTTGTCCATGTAGGCAGTGCCTTCTTCCCGCTCCCACCGGAGCGCCCACGGGTGTTGTCACGCTTGTTCACTGAGGGATGATGGACTGTGAGGTGCCAGGTGCCCCCCCCCCCCCGGAATCACATTGGGATGCACACAGTTCCCCTAGATCGGCCCCGGTGAGTACTGGGACCCTCTTTCCTCTCTCTTTCCATTCTCTGCTAAAACGGAATCCCTTCCTTTTGGCTTTCTTAAATAAAATCCTTTACTCTAATGGCTCCCAAGTGCCTTGCTTTACCTCTCGATCCAGAGAATTGGTCAGAGTGCGGACTTCGCCGCTGTGTCTGCTCATGAGGAACATGGGGATGCCTGCGGGCTCCTGGGAGACGATTTTGAAGGCAATTTTAGAGTTCAGATGGTTGGGCTCATCGGCGTCCGTGGCATTCAGTATCATCACCAGAGAGTCTAGGAAGGGAGAAGTTCATTAAAGAATATGGAGCCATTGATGTTCTGTTCACATTATTTACGCAACACAATTTCAAATCAATGTTTGTTTTTTAAGATCTTATACCTATATGTATGCTAAAAAATATTACATGCCGCTCGCTGTCCGTCTTCATCAGGTAGAACTGCACTACCTTCCCTAAAACCCCCCAGCTCCCCGTCAGCCTTAGCTGTGGGGTGGAGAGGCTTTCTGTCTTCCCGTGATGGATGGCTTTATGATTCTCTCTTTTCCCCAAATTATTCAAGTGAGGTGAGAGTGTCTTGTGCCTTATAACCTCTAAAAGCCCTGCTGGGGCATCCGGCTACCTAAGGCCCCTCGTTAGCTTTGTGACTGCTGGGTACTCATGTAACTTGTATGTATAGAATAAGATGCTATTGGCCTCCTAACAGAGCCACACCTGGAAGTACAATGGCAGTGAGTTATTAGCTCAACTACAAATATCAGCAAGAAGATTTAGGTTATCTTTGTGAGTTTTTTCTGGAAAACTGATGAAACTAAGAATAAATTAGCTTATAAAAATGATGTGCTATCGTGATACTTGTATTTGAAAATTAAAAAAAAATGAGCAGTGGTATGTACTGTAAAAAGACTTACTTGAAGGACTATTTTCTTCAATTTCACCCTTGAATACCTCTTGTGAAAACACTGGAGGGTTGTCATTGATGTCTAAAATTTTGACCGTTAATATAAGTGGCTTCTCTACATCTTGTCCTAAGGCATTTAGCGCATGACATGTGATCTAGAAAAAAAGGGAAAATGTTAATTCTCACTCAACAAGCTTAATTTGCACAGTAGGAGCCTGTGCTGGCATGGAGAGAACTTTCATGCCAAGAAGAAAAATATTTCCCCAAAGAGAAGACAAAGTAGGAAAAGGTACCCATCTGGGCAGACCCGTTGGGCTAGTTGCCCCTTTCTCCAGACTGACACTGACTCCCGGCAGGGCGAAGCTCTTGGCAGGCTGCATCTGGAGTCTGGCAGGCATGCCCCTCCTGGCATATCCTTCAGGGGCATGACCATGAGTGGAGGCTCTTTGTCGAGGGACTAATGTTATTTGTTGGTGGGTTGATTTATGCACTGATACCTCCTCTCAATTAACCAATACAAGAGTATCATCTTCTAGCTACGATGCATGAGGGGAAAAGGGCGCCCAATGTTGAAAACACTACTTACGTGGAAATTTGGGGTTTGCTCACGATCAACTATGGCTGTTATGTTAATATCTCCAGTATTTCTGTCAACAACAAAGATTCCCAAAGGTGGCTGATCAATTCCGATTCCAGTAATGCGGTAGGTAATTTTCTGTTTTGCATGGAAATCCGAACTAATCTGCAGCAAAAAATACCCAAAGTGTTAAGATGATCATTACTCAGTCTTTTTCTTTCCCCCCTTCCTCCACCGCTCTAGTCTTAAGTCATCTGTTCGTTTTATTCACCCTTTCTGACACTGTGCTGTTTACTTTTTACCTTAATAGATACTAGAAATACGACATAAATGGTTGCTTCTGTTGACCGGTATGGATCAATATGCATTAATCATTTTGGCTTTAGAACATTTGCTGAGATTGTGGCCACCATGGTGATGTTAAAAGATTGAAAGTCAGAGAAGCTACGTCTGAATGCTCCCTTTCTTAACAGTTAACATTTATTTTAGTTTAAATGGGGAGAGCTGGAGAGAAAAAAGGGAAAGGTTTATATAGTATTAAAATGTATTGCTTTTTTTTTCTAATTTTATAGCTTTTTGTGTGGAAAAGTTCAGAAATATATAGAGTTAGAATAGTGTAATAAACCTGATATATTTTATCATCCAGTTCCAACCATTAAGAATACATGGTCAATTCAGTGTTGGCTCCCAGCCATTTTTATAATTGTCTTATCCACATATTTTTTTTCTATTGGCTAGAATCTGGATCTAAATAAGGCTTATCCATTGAAATTGGTCCAAGTGTCTTTTAATTATTCTTTTATTACTCTACAGACCATGGTTCCTTCATCTTTGTCTATCTCTATCATTATTATTATTATTGACTTCTTTTTGGTTGTAGATATCAGGTTATTTGTTCTGTGGGCGGCCCAGTCTGCATCTTGCTACCTGGAACTGCCATGTTATTTTAATTTCCATCTAATCCATTTGTTCTGAAAACTCTCACTGCTCACGTGACTTACTTGGGCAATGGGGTTTCTTTTCGAGTTGTCTTCCTCTTCTCTGCAGGGTCTTGCAAACTTCACCCATTCCCGTTTATGCCTCCTTTTGCCTTGTGCTGCTGTCCCATTTCCTCCGGGCTGCCCTTTGGTCTTGTGGAAAAAGGGGTTCCGTTTTAGTATGCACACGGTGGGACATTGTTGCTTTGGGAATTGATTATAGACACATAGGTTGAGGAGCCCCCTATGTCTCAGGATATCTAAGACTGTTACATGTCTACGTTCTCTATCTCAGACTTTGTCAAAGAAGAAACATTAATTACTAAAAGAGTTATAAAGCCTTTTGCAATGTGATTTTTAAGACAGCATTTAATCATATTGTATATTTTCTCCATATATTCCACAATATCTTAACTATTCTGGGAACATAGGCCCTGTCTCATTAAAACCTGTTGATTTAACATAAGAAGAAACAAATGCCTGAGATAAAATACATTAATAACACACATTGCTGGTATTTAAGTATTATTGGATTAGTTGTTAGAATTTTCACATTTTAATTGTTAAATAATTTAAAACATTTAATATTTGTTTTCCTGAACACAATTTTAATTTTTTAATGGAACTATTATTTTAGTTACAAAAAGCTTTTCATACTTTACCTCTATTCTCATTTCTCCATGAACCAATAGGACCACCTGTAGACATTTAAATAAAGTAAAATTAAATGTGAATTTTTCATATAAGTACTAACTACTTAAGATAATAATCCCAATATTTACATTCTGCTGTTCATAGTATAGTTTGTTTTTATTTTTTTAAAAAGTAGATTTTGATTCAAAGAATAAAATCTTCTCAAGAAAAAGAAAATGTTCTACATATAAACAGATTCTTCCAGTTCTTTACTCTGACTACAGAATTTTAAAGATATACAGAAGAATCTATTGGATTTTGAAAATATATTTTTAATAGCCAGTTATAGTAACCAGACATTTCAAATCTGGCTGTTCTGTAAATACTTCCCAGGAGATATGGAAATTGTTGCTTTGGCAAACAATGGCAATCATCATTGAGATAAACTCATCAGGTTCCATGGGCGATTATTAAAAGCCATGACCTATGCAACTGACTGGTACCTGTATTAGTGAGGCAATCCTGTATCAGTGAGCTGCAGGGTGAGGCATTTTTTTTAGTTGTTCAAGAGGGGACATAACGATGGAGCTGGTCTGGTTTAGAGAATGGGACATAGGAGATGGGGTTAGACTATTCTACACACAAGAGCTGCTTGCTGTGGCACACAGACCTGCTCCTCTCTGCCCTACTCCATTTCAAGACTGAGCTTAATTTCCTTACTCATCTGAAATAAATGACGATACATGTGGAGGCAGGCAGGCGAGGGTCTTTACTTTCTCTATAGCATCCGGGACCTTCATCTCTGTCTTTTTCCATCTTGTGTTCTGCCTGGAATGCATCCTTCTTTACCTTCCACCCCTTAAGTATTACTCATCCTTTAAGATCAATGCAAATTCCAACAACGTCCATGAAGCTGTTTTTACTGAGGCCTCCTTTTCTAAGTGTGTGCAACCCTTATTTCTGAACTATGCAAGTTAGCCCAGAACGGTTTGCCTTGGTTTATTATTTCTTAATCGTTTTATGTACATTGTGGTGCTAACTGAAGAGAACTGTAAATTTGCCCGATCCATGCTTCTACATTATTATTATTACTTGCAACCCTTACAATATCTGCTCCTCCGGAGATGTTTCACAACTATTTCACAACTGATCACGTGATCTGAAGGACATCTGGTAGGGGAAAGATTGTGCAAAATAAATCAGAAGAAAAAGTGAAAGTAATAGTAGCTAGTATTTATTATGGTTTTGTGTCAGTTGCTATGCATAGAGCTTTATATTTTTTATCTTAATACTTAGGGCATCCGTCGAAGTGAGCTTCTGTTGTTGTAATCCCTTTTTTGGGGATAAAGAGATGGAGACACGAGAGGGGGAGCCCTTGGCTCCAGCTAACAGACCTCCCAGAGCCAGGATTTGAACCTTGGCAGCCTGACTCCAAAGTGTGTACCTCACCACCACAGTGGATTCCAGCCTAAGAAGGCATAAATAGATAAATAAAAGCCAGGGGTAGAGAGAAAGTTTTCTAATAGTCAATTCAGATTGTCTTCCTGGCAAAGACTGGGGGTTACTCCTGAAATGATGTAGATTTATTACATTGTTTATTTGGGGAGATTATCGTAAAGAGGTAAGTCCGAGTCTGAACCAAAGGAGTAACTCTATCAGACATGGGAGGCCAGGACCTTTCCATTGGACATATTTCATCGAAATCTTCATTCCCAAAGCTGTGTGTTCACATAGCCCCGGAAGAACCGGTGCATATTGGGATGGCAGGCTCCACGTGACGGCACAGGTCCGCTGCCTTCACTGAGCGCTCTCGGGCATAAGGGAGAGCAGGCCAGAGCGCTGTGGGAATTGCACTGCCCGCTCAGGGAGGAGGGCCACGCACGCTCCCCTTACGGGAAAGCCGGGAAGAGTCATCCAGCAAATGTGAACGTGTTCGTACCAGCCCCACAGGGAATGGTGCTTCTAACAGACACTGAAGTGCAAGTCCTGTTTTCTCGGGGCAGCATCGGAGGGACAAACCCTGAACTACGGGGAATGAGCATCGCACACAGTTGTTCCTTAGTCAATCTGTTCACAGAAGGAGAGTCCGTGGGGAAGTTACTTAGTCTAAAGCAGTGATGGCGAACCTATGACACGCGTGTCAGCACTGACACGCGTAGCCATTTCCCGCTGAGGCGGCCGCATGCCAAGGATGAAACATTTGCTGCTCTTGAGGATGAAACATTTGCGAAATAATGTTTTTTCCTCAAAGTGTCATACTACCCGAGTTATGCTCAGTTTTTTGGTGAAGTTTGACACACCAAGCTCAAAAGGTTGCCCATCACTGGTCTAAACCTTGACTCTTGCGCGTCCTCTCTAAAATCAAGAGCGTTCCCTAATTCTAGGGGGTATTGTGAAACTGTGATTATTTTTGCTCTTCTAGGAATAAGGGGTAGCTAATAAGAAACACTTCTAAGTTTTGAAAATTTTCATTAGACATTTGGAAATATAATTGTAGCATTACATTATTTAGAATTGTGTTTTAAAAAACTTAATTATTTTAATTAATACATCTCTGTGGCTACTTGATTATTTTAGTTAATTTGCTAATCTAATTATTGTCAGCATTTAATTACTATTTCAGTAGTTTCCTGACAACATAAACCAGCTAAGTTGTCTCTTGGTGACCTGACTGGACATATCAGTGCGGAAAGCACTTCTTATCTTGAGGGTTCCTACACTTTTCCTCCTTCCGCTTGGTTCCTGGTTATTTTGATAATTTTGAATATGTGGTTTTTGAAACATTGACATGGCAGAAATACTTTGGTATAGCTAAGAATTAGAAATATTTTATTAACATCAAATCAGATTATTAAATTAGTAAAATATGAAATAAACTGATTTGATATCCATACCCCCATTTGATAATTAAAATGTACATAGTTATACTACAGGCCTGGTGAATGAAATTCACGCACTTGGGGGGTGTCCCTCAGCCTGGATCACGGAGGGTGCAAGCCAGGCAGAGGGACCCCACTGGTGCATGATCGGGGCCCGGGAGGGATGTGGGAGGTTGGTCAGCCTGGGAGGGACTGCGGGAGGGCTCCAGGGGACGGACCGTGGGAGGGCTCCAGGGCATGTCTGACCCCAGCAGCAAGCTAACCTACCAATTGGAGCATCTGCCCCCTGGTGGTCAGTGTACATCATAGTGAGTGGTTGAGCAGCCTCAGCATATCATTAGCATATTACGCTTTGATTGGTTGAATGGCTGACCAGATGGCCGGACACTTAGCATATTAGGATCACATTAGCATATTTATTATATAGGATCATAAAAGTTTGTATGTATATGGCAGATACACAATAAATACATTTTGAGGGTATTTTAATAACAACTGCTACTTTACTTGGTTTGGCTATCATTTTATTTGGAGTTACTTCAAGCTTTCGTGTGGGAGGGATAGATAGTTGGACTATGCATTGGATTCATGGAGCTGTTCCCAGCTGTCCTGGGGCATAGCAACCCTTCTCATCTCTAGAATGGGTATAAGAAAGGGCCTCACCCACTCCCCTCTGGGAAATTTGAAGATGAATTAGGTAATTCAAAGAAATCATTTCAATTTTTAAACATGTTTTATATTTAATTATTTGTAGGAAAAAAGTCATTATATATGTATGTGTGTGTGTGTGTGTGTGTGTGTGTGTGTGTTGGTGATTTAATTTCTATAATTGGTCAGATGCAGTGATTATTAATGTGTCAGGCCATAGAGGTCATCAGTAATGTTTGATGAATAAATTACGTATGTACAATTCAGAAGACATGAATGATTTATCTTTCATCATCTCCTATCTACCCTTTTTAAAATTGAAATTTAACCCCCTTTAAAAATTCTAATAAACTCTGTATTCATCAAGTCAAATTTCTTACTTGAACAAAAATGGCATGTTTATTTCCGTGGAAATTCTTATTTAATTTTGGACAATTAAATTTCAGTAACTGAGTTTTAGAGTACACTCAATTAGTTTAGAAAGTTAAACCGTGTATCATGATAGAGGTGCTAATTAAAACAAATACCCATGGATATTCTCAGATGCTCATTTTAAATGCTGCCTAAGTTGCAGTCAAGTACAGTAATAAAAAAACTGGACCCTGGATCCTGAATCCTTGAGTTAAATCCCAGTCTCGATGGACCAGCTGTATAACTTGGAAACATTACTTAACTTTTCAGTTTCCTCATCTGTAAAATAGGGACAACATTTCTACTTAGTTCGTAGATTTCTTGTGAGGATTCAGTGAATTCATAGGTGTAAAGCGCACAGATGAGCCCTAGCCCACGAGGACTTAGGTGCTTAGTACGTGTTAATCACTTCTGTCCCCAAACTTAAAAAAAAAAAAAGGTAAAAAAGAGCCCCTTGGACATGAAGTGCCCTCTTATTAGCTATCCACACCAAGGCACAGAAGAACTTCCCCTTTTTTGAGCATTAGAAAGCGACAAGAACCAGTTCTCTGCCCAGTTGTGTAGCTCGTTCCTTGCCCAACGCCAGGGGACTGTTGACATTGGAGTTGATGCGAATGCACCTCCCGGAACCGGGCCCTGCACAGCCTGGCCAGCGGCAGTCACCGTGCGGGAAGGCCGGGCTCGCTACATTCAGTTATTCACAGTGTTCTTAGCGACAGTAACCCAGGGTGTCCCCCCAAAGTGTATACACACACTGAATAATTAGGAAGGCAGTGTTTATTAAAATGCACTTCATTTTCCAAAACTGAGCTATCAGCTGGTAAAGTGCATACATTCTTGGGGACACCCTGTACTTCTCTTGTGATGAACTCCGCGCAGCGAGCCCTCACCTGAGGCCATCGGGGCGCCTCCTGACTGAGAGGAAGAGCGAGAGGCTAGGTTCGGAGCAGCCTGCGGGGAACTGAGTGTTCGGTTCCAAAGGAAGAGGAGTTTCAGGTGTTGGGTAAGCGGGAGTGGAGATTGACAGAAGCAATTACACCTCTCCCGCCTTCCGCTCAAGCCGGGCGGGGTTGCCAGAATTGCCTGGCAAGGTTATTCTGATTTTGGCTCTTAACCGGAAGAGAGGACTAGGGGGAAATTAATTTTCATACATGTATTAGCATTGGAAATCAGATTGTTTCATCAATCACGAGGAGAAGAGATACCTCAAAGATTTTCCTTCTGTTAAAGATTGGGACCATTTAGCCTACAATTTTCCCCTAATAGTTGACTCTTTGGATATTCTGTAGAAGAAGGTGGTTGGAGGTCATTTCTCTGTATTTGGACCGCATTCTCTCAGAACTTGATGTTTAAATGACTCCTCTCTGCTTTTTTCCCAGCCCTGCCACTACTTACTTTAAACATTGTGCTCTGGGAATATTTGCGTTTCAGACATCTCTATTAGTTTTGTGATGAGTAAACTTTTATGAAATATAGAAACATAAAATTGAAACACTCATTGTCCAGATGGTAACAGGAGTGTTATATTTGTGGACTATAAAACGCCGAGCAATGTGCACCTTGAAGGCAAACGTTTTCAAAAAGTGAAGTCTCTGAAGAAAAGCATTTTTCAATCACCGAGGCTTTCCCCAAAATGCATATTTTGTATTGTACAGATGGATCAAACAAGCGCAGGAAACTGATAAATAGTAAGGCAGAATATTAAGCCGCTATCAAGAGGCATCTTAATTACTGAAGTATTGCAACTCATAGACATTTGTGTCTTAGAAAGCACTTGGCATTTCTGAGCACTTCCCTGCTCTCTGTTCCCCCCTCACTGGCCATTTCAGTGCAGGCCGGGGCTCTGCTCCTTCCTGTGGGACAGCGGGGGGCACGAGGGCTGAGTGAGTCAGCAGAGCAGGCGTGGACAGGGCCTGTGACTTCGCGGCTCTGTCTCGCCTCTCTAGGCAGAGAGATCCCTGGTGTGGTCACAGGATGGGGATTAGTGCAGAACCTCAAACATGTTTTCCCGCTTTCAGACCCACCCTTCCACAACAAAAGATGCGCGCCCCACTAGACAATGCCTGGGAAAACACTGCTTTTTCCCATCACCGCACCGTTTCGAAACTGGGTGGTGCCCCACTTCTGAAAGGGCTCCATTCGCCTTCACGGAACGTACTTTTCAATGTGACCCTCATCCGCGTTTCCGACTCATGTCCAGACTCCCCAGTGCAAACTGTCATTCCGGCCCAACCGGTGTGTCCATTGTCCCCAGGCACATGTCCTATGGCATCTGCCTTTCTCACGTTGGTTTGACAAGGGAAGATCCCCTCCCTTGGTCCACCGCTGAAGTCTTACCTGGTCCCTGGAGCCTCGTTTGCCTACCTGACCCCTGACTGACACTGCCTTACACTAATAGCATCAATAGACCAGCATTGTCCAGTGAAAGTGTAATGAGAACCCCATGAATAATTTTAAACGTCCTAATAGTTATATTAAAAAGGACTTAAAAAGGTAACATTAGTTTTAACAGACGTCTTATCTAATATATCCAAAATACTACCATGTCAATATGTAAGCAATATAAACATTATTAATGACATGTTTTCCATTCCCCTTTTCTTACCAAATCCTTAAAATATGATGCATATTTTACCCCTAACATCTCAATTCAGACCAGTCTCATTACAAGTGATTAGTAGCCACATGTGGCTAGAGGCTACCATTTTAGACAGAGCAGTTCTAGACCACTCAGTTTAACAATCATGTATAAAGTTATATTGCTGTTTAAATAGCTTGTGTGTGGAGGGGTATAACATATTCTTGAGGGGAGAGAAACGTTTTAACATTTCATAGTGCATTTTAGAGGCAGTGTGTGCGTGCGTGTGTGTGTGAAGTTATAGTTTAGAGAGGCCTTATTCAGTTATTCATTTATCCATTCTTCAAACAGCGGAGTGCCCACTGTAAGACATATTATGGGTAGACATTGGAGATAAAAAACGAATGAAACAGCCTTCAGGGTGAGGCTCTCACAGTCTCTAGAGGAACAGAGGGATGGCAGAGGATACACCTCAGAGCAGGAAAGAGCTCTCTAAGCTTGTGGGGGTCCAATTCTGTGTCCTCATGACAACACTGTTGTGACTCACGCTCCTCTTATCTCCTAGCTTCCCGAGTTGGTCACCCATTCCCAAGTGGGTTATTAGGCTACCTGTGGTTTAGTCTAGAAATGACCATCTAAAAGTGGGAAGTCATACAACTGTCACATCTATAATAATAAAAGTGTAATATGTTAATTAGACCAGACAGTCGGACAACCTTCTGGACGTCATTCTGGATGTCCTTCCAGACGAAGCCGCCACAGCGGAGGGGGCCGAGGCAAAGGCAGTTTGGGGCGATCAGGCAGGCAGGTGAGCAGTTAGGGGTGATCAGGCAGGCAGGCAGGTGAGTGGTTAGGAGCCAGCGGTCCCAGATTGCAAGAAGGATGTCCGACTGTCCCACAGGGATCGGGCCTAAACTGACAGACATCCCCTGAGGGGTCTGGATTGTGAGAGGGTGCAGACTGGGCTGAGGGACACCTCCACCCCCCTGCATGAATTTCGTGCACCAGGCCTCTAGTTTCTCTATAATATTCTTAGGTCAAATAAATATATTAGATAACCAAAACAAATACAGTTCACCCTTGAACAGCATGGGAATTTTTTTCAATAAGTACTGTAAATGTATTTTCTCTTCCTTATAATTTCCTTAATAACATTTTCTTTTCTCTAGTTTACTTTATTATAAAAATATGGTGTATTATATATACATATCATATGAAATATGTGTTAATTGACTGTTTATGTTATTGGTAGGGGGAAGTCAAAAGTTATACGAAGATTTTTGACTGCATGGGGGTCAGTGTCCCCCTAACCCATGACCATGCTGTTCAAGGGTCAACTGTAGCTGCTTTGTCATAATAGAAACGACTCTCACAAAATATATGCCAATTTTCTGGAGCAGCCTCATGAGAGCCAAGGCTGGGGATCCCCTGGCTCACACGGCAGCTGTTCTAATTTTGGACACATTTACAGTCCAGAAAGTTCCTCCTTGAGATCTGTCTCTCTGTCAATTCTTAAAGTCCAATGATCTCAACCTTATAGACGAAGAGGCAAGCGCAACTGATGCCTGGATTAGCCCAGTTTATTATGGATAAAGTGGGGAATTAGCATTCGGAATTTTAAAAAATTTCCACGTGTGATATATTTCACTATTTTGCTGTCTTCATGTAACTGATAATATTGTGCCTTTTTTCCTTCACTAGAATAGCACCGCTAGGAACAAGCTGGTCTGTACCATCCCGGCCAGCGCTTTGCTCTGCAGAGTCCACTTCCCTCTTAGGAAGAGTCCCACCCAGCGGAGTATCGCCGTCTCCGGAAAGTGTCTGATAAAATAGTGCATGGGTTTCCACCACAGGCTGGGTATGTTTGGCACAGAATGACTAAGCAGACACACTGTTTTCTTAATAACCCTCTCAGCTGCTCTCGAATCAAACGTTGCTTTGATTGTAATTCAACGGTCCTTGACTGTTGGAAAAACATGTCAGGTAGCAAGACCAGGCATGATTGAGAGCCATACGCTCAACAGATATGTAACCTTGGGAAACAGACCTGCTTCTCTTTAATGTGTTGTAGCTTGTGCATCAAAAAGACGAATAAAAACATTACTTTGAAGAAAGTGACGGTGTTGTGGAAAATACATCTGAGATCAGGGTTATTTGATCCATTAACTAAAGAAATGCTAAATGGCGACTTTCAAATTAATTTCTCCCCGGCTTAGTTTTCTATGTAAAATACATGAAAGAAAAAAAACAAAAAAAAAAAACAACACACCACAGCAAATGGGAGAAATGAGTTATCGTTACAATTGCATATTAAAATGTTACTTTGACTGCACTCTTTTCGACTTTCTGAGAGGGATTTGCAAGTTCATTTTAAAATGTTTGTTCCCACTGTGCCCTCTTAGACTTTGTAATGGGGATTCAGCAATCAAATATGATACTCCCTTAGAGGAGAGAAAGAAATGGGGAAAGCTGCGATCATTAGAAGGAGGCGTAGGACTTACCAGTAAAATGGCGAGAGTCCCCGTGGTCCTGAATGGGAGCCCAGCCATCGTGTGGAGTCCCTGGCGAGCAGATCCCTGGCGAGCAGATCCCGGGAGTGTGCTTCAGTCTGTCCGCCCGTCCATCCGCAGGGGCTGTGCCTCTCCAGGAGGCCGCCACGGCCTGTTATGCGGTGCCTCCCCACCCCAGCCCTAGGATTGGTCTCACCAGAAACGCCTGAATCACTTTTCTCCAGGTGAAAACGTAGACACACCCCAATTCCTAAAGCAATGAAATCCTTTGTTGGAAGCTGAAAGCACCGTTCAGAGGCTGGATGGGAAGGGAGCAGATGAATAAGAAGTTAATCACCGTGTGGGGTGCAGAGCGAGCCCTGACTGCACCGAAAAAGAATCCAGTTGGCTCTTCTCAGGCAAAACAGAACACAAAATCCCCAAAGCTTTTCTTCTTAGGCTGAGTCCATGGATAGACCTAAAGTTAAGCAAAATGTACGTGTTAGGTAATAGTAGATCTTATTGAAAATAACTACCAATCCGAAGAAGAAAACCACCACATACACAACTGTTAATGTAGGTTTTGAAGGAAAACAACTAGAAATAAAGTTGGGGTCAACAGTTCCATGGGGCCTTGGACATTTGCGCTTTATAAATAAAGCACTGTAGAGGCAGATCTCTGACAGCACTCAGATGGCATCTTTCCTGATGTATTTCATTTAATGTGTAAGTTCTTAAAAAGGTAGGCAGCTGGTAGGGTAGGTTATATTGGTGCCCTTTTAATTACTCAAGGCCTTCCCAGAGCAGCCCGCTCCCTGCTATAGGTTGTGCGGTTCTAAACATCTGGTCTCCAACCCCAGTTCCAGACAGTGAAAAACTGCTGACACCACTTCAGTTTGCTAATAACATTAGAATTAAACCCTCCCCCTTTTTTTATCCTCACCCGAGGAGTGAGGGCTTTTTTCACTGATTTTTAGAGAGAGTGGAAGGTATAAAGAGACAGGGAGAAAGAGAGAGAGAGAGGGAGAGAGAGAAACATCGATGTGAGAGAGACACATTAATTAGTTGCCTCTCGCACACACTCCAACTGGGGCAGGGATTGAATCTGCAACCCAGGTACGTGCCCTTGACTGGAAGTTGAACCTGCAATGCTCCAGTGTGCAGGCTGACGCTCTAACCACTGAGCATGCTGGCCAGGACTAAAAACACTTTTAAATATTCTAGGACCGTGGTCGGCAAACTGCGGCTCATGAGCCACATGCGGCTCTTTGGCCCCTTGAGTGTGGCTTTTCCACAAAATACCACGGCCTGGGCGAGTCCATTTTGAAGAAGTGGCGTTAGAAGAAGTTTAAGTTTAAAAAATGTGGCTCTCAAAAGAAATTTCAATTGTTGTACTGTTGATATTTGGCTCTGTTGACTAATGAGTTTGCCGACCACTGTTCTAGGATATTTAAAGAAAGGTTTGGTAGAAGAGCAATTGTATCTTTATAAGTATTTATGCACCAGGTTTGGGAAACTTTTTAGTTTCAGGGGAGCCATTTGATCACAGATGATTTTAGGCAGGAAGAATTTTGGGTACCAGCTGGAAAAGAACATCGTGTAGGCAGAGTGTTGTGTTATTTTGTTTTGTTTGTTGGTTTGTTTTTAATTATGGTAAAATATACATAACAAAATTTACTATTTTAAGTGTACAGCTGAGTACATTAAGTACATTCACATTGTTGTGCAACCATCATCTGTCTCCAGAAAAATCTCATTTTTGTAATAAGGTTTTTGTAGATAAAGTTTTATTGGAACACAGACATGGCCATTTGTTTATATATTATGTTGTGAATGGCTGCTTTTGTGGTGCAAGGGAAAGTTGAGCCGAGCTGAGTAGTGGGACAGAGACTGGATGGTCACACAGCCCAAAATATTTACTACTAACTTATAGGAAACGTTTGCTTTATTTATTTACTTTCAGAAAATGTTTGCTGACCCCTGGTTGACACCATATACCTTTACAGTATCTGGGACAAATCTGATGGGGATTGACTGCAACAGAGGAATAATTAGCAAATATTTTAAATCTGCTTTCACTTGGTAAAGAAGTATCTAAAGATCAGGTTTATTTATTTTTTAGAGTTCCCTCTAAATTCCATAATGCGCATTTTATGCACTTTTTGATTAGAATCAGAAAGTGAACAACTGCTGAATCCTTTTCAATATGGAAAGCCTGACGAGCAGGGAAAAGTCTCCTCTGAATGAGGAAGTGGCTTCTCCGTGGCTGGACCAGTCAGCAAATATGAGGGATCGAAGCTGGCTGAGCATCATTGCATTTATTAGTGACTTGTATGTGGGTTACTTTCTGAAGTTAGTTTTTGAATTTGTTTAACAGAGCGAGAGTTTTGGGTTTATAAGTTTATACATTGGGGCTTTTTTCTTATCACAGAATGAGAGGACACGCCTATGCATAGGCGAAGGCTGGCAGGAGCCACCATCATATACTAGGACTTATTTTTTTTGGAGTGAAGTGATCGTAGATGTTGTAGGGGAACTCCCTTTAGAGATGCAGTATGGCTCGAGCAGCAGAGGCGGCTGGGAAATGATGAACTCTCTGTGACTACTTACTCTGTTACTGTTTGGCTCTCTGTAACCTGGTGCTTGGCTGACTCCCCAGAAAGCCAGAATGCCACCCAAAGACGCACCTCAGGCCCAGCAAGGACACTGGTAGATGTATAGAGTGCGCCACTGCCTGATGCTCTGTTAACTGAGGAATGCATTGTTCTTTCCGGTGGTCTACGTGGCACCCACCATGTGGATTTACAGTTAACCACCTATGAGAAGAGACCCTGTCCCGGGTGGGGTGTGGGTTCTTCCCTGCCCACCATACACTGCTTTGCCCGGGGATGTAAGTTCCTCCTGTTAGAGTCCTTATGAATTTGGATAGGCTACATGTCAGTTCTTTGGAATTGATCCTGAATTTAGACATTCGGGGCTCTCCCCCACCACATGTACTTAATTTATCTTCTTCATTAGGCCTGTATATATTTTCTGATTTTCTTTGTAATGAGAATGTATTCGTTTTATATTTAAAAAGTTATTTAAACATTAATGTGCCCTGGCCGGTGTGGCCTAGTTGGTTGGAGGCTCACCCCATGCATTGGAAGGTTGCCGGTTCAGCTCCCGGTCAGGGCGCACACCTGGGTTGTGGGTTTGATCCCTGTGGGGGCCCACACGGGAGGCAACCAATGGATGTTTTTCTCATACTTTGATATCTCTCTCTCTCTCTCTCCCTCCCTCCCTCCCTCCCTCCCTCCTTCTCTCTCTCTCTCTCTCTCTCTCTTTCCCCCCCCCTCTCTCTCTCTCTCTCTCTCTCTCTCTCTCTCTCCCTTTCTCTAAAAAAATCAGTAGGAAACATATCCTTGGGTGAGAATTAGGGAAGAATAGAAAAATGTAATGCACTTTCAATTTTTCCCCATTATTTAAAATCTTGTAATTCTTCAAAGTTTTATTGTGCTAAAGACAAAGGAGATTTTAAGAAATGCTAGCAGTGAATTATGATATTCCTAGGCATAGCCGTGAGTTGCATTGTGGACTCAATTCTAGGTATGGCTTACTTTGTTCTGATTTGCCTTCCCTAAACCTTCAGTTCTTTGACCATTTTAATTACTAGGGATTCAAACTGCTAATTATCATTTTGCTCTTTCCTTACCGGAACACAGGTTAAGTATTTTGAAATACCTCTAAGAATTCTTGGCTGGGCGCTGTATAAAGGATAGGGCACCCCTCTAGAGACCAACATCCCATTCGTGGTCGCATGCAGGCTGGCTTCATCCACTGTGCAGTCGAGGAGGACTGAGAATGATGATGAATTCCATTGTGGGCTCTCTCTACTTTTCTATGTGACCTTGACAGTGCTTTAGGCCAGCACGTCCTTTTCTTTGGAGGGTTGGACCTTGGTGAGGTAATAAGCATCGTGGTGCTGGGGCCACTTTTACCTGGTGCTAGGAAGGTCAGCTGCAGTGTGCCTCTGCACTGAGCAGTGTCTTCACTTGCTGTTTTGTTTGTCTGTGAAAGGAAAGAAAGGAGGACTTTCCAGTGGTTTCTGTTGGCTGGTTAATTTATTATGCTCAGGAGAATGGCTTTGGGAATCTAAGCCCAACTTGAAACTGGCTCTTACTCAAGAGGCTGCGAGAAAAATGAGGATCCAACAATAATAATCATAATCATTAGCAGGGAGCTTCATCGTATGTGTATATTGTACTTCGCCTGCTGCACCGCATTGTAAGTATAAAAGTTGGACAGTAGATACAACACCTCAAAAAAAGCCCAAGACATTCTTCAGTTTGCAGGAATCTGAACCGGGCATGTGGAGTGAAGCAGAGGAATGCGTGTCTGTCCCAGTGTGCGGTGGCTCAGAGGTTTCCGTGGTGTTTCTAACGCCATTATCCACGGCAGTGCTGCTCTTCGTCACGTGGGGAGTGTTAATGAGACTCCTTTTCACCAACAAGCCTTCACTGGTCTTCGCTTGTTTTGACTGGAAGCATATATTTAATGTTTTCTATGTCAGCCATTACTACTTTCGGTACCTAACTGTTTTTGAATGTCTGCACATTCGTGAGCTAAGATAGTGGTCTCACACATACGCATTAACAGAGTTATACACATACCCTGCCCTGCTCAGAGCGTGTGGCCATCACTTTCTTATTCATGGGAATGGGAACCCAACATCTCTTCATTAGGGTCATCCCTGCAGACACTCAGAAATGTCAGGGACTATCCAGCTGTGCGTCTGCAGGGCACAGTCTGCACTTTAATAATTAGTGAGCGGAGGGCTGGTGACCAAGGTCCCATAGAGGAAGGTGTGTGACATGGTTCGCCATGCTTCTTACTTGAAAACTTGGTGTGATTTTTACCATATATGGAGTCAAGCCCAAACTTCAGAATGCTAAATAGGGGTGAGTGCAAATTAAAAAAATTGTTGCTGATGCTGTGGACCAGGGTCATTGTCTTTTTGCTCTGACTTGGTTTGATTAAGCAGTTGCTTAGTTGTGGGCATGTTTTTGTAAGGTAATAAACAGTGTGAAGGAGGAATTTCCAAATGCATCTCATTCAACAAAGGGTTTCTGAGCAAAGCTTTCCTTTGGTTCTCGTGGTTTGTTGCAGACAAAACTGACAAGGCGGGGTCTACGGACAGTGTGTTTAGAATCCATCCCGCCCCCTCTCTCTCTCTGGGCTTCCTCGGCACCAGCCAAATCCCTGACCCTTCTCAGGGAGCCGGGGCAGTGGCTCTGTGACTGAGCTCTTGTTCCTTTCCCGCCTCGCCCAGTCCACCCCTTACTCAGCAACCCGGGTCTGTTTTTCAAAGGTCGAGGCTCCCAGTGTACCTGGCACAGACTCAGACCTGCCTGTCCTGGCTTACAAGGAACCAGCCTCATCCATTCCCTGTGTTCCTCTCCTACCACATCACACAGTCCCGCCCTCTTTCCTGCTCCTTCTGTTGTCCTTCCAACCCCCCGGCTCCTTTTCTGCCCCAGCTCTTCACTTGATATCTCCCCCTTCCTGCTCGCGGGCTTCTCATTCGTTAGGTGGTAGTTTACGTGACCTTCTCTGAGAGGCCTTCCTACTCCCCACAGGCGGGCACTCCCACTCCGTTGTTAGGATTCTTTTCGCCCGGCCTTGCAGGTTGCTCTGTGTGGGCTCAGGGAGGCAGGGTGCTGCTTCTGGTGGGATTGCTTCTGCTGCCTTTCTCCGCCACTTGCCTGTGCGCTCTGTCAGCGACCAGCCACGTCTGTTTCACTTAGCAGCGGATGCCCAGGGCTTTGCAGAGGAGTAAGTGAATGGATCTGTGAAAATGGTGGGCAAGTATAACTGCGGATCAAAGGGCACATATAGATCAAGTTTTTAATAACTTGTCATCTAAAAGGCCATTAGCGATTTACGTCCCCGCTGATGTTCCTCCTCCCTGTAAGGCATAACATTTGTTATAGGTAATTCTTTTCCGCTTCTTTTATGAGAAAACAGTATTGTTTTCAAGTATATTTTTATTGGTTTCAGAGAGGAAGGGAGAGATAGAGATAGAAACATCAATGATGAGAGGGCATCATTGATCAGCTGCCTCCTGCATGCCCCACAGTGGGGATCAAGCCCGCAACCCGAGCATGTGCCCCGACTGGGAATCGAACTGTGACCTCCTGGTTCATAGGTTGATACTCAACCACTGAGCCATACCGGCTGGGCAGGGAAAACAGTATTCTTATGAAGAAATAGATTTTAGCGCTATTGACAGATTTAAGTATTTATTGAATGCTAATAATTTGTTAGATTATAATAAGTTACTTACGTTTTTCTAGCATTCAAATTGTACCAGTGTTATTATTGGTAATTCCTGGGGAAGGAAATCTTTTTTGATAATTTTTTTTGGCTTTTAAAGTAACATTTATTTTTTAAAGTTAACACGTGCATGTATAGGAAACTGAAAAACACAAGCAAAGAACAGAGCCACCCATAATCACAAGCAGTTTACAGTCTGACGTGTCCTTCTGAGTCCTGTGTGTCTACACAACTAAGCTTCCATTTTTAGGTAATTAAGATGATACAGTTATGTATCATGCTTTCTCACACATCATGAATATCTACCATTTCAAAGTCCCAAAGGTATGAGTATTTTAATACCCTACACCAACTCAATCTGGCAGAAAATGTAATCCTGCCTTACTTGGTGACAAAAATTTCATAAAGGACAAAAATAGCAACAGACCTCTTGATAAAAGATATTCACAAAGTTACAGTTAAAATACTGTCTTCCCTTAATGTTCCATTAAAAACGAGTCCCGCCAAAACCGGTTTGGCTCAGTGGATAGAGCGTCGGCCTGCGGACTGAAAGGTCCCAGGTTCGATTCCGGTCAAGGGCATGTACCTTGGTTGCGGGCACATCCTCAGTAGGGGGTGTGCAAGAGGCAGCTGATCGATGATTCTCTCTCATCGATGTTTCTAACTCTCTATCCCTCTCTCTTCCTCTCTGTAAAAAATCAATAAAATATATTTAAAAAAACAAAAACAAACAAACAAACAAAAACACACGAGTCCCATAGCAAGGGTACATGAAATATAATGCTTCTAAGAGAATTATGATTTATACTTTAAAATATTAGCAAGGAGGCAAGTTTTGACTGATGTACTTAACAACATATTCCTATAGCACAGCCTAAGGATATGCATGCCCATCCGTGGTCATCACCACAATGTGCATGTGAACACACAGACACCCCTCGCATGAGCAAGTCCTGATGTCCGTTTCTGAGATGGTCAACAACTCCATGTCCCAGATGCCTCTTTTCTAACAGTTATCACAAAAATATATTTACAAATTGGTTAATTCACTAGTAATTGTTTTCAGTTAAATCTCAACCCTCCACTCCACCCATGGGAAGAATATGTGGAATGCTTCACCCGCTTCTCCAGCCACCTGCCGGGCGTGGCTGCCAGTGGCCGTGTATCCTGCTCCCTGCTGTGCTCAGAGCAACCTGAGGGGGGAGGACTCTAAAACCACCACGGGGCACTGCAGAACGACCTCCACAGCTTTCAGGGGGACTGCAGCGGACAGTGCCGCCTCCAGAGTGGTAAGGAGTTCAGTGTCCCTCAGGGCCGCTCTGTTTCTCTACAGAGACCCAGGCGCTGCTGGCTTTTTACCTGGTGAGGATCAGACGCTAATGCTTTCATGACTAGTAAGTTCCTGGTAAGTTTGGCAAACCAGTCAAACCTGCACGGCGTAGTGGACTGTGCATGTTATGATTGATGTCCTGACTAGGAGCTGCAAAACCTCCTGAAAAGATTAGTTAGAGGAGACAGACATTTCAGGTGAATTTTCTCTGCCGGTTTCAGGGCAGAATACCTTTCACATCATGTGGATCTGTTTTGCATTCACATAAGAAAGCACTGAGCTTTCAGCTCAAACGCATGGACATGTTTTTTCTGCAGTTTGGACGTGTCTGGCTGGCCTTCCTTTGAATAAACACCATTATTCTATTCCTTGTCACTGAGAAGAGAATCAGAATCGGCCATGGATCGGTAATAACTCCAGCTTGTGCAGCAAATGTTCTTTAGCCCATCGAAGGATTTTCTAGGTTGTTCCACATGAACTTTTTTGAACATGATTTCCATTTCCTTTCCTTTCTCGAAACGTCTGAAGATTCCTCTGGGTGTATCGAGCCTACAGGTTTCTCAAAGCACAGACTGCGCAGTGTGAGCTTATGGTCGCTGATCCAGGCTGGCTCAGCTCCAAGGTACTCGGCTTATTTCTGGAAGGCTCCGCCTAAGGAGAGATTACCGGGAGGGAGGCGGCCTCTTCCGCCCTGTTAGCTCAGCACGCCCGTGAGTCAGTGCGGGCCCATTTCTGATGCGTGAGACCCGGGCCAGTTTTAGGATATGCGCGCCTGTTGATTGACTTGTGCAACATGGTGACTTAATGCTAATCTCAGCTCTCCCCGTGAAGTGAGGATTGGCGGTTCTCAGGACACCCTCTTATTGCTTAGACTTTGAGGTGATGCAATTTGTGCTCATTTGGGTTGGTCAGCCTGCGTTTATAGGAAGCGCTTATGAAACTGATCTCCAGTTACTCCAAATTTCACCACATTGAGGGTTTTCCATTCTGTGGGGCTACATTTTGATAATTTATCTTTTCAGAGGAAATTATTTCTATCTTCCAGTGTTTTTTAATTTAACATCACGCATTTGCACATAGCATTTTCTGAAAGAAATTTTAGAAAAATTCTATAACTTTCCTTTGCCCTAGTAATAGCAATCTAGAAAGTGAAATGAGGAACATACTCTAGTCACAGTCTTAGTTAAAACCTGTAAAATATTTGTAAGTAACTTCCTCAAGAACGTATAACATAATATTGATGAAGGACGTAACACAAGAGGTAAGAAAACAGAAAGAGGACATGTCCCTGGGTGAGAACACTTTCTACTCTTGAACGTCAGTTCCTCAGAGGAAAACCTAATGCAGGTCTCAGGCTTGACCCAGAGTCTCTGTGAGGGGTTGAAGTGGAGGAGGACAAAAGTCTTGACGTCTACATGGAAGGAAGAGTGTCCTCAACAGCTCATTAAGAAAGGACTAAGAAGAGGGCTGAAGGGGGCGTCTCTTACCAGGTATCAGACTTCACTGGAATACTGTGATTATTCTAGAAGCAGCTGTGAGATGTACCTGTTGCTTCTGGCCTCATGTTTCTGCGTGAGGGGCATGCGGCTACAGCGAGGCTGACTTCATTCCCATCCCTCCTGTGCGCCTGCTCATGGGCGAAGGACAAAGCAGCTGACGGGTGAGCTTGGGAGCAGGAATGGTACATTCCGGGTTTAGCCCCCTGCCCCCTCCCACCCCTTGCCCCTTCTCACCTGGTCCACTACTTGGCTCTCAATGGCTACATGTTTAAGTAGGTACGTGGATGGATGAATCATTGGATGAGGGATGTAGAGATGAAGAGAATTGAATTGTAATTCTTAGCTGGGCCCCAGATTGAGCAGGGAAGTTAAGTAAAAGCTAGGAGCGAGAGGTGGGGCCGAGGACCTGTTAGGGGGACTGATGACATATAGAGGGGCTCCCTTCAGGCTCAGAGAGCCTCAATCTCATTGAACAGCTGTCAGACTTTCAGGCATGAAGGGGACAGATATTTATTGAGTACCCTCGATGTACTTAATTGTGGTGTTAAGCATTTTCTTTACATCACTTATTTTTAAAAATATATATATATTTTATTGATTTTTTACAGAGAAGAAGGGAGAGGGATAGAGAGTTAGAAACATCGATGAGAGAGAAACATCGATCAGCTGCCTCCTGCACACCTCCTACTGGGGATGTGCCCGCAACCAAGGTACATGCCCTTGACCGGAATCGAACCTGGGACCTTTCAGTCCACAGGCCGATGCTCTATCCACTGAGCCAAACCGGTCAGGGCATACATGACTTACTTAATTATTTAATTACCCCTAACACCCTGCAAGGACGATGTTATTCACCCCATTTTGCAGACAAGACGACCCAGGCTCAGCAGTTCCTTCCCGTCCTCCATATTGGTCAGTGGCGCAGCTGGGATTTGAACCCGGTCTGCCTGCCTTCGAGGTTTATGTTCCTCCCACAACCCTGTTGGCTCCCACAGGAGGGACAGGACCCTATGAGGGAGACTTCCCTAACTTGCCAGGAGTCTGCCAGGTGCTTGTTTATAGCCCGAGAGCAGAGCAGTTTTCTGTGCCATTGCTTTGGTTTAAAAATAAATTATGGCACTCTTTTGGAATTTCAGAGTTACAGATTTTTGTGTCTATCGAAAAAGGATGTGGGGTCACAAAAGTTGAAAAGTGCTGTATCTGCTTCTTTTATCTTCACTTTCTTCGTTTTTTTAAAAAAATAAAAGCACCATTTTATTATGATGTCAGCAGTGAATGTGCAGTATAGGAAGTTAGAAAATACAAACAAGCAAAATGGAAAAAAAGCCACCGAATTCTGACCACCCAGGGATTGCTTCCGGTCACCTGGAAGTAGTACAAGTCTTGTCCGGAAAATGAGGCGAATGGCATTTCCCTTTCAGGGTGTTGGGGAGAATTAAATAATCTAATATGTGATGTGAAGGAAATACTTAGCATAGCATTTAAATACATGGAAGGTAAATATTGGTTCCGTTTCCTGCTTGAAATTTCTTTCACTTACTTTCTTATTCACCTGTGTGTGGCTTTTTGTTTTAGCCAAAATGAGAGTCTGCTATACATGCTTTTTAGTCACTTGCTTTTTTATGTGAATGGATCTATATCTTTCCACGTCAATTAACATTTATCTTCTCAGATACTCAGTTCATATTAAAATTTCCTCAGCCCTAACCGGTTTGGCTCAGTGGATAGAGCGTCAGCCTGCGGACTGAACGGTCCCGGGTTCGATTCCGGTCAAGGGCATGTACCGTGGTTGTGGGCACATCCCCAGTGGGGGGTGTGCAGGAGGCAGCTGATCGATGTTTCTCTCTCATCGATGTTTCTAACTCTCTATCCCTCTTCCTTCCTCTCTGTAAAAAATTCAATAAAATATATTTAAAAAAATAAAATTTCCTCAAATAAGCAAAACAAAAAACAAAAAACAAAAACAACCAAAAAAACAAAAACAAAGGCTTTTAAAGTTGATAGGTCCTTTCCAAATTAGCATCTAATTCAGGACCACAGTTCCACCTTAAATTTATTTTTCTCTGACATTGTTTTTATTTTTAAAAATTAAAAAAAATGACGCCAACTGTTGCAGAGACTGAGCCAGCTGTCTTGCAGAAGGTCGCCCTTTGGGCTGGTCTGTGCTGTCTGCCTTGTCCCTCGCTCCTGTATTTCTAACCCTTGTGCTTTCCTAATGGCAGCCTAAGGTTTTCCAGGTTCAAATCCAGCATCTCTGTCCGGGATGCAGCCTGTGCACTTCATTTTGCATCTCACCAGAAAACAGAGTAATATGTGGCTAACCCACTTGCCTCTGGTTGGTCTGTGTGTTTGAACACTGCTGATTAACATTCAGGTCATGCAGACATCAAGGAAGATTCTAGTGATCTGAAGTAATGGTCTTTTTAGCCTGTGAGACAAGTTCCAAAATATTAAACCGTTCACGCTGGTTGCAGAAATACATTACATGTTAAACAGGTAATCTCCGTCATTGATAATATCCTTCATTGATAATCTCCGTCATTGACAATATCCTTCGTCAAAAGACGAAGCGATTTGTGCAGCTGCCCTGAGTCCTGCCCAACTGGTCACAGAGGGTCACAGGACCAGAACCGAGAGCAGGCCAGCCCCCTTCCTGCCCTCCATCAAGTTTAACTCCACACACCCAGCAGCGCGGAGGCAGATCTGAGCATGTTTCCCGGGTCAGATCCCTTCAGTGCGTCCTCAGCTCCTGTGGGATAAGCTTCCAGGTTTTAACGTGGACACGTGGGTTTCCATGATCCGGTCCAATGGACGTCTAAGTCTCCCGGCCCACCATTCCCGGCATGCACCTTATGCTTTTTATGCCAGTGTCACACCCCAGACTGCAGACTCCTGGGGTCCCCCCCTCCACCCCACCCCTGCTGCCCGCTAGCACCCCTGCCCACCTCTTTGCCAGCTGCTTCCTTAGCACCAAGCGGAGGATTCACCTTCTCAGGTGCCATCTCTGATCTTGCAGACTAGCCTGTGCCCACACAGGACCCGGGCAGAGCGTCTTAGAGACCCTCCTGAAACGTTTGCTGAACACTGACCCCCCTTTCAACCGCCCCCCCCCAACCCCCAGGAGCGGACTTTGTGTTGTTCCTCTGTAGCTCCAGTGCCCGGCCTGTTCACACCAGACACTCAGTAAGTGTTCGCTGAAATGAACTCAGTGGGCCAGAGTCCTGCCTCTGGAGCCGGGCCTGGAAGGACAGGTCTGGGAGTCCTGGGAGGAAGTCTGCCATTCGGGGCAGCGACCCCAGGCCAGACTCTAGGAAGCGGGCAAGTAGCCGTGTCTGAAAGGCCTCGTTATGTTAACCATCAGAGATCCAAGTCAGGCAGGAGGGCCAAGCTGTCAGAATAAAGGTCAAGGGTTAGGTGTTTAGAACTCGCATGAGAAAAACAACCGAAACGAGAGAGGAGTACGAATTAGGAACCATCCCTCAGGAATCAGAACAGCCATCTAGTAGTTCCCCCCAGTTCCAAACCAGGACCCGACTGTCTATCCTCAGCCCCACTCGTCTGCCCTTTGTTATGCAGCTTCCTGGTGAGATCAGAGAAGGCGGGGCTCCTGAGGGGCTGGTGGGCCCAGCACAGCCGCCTAAGCACCTCCCGGTACCTCTCTCCTCTATCTGTCTGTCTGTCTGTCTGTCTGTCTGTCTGTCTGGATGCTGCCCACTCTCTCCATCCTATTTCCTCTCCTTCCCTCCTCCTTCCTGCTTTTCAGGGTTCCCCCTCCCTGCCTATCTATTCTATTTTTACTTTCTTTTTCTTTTCCCCTCTTCCCTCTTTCACACCACCTCTGGGCAGAATGTAGACCTGAAGTTTGTATTAATCTATCAGGAAATTTTATGTTTTGAATTTTCACTAGAAAGCGTAAATGTCACTCCCACATTATTTTTACTCTTAAAAGAAGGCCCAAAATTGCCTGGTACTCATTTAGACTTTTAAAAATATATTTTAAAATTGATTTTGGAGAAAAAGGGAGACAGAGAGATAGAAACATTGAGAAGAGAGAAACATCCATCAGCTGCCTCCTACACGCCCCCTACTGGGGGTGGAGCCTGCAATCAGGGCCTGTGCCCTGACCCGGAATGAACCTGAGACCTTTCGGTGCATGGGAGGACGCTCAACCAACTGAGCCACACTGGCAGGGTATACTCATTTAGATTTAATAGAACCTCTCTGCTAGAGTTTGAAGAAAAGCAAGCTACTGTGTGTGTGTGTGTGTGGGGGGGGGGGCGCGTGGGGAGTGGATATACTGACCCTGACACCTCCCCCACCCCCGCCCCACCTGCCCATCAAGAAGAGCAGCGCAGGGAAGGGGTGGGGCAACACAAAACCTCCCGGCATGCTGGGGGCCCTTTCACAAGAGGTGTCCCTCAGGGGACAGTGTTCTCCCAAAGGCTTTATTCCAACGTGCTCAGGTGACCATAAGCATCCCGGGAATTACAGACCTGGAATTTTACTCACCAAGGGGAGGCTCCAAACTGGTTTCTTCTTGAGCCTGGGATGCCTGGAATGCCTCAGATCACTCCCATTGTAGGAAGGATTTAGCATCTAACAGGGATGATCTGGTTAAGCAGGATCTTGCAGGGAGAGCTGGGCAATTTCATACCCGGAGAACATCTGTTGTCCCCCAAACTCACATTTTGCAAATGATAACCGTGAAGCACAGCGAGGTAAGGGACTCACCTCCCACTGCCCAGCTCATCAGTGGTGGAGCTTAGGCGAGAAGCCACCCCCAGTGTCCCATTAGGATGACAAATGGCCACTGAGCAGGAATCATGGACACATGTCTCAGCATCTCTAAAGAACAACCCATTTCATGCTCCAGAAATTAAAGATCAAAGCAAAGAGAGTCGGAGTGGGGCTTGCTGGGTTCAATTTAAGTGACGACATGATGCACCGACAACCCACGGCCTTGTCTCCATGTTGAAGTCTTTCCTTAGTAACTATTCTAGCCGGTCCCTGGGAGATGGGGGTCACCAGGTGCTCTTTTTGACGAATTCCTCGGCAGTACTCAGGGATTTGATAGCTTCCTTCTTTTCCCAGGAAGGGGAATTCTGTATAAAAGATCTTCCTCACGCTTACCTGCGTGCCATGTGGATGCTAGGAAGCGCACCGAGGGCCTCCCGCAGGCACAGCTATTGCTCTGCTCAGCAGGCGTGTCCCCTGTCTGGGTGGCTAGCTCCCTCGCTCCCAGCACTCAAACTTTCCTATTTCTCCCTCAACTTATTCATACAAGTCAAGCATTTGAGAGGCCGACGAATCTTAAGATGATCTATCTAGTCTAGTCGTGTTCAGACTCCGGTTTAAACATGGTCAAAACTAGTTTGTCACCAACCAGCACACACATGCACAGACACATTCTCCTATTATGTATGACGGACTTTGCTATTTCCTTTTACATTGTATTTAATTCCATTGAAAACATTTGTCTAGGTAGACATTCTAAATTGACTTTATGGTCCATTATTGGGGGTGTAGCTCACTGTGTGAAAAACACGAATTTAATTCAACTCTCTAATTTTACAAAAAAGGAACGTGAGCAGATTTAAGTAACTTATCCACACGAATTGGACCCAAATATGAATAGAATTCTCAGCCTAGTTATGCAGAGTGGTGAGTCTTGGTAGGTAGAAGTTGAGGCATCTAATTATTTTTTCCTCCTGATAGATTATTTAATATCTCTTTATGATGTCTCCTTTAGAAAGATAGATTCTCCCATAATCTACAGATAGTAGAGGAGATAATTTTGATAACAATGTTAAGAAGGATTGAGAAGGATAATTTAGTCAGCCAGTATTTATTCCTCAGGCATTTATTAAGTTTCTGAGATGTTCCAAGCACACTTCGGGCCTAGAGATACAAAGATGAGTGAGATATGGTGGAATCTTGGATCAGGGTGTGTCCATAAGCATGGAACTAATTTAATTTACATAACTAACTGGTCACGTGAAATTGGCAAATATTTAATGAATGCCTAAAATGGTGACTATTTTTGGAAATTCAACTTAGTCTAACAAGATGAGTATGTAAGGGGGCAATAGGTGGACGGTTCTAAGTTAAGACGGAAGGGGATGGTGATAATACCCAGCAGTAATTATGAATCCATCCTAGCAACCCAGGAGGCATCTTACTGCTAATTATGCACACAGCCCTATGACTCACCAGTGGCTCCAAGTTGCAAAAGTGATTATGAAGCATTTCTTATTTTGGCCAGATTTTCCAGTTGACAACGTGAAGGATGCTTTCTCTTTTAAGCCTTCACTGCGAGTCAGTCTATCGTGGGGCTTAGTGGTTTCAGCCTCAGCCTTTTCCTGTTCAGCTACATGCTTTTCTGCCTTCGCTGAGGGCGCTTGACAAGCACTTTGCCAAAACAAGCAATGACGGGAACACACCCCGATCTTCAGAGAAAGGACACCCTTTTCCATTCCCTGGAAACCCCATTCCTAAGCCAGTGGGAAGAGACAGCGGGGGGGGGGGGGGGGGGGGGGTGGGGTGGAGAGGAATCTGGGAGGAGGCTGCTGCCCCCTGACCTGCGGGGTTTTCCTTTCTGAGGGAGCCCGTGGCGCAGGGCAGAAAGGATCTGCTGACTTGGAGAGAGACAAGGGGGAGAGAGCAAAGCTGGAGCTGATGGAGGGCAGGTGTCCTGTTCCCTCTTTGGCCAGAGAACTGTTCCCTCTTTAGGTCCTTCCTCTCCGCAGAAAGCAAGGCTCCCCGCCGAAAGCCTGCAGGCTGAGGCAGGAAGAAAGGCGCTCACTACTTAGACTGGTGGGTTACCAGGATGTGCTAAAGGACATTCCCCCATTTCTTTAGATAACCAGTTATTTTCCACTGATGCACCTTAGGAAGTTGGGGAGGGTGAAAGGTGTTAAGGTCCTAGTTACCTTTCTGTAGCGCTTGCTGTGTGATTTGTGCTACAGATTCCAGTAGTCGGGCAGCGTCTGGACTCCTCCGTGCCGAGAAGCTGTGTGCTGTGTGAACAGAAATCACCCAGCAGGAAGGGTGAGTGACTTGTTAGCGTGTGATATTGTTTGGGGAGTTTGCACCCCACCTTATAATTGTTATGAAGGTGATTACTGTATAAGCCAAATGTTCCCTCCGGTGTCTAGCTCTTCCATCCTCCCAGTTCAAGGGTTAAAACAAGTCATTTTATTGTAGTTTTTCATCGTCATTTGTCACAGGAACTTCTCTCCTGCCCATATGTCAGTGCGGGTGAAAGAGAGGACATAAATTTCCTAAGTTAAGGGAGGCGGGTGAGGGGTGGAAACATTGGTTTGAAACTATGGAAACGAAGAGTAACAGGGAACAGGCAGGTACTTGACGTTGACAGATTGTGAAGATTAGTCATAGTTTAATGTATTCTGGACGGTGTAAAAATATCAATTTTTTTTGAAATCAAGAACAAAGATAAGTACTAAGTGCCATCTCAGGATGGGATCTGCCTTATCAAGTCAGATCATGTCCTCTTGGCTGGGAATATTTCCTCTCTCCCCCCCCCCCCCCCCATAAAGCATGTATTTAAATCTAAGGATATTTCTTGGTGGGTGTTTGACCCAGTTCTGTTGACCAGCCTACAGAGGTGCCTGGGAGATGCCAGTGTGGTCTGGTGGTTAGATCTTCTCATGCCTTTTTGGGGAAGAGACTTTTTTCAGTGTTCAAATTGTTGGATGTCAATTTGATTCTTTCTTAGAAAATTATAGCCCATAATTTTGGCTCTAGGATTATACGATACATAGATCAGGGCTGAACACATTACAGATAGCAGAGCCTGTGTTGTCTTCAGAAGAAAAAAATGAGTATGTTTCATGTCCATGAAAAATAACCTGGGACAAATTAAGTCTTGATAGCTGAGGGTGTCTATCTAAATATTTCTCTTCAATTCTGGCATTCTTACAAACAAACGTAAGCTTCATAATGATGAATTAAATCTACTGGATTCATGGTTCAATCTCAGAGCTGGGGGGGAAACTGGAACTCCAAAGATTTAAAAACCACATTACATCTGTGAGAATTGCACGTGGGAGTGTAAGGTGTTTTCACTGATGTTGGGACCATCTTGTCAATGATGAGTCGTCATATACAGATTCTTAAGCATGTGCTCAGCCTGGGACCCGCGGCTTCAGTTCCGATGGAGAGAATGTGAAGCCTGTGCAGAGCTGCACACCGTATGGACACCATCACAGGAGGGGGAGAACCCCAGTGTCCACTCATGGGGGAAAGGTCCTGGAAATACGTTTACAGAGCGTGTTCGATGGAGAAAGTAGGCACAAACTTTATACTTAACTAGTAGCCCATTTGCAGGAAGAATCCTGCAAGCAGCCGCTGCGGCCGTGTGCGCTGCCGCTGCCGCCACCATTGCGGCCCCCACGCCTGCACCCGCGTGCCGCTGCCACCCACCCCGCTCCGCCCCGCTCCGCCCCGCTCCGCCCCGCCCGGGCTTTCCCTCTGGCAGCCACCTTGCTTTCCGCTTTTCCTCCCTCTTCCTTCTAAGTTGTCTTCGGTCTTCACTCCTCCCTCCCTCAGCATATGCAAATTAACCGCCATCTTTGTTGGGGAATTTGCATACTTGCCCTGATTGGCTGGTGGGTGTGGTTTTGGCTGGTGGGCGTGGCTTGGGCGTAGCGCAGGTGCGGTCAATTTGCATATTACTATTTTATTAGGTAGGACTAGCGTTCCCATTGCAGGAAAAATCCTGCAATAGGGTTTCATGCTGCACTCTACCCCGCCCCGCCTCTGCTCCTCCCTTGTCCCCCGGCCCGCCTTCTCCGCCAGCCTGCCCACCAGTCCGCCCCGCTCTCCTTCCTTCTCCCCCGGCCCCGCCTCCGCTCCTCCCTTCTCCTCCCCCCGGCTTGCTTGCTTCTCCGAAGCTTTGCTCCCTTCAGCATCTCTTGGCTTCTTTCTAGGCTATCTTGATATGCAAATTAGCCGCCATCTTTGTTGGGGTAATTTGCATACTCGTCCTGATTGGTGGGCATGGCTTGGTTGATGGGCGTGGCTTGGGCGTAGCGAAGGTGTGGTCAATTTGCATATTTGTCTATTATAAGGTAGGATGGTCTCAACTTTAAGTGATACGTGACGAGTAAGGCCTAGAGAAAGGTGTAGTGACAGCCACCAATCTGGGTTTCTGGGGCGCTGTGCGTCAGCTGCAGGGTCAGCGGTGGCAGCGCTGAGCGAGAGGAAAACCAGCATGAAGTTGGCAGTAGTCCTCGCTGGGTCAGGGCCTGACTTCCATTTCCTTTTCCTGTTTCTTACATTTTCCACAACAAGTACATTACTGTGTTTCTTAACAATTCTCACCCAAGGATATTTTCCCATTGATTGTTAGAGTGGAAGAGAGAGGGAAAGACAGAGAGAAACATCCATGTGAGAGAAAGACATCGATTGGTTGCCTCTCGCACGCGCCCTAACCAGGGTGGGGGAGGAGCCTGCAACCGACATACATGCCCTTGACTGGAATCGAACTCAGGCCCCTTCAGTTCGCAGGCCGACGCTCTATCCACTGAGCCAAACCGGCCAGGGCAGCACACATCAGCTTTATACTGGGAAATAATCAGTGCTGGCTGCGCTAACAAGAAATAGCTTAGAAGCTTAACACTGACCTGTTTAAAATGTTTGTTTTTATTCCTTATAAATGTAGGAAGGCTGTTATTCCTGACGTAAAAGGCTGGGTCTTCGTCTGCATGTTCTGTTCCTCCGATGATCGTCCTCCAGGGAGAGTCTCTGTTTCAGGAGCGTTTGCCGGGCGTGGTGCTTTTAGGCTGCAGTGCCACTCGGCGTAACTGGTTGCCCTCGTGTGTCGTTGGCGCCAACGCTGCCGCAGTGATGATGCGAGTGTGTGACATGGGCCGTTCGTTAGCCAGCCGTGCCGGGGTTATGACGTGCACACGGAACGCCAGTCATTCCCGCGCTGCTGGGGTTCATCGAAGCAGCTTCCTCCCGGGTCTCCTTCCCAGCAGCCTCCTGCCCCTCCTGCCTGCGCCAGAGCAAGCTTCCGAGGGAGGCCCAGTTCACAGTTCTCCCGCGAGTGCCACCGGCTCTCAGGTTAGAATAAAGATTCCTCAGGAGGGCAGACATATGTAGGCCTCTGACTTCTTGTCTGTGCAACCAACTTCTCTCATCCTCCAGCCTTGCCAAGTACGACACAGTTTTCAGAATCCGATCTCTTCGTCCGTGTTCCCTGTTTCCCTCCTCCTCTCCCGCCTGTTCCATTGGCCTGGAATGCCCTTCGGCTTCTTCATCCGCCCGTTTGCTCTGGGCCCTCCCACCCTCCCACCCTCAGCCGCAGGTCGTTTCTTCTGAGCAGCCTTTGCCAGCTCCACGCGGCGGGCCCCTTCTCTTCTCGCACAGCCTCTCCCGGGTCCCCGGGGTAACACGTGTCACCCTGTGTTTCAGCGCTTCTTCCTGCATCTGCCGTGCCAGCCTTGGTGGCCAGGACCCTGTTCACCTCTCTCCTCCGAGCACTTAGCTCACGAGTAGCCAGTGAGCCGCTCAAAGCTCCTTAAAGCATGAACGAGCTTCGGCACCAGGCACAGGAGATCCCATGCCATTTTTTCCCACTGCTTCATCTGTGAAGGAAGATCACAAGGCAGGCCCAGGAAGAAGATGTTTGAAAAGTAGTTAGCATAATGCCTGGCACAGAATAATGCAGGTTTGTGTTTTGATTTTTAAATTCTTCTCTCTTTACCGCCTCACCTAGTTTTTATGTTCCCCGCACCTGGTGGCGCATGCCTCCCTGATACCAAAGTCCCCACCCGGTTAGTGCCTCCCTGTTAAACACACAATGAGGACTTGCCAGTCAGCCAACATTTATGCTGGTCACATGTGCAGCCGTGGCTTTTGTACCTACACCTCACCATCGCTCACCGCACAGTTCGCCTCCTCCCGGTACGTGTGCGTCCAGCTTGTTTCTGACCTTGAACTCAGTCATCTGCTAATCACAGAGAAACTATGACTTTCCAGCCCAAGGGTGGGCCTCCTTTTAGAAACGGCCTTCAGTGCTTCGAGCTGATCTGTCTGTCAGTAGCGGTGACAGGCGGCCCTCAGTGTCCCTTCAATGCGCTTTATCTGCGTTGTGTCTCGGTGCCCACGTGGCCTCTCTCCCGCACACTCAGCCCGCACAGGAAATCGTGCACAGGCACTGCGTGCTCACACGTGCCACCTGCCTGCCGCAGTCAGTGCCAGACAGTCGTCACCTTTATCTGCAACACAGACCTTGTTCGTGTAACCATCGGAATGGTTTCGTTTCCTTCCCCTTACGATTTCTGACAAGATAGGACATCCCCCAAGTTTGGGCTCATTAACTTTCTTAACAGTCCACAAAAGCAAGGGTTTACTGGCAAACCCTCGCTCGCAATTCTTTCTCAGTATAAACTCAGTTTCTTCAGATTCGCTGTTGTTTTAAATAAGCTGAAACAGAATGTAAAGAAGTTGTTTTAGCAAATCACTTTTTTGTCATCTGTATTTGATATTTAGTACATGTTTATTGTAACAATCATTTACACATTAACATTCAAGAAAAAAGTTAAAAAGAAATTATACCATATTTAGTGGCAGTAAGTGTTGGTTTTCTGGGAATTTTTTTTTTCATGTAACATGTAAGTAATATTTAAGGTTCATTTATTTGATTTTTTTGGTTGTTTTGAGAAATACATTATGATGAAGAGTCAAGATCTTTTATCTTACTATTGGAAACTCTAGTTTGCCCCCTGCTGTATGATATGTTTATTACAGAACTTAAACATTTCTTCAAGAAATCAAAGAAATGGTTTTGAAAAGGACAAAAAAACAAAAAACACCCATCAATCAACCAATGGCTATAATGTAATCTTGTTATCAGCAGTCTCTCTCAAATTTCCAGAAATTTTAACTTTCTTCCGAACTATTTTTTCTGCATAAAATCACTTTCTCTGTAACATTTTAGAATTTATTTTATTTAGAATTTATTTTTGAAAGGAATGTGAAGTTGTTTTCAGTAATTTTATTTTATTATTCTTTTTGCAAAAGGTAAATTTCTCCTGAAGTGCAACTGTCTTCATGAGTTATGCACTTGCATTTTTTTTGCTAAGTGTGGCATTTACACAAGCTTCTCAGAGAGCATTCAAAGGGCTGCTTTAAATCCAAAATTAGAGTGCGCCCACCAGCGTGGCTCAGTGTTTGACCGTCGACCAATGAACCAGGAGCTCACGGTTCGATTTCCGGTCAGGGCACGTGCCCAGGTTGTGGGCTCATCTCCAGTGGGGGGCGTGCAGGAGGCAGCTGATCAATGACTCTCTCTCATCATGGATGTTTCAATCTCTCTCTCCCTCTCCCTTCCTCTCTGAATTCAATAAAAAACACAAAATTGGAGTGCCTGCTCTGCACCAGACATTCTGTTTCACTGGAGATACACCAACGAGAAAAGCACGGTCTTTATCTCAGCAGCTCACGGACTGTCAGGCATCGGTGTGCTGAACAGTGTGCTGACGGTGGAGGAAGCCAGCAGGTAGGTCGTGGAGGACATAGCTAGAAATGCTCCCAGGAAGTGGGAAGCGCTCCCAGGAAGTGGGAAGCGCTCCCAGGAAGTGGGAAGCGCTCCCAGGAAGTGGGAAATGCTCCCAGGAAGTGGGAAGCGCTCCCAGGAAGTGGGAAGTGCTCCCAGGAAGTGGGAAGCGCTCCCAGGAAGTGGGAAGCGCTCCCAGGAAGTGGGAAATGCTCCCAGGAAGTGGGAAGCGCTCCCAGGAAGTGGGAAGCGCTCCCAGGAAGTGGGAAGCGCTCCCAGGAAGTGGGAAATGCTCCCAGGAAGTGGGAAGCGCTCCCAGGAAGTGGGAAGTGCTCCCAGGAAGTGGCAGAGCTTGAGGGAGCGTTGAAGGATGAGGAGGAAGAAGTGAAGCAGATGAGAGGAGGGGAGAGGGTTGCAGATGACGGAGGCAGGGTGGAGCAGAGGGACAGTGATGAGAAAGCAGGCCCTGCTCCAGAACCGCAGCTAGTCCACACGCCTCCCCTCCGGTAATAGACCAGGTCCAGGGCAGCCACTGTACACGTACTTCCCATGCAGAGTGATCGAATGGAGTCACGTTGGACGCGAGAGCACAGACCTTCTCACCTCAGGGGGGACTGAGAGGCTCTCCCAGGCTTTCGGCAGGGAGCTCACCTTCTTCAAGAAGCTCCTGCCCGCCAGGCTAGGCTCCCTGCCTTGGTGACCCCGCCGTGGCGGTGACTCTTGTCTGATGACAGTAGCACAGCAACGATCGTGAGGGCTGCCCGTGCGGTCCTGTGACCTGGGACCAGCCGGTCACCATCAGGAAGTGCCACTGGGTCTCATTCCCTACCGAGTGAAAGCCGCTCCTCAGGGGCCTTAGCTCCTCTGCCATGTGCCTCTCACATGTCCTTCCTTCATTAAATTTCAGCCATGTGCTAAGAGTACGATTTTTGGAGTCAGGCTATCTGGGTTTGAGTTTTAACCTCTGCTACTCAAGCTCTGACATAAAAATAAGTTTCCCTCAGCTTTAGCTCTTCGTCTCTGACACTGGTGTCATGCCACAGTGTTTCTGAGCATTCATAGGATAGTTATACCTTGAGTAATCAGTATAATAGCATTATATAAAAGGACGATGCAAAAATTTTATAATTCTTAATATGTTTCAGGCATTTAAAATATATACTTTTAATTTTAAAAATATTTAAGTTGAATACATAACGTACTCTGGATATATCCTGTGGTTTTGGTTTTTATGCCTTTCAGAATTGCTGTTAGGCAGAATTCTACTTGGCCTAGCTCAGATCTCACCATGTTCAAAAGCCTTCCGCAGTTCCCTAATTGAACTGATTATTCTTTCATTATTGTGACAGAAATTGGTGCCTCTGATACAGAACAGTATTACATCCAATGGGAAAAGACATTCTATAATTTACATTCAATTGACTTTTTAGTTTATAGTGAGCATTTACTAATAACATAACAATTATATTGAGAAATTCTATTATGGTCAAATAAATGAATTATTCTGAATTTAAATTTATGAATGAATCCATTTTCCTCTATTATATACATAACTAGAGGCCCGGTGCACAAAATTCGTGCATGGCGGGGGGGAAGGGTGTCCCTCAGCCCAGCCTGCACCCTCTCCAATCTGGGACCCCTCGAGGGATGTCCAACTGCCCATTAAACGGGCAGTCGGACATCTCTCTCACAATCCAGGACTGCTGGCTCCCAACTGCTCACCTGCCTGCCTTCCTGATTGCCCCTATCCGCTTCAGCCTGCCAGCCTGATCACCCCCTAACCACTCCCCTGCCAGCCTGATTGATGCCTAACTGCTCCCCTGCCAGCCTGTTTGCCCCTAACTGCCCTCCCCTTCTGACCTGGTCACCCCTAACTGCCCTCCCCTTCAGGCCTGCTCCCCCCAACTGCTCTCCCCTGCAGGCCTGGGTCCCTCCCAACTGCCCTTCCCTGCAGGCCTGGTTGTTCCCAACTTCCCTCCTCTGCCGGCTTGGTCACCCCTAACTGCCCTCCCCTGCAGGCTTGATCGCCCCCAACTGCCCTCCCTTGCAGGCATGCTCCCTCCCAACTGCCCTTCCCTGCTGGCCATCTTGTGGCGGCCATCTTGTGTCCACATGGAGGCAGGATCTTTGACCACATGGGGGCAGCCATCTTGTGTGTTGGAGTGATGGTCAATATGCATATTACTCTTTTATTAGATAGGATAGAGGCCTGGTGCATGGGTGGGGGCCAGCTGGTTTGCCCTGAAGGATGTCCTGGATCAGGGTGGGGGTTCCCTTGGGGCATGGGGTGGCCTGGGCGAGGGGCCTGTGGTGGTTTGCAGGCCAGCCACACCCCCTGGCGACCCAAGTGGAGGCCCTGGTATCTGGGGTTTATTTATCTTCTACAATTGAAACTTTGTAGCCTGGAGCGGAGCCAAGCCTTCTGCTTGCTTCGTGGCAGCAGCCATTTCTGTTGGGATTTATGTATCTTCTGTAATTGAAACTTTGTAGCCTTAAGCGGAGGCCTGGGCTGGCCAGGGTGTGCGGAAAGCTTGGCTTCCTCCATTGCCAGGGACAACCCTAGCCTCCTGCTCTTTCCAGCTCCGTGGCTGCCGTCATTTCTGTTTGGATTTATGTATCTTCTATCATTGAAACTTTGTAGCCTTGAGTGGAGGCCTAGGCCGACAAGGGCAGGTGAAAAGCTTGGCTTCCTCCATTGCCGGGGAAACCCAAGCCTCCCTCCTGCTCTCTGTGGCCATAGCCATCTTGGTTGGGTTTATTTGCATATTCGCTCCTGATTGGCTGGTGGGCATGGCTTGTGGGCATGGCTTGTGGGCATGGCTTGTGGGTGTGGCGGAGTGATGGTTAATTTGCATATTACTCTTTATTAGATAGGATGCTAAAGATGATATTCACCTAGAACACAGTGGGAAAGTTTTTTTCTGAAAGTGTGGTTGTGCATAGAATACTACATGCACCAAAGAAAAAACAAAACATTTTTTTCTTATCACATGTTTTATTCAGGAAACATATAAAACATCATTACATTAGTAATACATTGCATGCAGAAGCATCTAATTCAAAAAGGAGTTTTTGAAAATATTTTTTATGAAACAAGTTTATAAATACTCTGCTTCCTATAGTCTTTCTTTCCCTTCACCTGATAAAACTTTTCTAAGACAACCCATTTATTCATTTAATAATGCTGTCCCTTCAAGTAAACATGCAGGGCGGGAGATATGACCCAAACTATCTTCTGTTATACTTGATTATTTGTTGCATCTCCTTTCCCGGCTTCTGGATTTATTTTTAAGCTCTAACATAAGTGCGTGTCACCTTTACCTCTTAGATAAATCAGTCACGTAACTCTGAAGCAGTGAAGGGGAGATCTTGCTTGTTTGGGATGATGTTTTTAAAACACGCCCATTTCAGAGACGTGAGTCCCACGAGTGATGCTGACGGTCTGGGAGTGATGGAGGTTTCCTCCTCCCAGATGGCGTGGAGAGAAAATGAAATGGCTCTGGGTTTGCTTCCGGGGATTACATGGAGGGAGCATCCACCCGTCAGAGGGAGATTGCCTCTGCCAGCACCTTACATCGTTGCATATTGATAGACAGAAGAGAAAGCCCACAGAAAAATGTTCTCACCCTTCCCACAAGTGGTTTTTACCCAATTTGAAAATTTTAATCTGTCAGTACTATTTTATTCATAATTTTTCACACCTAATACTATTTTTAGTTTTAATTCCATCATCACCTCCATTTAATTATTTACTAACTAGAGGTCCGGTGCATGAATTGGTGCACAGGTGAGGTCCGGCCGGCCTGCCTGATCAGGCCGGCTGTGGGGAGGGGCCGCAGGTGGTTGGCCGGTTGGCCGGTTGGCCGGTTGGCCCCGCACCTTGGTCTAACTCCCGGTTGAACTCCTGGTCAAGGGGACAATTTGCATATTAGCCTTTAGAATATAGGATTGTTTCACAATTTTTGGAATGACTGGCCTATTAGAATAAAAATTCAGAAAAAAAATAGGTCAGGTTATGGCACGGGTCTGAATGCGCACAGGTACCACATGGCAGGTTTTTGGTCGAGTGTTAGAATGGCCACGACGCCAGGCTCTCTGGCTGTGCTGTGGATTTCATCTGACTATAGAGTCATGAAATGTAGCAGTGAATTGGCTGTGAATGGCTAAAGGAAGGAATGGCTGCAATGACTGGCAATGCATGTAATTTGGAAACGATTAGAAAACATGTAAATAACCTGGCAGTACTGTCTTAGCCATTCTACACTTTAACCTGTTTTATTTTCTTGGGAGAGACTTTTTCCTCCAAGTAGAAAATAGCAAAGACCATGCAACAGGCCAAATGAGATCTCTCCATGTCCGATGAAGTTCTGGTATTGAAGTTACAGTATTACATAGCACTCTGGCCAGAGCACCCGAGCGCTGGGTTCCAGTTTGTACCACAACTGGCTGGTTGTGGTCACTCAGTGTCTCCAGTTCTGGATTCCTTTTCTGTAAAATGAGAGCATCGGGCAAGAGTGTATGCGAGAGGCCCCAGATTTTACAACAGTTTTATTGTAAGGGACTAAGCACCAAAGTTACTTTCTTCCAGAGGAAAAGCCCCCGGAAATACATTTATTTCATTCACATGATCTTACGAGTCATCTTATAGTTACTACCACAGAGTTTACATAATTTACAGAACTAAATAAAACCATCTCACTAGAGCTTCTTTTCCTCAGGCCAGCTTTGAGCGCACTAAAAATAAGCCATCTGTACATGTGTTTCCCCGCACTCACCCAGCAGAAGTAGCAGTGTGGAAAGGAAATGCAGAGCTTGGTAATGGTCTAAATACTTTACTAATTACCTTGGGTGGGAACTCAAACATGTATCCCCAGAGTCTTATTCTAAGTCTTGATAGGAATTAGAAGCGCCATGAGACAGAAATCATGCCTGTCTCTTCCCTAGGTATTCACAGAGCCAAGACCAGCACTCAGCACAGAGCAGCTTTTCAGTTGTCGACTATACACACTTACAGAGGTGCCTTTGGACACGATCTAGGCACCAAATAAAAACTCTGTGGCTCCGGTCAATGGTACTTATTAAACCGTATTCCGTATGTTCTTCTGACATAAGTAGTGAGAGTAGGGAAAAAATTCTCTGTAATGGAGAAAACTCGGCTGCTCCCCCTAAGAACTATTTATACTGTGGTGTTTTCATTTTTTGTTTTGCTATTCGAATTGCTATTTACAATTAATGATACAAATCAATAAAGTGCAACAAAAATTAATCCATATTGATTTATGTATATATGTACAGATATATAGGTGCATATCTATACATATATATTGATAGCCCATTTTCAGTGATGCATTTAGCTGGCAAACTCTTTCCCTGTATTATCTTAAGCATGCCCTAAATATTTCATATCTTGAGAAACCGTTTGAAGAGACAAATGATTTTATTTTTTCTATTGCTAAATGCTCCATCTTCCTTTTCAGTTTCCTCTCAGAAATGTACACTTTATTCACTTTTTCAATTCAAATATTTAATAGAGATAATTCTCTAAAGACACAAATGTCTGGTGAATGCAGACAAGACTTCTTTTGCAACCTCCAAGGACAAGGGCGTCTGGGTTTACACGACCAGATGTACAGGCCCAGAGACCTCTAAGGTTCGCCTTTTGAGTATGTGCTCTTTATTAGGAGGTATCAAAGGACATAGCACATTTCTTCACGTGTTTTTGGCATATTATTGAAAGTCAGAAATAATTTTAAAAGGCTTATCTAAAGTTCTCAGCCATATTTATCCCCCAAAAAGATGTGATCAAAGAATGCCATTACATTTTAAAAATTTGAATATTTGTTGACTATTAAAATGTTAAATACAGTACATTATCCATCTTTGGTGGATATGTTGGTGATTCCAAGGGGCAAGGAATACTGACTACAAAGCGCTTACTGTTGGGAGTAATGTATGTTACTGTACCGTGTTACTCTATGTCGAGATGTCATTGGGGATGTGGAACCAATGGTTCGGCTTATGTGAATATCCGGGGGACTCACCATTTGTGTCACTTGAATTTCTGGCCCTACTAAAATGCTGCCACTCATCACAGGCCCCATGCAACCATCAGTCATGCTACCACTCCTCATGTCAGGCACGCCAGGACTAGACACTACTCTCTCTGTGTAGATGACGTTTTGCGCGTTGGCTAACTCAGCTGGTACGCAAAGATTCCCTTGAACATCGTAGACAGGTGTCATTACTGTTTCCGTTACTACCACATTGGGTGCAAGCTGCGGATCAAACACGATCGTGGTGGGCTGCATACACTGATCGGTGGTTGTGTAAGTCTCAGTCACCACAATATCCCCGTGCATCACGGGTTCAGGCATTGCCATTTCTGCTTGGAATTCAGCCTCTGAGAGAGTCATTCCTGAAGATTCATTCACAAAGTAATTAGGCCCGAGCAAAGGGAGATCCGTACTGATCGGTATACAGGCTTGGTGGGAGGGAAATGGTTCAATTTCTGTGTCTAAGCAGATTTCAGCGAGAGTTCTAAACTTGGGATCTAAAGTTTCCAGGTAGTCTTCATCTAGATCATCCACAATCCAACTGCAGCAGCCGATGGAGCCCACAGGCGACCCCACTCCCTCGTGGTCATAAATGAGCAAGCAGTCGTTGGCTGGTCGACCTTCATCTTCATCTGCATAGACATACGCTTTCTAAAATTAGAAGAAAAATTGAGAGTTAGAAGTTTCTCTTCCCTTTAAATGATCAGCGCCTTAGAGGCATCTGATTTAAGATTTTATGGAATGAACCTAGGAAAACCTTGATTCTTTGCTGTCTTGCTAAATAATTGGCATTGTTGAAGGAGCTCACTGTGCATTAATGGTGCATGGAAGTAGAATAAATGTGTATTTCTCTTATTTGAATGCTGACAAGTGATCATTTCTACATTTTATTCAGAGTATGAATCAAAGACAATGTGTTAACCATTTGGATTTGTAGTCTTTGTTTCTGAGATGGTCAAGAAATAATAAAACACATCAAGTTACATTCAAAATATTATTTAAGGAGATACATTTGATCAACTTAGAATAAAAGCAAGTATAAAGATGTAAATATCTCTGAGCTTCAGAGACTTGTATCAGAATGTCAGTGGAGTTTTATGTGGTCTGAGTGAAAAGAACTGGGATCTCTCTGGAGTAAGGCTAACAGGCGGAAGGCACTAGGAGGTAACCTACTGTGATTGTCTAATTATTTTGAATGACTGGCCCTTTAAGTGAAATCCTAGGTAGGAGCCATGAAAGTGGAAGCGGGTGGGTGGGAGCAGAGACCTGCCATTCCCTTCCCCTTCCTCTCATCCGCCATGGCCTTGGGTGGGTCCCGTGGTGGAATGCTACAGGGCCTGCCTAGCACCATCTGAATCACCTGATACAATCTGACCCCTTCTTTATTTTATTTACTAAAATGTTTTTGTTGGTTTTTAGATAGAGAGGAAGGGAGAGGGAAAGAGAGAAGAAACATCAATGATGAGAGAGAATAATTGATTGGGCGCCTCCTGCACACCTCTCACAGGGGATGGAGCCTGCAACCCAGGCGTGTGCCCTCCAACCCAGACATGTGCGCTGACCTGGAATCGAATCAGTGACCTCTTGGTTCTTGGGCTGATGTTCAACCACTGAGCCACACTGGCCAGGCCCCCCTCTTTATTTTATAAATAAGGATGCTGAAGGCCCAGAGAGGGGCAATGGCTTGCCCCACACCCAAGTAACTACAACTTTACATCCAGCTGTCCTTTAGACTACCTCATGCTGCTTTCCCTCTGGTCCGCGCCAGCATCTAAACGCACCACTAGGAATGGATGATTTTAGGTCTTGAAGTCCATTATTCATGAGATCAGCATCACCTTAGAACCTGGCGGGTTAACATTCTAAAAGGCAGGTGGGAGAGAGGAGCAGCCCCTGGCATGGGGCACGCGTCAGCTGCCAGGCGGGTGGTGCTGATGTTAAAGTGACAGCAAAGAGGCCTGGGCTTTGCTCCTCAGAGGCTGAGGGGGCGGAGGGGAGAGAGGGGCTGTGTCCCCCGGCCTCTGAAATCCAGGGCCCCTTGTGAGCGTAGAGCTGACATGTCTGGGGAAGGATGACCTCAGTGCTAAGAGAAAGGAGATGCATTTAGCTTTCGTTTGTCCTGCAAAGCACCGACTGTAGTGCAGGTGGACATTCATGGTAAAGCTCCTTTAATATTAATGAGATTGGTTAAACAGCATTTCTGTGACACGTGCAGTTTGTTCCCATTTGTGGAATGCACTCTGTAGTACTGATCACACGTTGAAATAATACTATTCATGCGCAGTCCGCAATCATATTTGTAACCAGCAATTTTAAGCCACCGCTCACAGTGACAACAGCACCCTTTTGGTGTTTGGTGAAGAGCAGTGATGCAGTTGGTGTGCTATCCTTGGGGCGCGAAACCGGCGGGGTGAAATCTGAGATAATGGACGGCTCGGTCAGTGACACAAACATGCCAAGTAGCATTCACAGGAGGATGTGTTTACCCCGTGTGCTCCCTGCTGGCCCAGCCAGTGCACGAGGGGCTCTCCCTTCGGAAGCTCATAGCCCCGGCCCTCCTCTAAGTGCGGGCCCTGGTGGCGGGTCCTGGGCAGAGGTGAGGATGGGCAGAGGTGAGGATGGGCAGGGGTGAGGATGGACAGGCGTGAGGATGGACAGAGGTGAGGATGGGCAGAGGTGAGGATGGGCAGGGGTGAGGATGGACAGGGCTGAGGATGGGCAGAGGTGAGGATGAGCAGAGGTGAGGATGGGCAGGGGTGAGGATGGACAGGGCTGAGGATGGACAGAGGTGAGGATGGGCAGAGGTGAGGATGGGCAGGGGTGAGGATGGACAGGGCTGAGGATGGGCAGAGGTGAGGATGAGCAGAGGTGAGGATGGGCAGAGGTGAGGATGGACAGGGGTGAGGATGGACGGGGGTGAGGATGGACAGGGGTGAGGATGGGCAGGGGTGAGGATGGGCAGGGGTGAGGATGGGCAGAGGTGAGGATGGGCAGGGGTGAGGATGGGCAGGGGTGAGGATGGGCAGGGGTGAGGATGGACAGGGCTGAGGATGGGCAGAGGTGAGGATGGACAGGGGTGAGGATGGGCAGAGGTGAGGATGGACAGGGCTGAGGATGGGCAGAGGTGAGGATGGACAGGGGTGAGGATGGGCAGAGGTGAGGATGGACAGGGGTGAGGATGGACAGGGCTGAGGATGGGCAGAGGTGAGGATGGACAGGGGTGAGGATGGACAGAGGTGAGGATGGACAGGGGTGAGGATGGACAGAGGTGAGGATGGGCAGGGGTGAGGATGGGCAGAGGTGAGGATGGACGGGGGTGAGGATGGGCAGGGGTGAGGATGGACAGGGCTGAGGATGGGCAGAGGTGAGGATGGGCAGGGGTGAGGATGGGCAGAGGTGAGGATGGGCAGGGGTGAGGATGGGCAGGGGTGAGGATGGGCAGGGGTGAGGATGGGCAGGGGTGAGGATGGACAGGGCTGAGGATGGGCAGAGGTGAGGATGGGCAGGGGTGAGGATGGGCAGAGGTGAGGATGGGCAGGGGTGAGGATGGGCAGGGGTGAGGATGGGCAGGGGTGAGGATGGACAGGGCTGAGGATGGGCAGGGGTGAGGATGGACAGGGGTGAGGATGGGCAGAGGTGAGGATGGACAGGGCTGAGGATGGGCAGAGGTGAGGATGGACAGGGGTGAGGATGGGCAGAGGTGAGGATGGACAGGGGTGAGGATGGACAGGGCTGAGGATGGGCAGAGGTGAGGATGGACAGGGGTGAGGATGGACAGAGGTGAGGATGGACAGGGGTGAGGATGGACAGAGGTGAGGATGGGCAGGGGTGAGGATGGGCAGAGGTGAGGATGGACGGGGGTGAGGATGGACAGAGGTGAGGATGAGCAGAGGTGAGGATGGGCAGAGGTGAGGATGGACAGGGGTGAGGATGGACAGAGGTGAGGATGGACAGGGGTGAGGATGGACAGAGGTGAGGATGGGCAGGGGTGAGGATGGGCAGAGGTGAGGATGGACGGGGGTGAGGATGGACAGAGGTGAGGATGGGCAGGGGTGAGGATGGGCAGAGGTGAGAGGATGGACGGCGGTGAGGATGGGCGGGGGTGAGGATGGACAGGGCTGAGGATGGGCAGGGGTGAGGATGGGCAGGGGTGAGGATGGGCAGAGGTGAGGATGGACGGGGGTGAGGATGGGCGGGGGTGAGGATGGGCAGAGGTGAGGATGAGCAGAGGTGAGGATGGGCAGGGGTGAGGATGGACAGGGCTGAGGATGGGCAGGGGTGAGGATGGGCAGAGGTGAGGATGGACAGAGGTGAGGATGGGCAGGGGTGAGGATGGGCAGAGGTGAGGATGGGCAGAGGTGAGGATGGACAGAGGTGAGGATGGACAGGGCTGAGGATGGGCAGGGGTGAGGATGGGCAGAGGTGAGGATGGACAGAGGTGAGGATGGGCAGGGGTGAGGATGGGCAGAGGTGAGGATGGACAGGGGTGAGGATGGGCAGAGGTGAGGATGGACAGGGGTGAGGATGGGCAGGGGTGAGGATGGGCAGAGGTGAGGATGGACAGAGGTGAGGATGGGCAGGGGTGAGGATGGGCAGAGGTGAGGATGGGCAGAGGTGAGGATGGGCAGGGGTGAGGATGGACGGGGGTGAGGATGGACAGGGGTGAGGATGGACAGGGGTGAGGATGGGCAGAGGTGAGGATGGACAGAGGTGAGGATGGGCAGAGGTGAGGATGGACAGGGGTGAGGATGGACGGGGGTGAGGATGGACAGGGCTGAGGATGGGCAGGGGTGAGGATGGGCAGAGGTGAGGATGGACAGAGGTGAGGATGGGCAGAGGTGAGGATGGACAGGGGTGAGGATGGACGGGGGTGAGGATGGACAGGGGTGAGGATGGACAGGGGTGAGGATGGGCAGGGGTGAGGATGGGCAGAGGTGAGGATGGGCAGAGGTGAGGATGAGCAGAGGTGAGGATGGACAGGGGTGAGGATGGACGGGGGTGAGGATGGACAGGGGTGAGGATGGACAGGGGTGAGGATGGGCAGGGGTGAGGATGGGCAGAGGTGAGGATGGGCAGGGGTGAGGATGGGCAGGGGTGAGGATGGGCAGAGGTGAGGATGGACAGAGGTGAGGATGGGCAGAGGTGAGGATGGACAGGGGTGAGGATGGACGGGGGTGAGGATGGACAGGGGTGAGGATGGACAGGGGTGAGGATGGGCAGAGGTGAGGATGGACAGAGGTGAGGATGGACGGGGGTGAGGATGGACAGGGGTGAGGATGGACAGGGGTGAGGATGGGCAGAGGTGAGGATGGACAGAGGTGAGGATGGGCAGAGGTGAGGATGGACAGGGGTGAGGATGAGCAGAGGTGAGGATGGACAGAGGTGAGGATGGACGGGGTGAGGATGGACAGGGGTGAGGATGGACAGGGGTGAGGATGGGCAGGGGTGAGGATGGGCAGAGGTGAGGATGGGCAGGGGTGAGGATGGGCAGAGGTGAGGATGGACAGAGGTGAGGATGGACAGGGGTGAGGATGGGCAGAGGTGAGGATGGACAGGGGTGAGGATGAGCAGAGGTGAGGATGGACAGAGGTGAGGATGGACGGGGGTGAGGATGGGCAGGGGTGAGGATGGGCAGAGGTGAGGATGGGCAGAGGTGAGGATGGGCAGGGGTGAGGATGGACAGGGGTGAGGATGGACAGGGGTGAGGATGGGCAGAGGTGAGGATGGACAGGGGTGAGGATGAGCAGAGGTGAGGATGGGCAGGGGTGAGGATGGGCAGAGGTGAGGATGGACAGGGGTGAGGATGAGCAGAGGTGAGGATGGGCAGGGGTGAGGATGGACAGGGGTGAGGATGGACAGGGCTGAGGATGGGCAGGGGTGAGGATGGACAGGGCTGAGGATGGGCAGAGGTGAGGATGGACAGGGGTGAGGATGGACAGAGGTGAGGATGGACAGGGGTGAGGATGGACAGGGCTGAGGATGGGCAGAGGTGAGGATGGACAGGGGTGAGGATGGACAGAGGTGAGGATGGGCAGGGGTGAGGATGGGCAGAGGTGAGGATGGACAGGGGTGAGGATGGACAGGGGTGAGGATGGGCAGAGGTGAGGATGGACGGGGGTGAGGATGGGCAGAGGTGAGGATGGACAGGGCTGAGGATGGGCAGAGGTGAGGATGGACGGGGGTGAGGATGGGCAGAGGTGAGGATGGACAGGGCTGAGGATGGGCAGAGGTGAGGATGGACAGGGCTGAGGATGAGCAGAGGTGAGGATGGACAGGGGTGAGGATGGACAGGGGTGAGGATGGGCAGGGGTGAGGATGGGCAGAGGTGAGGATGGGCAGGGGTGAGGATGGGCAGGGGTGAGGATGGGCAGGGGTGAGGATGGGCAGGGGTGAGGATGAGCAGAGGTGAGGATGGACAGGGGTGAGGATGGACAGGGCTGAGGATGGGCAGAGGTGAGGATGGACAGAGGTGAGGATGGGCAGAGGTGAGGATGGACAGGGGTGAGGATGGGCAGGGGTGAGGATGGGCAGAGGTGAGGATGGACAGGGCTGAGGATGGGCAGAGGTGAGGATGGACAGGGGTGAGGATGGACAGAGGTGAGGATGGGCAGGGGTGAGGATGGGCAGAGGTGAGGATGGACAGGGGTGAGGATGGGCAGACGTGAGGATGGACGGGGGTGAGGATGGGCAGAGGTGAGGATGGGCGGGGGTGAGGATGAGCAGAGGTGAGGATGGGCGGGGGTGAGGATGGACGGGGGTGAGGATGGGCAGAGGTGAGGATGGGCGGGGGTGAGGATGAGCAGAGGTGAGGATGGGCGGGGGTGAGGATGGACGGGGGTGAGGATGGGCAGAGGTGAGGATGGGCAGGGGTGAGGATGGACAGGGGTGAGGATGGACAGGGGTGAGGATGGGCAGAGGTGAGGATGGACAGGGGTGAGGATGGGCAGAGGTGAGGATGTACGGGGGTGAGGATGGGCAGGGGTGAGGATGGGCAGGGGTGAGGATGGGCGGAGGTGAGGATGGGCGGGGGTGAGGATGAGCAGAGGTGAGGATGGGCGGGGGTGAGGATGGACGGGGGTGAGGATGGGCAGAGGTGAGGATGGGCAGGGGTGAGGATGGACAGGGGTGAGGATGGACAGGGGTGAGGATGGGCAGAGGTGAGGATGGACAGGGGTGAGGATGGGCAGAGGTGAGGATGGACGGGGGTGAGGATGGGCAGAGGTGAGGATGGGCAGAGGTGAGGATGGACAGGGCTGAGGATGGGCAGAGGTGAGGATGGACGGGGGTGAGGATGGGCGGGGGTGAGGATGAGCAGAGGTGAGGATGGGCAGAGGTGAGGATGGACAGAGGTGAGGATGGACAGGGGTGAGGATGGGCAGAGGTGAGGATGGACAGGGGTGAGGATGGACAGGGGTGAGGATGGGCGGGGGTGAGGATGGACAGGGGTGAGGATGGACAGAGGTGAGGATGGGCAGGGGTGAGGATGGGCGGGGGTGAGGATGGACAGGGGTGAGGATGGACAGAGGTGAGGATGGACGGGGGTGAGGATGGGCAGAGGTGAGGATGGGCGGGGGTGAGGATGGACAGGGGTGAGGATGGACAGAGGTGAGGATGGGCAGAGGTGAGGATGGGCAGGGGTGAGGATGGACAGAGGTGAGGATGGGCGGGGGTGAGGATGGGCGGGGGTGAGGATGGGCGGGGGTGAGGATGGGCGGGGGTGAGGATGGACAGGGGTGAGGATGGGCAGAGGTGAGGATGGACAGGGGTGAGGATGAGCAGAGGTGAGGATGGACAGAGGTGAGGATGGACAGGGGTGAGGATGGACAGGGGTGAGGATGGGCAGAGGTGAGGATGGACAGAGGTGAGGATGGGCAGAGGTGAGGATGGACAGAGGTGAGGATGGGCAGAGGTGAGGATGGACAGGGGTGAGGATGGACAGGGGTGAGGATGGACAGGGGTGAGGATGGACAGAGGTGAGGATGGGCAGGGGTGAGGATGGACAGGGCTGAGGATGGACAGGGGTGAGGATGGGCAGAGGTGAGGATGGACAGAGGTGAGGATGGGCAGAGGTGAGGATGGACAGGGGTGAGGATGGACAGGGGTGAGGATGGACAGAGGTGAGGATGGGCAGGGGTGAGGATGGGCGGGGGTGAGGATGGGCAGGGGTGAGGATGAGCAGGGGTGAGGATGGGCAGGGGTGAGGATGGACAGAGGTGAGGATGGGCAGAGGTGAGGATGGACGGGGGATAGGATGGGCAGGGGTGAGGATGGACAGGGCTGAGGATGGACAGGGGTGAGGATGGACAGAGGTGAGGATGGACGGGGGTGAGGATGGGCAGAGGTGAGGATGGGCGGGGGTGAGGATGGACAGAGGTGAGGATGGGCAGAGGTGAGGATGGACAGAGGTGAGGATGGACAGGGGTGAGGATGGACAGCGGTGAGGATGGGCGGGGGTGAGGATGGACAGGGGTGAGGATGGACAGAGGTGAGGATGGGCAGGGGTGAGGATGGGCGGGGGTGAGGATGGACAGGGGTGAGGATGGACAGAGGTGAGGATGGACAGAGGTGAGGATGGGCAGGGGTGAGGATGGGCAGAGGTGAGGATGGACAGGGGTGAGGATGGACGGGGGTGAGGATGGACGGGGGTGAGGATGGGCGGGGGTGAGGATGAGCAGAGGTGAGGATGGGCAGGGGTGAGGATGGGCAGAGGTGAGGATGGACAGAGGTGAGGATGGACGGGGGTGAGGATGGACGGGGGTGAGGATGGACAGAGGTGAGGATGGACAGAGGTGAGGATGGGCAGGGGTGAGGATGGGCAGAGGTGAGGATGGACAGGGGTGAGGATGGACAGAGGTGAGGATGGACAGAGGTGAGGATGGGCAGGGGTGAGGATGGGCAGAGGTGAGGATGGACAGGGGTGAGGATGGACGGGGGTGAGGATGGACGGGGGTGAGGATGGGCGGGGGTGAGGATGAGCAGAGGTGAGGATGGGCAGGGGTGAGGATGGGCAGAGGTGAGGATGGGCAGAGGTGAGGATGGACAGGGGTGAGGATGGACGGGGGTGAGGATGGGCGGGGGTGAGGATGAGCAGAGGTGAGGATGGGCAGGGGTGAGGATGGGCAGAGGTGAGGATGGACAGAGGTGAGGATGGGCAGGGGTGAGGATGGGCAGAGGTGAGGATGGACAGGGGTGAGGATGGACGGGGGTGAGGATGGGCGGGGGTGAGGATGAGCAGAGGTGAGGATGGACAGAGGTGAGGATGGACAGGGGTGAGGATGGGCAGGGGTGAGGATGGACAGGGCTGAGGATGGGCAGAGGTGAGGATGGACAGGGGTGAGGATGGACAGAGGTGAGGATGGACAGGGGTGAGGATGGACAGAGGTGAGGATGGACAGGGGTGAGGATGGGCAGAGGTGAGGATGGACGGGGGTGAGGATGGGCGGGGGTGAGGATGGGCAGAGGTGAGGATGGACAGGGGTGAGGATGGACAGGGGTGAGGATGGGCAGAGGTGAGGATGGACAGGGGTGAGGATGGACAGGGGTGAGGATGGGCGGGGGTGAGGATGGACAGAGGTGAGGATGGACAGAGGTGAGGATGGGCGGGGGTGAGGATGGGCGGGGGTGAGGATGGACAGAGGTGAGGATGGGCAGAGGTGAGGATGGGCAGGGGTGAGGATGGACAGGGGTGAGGATGGGCAGAGGTGAGGATGGGCGGGGGTGAGGATGGGCGGGGGTGAGGATGGACAGGGGTGAGGATGGGCAGAGGTGAGGATGGACAGGGGTGAGGATGGGCAGAGGTGAGGATGGACAGGGGTGAGGATGGACAGAGGTGAGGATGGGCAGAGGTGAGGATGGGCAGGGGTGAGGATGGACAGGGGTGAGGATGGGCAGAGGTGAGGATGGACAGGGGTGAGGATGAGCAGAGGTGAGGATGGACAGGGGTGAGGATGAGCAGAGGTGAGGATGGACAGGGGTGAGGATGGACAGGGCTGAGGATGGACAGGGGTGAGGATGGACAGGGCTGAGGATGGACAGGGGTGAGGATGGACAGAGGTGAGGATGGACGGGGGTGAGGATGGGCAGAGGTGAGGATGGGCGGGGGTGAGGATGGGCAGAGGTGAGGATGGACAGGGGTGAGGATGGACAGGGCTGAGGATGGACAGGGGTGAGGATGGGCAGAGGTGAGGATGGGCAGAGGTGAGGATGGACAGAGGTGAGGATGGGCAGAGGTGAGGATGGACAGGGGTGAGGATGGGCAGAGGTGAGGATGGACAGAGGTGAGGATGGACGGGGGTGAGGATGGGCAGAGGTGAGGATGGACAGGGGTGAGGATGGACGGGGGTGAGGATGGGCGGGGGTGAGGATGAGCAGAGGTGAGGATGGGCAGGGGTGAGGATGGACAGGGCTGAGGATGGGCAGAGGTGAGGATGGACGGGGGTGAGGATGGGCAGAGGTGAGGATGGACAGGGGTGAGGATGGACGGGGGTGAGGATGGGCGGGGGTGAGGATGAGCAGAGGTGAGGATGGGCAGGGGTGAGGATGGACAGGGCTGAGGATGGGCAGAGGTGAGGATGGACAGGGGTGAGGATGGGCAGAGGTGAGGATGGACGGGGGTGAGGATGGACGGGGGTGAGGATGGACAGGGGTGAGGATGGGCAGAGGTGAGGATGGACAGGGCTGAGGATGGGCAGAGGTGAGGATGGACGGGGGTGAGGATGGACGGGGGTGAGGATGGGCAGAGGTGAGGATGGACAGGGGTGAGGATGGACAGGGGTGAGGATGGACAGGGGTGAGGATGGACAGGGGTGAGGATGGACAGAGGTGAGGATGGGCAGGGGTGAGGATGGACAGGGCTGAGGATGGGCAGAGGTGAGGATGGACAGGGGTGAGGATGGACAGGGGTGAGGATGGACAGGGGTGAGGATGGACAGGGGTGAGGATGGACAGAGGTGAGGATGGGCAGGGGTGAGGATGGACAGAGGTGAGGATGGGCAGGGGTGAGGATGGGCAGAGGTGAGGATGGGCAGGGGTGAGGATGGGCAGAGGTGAGGATGGGCAGGGGTGAGGATGGACGGGGGTGAGGATGGGCAGGGGTGAGGATGGACAGGGGTGAGGATGGGCAGGGGTGAGGATGGACAGAGGTGAGGATGGACGGGGGTGAGGATGGACGGGGGTGAGGATGGACAGGGGTGAGGATGAGCAGAGGTGAGGATGGACAGAGGTGAGGATGGACGGGGGTGAGGATGGACGGGGGTGAGGATGGACAGGGGTGAGGATGGGCAGAGGTGAGGATGGACAGGGGTGAGGATGGACAGAGGTGAGGATGGGCAGGGGTGAGGATGGACAGAGGTGAGGATGGACAGAGGTGAGGATGGGCAGGGGTGAGGATGGACAGAGGTGAGGATGGGCAGGGGTGAGGATGGGCAGAGGTGAGGATGGACAGAGGTGAGGATGGACGGGGGTGAGGATGGGCAGGGGTGAGGATGGACAGGGGTGAGGATGGGCAGGGGTGAGGATGGACAGGGGTGAGGATGGACAGAGGTGAGGATGGACAGAGGTGAGGATGGACGGGGGTGAGGATGGGCAGGGGTGAGGATGGACAGGGGTGAGGATGGGCAGGGGTGAGGATGGACAGGGGTGAGGATGGACAGAGGTGAGGATGGGCAGGGGTGAGGATGGACAGAGGTGAGGATGGGCAGGGGTGAGGATGGGCAGAGGTGAGGATGGGCAGGGGTGAGGATGGACGGGGGTGAGGATGGGCAGGGGTGAGGATGGACAGGGGTGAGGATGGGCAGGGGTGAGGATGGACGGGGGTGAGGATGGGCAGGGGTGAGGATGGACGGGGGTGAGGATGGGCAGAGGTGAGGATGGGCAGGGGTGAGGATGGGCGGGGGTAAGGATGGATGGGGGTGAGGATGGACAGAGGTGAGGATGGGCAGGGGTGAGGATGGGCAGGGGTGAGGATGGACAGGGGTGAGGATGGACAGAGGTGAGGATGGGCAGAGGTGAGGATGGGCAGGGGTGAGGATGGACGGGGGTGAGGATGGGCAGAGGTGAGGATGGGCAGGGGTGAGGATGGGCGGGGGTAAGGATGGATGGGGGTGAGGATGGGCAGAGGTGAGGATGGGCAGGGGTGAGGATGGACGGGGGTGAGGATGGGCAGGGGTGAGGATGGGCAGGGCTGAGGATGGGCAGAGGTGAGGATGGGCAGAGGTGAGGATGGGCAGAGGTGAGGATGGGCAGGGGTAAGGATGGACAGGGGTGAGGATGGACAGAGGTGAGGATGGACAGGGGTGAGGATGGGCAGGGGTGAGGATGGGCGGGGGTGAGGATGGGCAGGGGTGAGGATGGACAGGGGTGAGGATGGACAGGGGTGAGGATGGGCGGGGGTGAGGATGGGCGGGGGTGAGGATGGGCGGGGGTGAGGATGGACAGGGGTGAGGATGGGCAGAGGTGAGGATGGACAGGGGTGAGGATGGGCAGGGGTGAGGATGGGCGGGGGTGAGGATGGGCGGGGGTGAGGATGGGCGGGGGTGAGGATGGACAGGGGTGAGGATGGGCAGAGGTGAGGATGGACAGGGGTGAGGATGGGCGGGGGTGAGGATGGGCAGGGGTGAGGATGGGCAGGGGTGAGGATGGACAGGGGTGAGGATGGGCAGAGGTGAGGATGGACAGGGGTGAGGATGGACAGGGGTGAGGATGGACGGGGGTGAGGATGGGCGGGGGTGAGGATGGACAGGGGTGAGGATGGGCAGAGGTGAGGATGGACAGGGGTGAGGATGGACAGGGGTGAGGATGGGCAGAGGTGAGGATGGACAGGGGTGAGGATGGACAGGGGTGAGGATGGACAGGGGTGAGGATGGGCGGGGGTGAGGATGGGCAGGGGTGAGGATGGACAGGGGTGAGGATGGGCAGGGGTGAGGATGGGCGGGGGTGAGGATGGACAGGGGTGAGGATGGGCAGAGGTGAGGATGGGCAGGGGTGAGGATGGACAGGGGTGAGGAGCCCTGGGTTCTAGGCCCGACCTAGCCGAGTCCTGGGGCTGCTGTTCTTGAGTGCCCAGCCTTTCCTTCCCCAGCCCTGGCTTTTACTGTCTTCCTCTCCTTTCTGCGGAGGCACCTGCAGAGCAGGAAGGATGTCCTAAGGTGAGGACACAAATGCATGTATTTTTTCTCAGTCAGGATCTTGCTGCTTGTGGTTGCTAGGGGCAACAACGTGGGAGACGTGAGGAACCAGAAGGCGGAGAGTGGGAAGAGGGAGGCAGTGAAGGAGGAGCGGTGTGGCCCTTCTCCCCAGTGACAGCCAGTCATTCCCGGGCGGCTTCCCCGCGGCCTCTGCACTGTAAGGGGAGGGACCGCTTTCTGCTGCTGCTGGAGGTGGGTGAGGAGGCAGCACCCACCGCCTGGCTGCTGTGTGCGGCCTGGCCTGCTTCCTGGGTGCCGGGGTCGGGGGGCCGTGATGGGGGTGAGGAGGGGAGTGGGGGCGGTTACCTCGGAGAAGTAGCTGTCCAGGAACGCCAGGTTCAGGCCCGTGTCTGCCTGCTCCCTCGGGGGGCCCAGCGTGGAGCTCCTCCTCCGCAGGGTGCCCCCCACCCCGGCGGCCAGGCCGGTGCCCAGCCCGGTGCCCAGCTCCACGCCCGACACGCCCCCCTCCACCGTGCCGCCGGCCGCGTACGTGTTCGTGTAGATCTCTGTGGGGAGAAGGGGCTTCAGTGCTGCAGTTGTCGCTTTGTGTGTCCAGGAAACCACTGCCCGGCTGTCTGCGGGGCCCCCCGGCCCCCCAACCAGGCGAGGCACCCTGACATCACAGCCACCCTCCAGGCTGGTGACCACCGCGGGGAGCAGCTGCCTGAGCGCCTGGCACTGTGCGTGCACCTGGCCCCTGGACGGGAAGTGTGACCAGCCTGGGGGAGGCCCAGTGCCGCACCAGCCAGTGCCGCACCAGTCATGCCTGCAGTGCCGCCTCTGGCGAGCTCCCGGCCTCCACGGTTTGCACCCTCCCCAGGACCTTCCAAAGCAAGGCAGCCATGTGTTTGCTAAGGAGCTCACAGCCCTGGTTCACCCTGGTGCTGGGGACAGCTGGCTCCCAGGGGCGTTCATTCTCCCCAGCCTCTGACTTGGGACACTGAGGAGCCATCTCTGAGAGACCTGGGGGCTGGGGGAGATCTGGGGCTGGGTGAGATCTGGGGCTGGGATAGAGCTGGGACTGGGAGAGAAGGGGGGGCTGGGGGAAAAGGGGGGCTGGGAGAGAAGGGGGGCTGGGGGAGAAGGGGGGCTGGGGGAGATCTGGGGCCTGGCAGAGATCTGGGGGCTGGGGGAGAAGGGGGGGCTGTGAGAGAAGAGGGGGCTGGGAGACATCTGGGGGCATGAGGTCTATCTGGCTGGATAATTTTGCAAATTTTAAAATTTTGATGTCCACTCACCGGAGGAATCCATACGATCCTGCGTATTGGAAGCTGTTATTGGTACACATATATTTGACACATCCTGAAAAGAAAAAAATGTATTAAAAAAGAATGTTTTTTGTTAAATATTTAAAATGGACATCTTTCTATTTTCGTGGGCTGTGTGACTGCCAGGACGTGCTCGGTTTCCATGGAAACGCCCTGTCCGCGTACTCACCCTGTCCTCGGGATGGGCCCCTTCTATTCTCCAGGACTGGATCACGCCTTCTCCGCCCTCGGGCACCGGGGCGAACCGGGTGCCCAGGCCCTCGGGCTGCCTGCGCTTGCAGCAGCACATGAGCAGCAAGAGCGGCGACACTGCGAGGGGAGGGGCGGGAAGGGAGAGTGAGAGGCGGCTCCGCGTAGGGGGTCACGAGTGTCGCGTTTTGCGGGAAATGTGGCGTTATGTTTAGAACCAGAGGGTGAACACAAATGTCAGAGCATCATTCCCCCCTAAGAGATCGAGTTTATAAATACAAACCCACCAGATCACAGAGACCAGTGGTCGGCAAACCCATTAGTCAACAGAGCCAAATATCAACAATACAACGATTGAAATTTCTTTTGAGAGCCGAAAACCGACTTCTGCGCATGGGCCACGAAGTTTTAATCACACTGTACGTATGCGCCCACACGTGGTATTTTGTGGAAGAGCCACACTCAAGGGGCCAAAGAGCCGCATGTGGCTCGCGAGCCGCGGTTTGCCGACCACTGACATAGACTGTGGAGCTGGAACGAAGGGGATTTAGATCATGTGATCTGGGCCCTTTGCCGGCAGGTTAGGAAAGCACGTCTTTCCTCTCCTCCGAGATTCCTGAACTGGGTGGTAGCAGGTTTAGGCTTCAAATCAGATGTTAGGATTCCTAGTTCCCCATAAATGCATGCACATTTACATATGTGTATTTATTCACAAATAATCATCTGTGCCTGTGTATGTATTCATAAGCCTATCTATATGTAACTATGTATTAACATTCGAGTAAATATGTATTAACCTCCATGGCCATGTGTGTATGTGCAGGTCCCTGGATATGTATGTGTATGTGTACACACAACATCCTCTGTCTAAGAAATTCCTCGGCTTTTCAGGAAGTGGTTCACAGTCACTTCCACCAGAAAGACTTGGCCAGCCTTCCCGCTTGGACTTAACTGCTGTGCCTCTCACTCCTGAAGCACTCTGCTGCAGTTTCACCGGAGGCTTACTTTATGCTCTGCTATAGTATACGTAGGATTTGCATGTGTTCCCCATCTTCATGACCCTCACTAATTCTAGACCTCTTTAGTTACCGTTATTGAACACGTACTTGCCCTCACCAGTTCCTTTGTTTAGTTCCAGGTTTTCACAAAAATTGCCATAGATACTAAAAAGAAATGGCCAAATGAATGCAAGCCTGGTTCCCTTCTTATTTGGAGGAACTATTGCGAAGAGGGATTTAACCCAGGACTTACAGAGCAGTAGTAGGAGGCCCAGAGCCATCATGCCAATCCCTGCTGGTCCCAGGCCAACATTTGAACCCTCAATGCGGTCGCCAGGGACAGGCCCATATATGTCGCCGGTAACTGAGCTGCCATCCCCGGTGGAGATGCCCGGAGTGCTCGAATGCAAGCATGTTTGGCTGATGTCACAGTCGCAGGCCTCGATCTTAACTGTCTGTGGCAGTTCACACGCCCGGTTGAAGCTGTCCTTCACCAGGATTGGGATTTGGTAAGCCCCCGCTGACAGCAGCTGCTCGGCCGTCAGGAGGGCCGAGGTAGCTGAAAGGGAGGAGAGGAAAGAGAAAAGAATTAAATCACTTGCTGGTGACCGTTTCTAATACTCAAGCACGACTTAGGGCCTGATCCCTTAGTCACAGAGCTCCCTCTACTTATTAAGAAACAAAACAGAGAAACACTTATAATGAATTTTTCCTGCTGGATTGTTATTTCTACAAAGACGACCGGGCTGCTGCTGCTCACCCAGAGCAGCAATATTTGGTCCATAATATGAACACAATTGCTATTTGTCCAATGAAGGAAGAGTATTGAGCTGAAAGGAAATATTGGAAGTCTTCTATTTAGGATTACAATTTACACATATCCTCCCTAAGACTGTTGTTTATCTCTTATTCAGAATCGTTGCCCTTTCATTTAAAATTATTCCAATAACTATTATTTTTCTGATTCTTTGTGCTATTATTGCCTATTGGTTTTCTATAGAAACTATTGCTTAAATATTGATTGAAATTTATTTATCAACCCAAGGCAGTTTAAAGATGATTAAATTTATACCTAATGCATGAATAGTAATTAATTCATGACACTTAATAATAATTATTATTGCTTACTACTTTCAGTTAGCTATATGATACACCACCTAGTTGTACCAAAATGTAGCCTGGGCACAAAGTAAGGCCTGAATAAAGCAGTGGCCTAGTGGCATGTCAGGTGAAAGCTTATTCTGTTCTTCGACACCAACATTGAAACAGGGCTCTGGGAATATTATATCTAGTGTCATTATATATAAACTCGAGGCCCGGTGCATGGAATTCATGCACTTGCGGGGGAAGGGTTCCTCAGCCGGCCTCCACCCTCTCGCAGTCCAGGGACCTTGGGGGACGTCTGACTGATGGCTTAGGCCTGCTCATCATGGGTAGCGGGCCTAAGCTGTCAGTAGGACATCTTTAGTGCTACCGCCACTGCTGCTGCATTTGCCAGCCGTGAGCCCGGCTTCTGGCTGAGCGGCACTCCCCCTGTGAGAGTGCACTGACCACCAGGTGGCAGCTCCTGTGTTGATCATATGCCCCCTGGTGGTCAGTGCGTGTCATAGCGACCGATTGTCCTGTTGTTCGGTCGATTTGCATATTAGATTTTTATTATATAGGATAAATATATATATTACTGGCAAATCTATAATATCATTGAATATCATTACCAATTTCAATGTTGAACATTCTTCTTGTATTTTTTACTCATAGTGTTTAGGATCTGAATGAGGAAAATGTGGCTAGAAATTATTGTTTAAGAATGGACTATTGGACTTTATAGGGAAATGTGAATTCAGAGTTGTCTTGATTTTAATAGAATTGCTTTAATACGCTTAGCTTTCTAAAAGATTACAGTGGTTTTGTGGAGACGAGTGAAAAGGTTTTGTGGGGAAAACATTTCTTTCTTTGGCTAAGTTGCTAGTGGGGGCATTTTCCCCAGCATTAGTTTATGGTTTCTCCTTCCTGTGGATGGAGAAGCTTGGTGGCCTCAGAAAGGGGGAGTGTTTCCTCTCACCGTGGGCTCTGCCATATGACCTCCATCTCCCCCCCCCCCCGACCCCCACACCCCTGTCTCCAAAGTCTTTCCTATTTTACCAGGTGAATGTGAGATTAGGGAGCCAGCTTAGCCCAAATGAGGCCCTCTGAGCATTTCACTTTCTAATCGACATTTAACCTAAAGTATATTAAATATTATGTTGCCTGAAATTTACTCTTCAATTTAATCATAGTTTTCATTTTTATATAGCAACAATACAAACACACATACATTCTGGGATATTTATACTTTACATACTTCGGTTGATGCATTCCTTTGTATCTAAATGCTTCACATAATTCTAATTTTAATGCTGCATAGTACTACATCTTAATAATATGTACCACAGTTTGCCTAACAGTTCATCTAATATCGCACAATTGGATTTAAATTTTTATCCTTACAAATAAGTCTGAGCTCATAACTCTTTATAGAAACAACTAGAGGCCCGGTGCATGAATTGGTGCACCAGTGGGGGTCCCTCGGCCAGGCCTGCGGGATCAGGCTGAAACCGGCTCTCTAACATCCCCCGAGGGGTCCCAGATTGCGAGAGGGCTCAGGCCAGGCCGGGGGACCCCGCCGGTGCACAATCGGGGCCAGGGAGGGACACAGGAGGGCTCCAGGGCATGTCCAGCCCGTCTTGCTCAGTCCTGATCGGCCGGACCCCAGCAGCAAGCTAACCTACTGGTAGGAGCATCTGCCCCCTGGTGGTCAATGCACATCATAGTGACTGGTTGACCTGTCAACTATCTGCCCCCTTATGGTCAGTGCATGTCATAGCGAGTGGTTGAGCAGCCTTAGCATATCATTAGCATATTATGCTTTGATTGGTTGAACGGCCAACCGGATGATCAGGCACTTAGCATATTAAGCTTTTATTATGTAGGATTTCTTTGACCTCATATGCTTCTAAGTGAGTAGAAAATGTGTAGATGTAAATCTATGGCATACCTGAGTTTCAGAGACATTTAAGTGACTTGCCTGAAATAGTTTAGGCTCGGGAATTGTGACATCTGGCGAGTTTGTCAAGGATTCGGTTTATTTCAAACTAATCAAATATTTGTGTAGCACCCCATCTACCTAAAATAATGGCTAAACTGATCTTTACATACTACTATTTGTAAATACAGTATTGATAAAATATTTTTACTTTTATTTCAGTTCAACATTTTTCCAGATAGCCTAAGTGTGCATATGATTTTTTTTCATTTAATATGAATATGGTGAGAATTATGGAACAGAGATAGAAAATATGATATGGCCCTCGCTGGTTTGGCTCAGTGGATAGAGTGTCGGCTGCGGACCAAAGGGTCCCGGGTTCGATTCCAGTCAAGGGCACATGCCTGGGGTTGCGGGCTCAATCCCCAGTAGGGGGCATGCAGGAGGCAGCCAATCGGTGATTCTCTCTCATCATTGATGTTTCTCTCTCTCTCTCCCTTCCTCTCTAAAATCAATAGAAATATATTAAAAAGAAATATGTCATGGCTTGACAAATTACTGATAATTGTTTTTTGCTTTTGGTCTTTAAGTGAGCAAGTTTGCATTCCACTTACCATTTACTGGTTTGATATCCCATAAGTTAGCTGTCCCTGGTGGCTGGTCAACAACACAGAAGGAAAAGGGAGACCCGTAAGAATGATGGGTAACGTCTCTCGCGGATATAAGGATGGATGGAGCAGCAATGCAGATGGCGTTACTTTCAGCAACAATGACTGGACAGTAGTCATTGACATCAGGAACTTCAATGCAGATGGTTCCCGTAGCCGTTTTCCCAGAGCCATCTGGAAGGGCAAAGCATCGTGGGTGATGGGGTGAATGGTGTCAGGGAGAAATTCCTTCCTCACATCCCCTGGCGATGCCCCAGCACATGGGAGCGGTGCGAGGGCCTCCTGAGATGGCGTGACGGGTTCCTGCCTGCGTCACCGCCCTGAAGCACCTGGCCTCTGCTCAACCTCCCAGCCACGCTGCCTTCTTAGTTCTTTGGACAAGTTTCCTCCTAACTCAAGACTCCCTCTCATCCTAGTCACTCTTCCTAAAATGCTGTCACCTCCATCTTACTCTGCCAACTCCTCTGCACCCTAAGATGTGAAAGGAAATGTCCTTCCTGGAGAAGGCTTGCTGCTGTCGATTCCCACCCTGTCCCCGCAACCGAGACCCCAGCCAGCTCCGCGCCGCCATTTCAGGATGCTTACTGACTCCTGGGTTGTTGAAATAACCACAACTGAAATGAAATAACTATTTGTATTTTTTCTTTCCATTTTGACTGTTTAATTCCACCCATTAGATGCTATTTCTCTCTGAGAAGGTACTTCAGAAAACAAATATAAAAATACTTCATTTTTCCCCCCTAACATCTTTGGAATAAATTCTAGGTTATATAGTTTATCAGAAAGGGCAAGGTGCCAGGAATAGTAGGCTGGGTTTTAGTCCATTTTTCTACTTTATGTTCTGTTACGACGAATAAAGAATTATTTTGTTTTTAACTTGAGAAGGGTCTTAGTTTTATCATTTGTAAACTAGAACATTATTGGAGAAGTTAAACAACGTCTCTTAAAGATGGTTTTTGTGTGCCTCCGTGGAGAGCCATCCAGGTAATCAGAGGGAAATGGACTGGAAGGCTGTAGGTACCCTAATGGTTTTGTGCAGTAGGTTCTTAATTCCCGATTCAGCGTGGACTTTCCGGCTTAGGCTCTCATTGAGAGCCATCACATCATCCCACAGATGGCTGTCTGTCTTCCCTGGTCCTCCGGGGCTTTGTCAGGGCCGTCGGCTGCGGGAGCCCACAGCTCAGGGTCCTGCTGGCGGTGTTTGCCCGGTGTCGTTTGCTGTATAAGGAGCGGTGGCCGTCATCTTCGAACAGGCTGTCTGATTCGAAGGCGCTGTGCCAGGGCACACTCTGCTTATGAACAGACGATGGCCTTGTGTGTAGTCTTTCGTCGATACATTTTTGATAGTGTTTTTCTCTTTCTTTATTCACTTGAAATGACTGATTTTTATCCTAGTTTTTGAAGACTTTCACAGATGATCAATGGACATGGACGAACGTAGGCTCTGATCAGCATGCTGAGTCCACGCCAGAACAGGCCTTCCAGAATACTGACAATAAATAAGGCTGTGTTGCTTCTGTGACTGTCCCAGATGTGAAAAGCGACACTCACAGGATGGAGACCGGAATGTATGAGTTGTAATTGCTTCGGTGTTACCATGGTTTCTTTTATAATCTTACGCTGCCCATTTCTCTCTGTCGTTGGTTACTATGGTAAAGCTCAGGTATAAACTCAGGGCAAACCTGCAGTGTCTGTCTGTGTTCTGTTAGGAATGTACCTGGGACTTCCGTTTTCCTCCCTTGCCGGTTGCTGACCTTTGGTGTGTTGTTATGCAGGAGCTGGTTTCCTAGGCGGTGCTCCGGAGAATCATTAACTATTGATAAACAAATGTCTGTTGCTACCCACCAAGAGGAAGGCCCAATAGATTGTCCCACGTGAAAAGCAGCTCAGGGACAAGTTCATTCAGTGCATCTGTGCTGAGGACTTCTCTTCCAGTTTGGGTCTTGTATTTGCAATAACCTGTGCTTCTTGGTTCTTAACGTCTTATTTTGGGCAACGTCAGGCCTCTCACGGCGGCTCAGTCAGGGACTGCCGTGGCTCTGCCTGCGGCACTGCCTTCCCTGCAGCTCATCCCCAGTGAACTTGGGCACATCTTGCTGCACTTTGAGTAAACATTCCTAACACACCCTGCAGATCCCGCAAACCGCCTCAAGCGATAAGGCCATAAACAGAAAAGGAATTTTCTTTATATGCTTTAACTTTTATGCTTTACACTAGGTCTGATACAACTCTTTTTTAGAAGTAGGTGAGATAAATTATGACAAATGTAAATGGTGCTTATAAGTGTACTGAATTCAGTTCTTGGTCTAAGGCATTTAGAACTCTATAAGTCTGGCAGACACCCCTGAATGATATATTTTATTTGAGTCAATCTACTATCAACATTAGAATAATATTCAAACTTAATGCAAACTAATAATTTTATTAAAACATTGAATATAAATTTCTTACCATCTATAGCCAGGATCTCTGCTGTGTATATCCCATTGGTAATATATTTTGACTTCTTATCAAATTCCCTAGAAAATTGTATCTCGCCAGTCCTTGAGTCAACTTTTAACCAGTTGCCAGCATCGTGTCCTATGATATACCTGTTTTTAAGGAAATAAGTTCATCATTTGCTTATATGAAAGTTAATAAGTTTAGTCACATCCAATGCATTTAACTTATATATGGTGTTTGCTGCTTTACAGTAATATACAGTAATAATTGACTTGGATTATAAAATGTATGTCAATAAAATTTCAATATTGAACATATTAATGCACAGAGTTTTAAAATTTCATTTTTACTCCTCTACTTCTTTACATAATTGTTCATAAAACGTATAAGTCTATTTCCGGTTTGATTTTAAATTGTAGCAATATCAAAGAAATACCCTTTATTCATTTCACACGGATGTATCGGTTGTTGCTCAGTTTTAAGCTGTATTGGTTTCAGAGCACTTTATTGTTGGCCTTCAGAGGTTGTGGTATCATTTATTCCATTTGTGTGTGTGCGTTTTGTGGCTCGTAATTGATGCCAAGTGCTTGGGCGAAGACCTTTTGTCTGTACCAGGCACACTTTTAAGTTCCCATGGCCCTTATCTGACATACCCTTTTCCTCTATCCCATACTGACAGACTTCATAATTGTTGTTGTCTGTTAATTTGTTAGCTCATTAAATAATCAAAATTGTTCCAATCAAAGTAATTTATAAGTCAACAGATTGTGCACTCAAAAAATTTTGGGTGTAAGAAGGGAGACAAGGTAAGGATATAAAGAATGTTTGTATATTTCACTGTAATTATTTTCCAGACTATCTTATATAGGTCTAATTCATGTATAATATATATACCTTGTGCCCCTAATTCCTACTTTTCAGTTTTCTAATTCTGACTCTCTACATTATTTTAGCTTCTTCTATATATACTATCCTTCTTTATAAGATAAAGTAGAAGGTTGAAATTAGCCCCAAAGTTATAGATAACACAGGTAAAAAAAAAAACACAAAAACAACAACAAGCGGTGACTCATCTTTTATGATGTCTTATTGTTTACGATATGGTTTAGTCAGCCCAGGCCCAGGGTGGTACCCCTGGCCATAAAAGATCAAAGAGACTCAGAGTAACTGAAGGTGATTCTTTGATCTTACAATTGCTCCCTGGACACAATTACTCCTACACCCAGTTGGCGCCCTTACAGCCTGTAAAACACTGTTAACATTCTAAGAACATGTCAGTGCCACATAGTGTTCTATAACAGGTGAACAGGCAAAGCAAGACTCCAAAAATGTTTAAAACCCCACACACTAGCACATGCTCCACGGATCAGCACTGGACAGAAGCACGCGCTGCCACTCGAACACAGCAAAGGGTCTGCGGTACCTGACGTTCGTCGCAGGATTCCCTGTGTCCAAATCTACAGCCGTGTATGTGCCAAGAACATAATTCATTAAGGAATCCCCTCTTACTCCTTCTTGCACACTAAAAGTCATGGAGTTTGGATCAAATGTGGGTCCTTCTCTCACGTTAATGACCTGAATTCTCACAGGGGTTGAATGCATTCGGAATCGAGAGGCAACTGAGTGGTGAAATTCAGCTTGGTTTTTGACTCCAATGCTAAGATGAATATTAGGCATTTGTTCATAATCCAGCATCTGAAATGATAGAAATTAAAAACTCTGAAACAGCAAAAGAATTATTTTGACAGAATAAGAAACCATGGTAAGGACACAACACACCAGCATAAAGTCCAGGAGTTATGCAATTCTGATTGTGAATTGATAACATTTTATTTATTATGGCATGAGGTGTATCTCAGACATGTTATTCGCTTTATCTTTTAGATAATGAGGTGTATAGGTCATTTAGGCCCGTGAATTTAAATTGGACTCAAATCTGGAGTTTTGAACTTCTTATATAAAAACCCTGGAATGAAAAATGATCTTTCTTTCCAAATGAGGTATTTATGACAAATAAAAAAATAAAATTAGAATGAAAGAAAGAATGTCCCCAACTGTTAACTGAATACATAGGCCCCAGTTTCCTATGTAGAATTCACATCTGAGCATTTCTGAAAGTGTAATCAACAGATTAAAGGAGCAATATTAATATTTTTTTGTTAAAATTCTAATTGAGTAGCAATTCCTCTCAAAGTCGAAGTGAATGTATATACACACATACATATATTTGTATTGTGTGTTAGTATTTCAATACACATTTATCAATAAATAGCAAAAGGAAAGTTGTTATTGACAGAGAAATTTTTAATTTTCTTTTTTGTCTTCTAAAACTACAAGTTCCTTGAGAATGGAGATCGTCTCATTCACTCTCATATCCGTAGCACATAGTAATTCTCAATAAATTGGAGTTGAACTACAGCATTTATAATGCCCTCACACTAAGGAAAAGGTTATAGAAAGCTTAGTCAAAAGCCTGTGACTGAGGGTGGCTTGAGTAAAGGTCATTAGTAACACCATTCCAAATGCCAAGTCCTAGGGGAATTGCACATATGTTATCTAAACACACAGTTCTTCTAGCCATGTGCTAACACACATGTTAAGGGGTTCCACTCCATCTTAACTAGCCTTGTCATATCATCTTGATGTTTTCAAGCATATTTTCTGCTCTCTTTAAGAGACTTGGGAAGTTATGCAGGGAAAAAATATAGATATTTTGTCTACACAGCATCTAACACTACCTTAACCAATTTTCATGAAATTGAATCGAATAGTTTTCTTTTGCAATAAACTAAGTATGTCTTTATTTTTATTTTTTTTTAAATTATATTTCTTTATTGACTTCAGAGAGGAAGGGAGAAGGAGAGAGAGATAGAAATATCAATGATGAGAGAGAATCATTGATTGGCTGCCTCCTGCACGCCCCCCACTGGGGATCGAGCCCGCAACCCAGGCACGTGCCCTTGGCTGGAATCGAATCTGGGACCCTTCAGTCCGCAGGCTGACTCTCTATCCACTAAGCCAAGCCGGCTAGGGCCTAAGTATGTCTTTAAAACACTTTGGCTCTCACAGAAGACAATTATATAAGTCATAGATGGTCATTGCATGAATTATTTTTTTTGTGTTCATTAGAATGACAAGCGTAAAATGTAAAGATTTTTTCCATAATTTTGATGACCACCTTATAAATTTGTGCACCACATGATTTCCATGCTAATGGTTGTGTTTCGTAGTAAAGTAGTAATGTTTTAATTGCTCCAGATAATTTCAAAAAGAACAGAGAGAGACTCAATATGTAAATGATATGTCTGCATTTCAAGGAGTCTAAATGGCTTTTGAATAGACTGATAAAAGTTTCACAGGAATAGAGAAAAGAGGTGACAACATTGAATGATCACCAGGGGCCATACTAAGTGTGTGCGTGCGTCTGTCTGTATGTATGCTCATAGCTGCAAGTTCTGTCCATGTTGTTAGTAGAAATTGTGTTTGAGAAATTAATCTCCTTTATTACAAAGATGTTAATTTGAATCTTATTAGTTTGTAGTTTTGTTTCTAATTTGTACCTTTAGATTATATTGCAGCCCATTAAGTAAAAAATGGAAAGTAGTTTGAGAAACGCTAATTTATAAGAAAAAGCCAAACCCTGTAGATTGGTATTCAAGTTTCTCAGCAGACCGGCTCCCACTCAGCATCTCCTTTCCTGAATCTCATTGCTTCTCTAGGCGGATGCTCTGCACGCTCCACCGAGGTGCTCACATGCCCTGCACGTGCATTACGTGTTCTCACCTGTATGCGTGCTCACTTCATTTCCCACCTGAGCAGTCTGTTAAAAGGTCCTGTTTAACTTACTCCCTGTATGAAATACTTTAAGACAGATCTAGCTCAAAAGCATCCCACCTCTGATCTCAATCATTCTCTCATATTTCACCCATTTAGCAATTGATTATGTTTAATATGACATCTGTACTACTATTTATTATGTTTTTTTTTAATAATGTACTAGAGGCCCAGTGCACGAAATTTGTGCATGGGTAGGGTCCCTAGCGGCTGCTGGCTGCCGGCCAGGGCCTCCGCGGGGCTGGCTGGGGAAGAGGGACCACGGGCAGTTGGCTGGCTGGCCCCGCCCCCGGGTTGAACTCCTGGTCGAGGGGACAATTTGCATATTAGGCTTTTATTATACAGGATTTTTATTGATTTCAGAGAGGAAGTGAGAGGGAGAGATAGAAACATCAATGATAAGAGAGAATCATTGATGGGCTGCCTCCTACACACCCCCTATTAGGGATTGAACCCACAACCTGGGCATGTGCCCTGATTGGGAATTGAACCATGACCTCCTAGTTCAGTGGTCGGCAAACTCATTAGTCAACAGAGCCAAATATCAACAGTACAACGATTGAAATTTCTTTTTTGAGAGCCAATTTTTTTTAACTTAAACTATATAGGTAGGTACATTGTTATTAACTTAATTAGGGTACTCCTAAGCTGGCCTTTGCTAAAAACTCAAGGGGCCAAAGAGCCGCATGTGGCTCGCGAGCCGCAGTTTGCCGACCACTGTCCTAGTTCATAGGTTGACACTCAACCACTGAGCCATGCCGGCCGGGCTATTTATTATGTTTTTAACTCCCATATTATTTTCTAATGTGGGGCCTTGTCTTGACTTCTCCACTAGACATTGGGCACTGATAACAAAAGAGCCTTCTTACTTTTCTTGGTAATAAATAATGGGCGGCTTGGCTGGCGGTCTCAGCCTGACACAGGAAGCTCACTTAGGGCGCTTGTTCACAGAAACAGTGTTCAAGGCTGTGGGTTGCTTTTTGTAGACGGACCCTGTCTCTGAAAGTATTTTAAAACATCTTTAAAAGAAAAAGTTGCAGATCTCATACTGTACCTTGACGACTCTCAAAATGCCTTCATTGGTTCGTGGGTCTGTTTGAATCTCAAACCAATTCCCATCATTCCCGGAGAGAATTACATATTTCGCCAGCCAATTATCCGTGCCTTCCTCATCCAGATCAATTGCTTTTAACCGCATCAGTTCCGAATTCAAACAGTTCTCCTCAATGCTTGCTGAGTACTGAGTGACACAGACCAATTTCATAATCAGTGAATTTTCAAAAGAGGAAAGTTAGTTTCAAATCCTGAATTATTATTTAAAATACTAACAACAAACTGTGTCAGAGATTTTTACGTCATTATTAAATGACATATAGTCCATAAGAAATCTAAGAATAAAATGATTATAAGATAATAGAAGTGATTTTCCTGTGCTATATGTAAAATCAGGGCCAGACTGCATTGTTTCATTTTTCTTGCTTATTTTTAATTTTCCATCCCTTCCTCCTTTTCTATAAAAGGCCAGGTAATAAATACGTTGGGCTTTGTGGGTCTGCGATTAGTGCTGTCACTACTCAGTTTTGCTGCTGTAGCATCAGAGCAGCCGCAGACAACATGCAAAGGAATAAGCACCCTGTGGTCCAACAGAAAACCTATTTTTTACCCAAACAAGTGGCAAGCCAGGTCTGGCTCCGCCGATTTTGGTTTTATGCTTCTTTGTGCCCAAGGGTGAAAGTGGAAGCTGAGAATGTTTGGGACTCTGTTAGAATTGATTCAGTAAATCACTGGGCATATAAAAATCCATCACCATTGTTATAGGATTCCCAGAATGATGTTAATAAATTTCTACACTTCTTTGAATGGAATATATGGAGGAGATTGGTCTACTGCTTTCACAGAGGAGATCATTATGGAATAGTGACTCCAAGGCAAATACCCCAAATTAAGATTCATTATTATACATAAAGATGCTGAGGTTTATATAGCACAGCTGAGTACATCCATACCTGTAAAAAAACCACAACTAGTGGGAACATAAATTGGTGATTGGCATTTATGTGAAAGGATGATAAGAGAAACAGCTTACGGAGGTTTTCTCCAAGGTGGGGAAGTTATCGTTGACATCTAAGACCTGGATCCTACACGCACACTCCGAGGACAGTCCATCTGCAGCTCCGTCTCGGTCCGAGCCCCGCACAAGGAGGTTGTACATACTGTGTTCCTTGGTTAAGATGAAAAAGAATTATAAGACTTAGGTCTTGATTTGAATAAAACCCAACACAAATAATGGTTGGATTCTTTTTCCTTCCCTCCTTTACACTGGACGAAGGGCATACATGTGTTATTTCATCTCTGTATTCTCAAAACTCTGTATCCTTTATTTCTTCGCATTCATTCACGGAAGGCTTTACCTCTCTGTCGAGGAAGCTGGACATGGTGCGGACCTCGCCGGTGTACCTGTTCAGGATGAACATTGGTGCACCTGCTGGCTCCTGAGAGATGATCTTGTAGGCGATTTTAGAGTTCAGGTGATTGTCTTCATCTGCATCGGTGGCACTTAACTTCACCACCAGTGTGTCTAGGAATGAAGATGGAGATGGAGAGTGTTGGGGACTCTGTTAAAATCAGTTTGGTAAATCAGCTGGCAAAGGAAGAAAGAATGGTTGGCCTTCCCCTTCAGGCTCTCTCTTCTAGTTATCCATGAGCATGGACAGGGTGGGGCAAAAGTGAGTTTACAGTTGTTTGTATGGACAATCATACAATCTCTATATATAAAAGCCTAAGTGACTGGTCAACCGCTTGACACATCTACCGCTTGACTGGTTGACTGGTCGCTATGACTCTCACTGACCACCAGGGGGCAGACACTCAATGCAGGAGATTCCCCCTGATGGTCAGTGCACTCCCACAGCGGGAGTGCCGCTTGGCTGACTGGGATGAGTGGGTCCAGGATGGGCGGGAGTGGCTCCTCCACAGATCCCTGCAGGTTATGCCGAGGGACCCCACTGGTGCACGAATCCGTGCACTGGGCCTCTAGTAACTAATAACTAATAGTATAAGAATAAACTGTGTTTCACGTACTCACACCTATGAATCTACTTTTGCCCTACCCTGCCTTACTATAACTTTAGCTACACTATTGGTGATAAAAATCACAGTGGTTTGCTTCTATAAAACCCTTTACAGTTTATAAAGTACTTGCACTCCTTAAATGCTTTAAGTTACTTGTATTTCAATCTCCTAAAGCTTTTGTCCAAGAGGAACAGAAGTGGCACAGTGCGGAGGAGGAGACTGGCCTACTCACTCGCATCGCTGTTCTCTTCGATGCTGCCTGTGTACACGTTTTGTGTGAAGACCGGAGGGTTGTCATTTATGTCCATCACTTTGACTCTAAGCTCAAGGGGCCTTTCTAAGTCTTCACCCCGTGAATTCAGAGCCCGGCAATAGATCTGTGGAAAGTTGGAAAAAGACTGTCTTTCTCCACCAAAGGAAATTAAGTCACATGCTTGAAAATATCTAAGGAAACATGCAAAGAAACAATTTTCCCAGTCAACTGAGACTGTTTTTACAGTCTAGTAATTTCAGTATTGTCAAGACATCTGATCACGTGCTTATGCAGCACACGAGAGAATTCTGAACCATAATCTATTTTCATACTCTTCCTACCTCCTCAAGCCCTTTATTCAGTTTCATTCCACTGTGTTTTATCAGAGGTAGGCGTTAGTCCTGGGGTGAAATATTTTTTAAAGGCAAGAAAAACAATGTCTAAATCAAAGCACACTGCTGTGACTTACCAGGAAAAGGGGAGTTATCTCTCTGTCCACCACGGAGGTGATGTTAATCTCCCCCGTCTGAGGGTTAATGGTGAACACCCCGTATGGCGGCCGGTCAATGCCTACCCCAGAGATGCGGTACGTGATCTTCTGGCTCACTTCGCAGTCTGATCGGATCTATGAGAGAGTGGCGAGGCTTTAGGGCGGACTGTGAAGTTCACCGTGTGGTGGAATGAGCAGGGAAAGGCTCTGTAGCCACGTAGGTCTCATATTGAAACCCGGCCCCGTGGCATAGGCCCGTGTGACCTTGGAAAAAGCACTGATTTGGTCAAGTACTGGTTTCTAATGGGCTAATACAACTTACAGCCTAGGCTTGTTGTGGAGATTGAATGAGGTAACATATATACACCCACCCCAATGACTGATATAACACCCACACCCGACGCTAGATTTGTTATTATTCACGTTACGTTGTTCACTTTCCTGATTTGTTTTGCACATAGAGAAAGAGTTTAACAGAATTACTCAAAATCTTTACTTTTTTGTAAGAAGATTGTATTGTATTAATATGTACCCTGCTTAGACTTGGATTTGAGATTCAATCAAAATGGTAGATCACTTCATTAAGAAAATCAGAAGAGAAATACAGTGTTTAGAGATATTGGCAATAATTTTACAAATCAAAACCTACCATATCACTCACCCCAAACAGAGTTTATGGCACATATTCTGCTATCTAGATTATGTTTTCATAGGTTTACATCTATGGCTCATAAATTTAAACAAAGGTAGTTTAAAGTTTGAAATCTAACCTATATACTAAAGATGAGAACACTCAGTAAAATACTAAGACTTGTTACCCAAATATCCACAATTAAATAAAGACAGCTAGAAATGCAACTTGGATGAGCTCCACTCTAGTCCAAAGATCTTATTTATATAAACGAAAATCCAGGAAATCCCTCAAATGCAAATATAAAGGAAAGAATATACAATAGCAGTGGGGTAATATAAAGCTGTAAATGTGTGTTGAATGGGAACAATATCAATTTAAAAGCTTTCCCAAACTTTGAAAACATCTGCGAGAGAATACATCTCTTTTCTCGAGCTGAGATTGTATCTGTAATATCACTGCTGACGCCTCCTGGATTGGATGGACAACTTTAAGGACCGAGTTCTGATAAACCACTGCCCTTGACTGCAATAGTGCCCCAGGCCAAGAGGCCTAGGAAGAGCTAGCGAAGCTGTTAATGTGGATCCTGCCCTTCATGGATCAACTCTGACACATTCTTCCTCAGCGCTCCTTCCTTATTGAGAGCCACTGTTTGACCTACCGCTTGGGCTCTCCTGACTTCTGGATCTAGTGAGACTGCCGGGCTGGTCAGGAGAATATCGGTGTATGCAGACATGTGTATGCAGACATGTCCTAGAACGGGCAGGCGAGGAGCAGCAGACATGTGTATGCAGACATGTCCTAGAACGGGCAGGCGAGGAGCAGCAGACATGTGTGTGCAGACATGTCCTAGAACGGGCAGGCGAGGAGCAGCAGACATGTGTATGCAGACATGTCCTAGAACGGGCAGGCGAGGAGCAGCAGACATGTGTGTGCAGACATGTCCTAGAACGGGCAGGCGAGGAGCAGCAGACATGTGTATGCAGACATGTCCTAGAACGGGCAGATGAGCAGCAGACATGTGTGTGCAGACATGTCCTAGAACGGGCAGGCGAGGAGCAGCAGACATGTGTATGCAGACATGTCCTAGAACGGGCAGGCGAGGAGCAGCAGACATGTGTGTGCAGACATGTCCTAGAACGGGCAGGCGAGGAGCAGCAGACATGTGTATGCAGACATGTCCTAGAACGGGCAGATGAGCAGCAGACATGTGTGTGCAGACATGTCCTAGAACGGGCAGGCGAGGAGCAGCAGACATGTGTGTGCAGACATGTCCTAGAACGGGCAGGCGAGGAGCAGCAGACATGTGTATGCAGACATGTCCTAGAACGGGCAGATGAGCAGCAGACATGTGTATGCAGACATGTCCTAGAACGGGCAGGCGAGGAGCAGCAGACGTGTGTGCAGACATGTCCTAGAACGGGCAGGCGAGGAGCAGCAGACATGTGTATGCAGACATGTCCTAGAACGGGCAGATGAGCAGCAGACATGTGTGTGCAGACATGTCCTAGAACGGGCAGGCGAGGAGCAGCAGACATGTGTGTGCAGACATGTCCTAGAACAGGCAGATGAGCAGCAGACATGTGTATGCAGACATGTCCTGGAACGGGCAGGCGAGGAGCAGCAGACATGTCCTAGAACGGGCAGGCGAGGAGCAGCAGCAGACATGTGTGTGCAGACATGTCCTGGAACGGGCAGGCGAGGAGCAGCAGCAGGTGGGCGCACAGAGCCCTGTCCTGCTGGAGGCCCGGGTCTCCCCGGATCACTCAGGATCCTCTGCGCTGTAGCCGCTCCCAGAACGTGATAGCAAAGGGGGCCTCCGCAGCCCAGGCGGGCGACCCCCCCCAGCACCAGCTCCCTGGGTGCCGGTGAGCGGGGAAGCCGGCGCCCTTGGCATGCTGAGGGCCGCCTGCCCTCCCCAGGCCTTCGGCGTCGCGCCACTTACTCTGGCGATGGGGTTCCGCTTGGAGTTGTCCTCTCCCTCTCGACACGCCGCCGCGAACTTGATCCACTCGCGCTTCTGTCTCCTGACAGTTTGCCACTTGGTCGTGCCCTTTTCCACGTCCAGCTCTTTGACCTTGAGCGGAAGAGGGCACAGTGCCGCGTCAGGCGGCTTTACCGAGGAGGGACATCCGTTCACGGCGAGGCTCGCCCACAAGCGGCTCCGGCATGGAGTGTGCGGAACAAAAAGTGTTTTCCCACCTTCCCGCTCCAGGTAGAGAGCTTGGGCATCCTCGGCAGCCACTTCTTTTTGGAACCGTCTCACTGCTAACTATATGTGCTAGTGAACACACTTTGTTGGCTGAGTGGAGCCCGTAATGTGATACTGGATAATATGGGGTGTGTATGTAGTCTTTCTTCTTTCAGTCTGTCCGCTGATGAGCAGACATTGGTCCAGACATCACGGAAACATCTGGCTTATGCCAAAAGGTCCTTGGTATTTGGCCCGGTCCAAAAGCATTCATGAGGGTGTCTAAGCGGACCCATCTACCTTCCCCCACGTGCCCATGCCAGCTAGGCTACCAAGGCAAGAGGGTTATTATTGGCAGTGCAGCCACAACATAGTGATTGGACTAATAATACATGATAATATTTTATGTCTTACTCCTGTAAACCAACAGCATACATAAGCGTTAGGGGCTGTTTGAACCCGGGATGTTTCCTGAGCTTGGACAGGGCCATATCAAGGTCCAGTTGGCATGGACCACACATGCTCAGTGATGTTTAGGGTAGGGCCACATTGTAAGGAGCACTCGGTGTGGACAGATGTGTCTGTGGCTATGGTGGGCAGGACCCAATGTTGCAGTAGGTAGGGACCTTGCCCACCTCACCATTCACAGAGCTCTGACCAGGCTTTCTGGTCTCCAGAGGTTAACAGCTGTAACTGTGCCAGGTGAGTGCATTCCTGGGAGGTTGTGCTGGTGAGTGTACTTGACTCAAAGAGAGGAAGGATGCTTCTTTCTGTTGGTGAGGACACCACTCTGGCTGTGCATCCAAATAGATTATTTCAGATGAGAAGAATGTTTTAACTGAAATGATGGTGACCACCCTAATCCCATGGGCACCTATATGGATCCTCAATACTGGCTATGTGTTTTCATCGTCTCTGCTTGCTGTGTGTTTTTATAGTCTTAATTGCTGTTGTTGGAGGGTGTTTAAGAGTTTTACTAGTATACTATTAAAGACTTTAGAAATGTTACTACACGCATGAACATTTTTGTGTACATGTACACACATGCACACACACACACATATATTTTTGTAACTCTTTATGTACTTGTTGAGACATAGGTAATTGTATGTTTGTTTTAGCTAAAGCTTCATTTAATTACCACTTTGGGGGGAGGAGCTGCTCCATGGGATGGAGCTTATACTTTCAGGAACCAAAGCATTTACATTTTTCTCCATTTTGATGCAACTTCCTAAAGGGTACCACCTATTGTCTGTTTTGTCAACAGAGATTACGCAGTAATTATATTTTCTTCAATTATTTGATATTATCAGAATGAAAGGGTAACTGCTATAATAAAATAAAGTCCTCCCGGAGAAGATAGCTTTACTTTCCGAGCCCACTCTATGGCCCTGGGTTCTGTTGTTTTATTTAGTTGTGATTACAGACCTTTTTGCTTTTGTATTTTTCCTCATTGATTGACCATACAGTTATGCTAATGTAATTGTCTAAAACTCCTCTTCCAATTCTAACGTGTTACTTTGCTTCTTTTGCTTCGCTGTAGCTTGGGAAACAGAAATAAGCTACTAGTAAAGTTTGAGAAGCAGGAGTTACTATGATGCTGACCTGTCACAAACCTTGCCTGAAAGCAGGGACATTTAAAATTATGGGTTGCAAATATCGCTGTTTTCAAATATTCTGATTTTTGATATATTATGCATTACATGACTCAGTTTTTCTTTCCATTCTAAATTGAGAAGGTAGTTTTAATAATTATATCTTACCTCAACAATAAATTCACTGTTTACTTCCAGCGCCACCTGTTATAGAAGACACAGCATTAGCATAAATTTGCATAGTTTAAAGGAAGTCGAGTCATGAAATTATTGACAACGTTCTCTGATTAATTCATTTCTTAAATATACATTTTGCTAGTGATATGCAATAAACATGGGTAATACAAAATTAATAATACAGGTTTTTCTCCACAAAGGCTTTTAAACTTTTAAGGAAGCAAACACATAACTACAGGAAAGTTAGGATATGTGCTTCAACAGAGGCACCCAAATTCACTGGATAACTTGAGAGGAAGGAAAAGCAGGCAACCCAAGTTACCCAGTGGATTTCAGGGAGGCCTCACGGGAGAGTGGGGTGTGGAAGGGGTCTGCAGGATGAAGCTACTTTGATAAGAGAAATTGATGGGGGGAAATTTTTCAGCCAGAATAAAACACGAACACAGGTGTAAGGGAGCTAAGTTTCCGAGGATGTTCCAGGAATGGGAAATAATATTATTAGCTGGAAAGAAGAGGAAATAGTGAGGAGACACGGAAGACAAGGTTAGGAATGTCAGTTTGGAGGCAGATCATGAAGTGCTTTATATACCAAACTAGGGTGTGTGGGCTTCATTGAATAAAATATGGGGATTGACAATAACACCGTTTTAAAAACACATTGTTGATATGAAGGGAAGGTGACGAGGATAAAGTACTTGAAGTCAAGACACTTAAGAATGAGCAGTTGCTGGGTAAGACACAGTTAGAACATGAACATAGATAGGGCTGATTGGAAAGGAGAGAGAATGGAGACATTTCCAAGGAACCAATAGCACTTGTAGATTGTGGGTACAAGGGGAGGACGTAACTGAAGTTGGCTTATTGGGACAGGGGGGCACTTTTAACAATCAGAGAATTCAACAGGAGAGGGTCACTGCAGGGAGATGATGCCGAGGTTTCCATAACTAATTAGTTAATTAGTTAATTTCATTGCTTCTAAAATTTGGGATAGACATAAAAGATGAAGAAGTGGAAATTTATCTAAACAGGAGTGCTATTTAAAGTTGCAGGAGGTGAGGATATTCCATTAAAAAGTTTAAGAAGATCAATAAAGTAGGCAGAGAACAGACTCTTAGAGGAAATGCTTATAATTGTGCAGGGGGCAGAAGAAAGAAGTGTAAGCAGAGAATAGAGAGGGCGAGGGACCAGGTTTGTGGGAGCAGAGCAGATTTGTCCACACGAAAAGGTCAGAAGTGGCAGTGGCGGTGGCTGTGGTGGCTGTGGCGGTGGCTGTGGTGGAGGGTTGGTAAGCAAGCTGAATTCAGAAAGAAGAGATGCAGATGGAGAAGAAGTAGCCAGAAAGAGGCAGGATGAGTGGCGCGCAGCGATAAGAAGTTAGCTGAAGAGGAACTATTTCATGGTTCATGTCTCGTAGCAAGGTCAAGGAGATTGGGTACTGAGACGTCCTGGGAGTTTACGCAGGAATCAGTGCGAACTTTTGCAAGTGGCATCAGTCAGATTGCAGGAGTCAAGGAACACGTTATTGAGAAAGTGGAAATAGCAACCATACATAACATTTTCAAGTTAGGAGTTAAAAGATGTGAGAGATCTGATGCAAGTTGAGGAGTTAATTAAATCAAGACATATTTTTTAGGTTGGGGAACCATGACCAAATATACAGTCCCCAGGGAGAGGAAAAGGCGTTTGTGGAGGAAGAATGGTAGATGGAGATAAGAGGAAGTGAGGAGCGGCATAGGCAGAAATCAAGGAGTTCCAAGTGTAAACTAAGAATAGGAATGGTTAATCACAAGTGCAGGGAAGCGGGTGGTGACCACACGATACAGATAATGCATTGTGGGGTTGTGCGCCTGAACCCTGTATGATTTTGTTAACCAGTGTCATCCCAACAAATGCAATAAGAAGGAAACAATAAAGTGCAAGGAGGAGCCCTAATATGAAGAAGACAATCTCTTCCTCTGGAACAGAAGGCTGGAAGGACACTCTGAAGAGAGACAACCGTCGTGAGGTAGAAGTGCAGGATAAGTTTTTACATAGCTTTTCAGAATTGGAGTGAGCAGGGATGGGGAAGGCGGGGGCGGAGGAGACTGTTAAGAGAGAAACGACAGGAAACCAACAAAATGCCACGAATCAGAGAGGAGCAGTAGGGTCACCCAGCATTCCTGAGTTAGGGGACACTTGAGCAAAGAAAATTGGAAATAGAGAAAATAATCTATTATCCCATAGTGGATGGCCAGTTTGAGGACCGGCAGGCTTGGGAAGTCTGTCCTGTGCCTTTTCTAGTGGAGCTTGGCGACCTGCTGTGCGAGGAGAGGAATGTGAGGGCTGTCCGGGAGCTGGAGGCTGCTATCAAGGTAGAGTGGGGACTGGGGAGGAGATGAGATACTACTGCGAACTCCAGAGAGCCAGGGAGCAGAGGAAAAGCAGGGAATTCCAGGGCACTGGGAGGAGGGAGACACTGGGCCAGGTGGAGTGGGTGCAAAGCAGATTTCGCAGATGTAAGAGAGGGTGAAGGGTATGGGTAGGGATTTGGAAGGGCAGCTGAGTCCAGAAGAAGGGGGAAAACCAGCGATGAGAAATGTAGCAGTAGGGCCCAGTGTTTCCACTTAACTCTTTTTCTTTCTCATGTGTACTTTTATTAGACAGTAGAGGCCCAGTGCATGAAAACTCATGCATTGGAGGGGGGGGGGGCATCCCTCAGCCCGGCCTGCCCCCTCTCGCAATCCAGGAGCCCTCAGGGGTGGGAGGCACTCAGGGGAAGGCGATGCCCCCATCACACCTCTGCTGCTGCCACTGCCAGCAGCGCAAGCCTTGGCCGACCCTGGTTACCTGAGCCTCAGGTCAGCCCTGGGCGGCTGAGCAGCCGACGTCCGAGGCTTGCCTGCACCTTGGGCTGGCCCTGGGCGGCTGGGAGGCTGAGGGGACTGGGCGCCACCATCTTGTGTCTGTGGGCACCGCCATTTTTGAGGGCATGAAATTAGCATATTCCCTCCTTATTGGCTGTGGGTGATGCCATCTTTGTGAGGGTGTGATGGTCAATTACCATATTCCCTCTTTATTAGATAGGATTAGTAAAATAGCTACACCAGGAAAAGAAATTCAGTATTTAATAGGAGATGGTCTTATTTGGTGGCATAGGGTGTTTTATTTCATAGTAAATATTGCCTTTGGGGTTTAGATAGTCTTTCGGTTAGAAAAGTAGATGATTCTGGAAAGTATAAGGAAAAGTAAAAATCATATAGAATCTGACCACTTGGAGATCATCATTGTTAATATTTGGAGAAGTTTAGAATTTGTCTTTTTCAAAAACACATACTTAGACAAATTATAATTTGTTAACCCCAAATAAATGATATTATACACACAATTTAGTAATCTTTTCCACTCAGTTATTATCATGGTTAAGTTTCATGTCAAGGAAAGGTACATGTAGACATCATACATTAAAAAATTTTTGTTTTTTTTCTCCTGAGGACATGTTTTTCCATTGCTTTTCAGAGAGAGTGGAAGGGAGGGAGGGGGATATAGATGGGTAGATAGACAGACAGATTTGGGAGAGGAGAACCAGCTCAATACCTCCGCAGAATGACTTCAGCAAAGAACATACGTGTGGAAGCTGCGTGCCTAGTCAGTGATTCCTTTAAAACTATGTGTACACGTGAACCTTGGAAGTGCTTATGTATCTCGGGGATATCTGTGCTCCTTTAAATTGGTAGATGTTTCTGAGTCAGATCACTTATATCTAGAAGTGGAGATACAGCCCGAAATTGTAGATCAGCGTTATTAAAAACCATGTGCTATAGACACAACTGCTTTAGACTTGGGGGCAGAAGAACTGAGTATGAGTCTTGACTCTGTTTAGCAGATGTGACCTGGATCAATCCCCTCCCCTCTCTCTGACTCAGGTTCCGATCGAAGTAGAGTGAAACGTGAAGGTACCAGGTTTATAAAGCGGGAAGGAGAGTGACAGAGAGTTTCCTCCGTGCGTCAGAGGGTGCACGCACAGCACGTGCTAACATGGGAGGGTACCAGTCAGTCACTGTGTAAGCTTGGTACTGGCCTCAGCACTTCTGGGGGGGGGGGGGTTAAGGGGGGGGATGGAGTGATGGGTGGGAAGGGTGCAGGGAATACAGTCAGAGATAGTGTGGTAAGTGCCTGTGACAGACGGTTACTAGACTCGGTGTGGTGAGCACATCATCAAGTATATAAATGCTAAATCACTGTGTTACACAATGAAACGAATATAATATTGTATGCCAACTATACTTCAATAAAAATAATAATTAAATGCTTCTGCCTTGAAGGAAAAAAAAAAAGAAATTAACCACATCAAACAGATTAGTGCTCAGCTGGAAAGAATAAAGGAAGTGCGCTGAGTTCCTTTGACCTTACTCCTGTCCTCTCCACAGAACCCGTGTGAACCGAGGGGTAGCAACATCCATGCAGCCCTGAGGTTCCCCGAGTCTGAGCTCCTTTCCGTCCTGTCCCTGTCGCTGCCCCTGGTGTCTTCTCAGGTGGGGGGAGTGCAGTGCTGTGCCGGGTTTGCCCTCAGACAGATGTGGTGCCTGAGGGAGCCCGTGTGGTCCATTCTGGCACTCTGCGTTCTGCTTAGCCGGCCCCGCCGATGAGGCTGCCAGCGGCCCGGCCCTCCACCCGCCTCCCTTCTGCAGGCCTCACTGAGAAACGGGGCGGCTTTCCTCCCCCGTTGGGGTCATCACCTTCCGAAGCTGCACCGGCGTAGCTGCACGAACCTCCGTTAAACTGCAGAACAGCGACGGTTCCTGGGTAAATGCAGACAGGCCTGCCTTTCAGAGTCACCTGTTAGAGCTATGCCGCCGCCTACCCTCCGAGGACGCGGCTCGGCCTGGAACCCGGCTGAGACACAGCACACGACACGGCTGACCCGTCACCGTGGAGACTGAGAGAGGCAGAGGCTCTGCAGGCGAGGGAGCAGGATTGGCCCAGAGATGCTGGCACCGAGTGGTCCAGCCTCCGTGCCTCGCTGGGGAGAGGGTCTCCTGTCCTCCTTTCCCCGTGGGAGCCCTTCCACTGACCTGCACTCACTACAGTAACTGCACTCGGTCCTTTCCTGCAGAATAAAGTGCCCGCAAAGCTAACGGGTATGCGTCTGCGCTCATCCCGAGAACATGATGAAGACGGGCCGGAGCCCTGCCCGGAGAGGAGCCACGCGTTGGAAGGGGAGGAGAGCAGCCACAGGGGAAGATCCGGGGCCGCAGACACTGCAGAGCCCAAAGCCGGCCCTCCCTCCGGGGCGATGGGGAGCTCTGGACGGGCACTGAGTCCCGCTCCGGGCTGTCTGCATCAGCTGGGCTTTGAAAAGCTCGTTGTTTGTAAAACGGGGCTGCTTCTGTTTACTTCCGGGCGTGTTCCAGAGGGAAACAACTTTGCTAACTGTAAAACGGCCGGCTAGGCGGCCTGGTGAGACCGGAATGCCGTGAGAGGCCGGATCCAGAGGTGTGTGCACAGCCTGCAGCGGAGGGAGGAGAACCAGCGCTTCGGCGTCTCCATTCCGAGCCTCAAGCTCACTCGGAAGTTCACTGCCCACGTTAGAGTCGCTGTTAGCATGTAGGTGGAAACATGGTGAAGTGACTTGGCAAGAAAGGCAGATTGGAAACAGCATCCATTCATTCACTCGTTCATTCAGAAAATGTCACTGGTAAAATATTATGTGACGGGCACTGCCCTTGGTGTGCAAGGTAATTTCTGGCCTGTGATGGTGTCTGTACATTCTGGGGAGAGTAAGAGCCAATATGCTATAGCCATCCGGCTTTTGGCAAATTGCTGAAGTTTCTCTGGGCCTAACTTCCTGTTTTAATACCGCCTCCTAGAGAGACGATGGTTTTGTATGAGATATGTAGAATCTAAGTCGTTACATGTGCTTATTGCAGTATTAGCAGACACACTATTCTCTGACCTCCCGAGTCTACCTAACGTAGCAGCTACTGAACAGGCCTGTCTCCATCTCTGTGCCACCTGTTTGAAGTCAGTTTTCACCGTCATTTGCACGCCCAGTACCTTATTAATAAGCAGTTCTCTCCTGAATAATACTTGTAAAATAATGGAGTAAAGCAATCGCCATCCTCGTGGGGCTCAGGTGGACATGCCAAGGCCAGGCCTAATTACACCACCTTTGTTTGTAATTGACATTTCAGCTGGTGAGCTGTGTAATTTTCGGTGTAGAAGGGAGGGCAGGCGTTTCCCAGGCTGGGGATACCGGAAGGTTTCACCGTCACTCCCTCCACACCCCCTGTCTCAGAGCTGCTCTCCTGAGTGAGGACTCCCGCCGGGTCCCGCCTGGGGAGGGGAGGGAAACACAGCTGCAGCCCAAACCCCAGGCTCACTGCTTTGTAAGGAGCTCCTCCCTGGAGACTCAGGACTGGAAAGGCGTCGCGGACTATCCTCTAACCAGCGAGAAGTGCTCTCAGAAAGCAGCCCCTCCAGAGAGGAGAGGAAGGATGCATGGCAGAGCAGCGTTTTCATGCCACAATTCTAGAACAAATGTTATTGGCAGGACTGCCTTGAAGTTCTAGGGCCTGATATGGTAATAACACTGAGCATCCCTTGGCATGCAAAGCTCTCTTAGTCCATCCTGCACTCTGCAGAGATTCGAAGGCCACACTATAAGTCATCCACTTGGTTTCAAATACGTGTTGTAATTCCTTAGTCACACCAACACAGAAACACCAGAGGTGAGATTTGCCTCTGTTTAACCTTTGGTGCGATGAGGACATCAGTGATGTCTGTAACAAGCCGTCTTGGAACCCATCATTTCATGCTACCGAAGGCGTTCTGTTTCGTACAACCCAAACCCCACATCAGATAAGATGGTTTGTCATCAGCCTCCACTTCTAGAAACTTGCCTGAAAGTAAAATAAATAAATACAAATTTCTGTTTCACCTGTCAGACTCAGTGTTTTATGTGAGAACTAACCTGATAAGTGGCTAGGTCAGTTCTAAATATGTTGATCCATTTTGATACCTGTTTTCAGCTTAGAGTAGATAACATCTATACGTGTAGCCACCTACCTTCTTTACTTTCCAAGAATCAGAACATTTAATTGAAAGGTTAACATCTCATGCATAGCATGAATGATCACCATTTGTGCACAAAACATCTTATCTGATAAACGCTACGTGGCTGTTTGTATGATCTTATCAACGCAATAAAATACAAGCCTCTGGTAGCTATTAACTGTTCTGCCTTAAGTGATTCCTTCCTAGTAAACTTACACACTCCATAGCTTTGCCTAAATCTTTAAGTTCTCCAACCAAAGTTGTGAAAATATATGCGAGTCAGACCTGAACTTCTACGCTACACAGCTGTTCAACGGAGACCATTGTAGAGTCTCGGAGTTTCTGTCTGGGAAGAAACTTAGCGACAGGATGTCTGACCACACATTCTCCCAGGGCGCACAGGGAGGCTCTGAGGAGCTGGAGCCTTAGCCAAGGTTATGCAGCCCCTTGAGGAGAATCCGTGACTTCCGTCCGGAGCTTCTGAGTCTTGGTTTAGTGCTGATGGCACCTCACCACCCCTGTGTGTGTGACAGCGAGGGACAGGAGGGGCGCCCTTGGGAAGGAGGCGCTGGAGGGCTCACGTGATAGAGTGAGATGCTCTGTAGCTGAGAGCCGGGGTAGCTTTTATAGGTTCAGTCAGTCAAAACCTTGTTTAAAGTACTCTTTGTGGTTAAGATAGAGATGACACAGAGCCACCGTCTCCGAGAGCCTGCCACACCCTCCCTGGGTAAGCTGCAGTAATGCCCCAGAGAGCCTTTGATTTAGTTAATGAAAAAGGGGCCGAGCTGAAGGTCAGGAAATGAAAGACAAGCAGGAATGCCCCTTTTCTACAGCATCCGGAAGAGGATATTGATCCCCCTTACACATTCTTGCACTTGTCCCGATCTTGACACATGCTAGAAATCTCTACGTCCTGATTGCAAAAATTATTAGTTGATACCTTAAGAGATCTATTAGAAATACAAAAAGAGCTTAAGTCTATTACAATTACCATGAGATATGAAACAGAAATACTTTAATATCTGTGGAGGGAAATTAAGTATCAAAATACTAAAATTATGAAGGAAAATAAATCCATACTACCAAAAAGAGATTCTACGAATCTGAAATATAATACTCTTTCAAGATCAAGGAAAAGAAAATTTACTCTTCAATTAAGTAATATTGTCATAGAATATACCTGGGCAGAAAGGAATAGGAGGCAAAATTTAGTGCCCAGAAGTTGCCTCAAAAATCTTGATACATACAATCAGTTTTCCTTACAGGAAACAAAAGGTATATCCGAGTCAAAGCATGGAGGTACCCCATAGAAGTGCTGTGAGAGGTCTACGCTAATAACTCTTCATTTCTATGAAAGATGGCATCAGATTCTTTCTGCTTCCTTTAGTAATGCAAGGAAAGGATGATCCTTACAGCAGGGCAGTGCACTTCTATCCGTACTGTTTTAGTTTATCATTATTTTGCATAATGGTCTTGTTTAATAATATGTCTTCCAAGTTCAGAGAATGGAATGTCCTACCACTGTTCCTTTTAAACTTGGGCTGTGCACTGCTTTTGAAGTTCATAGACATGGACTCCAGAAGAATGGTACCTGCTGGACCAACTGGATACGGTGTATTCCCATATCTGTCCAGCTTCAGCTCTCTGCCTTTTAGAACGGATGCTCAGATATGTCCTGTGTAATGCCTTCCTAACAGTAGGGTGGGAATCATTTTACAAACTCATGTCGTAGCACCACTGCCAACATTCCTGGGACACTGTGCTGCAGCCAACTATAGGTAATTTGCCTTGATATACTTTGAAAAAAAATACGTGCAATTTTCTAATAATTCACTTCTCTTATCTTTCCACTTACTTTTCTTAACTGTTATTTTAAATAAGGAACATGTTTCATTCACCCTTTTGTGTCCAGCACCTACCACAGTACCGAACACAAAATCAGTGGTTAATAAATAGCTATTTATTGAGTAATAGGCAAAATATAAATACACGGTTTACCTTAAAAATGCAAAGAAGGAAAAAGGAAACACATTCCTTGTATCATGTTAAATTGTACCAAAAATTGATAAATTTATGGATGGGGTGAAAAACAGGAATTTCTTCCTTGGTATATACAAGAAGACACCTTGGGGATGGACAAGTCAGATTGAATTGTTCTGTCATTTGACCATCAATAGGCTTGAATCTAAACTAACCTAGTTTAATTGGTCCTTTAAATAGAACTTTCTGATTGAATTGGCAATAGTTTGGCGAGTTGGCCAACCTTATCTTTGTTCCTCTAAGAACTGGCACTAGGAGCCGCCTTCCTTCTTCTAAGGGCAGGACACCTGCAAGCATGATGCCTAAGGAGACAGCACTTCATGCCTGGAGCACCCAGAGGTTGGAGGAGAGTAACATACAAAACGTCACATTTACTTTAAAGAAACAGGTTATCTAACTGTTTCCTTCCTGGACCATAGAAACGCTTTAATAATCCAGAAGGGGTTCCTTGAGGGTTTGGTTTTCTCCTTTTTTCCCCATTTCTGATCGGAAAAAAATGTCACATGACTTAACTGTTACACAATTAGTTGCAATGTCATTTTGGCCTCGCTAACATTCTCCCACCGTGAAAGAAACACACAGGGAAATAACTGTTTAAAAGAAATGGGCTGGATTCACTTTGCTTCCCTTCAAATTTAGAACCCATTTGCACCAGGGATTTTGACAGTCATCTGTCTGATTGAAGTATAAGAACTATGCTTAATAAAATATACTTAATAAAATAGGTGCATTACTTGATTTCTGAGGATAAATTTTAGATTTGTTCTAGCCTTTCACCTGAATTAGAGGATGTCTTTGATTCTGTTTAAGGCCAATTCAGCCAGATTCTTGCCCTGCTTCTCTACAGCACGTAGCCCCTCAAGCTGGGAGAGACCCCTGAAATCACCAGTGGCTGAAACTGTCTTTGCCGGCAGGGTGGATAAATGGATGAAATCCCATGTAGAATGTCCAGGGGACGGAGGAGACAAGGCATCCGGCTGTCTTTCCCTCCCAGGCCTCACATTCCACTTACCAGGAAAACCATCAAGAGGCGAATGTTCCTGAAGAGGAGCCAATCCATGCCTTCGGGTTGCTCTGCACACAAACCCCAGCAAGATTCGAGTTTAGTCCTAGTCCCCGGGCTCCTGGATCCAGCCCGCAGCAAGACGTGCCTGGAGACGCCCTTTAGGAAGGCATGGGTGCTGCCGCTGCTGTCTCGGGCAGAGGAGTGAAGATGTTCTAGAATGACTCTGTCTCTCCACCCCAGTCTCCGCGGCTGGTCTGGAAGGCTGGCATTGTTTGGGCTCCGGGGAAGCACATGGACACACCTTGATTCTTATTGCAATGAAACCCTTTGTTGGACACCAAAGAAAAAATCTTACAGTGTGAAGACAAGATTTACGGGGAAGATACCAAATGAATAATAAATTACTCACAACATGAAAAATAATTAAAATGCTAGGGCCTATCATCATGCTGAATAAAATTAGTAGGCTGCCTCTTACTGCCAACATTGTAAAAGCAAAATTACACAGACTGACAACACACACACACATGTCCACTACCAAACCAACTTCAAGGGATGCGTCTGCGCGCAGGGCCTTGTGAAGGGCACCGGCCTGAAGTGTGGTGCGGGGAGGAAGACGGGAGCGAAGCGCTCACCTCTTCATCCGGGCGATTCCTGCTTCCCTCCCCAAGAAGTCTGCTCCTGGCACTGCATTCTTCATTTGAAAGTTGTTCTGGAAAAATACGGTTAAGACAAGAGAGGCTGACTTCACCAGTATGTTTGTTTTAGCCCCTTTCCCCTGAATATACAGTCGGACCCATATGATATAACATTAAATTGCTTTAAGATAACCACAGTACTGAGTCTGCTCACTCCTTGTGGCATTACCACTGGTAGAAAAGTACATCCATGGGAACACTTGTTTAACCCACATGAATATTTATTAAGAAGAGACTGACATCAGAAACCTGAGAATTTCAGGGAAAAAGACCAGAGCAGCATCTGGATATTTCTGAAAACCATTTCCCTTTTTCACTCTTCACTCCCTTTTTGTTAGTGTGGGTTGGGAATAGGGTATATCGCAGCAACCTCAATAAGCATAAAAAGAGATGTAGTCCAATGGTCATTAATATGGGTGGGTCAGAGAATTTCAAAGGGAGACTGTACCCTGCCCTCACTACCCCGTCATGCAATTCAGAACAAGGAGGGCTCTATTTCTAGTGATGGAATGTCTTCCAAACAGCACTTAGTGTCTTGAGAACCTCAGCTTAACATTTTTGGAGAATAGGAAAGAGTCAAGGCAATTAGAGGGCTGGCATAGTATCTTAAAATAAAGGGAAATGAATTATATGTTGAGATATTTATGAGAGAAGGAAATTATATATAAGCAATGGGAAAAAATGAATTGTTGCAAAAAGATAGTATTTGAATATACTCTCTGCCCAAGCCGAATCTTATGTATTTGGGGATATCTGCATAATTCAAAAATATCTCTGCTGACCAGATAGGGCTTTTTGAATTGATTTTAGAGAGGAAGGGAGAGGGAGAGAGAGATAGAAACATCAATGGTGAGAGAGAATCATTGATTGGTTGCCTCCTGCACACCCCACCCTGGGGATCGAGCCTGCAACCTGGGCATGTGCCTTGACCGGGAATTGAACCCTGACCTTCTGGTTCATAGGTCGACGCTCAACCACTGAGCCATGCCAGCCAGGCCACGTTTTAAATATATCTCTAGGTGGTTCTCTAGATTGTCTAGAATGCTAACAGACATACAACATTCACTGGATGGTTTAGCAACCCACCATTTCATTATATCCTAGAAGATAGGTCTTTAAACCAAGAGGTTTAAACCTATCCAACTGAGCTTTCCTCATTTTTCATTTTCATGAATTTTTACCCAGAGGTTTGAATGTGACAATTGTATCTACCATAGAAACCTTTTCTTTTACATCTTAGGCCCATGGGGAGCGGGCCTAAGCCGTCAGTCGGACATCCTTAGAGCTGCCGGGGAGGCAGGAAGGCTCCCACCACCGCCTCTGTGCTCGCCAGCCAGCCCCCTGTGGGAGCGCACTGACCACCAGGGGGCAGCTCCTGTGTTGAGCGTCTGCCCCCTGGTGGTCAGTGTGCGTCATAGTGACCGGTCGTTCCACCGTTCAGTCAATATGCATATTATCCTTTTATTATATAGGGTAAATACCTTGACTTTAAAAATAAAGGATTGTAAGAATTTGCACTGGGTGGGTGAGTTGGGGGTATTCCTTGTCTGACTGTGTATATTTCTGTCACTAGAAAGATACCACAAACAGCTATGGAGATGGTTTGGATCTTGTGGAGATTTAATGTGCAATACTGCTTAAGTTTTGAATTATAGAAACACTGGGGAATACAACGTGTCTCAAATAAAAAGCTTAAAAGATACGTAGCTGATACCCTCTTTCTATGTGCCACCCAGTTTATCATGACTTATGTACATACAATTCTTTTTGGTGTCTGCATCTAAAGGGGAATATGAAAAGTTGGCAGGGAATCTGTAGAAGTTTCGGGAATATGAGAAGATGGTAGAGAATATATAGAAGCTTCAGTGTTTCTAGTACTATGCTCTGGGCCATCAAGCAGATGTAAGTGTGGGAGACCTTTGATTGCCCTGGGAGTCACTGCAGAACAGTAGAGAATGGGAGAATCCAACATGGGATTCTTCAATGGCTTTATGTCTATAAACAATAGGCCATTCAGAGCCTCAGAGGTAACTAAGGCATCTGGGAGAAGTCAGTGGTTCTAATGATGGTTTTGTTTCCATACCTACTTCCAAGCAGGCTCAGCGGCAACCTACAGTAGTGTGTTATACTAACATTGTACAGAAAGTTGACCATTGTTTAGCCAGCTAATGAAAATGATTTTTGTTTTATTCCAGTTAATGTTGAATTAGAATAATTTAATTTGCCTGAGAGAATTAATGAAACAGGTCTAAATCCCTATGTGTTAGTGTTTTTCGCAAGGGGAAAATGATGTTCTTCATTTGCTGTCACAGATGGAGATATTTCACAAGGGTCTCCATCCTTTGTGTTTGTACTATGATTGGTTGATTTCTCTTGAAATATAAAATTTTCATTCTACCTGAGTTGCTGTTCATAGGATGAGTTTCAAAGGAAAGAAACAATAAGCAGTAGAACTAGTACCTGTTCATTTAGGTGATTCCTCCAGATTTCTCCATTTATAACCCCTAATCTCAATGGGCCCTCAAATTCAAATCTGGAGATTACCATCATGAGCAGATGCAGAGTCTGCAGTAACTGAGAAGTTGCCACTTGAAGCTCTGGCACCTCATTTATATCTACTCCTTGAGAGAGTTGGTGTGATGGTCCCAAAAATAGAATCCCCAAAGGATTTCAATTTATTTTTAAAAATATATTTTTATTTATTTCAGAGAGGAAGGGAGAGGGAGAGAGAGATAGAAATATCAATGATGAGAGAGAATCATTGATTGGCTGCCTCCTGCATGCCCCCTACTGGGGATCGAACCCGCAACCTAGGCATGTGTCCTTGACCGGAATGGAACAGGGGACCCTTCAGTCCGCAGACTGATGCTCTATCCACTGAGCCAAACCTGTTAGGGCAGGATTTCAATTTAAACCCTCTTCAAGCCAAAGCTTGATCATGGTTCTGATCTTAGATAAATAGCAGCTACTTCTGTTTCTCTTGTGGGGCTCTAGCCATCACATAATGCCAATGTTTGAACATATGCTAGAGATTATTTAATTCAGTCTCTCCTCTCTGACTTCTCTCCTATACACTTTAGAGGTAGACACACAGTTGATTAGTGCTGATGATAGGGAAAGCATACTACCTCCTGCTTTACAGTCAATTTATATAAATGCCAAGCCACTTTCTAATATTGGCTAGCTATGTGAAGGCAAAATAGAAAAGAATTGATGGCTAAATGTTATATATATATATATTTTAAAATATATATATATATAACATTTAGCCATCAATTCTTTATATATATATATATATATATATATATATATATATATATATATTTTAAACACACACCTGTTTTATAGTTCACCAAATTATTGAGCTTAATAGCTGGCTCTGGAAGCAGAATTTTGTCCTATTACTTATGTTTCCCTATTTGCGTTTGCTACCAAACCAGTAGCATTTCATCTGCTCATGGGAAAGTGCACGTCGACTTTCAGGGATGCTCTTGGTGTTTCATTATTGTTCTTGTGCTTCTGTAATGTGGTCTCATCCTGCTTCCAACATGGTGGGACATTTTCATTCTCTACAGCGTATCCATCTAAAACGTAGTAAGTGCCCTAACGCTTGTATTTTTAAAGGAATGCCATACAAGACAGCTCATTCAACACGCTGCAGTACAAATTCTTTTTTGAAAAACAGAAATGTAATCTCTACAGGCCAAAGAGTATGAACATGATGTTAGGGCAAATTTTCCATCTAATTATGATGGTTTAGGACTAACGATGGATATTACTGAAATACCCAAGGGCATATTAGAGGAGAGGAAATTTAAAAAATATTTATGGACCTAGACTATGTTTGTCCAATGCAGTAGGCAAGTAGGTTCTGGAGTTGACTCAAGCAAAAGGATTCCCATTGGCATGGGCCTCGGGAGATGGACGGCAGGTAAACACAGCCTGTCTTGGCTTTGACCTAGAGCAGCTGCTGTGCAAACATGCCTGACTGTTCACCTTAAGATAATGGCACTGAAGGTAAACAACCTGTCTCCTCATTAAAGCCAATTTAGGTGTAGAGATAAGGGTGCCAGCACACAAGGTTATTTAGTGGGTGTTAGAAATCATGGAGGTTAAATGTCAGTTCCCTACAGAGTTCTGGTAATATCACAAGGATGTTAATTTACACCCTAAAATCATACACCCTGACAGAGGTGCCTTGTTGATTCTCTCTGTGACTTCACGTCCTCAGTGTGGGATGTCATTAAGTAAGTGCAGAAAGAATTACCTGGCTTCTAGCTTTGTTTTTTTTAAAAATATTTTTATTGATTTCAGAGAGGAAGGGAGAGGGAGAGAGAGAGCGAGAGAGAGAAACATCAACATCAATGATGAGAACCATTGATTGGCTGTTTCCTGCACGCCCCACACTGGGGATCAAGTCTGCAACCCAGGCATGTGCTCTGATTGGGATTTGAACCATGACCTCCTAGGTTGACACCCAACCACTGAGCCACACCAGACGGGCTGTTTTAATTAAAGTGTATTACTGCAGACTTATTACATACTTGCTGCATACTTATCCCCCCTGTGTCACTGATGTCTTTATTATTGACTAGAGGCCTGGTGCACGAATTCGTGCACGGGTGGGGTCCCTCTGGGTGGCCTGCAGGGATTGGCTGAAACCCGTAGTCCAACGCCACCTGCAGCTCCTACCTGCTGCTCCCGCTCATCCCGGCCCCACTGAGCCTGCCGCGGGCTCACGCCCAATCGGTCCCCATCAGGAGAGGCTCGCGCTGCCACAGTAGCACTCGCCAGCCATAAGCCTGCATCTGGCGCCCTCCCAAGGGGAGTCGCCTGCGGGATTGGGCTGAAACTGGCTCTCCGACATCCCTCGAGGGGTCCCAGATTGCGTGTGGGTGCAGGCCAGGCTGAAGGACGCTACTGGTGCACTATCGGGCCGGGGAGGGAGGGCTCCAGGGCGTGACCCGCCCATCTCGCTCAGTCCTGATCGGCTGGACCCCAGCAGCAAGCTAACCTACCGGTCGGAGCATCTGCCCTGTATGTCATAGCGACTGGTCGACCAGTTGACTGTCTGCTCCCTGGTGGTCAGTGCACGTCATAGCAAGTGGTTGAGCAGCCTCAGCATATCATTAGCATATTACGCTTTGATTGGTTGTACGGTTGTTCTGCCGTTCGGTCTATTTGCATATTACCCTTTTATTATATAGGATTTATTATATAGGATTTATAAACATTGTTGATATGTAAGAGAAATTAATCTCTGCCATGTCTATGGCAACCGTTTTCTACATAAAAATATATATTTTTGCAAATGACTCCTGCTCATGACGCCAGGGGCAGCAGTGCCACAGGGTGACACTCACTCAGGTGTCCCCCGGCTCCTCCGCTGGCAGTGGCAGTGCCCCTCTTTGGCACAGTTGTGATGTGTATAGAGTATCTTTGATGCTCTGAATGGGCTGGGCCAGTGATCGGCAAACTCATTAGTCAACAGAGCCAAATATCAACAGGACAATGATGGAAATTTCTTTTGAGAGCCAAATTTTTTAAACTTAAACTTCTCCTAACGCCACTTCTTCAAAATAGACTCACCCAGGCCGTGGTATTTTGTGGAAGAGCCACACTCAAGGGGCCAAAGAGCCGCATGTGGCTTGCGAGCCACAGTTTGCCGACCACGGGGCTGGGCTGAAGTTGTTTGGGATGAAATTCAGGAATGAGAAAGTCAAAGGCTAGGCAGTGCTTCTTGAAATATATTTCTTGGATCAATTGCACCAAATATCATATGATCCAGTATGCAGGAAAGGCGGGTTCTTGACCCCAGATTTGCTGAGTCAGCATCTGGGGATGGACCCTTGAATTAGTTCATTTTTAACATGCTTGCTGGGTCATTCTGAGACTGCAGACTGAAGTTTAAGAACTACTGAGGCAAGAAAATTAACCTGGGCCTATTGGTTCCTCAGGGAAAATGGCAACAGGTAAACGTGGACTTTTAAAAATATGTGATCAGTTTAGCATCTCTTCATGGAAGAGTTAGCCATTTCTGCTTTTTAAAAAAACGACATATTTTTACTGATTTCAGAGAGGAAGAGAGAGGGAGAGAGAGATGGAAATATCAATGATGAGAGAGAATGATTGATTGGCTGCCTCCTGCACGCCCAGCAACCCTGGCATGTATCCTTGATCGGAATCGAACCCAGGACCCTTCAGTCCACAGGCTGACGCTCTAACCACTGAGCCAAACCAGCTAGGGCCATTCTTGCTTCTTTTTATGTGAAACACTCCCTTTTCCCCACTGTGTCACACTTTATCCTACCTAATAAAATGGTAATATGCAAATTACCATCACTCCGCTACGCCCACGATTGGGCCGTTGGGAGGCTGGGGGCGGGACTCGGGGTGGCTGATTGGACTGGCGGGGGGCGGGGAAGCTGGGGTGAGGTGTGAGGTTGACTCCTGCCGGCCCCAACGGCCAGCGCTGCGGGAGGACCCGTGGGGCTGGCGGAAGGTGCCGGTGGCTGATTGCGTGGCTGTGGCACCAGTTTTCCGCCAGCACCAGTTTTCCTCTGGCCACCCGCCCATCCGAGTTCCTCCCGCCAGTGAGATCGGCCACCCTGAGTTCCTCCACCCGCAGCGCTGGCGGGAGGCGTTTTCATCGGCGGGCAGCCAGAGGAAAACTGGTGCTGGAGGAACTCAGGGTGGTCGATCACGCTGGCAGGAGGCGCTCCGATCAGCGGGTGGCCAGAGGAAAACTGGTGCTGGAGGAACTCAGGGTGGCCGATCGCACTGGCGGGAGGCGCTCTGATCGGCGGGTGGCCAGAGGAAAACTGGTGCTGGTGGAAAACTGGTGCCAGCAGCCAGGTGAAGGAAGGTCTTTTGCACGAAACTTCGTGCAACGGGCTTCTAGTTGATTTATAAACACTGTTCATATGTAAGAGAAATTAACCTCGGCCATATATGTGGCAACTATTTTCTACTTAAAAATATCTTTTTTGCAATAGAGAATGATTATGTTTTTATATAGAACAGGTTATTATAAACAATCCTGCTATCTACTAGTTCCTTATTGCTGTGTTAACAAATGGTTACAAACTAGTGACTGAAAACAACACAAGTTCATTATCTTACAGTTCTGAAGGTCCAAAGTCCAAGTGAGGCCAGCCTGCATTCTTGCTCACCAACACTGACCCCAAAAGTATTGTCAGACTTTAAATTTTAGCCAACTTGTCGGATAGCTACTTGTATCTCATATTCATTTCCCTGATTATTTTGGGTTCAATATTTTTGCATAAATTTCTTGATCATTTGGAATTTTTATTTTGTTAAATGCATATTGAAGTTTTTTTCTATTTTTATTTAGATTGCTCTCCTTTAAAATAGTTTGTAGTTCTTTACATCATCCATATCTATGTGTTGGATACATGTATTGCAAATATTTTCACTCATTCTGTCTTCTTTTTAAAATGATAGTTTGTAATGAATAGATTTTCTTATTTTTGAAGTAATCAGTTTATTAGTTTTTTCTTTTATGCTTAGTGCTCTGGTATCTTATTTAAGAAAGCTATCACACACATAAAATATTGCCCTTCATGGTTAAGTTTCAAAGTCATCTAGAGATAATTTTTGTAAATGGCATGGGATCAATTCAATCTTTATTTTTCATATGTACTCTTACTGTCCTGACACATTCATTGAAAAGAGTATGCTTTTCACTGCTTTCTGCACTACCAATAATAATAAACCTGAATTGTGCATTAAAAAAATAAAATATTAAAAATAAAAAGAAAGTGTGCATAACTGTGGGTGTCTCTTTTTCATCTTTTTCCTTTTGTCTATTCTTATGTGAGTTCTAAGCTGTTTTAACTGCATAGCTTTACAGTAAGTCTTGACATCTGATAGAGCAAGTTCTCCCGCCCTGTTCCATTCTAGAATGCTCTGGCTGTGTGGCCAATGGCATTTCCTGTATGTTTTAGAATCACCTGATTCACAAGCAAACTGGGACTATGATTAGGACTGCACAATTTTGAGTCATGTATTGGAACATACAAACAAGGAGCATTCTTTTATTTAATATCTTAAGTAATTTTAGGTTTTACTTAATAAAGTTTTATTATTTTTTCATTGTTAAGGTCTTACAGAGACCTTTTTGAGGCTTATTCTTTAGTACTAGTATAAAGACATATTTTTTTAAATTGTAGTTTCTGACATTTATTTTATTTCATATAGAAATACAATTGAGTTTGGCTCTTGATTTTTGTATTCAGCAATTTTGCTAAACTCATATGGATATTGAATATTTTATTAAAATTTAAAAAAATGTTTATTACTTTTTTAAAATTAAAAAATTTAAATTTATTGGGGTGACATTGGCTAATAAAATTATGTAGGTTTCAAGTGTATAATTCTATAATGCACCATCTTTATAGTGCATTTGTGTTTACCACCCAAAGTCACCATACGGTGTATTTGACCCCCTTTACCCTTTCCTACCTACCCCTCTTTCCCTCTGGTAACCACCATATTGTTGTCTGTAACTATGAGTTTTTGTTTGTCTTGTTCATTCATTTGGCTAAACCCTTATTTTTAATTTGATTGATATTAAAAATTCAAGATTCTTTTGGATTTTAACTACATCATTATTTAATTTGACAATAAAGATAGTTTTGTTTCTTTCTTTCCAATCCCTATAATCATTCTGCTCTACTTTTGAATCATTGGTAAGATGTTAAATGCAACGTTGGTAGTGAGCATCATTATTTTATTTCTCTGTTTCATAGAGAAAGCTTTTAATGTTGTACCATTAAATATGATGTTTCCTTTCTGGATTTTATAGTTTGTATAAAGTTAAGAAGTCTACTCATAATTTACTAAGAATATTTATCATGAACATATATTTTACTAAATTTGTCTTATACCTTGAGAAGAGGCTTCATTGTGCCAAAGAACAATTCAGAAAAGGAAGTTTTATTAGGAATGGTGGGAATTTGACAAGAAATATGATTTAATCTGGGAGCTCAGTTCTCACACAGACTGTCAATGCAAGGATGGATTTTAGAAAAATTGAGTAGAGAATGGATGGCATTTATTCGTGTATTCAAGAAATAATTACTGTTTTTGCTTGTCACTGTCCTGACCTCTGAGCATCACACATTAATTCACAATTTGTTGTTTAATTAGTTCCATATCCAACTAATGACAAGAAAATTTTTTGGTGTATCTTTATAATAAGCTAGGTGCAAGCGCATGTCTTAGAGATTGAGTGAATTGGCATGATGGCTAGAAATAAGTTATTAAAATATTGGGGTTATGCCTATAAAAATGATGTCTTTAGTAATTGACTCATAGCCCTTCTTTCTGCAAGTAAATAGACATCAAAACCAATTATCTATTAAGGTCACTCCTAAGTGTGTAACAGGAAAGCTCAGTCATGTATTAGAGGAGAGTGATTATATGTCTAAACACTCTGTGGGTATACGCATCTAATTAGCATCAATGTCACAATATCATAAAGGTACATTAGCAATTACAAGGAGGACCTGAAGACTTTCCTATTTCATCCCATTGGGTTTTATTACCCAACCTATCAATATTTTAGCTTATATAGTTTACAGCAGAATGTTCAAGAAAGACCTGTCAAATCAGGAACTTCTGAGGGTTCTTGTAGCCTATTTCGCCAGACAGTGGGGCAGAGGACACCGCGGTTGTAACAGGCCCGGGGTGCCCCTCCATATTTTGCCCTTACCATTTCTGTGCCCACTCACCCACATTCTCACTGCCAGCGCTTGCGTTCTCTGTTCTCTGGTGCCACCTCCACTTTGCCCGTCTGGACAGCAGGCACGGCGGATTCTGTCCCCGGAGGCAGCCCTTAACTATTAACTGGTGGTAGCTTGGTCCAAATTCACAGTTTCCCTCATTTCTGGGATGGTTTAACTCTCAGTGTCTGAGTTTAACTACCCGGGTTCCCAGGGTTTTCCCGGGAGGGCTGAGGCTCAATGGCCCCTGGTGGTAACTGGCCGACCGCTCACATTCCATGGGCTGCCTTCCCTGTCCTGTCTCATCTCCCCTGTCCTGGCTCATGCTCCTTCACTTCCCCTCCCCCTCCAGGTGGCCCTCACATTCTCTTTCAGGGTCTACCTCTGGGTGAACCCAACCTGAGTTGTGATCCAAAGAAACTGACACACCCACATCAGTAATTTCTCAAGCAGAAACTGGCATTTATTTTTAAAGTGATACCTACGAATTTGATTGCAGAGAAATAGTTTTCTTTGAAAAACATGACACATTACATTCTGGGTCCAACCTGATATGAATCAGAGTAAGAATCGGAGCTTGACAGTTTGAGCAGTTCTGGAAATGAGTCAGGGGCTGGCCGAGGTTTTGGGGGAGGGAGGATGACTGGAATACACCAAGTTTGTCATAATTAAGCTTTGTTTGTAAAACGGAGAAAAGTAAGTCCCAGGGGCAGCTGACATTTGTCTTATTTGAACTCAATCACCAAGCACATGCCCAGAAACTGGTATGATTTTTGAACTTTTCAACTCATCTAATAGTCTCCTTTGTACCAATAGTTATTAGACTGAGTTTTTCCAAGACATTTCACAATGAGATTTGAATTTAATTGATTGCTCAGGGCCCCCTTTTCCAGGTTCTTTTTAAAATGTTGCTTTACTAAACTGCCTAAGGTTTTTGTTTTATTTTTGTTACTTACTGGCTACCAACCTGTTGCTGACGAACCAGGGAGCAGGAGTCCCTCCTAGTAAAGCTAACTATCGGTTACCGACAGCCACTCACTCACCTGGGTTACCTCAGAAGCTTCCTAACTGATGTTGAGTCTGTGATTTCCTCCCGAGAGTTCCAGCACCGCGGGGAGCGGGCCCTTTAAGATACAGACCCGAGCAGAGCACCTCTGCCCAGCTGCCCATTTCCTGCAGAGTACATCCATCCGGGTTCTCCCGGGGCCTCATCCCTCGCCACCTTTCAGACTCCATTTCTAACTGCGTCCTTGCTCCCACTCTCTCCAGCCGCCGGGGTCTCCTGCTTCTTCCTCGAACTCCCCCAGTGTGCGCCTGCCCATGTTCCTCCTGTACAAGAACACCCCCATCCTGCACTCCCTGGCCTCAGCCGCCCTGCCTTATTTTCTCTTGGCCACTTACTGCCATCCGCCTCGCTATGTGTCTACCTGTTTACTGTCACACCTCCTCCGGCCCCTCCAAGTGCTGAATACAAGCTCCACGACCAGAAGGATGGTTTTGTTCACTGTCCTCTCATCACCGCTTGGCACAACTATTAGGCCTTCATCTGCTGTGCGAATAATCGCATGGTGAATGAATGAACAAGTTGGTCAAGGACAGAATTTCTGAGGAGATGATACTTAAATTGCTACCTAGAGATGAAAGGAGGCAACCATATGAAAGTGAGGAGGAAATGTTCCCTGCAGAGTGAAGACCAGCTGCAAAGGAAGGTCAAAGCAGTTCCTCCGCCTGTCTCTTCTCACCTGCATCACAGCTTACCCGAGTCCAAACCACCATCTTCCATGCCAGACCAGGCAGGCCCCTATGGGCTATTCTTGGAGGTGCAAAGAAAATCCATTGGAATTCTTAAAATAGAGAATTTATTTAATGTAATTTATATTTCCGAAGGCCACCTGCCTCATTGTAGAAAACTATCTGAAGATAAATGGAAGTAGAGAGACTACTTAAGGGGCAGGTCTGGCAGTGTGGTGGCAGATGGGGATGGCGGCTATCAGATGGACTGAGATAGATGTTGGTTGTAGAATCAATAGGACCCAGTGGAGCAAATGTAAGGGGTGAAGAGGAGGATGAAATCCGGGAGAAGTGCTCAGTTTCTGGCTTGAGCAATGGGCCAGTGGGGTCTTAGTCACTGGGATGAGGGATATTTGGGTGGGAAAATGATAAGCTAAATTTTGAACATCTTCCAAAGGGGCTTGGATGAGGTCTCATAGAAACAGTGTAGAATGTTGAGAGGAGAGGGCTTGGGACCAAACTTGAGGGGAATATCACCGTTTAAAGGGTGAGTAGGTAGGGAACAAACAGTTAGAGGATGACCAATACAGCATGAGCAATATCCTGAAAGGATAGTGTTATAAAAGCCGAGAAAGAAGTGTTTCAAGGAAGAGAGAATTTCAGATTCTTCCCGGAAGCTATGGAAGACAAGGAAGAAAAGTGGGCCCTGTGTTTGGCAATGTATAGGTCTTGGACAGACTTGACAAGGGCCATTCTGATGGACTGATGGGTGAGGGTGGAAGTCTGATGGGACATGAGAAAGAAAAGAAAACATCTGTGCAGGCGTCTTAAGAAGTTTGGTGAAACAAGTAAATTAGAAGTGAGGTACTGGTACAAGGAGGGGTGGTTATGAAAATGCTCCAGGAGAGAGAGAGAGAGAGAGAGAGAGAGAGAGAGAGAGAGAGAGAGAAGTCCTCGAGCACAAATGGGGATTGTCTTTTTATAAGAGTAGGACACTAACTCCATTGTGATAGGCGGGGAAATGGGTGTGCGTACAGGTGGATGTGTAGGTTTCGCAGAGGAAGCTGAGTGGATTCGAGATTGAGGACTTGTTTTCTCAGTAAACAATAGGGTTAGATCACCAGCTAGGAATGAGAAGGAAAGAGGAGGTGTGGGAGGTGTGAGGACAAAGAAGGTATGGAATAGGAATGCCGTCTAATGAGAGGGGACGCCTGTCAAAGAATCAGGATTGTAAAGCTGCAGTAGATGTTACTCTATGATTGAGATCCTGTGTTTCAAATGAAAAAGTCAACTCCCTTGAATCATCTGTTTAGTTGTTGGTGTGCAGACAGAGCTGGAGGGTGAGAGATTTGGGATATGTAAGTGGGATAGCAGGGCCAGGAGGTGACAGAGAGGTGACTGGAGTAGGCCTCCTAACGCCCGATTCCATAAGGAGGGAAGTGGAGCTAACAGCCAGTGAGAAAGTGGTGGGAGTCCAAAAAAATTCCTGGGAGTTTGGATGAAGGGGAGGAATTGCAACAATTCCTTAATGACTTAAGCACGTGAGCTGGGAGGATGAGGAGGAAGTAAAACGGAGGCATCCCCATGCTGCCATGCTGGGTTATGATAAGGAAGGGGGTGGCTGAGGGGGAGTGGGGAGGATGGGGGTCTGGGGACTAAGAGTCGGGTGTCAAGTGCCTCACCTATGTGGTCACTGAGGTTACTGTGAACACCCTCAGTAATTGGACAAGTCTGTGGCCAGACTTCCGTGGGCCAGAATATGAGTCTTCAGTAAAAGTGGGGACGTTATTAAGACAGAGGTCAGGAAATGGCACGTGGAGAACAAAGGGGGGGGGGGTATAAGCAGGCCCCATGTGTCTGAAAGGCTGAGGTTTGTGCAAGCCGGAGGCGATAATGGTCCAGAAAGTGGCCGGAGAGCGAAGAGGAGATGTGCCCCATACAGATGAAGGGGTCTGACTTCAAACGCAAATAAAAAGAAACGCCATTCTAAAAGCAATGAAATGCTAGTGTACGCAACAATAAAAATTAGAGCCGCCAAGAAAGAAAGGAAAAGCATAAAGATGCTGCAAGTACAAGCTGTGCATCAGTGACGTATTCGTGCGGGCGGCACAGGCTGTGCTCTGACATGATCAGCAGCGCTCCGGAGAGGATTTCCTCAGTAACCATGAGCGAGAAAAGGGCAATAGACAGTGAACATAAACGTTACCGTGTGAACCGTTAACAAATTCTTCACTTATATGAGCTGAAAATAGTAACTGGTTTGATAACCTCTCATTATTCCTCTGTCCCCCAGCCCCCTGACAATCCAGAAAAGATAATAAAAACCGTGTTAATCGTTTTATTGCTGTAAACATAACTCTTTGGAACTTACAAACCAACTTCAAAGAGCCAACAAATGACCAAGCAAGGAACTGGTACCCAAATAATTCACCAACTTTTATGTTGGAACTTGAAGGAAAGCACCTTGTTTTCAGCATTATCAAAGATAACCATTAGAGTTTTAAAGTATTTGTAAAATAGCAAAAGAAAAATCAGTTAGACTAAGTACAGCTTGATGATGAAGTGTTTAGTAATTCTAATATAACTAAATGGAGAGACTGTAGGCAAATAATAGGTTACTGTTTTAAAAGTATTTGATGGATAACAGGTTGATTCATTCATACTTTTGTGCTAACATAAATGGAATAATCTGCAACTGGGAGGCAGGATCTGTTTCCTGGGTGCTAGTAATCTAGGTGGACTGGTGTATTCCATGCAATGTGAAGTAGGCCTTAAAATACTAAAAATTCCAAAAAGGTTGGAATTTATTAAATGGGCATGAGAAAATGAGGCAGTACTTTTAAAAGTTTGTTTGGGGTTTCAAATGTCTTTCCCAAATAGCTATGGCCATTTTATCCAATAATCATAACACCTTTAACCTCCTACTAAATTGGCTGACAGTCAAATGTTGATATAAATTCAGAAATGAATTGTGTACATAATTAAAAACATCAAGTCAGAGTGAATATGTAATTTTTGAAGCTATATAATTAAAATTCTGTCAGAACATGTCTTGAATGAAGATTATGAGACTAAGAACTTTATACATGAATATAAAACATGTTCAGATGAAGACCAATACATAGCTCTAAATACAGACTTTTTTTTTTCTATAAATGTTTCAGGGCAAACACAGATCAAGCAACCTAAATAGAGGTTAATGATGTGTAGCAGATATATCTAGAATTCAATGTCAAAATAGCGCAGGATGGTGTTTTGGTTGATATTAAATAATCAAATAAATATTTGTAATGCACTAATTTTTGTCCCCAAGGATTGCCTCTTTAGAAGTCAGGTACTTTGTAAACTTTAAACGCTGTTTTGAGCTATGTATACATAACATTTAAGTCATTATTTCTTCTCTTTTGTTAAGACAAAATGATCTGAGATCCAGCTTACGATGTGGATTTGAATGATGATTATTCCCTTATAAAGTAAAGTCTACTTCCTCAGTCTATGGGACGACCTAAGGTCTATGACTCAGAAGAAAGCACCTAAAGGGAAGACTGGAATTCTCCCCAAAAGGCTGTTCACTGAAAAGAACATGCCTTCAAAGGACTGTTAGAATGGTAGAGGTCTTAAAAGGCAATTTAAAAAATTTAGGAATAAAAAGAATATCAATGTGTAATCCTAAAAAAGAACCCCTCAAAACAAAAACAATTTAATTTTAAAGTATCTTCCTAGAAAGATTGATGAATAATACTGCTATTTTTTCTTGTATTTTCCATGGTTTTATGTAACTGATGGATCTTAATATCAATAGTTATTAAAGGTGGTCACTCTGGCATTTGTTAGATAAACTAAAAAACATACTTGAAGATACCAGGAGTCTCAAGAAAACACTTTCTTTATGATATATCATATCAAAGGAACAAGTCAACTACTTGTGATCACTCCCTTTAATTTATTAACTAATAATTGATTAATAATGATGTTTTCTTCAAACTCCTGGGTCCCAGTATACTCAGGTATATTCGAATAAATGCCCTTTGACTTTATTTCTGGAAAAACTACCCATCATTAATAGAACCCCCAAATGGGAGAAAGAAATAAAATAAAGACTCCCTGTGAATGACTTTATTTACACCTCTGCATTTGGCATGCTACAGAACATCACAATTTTACATAGTCAACAGAGTTCAAATAAGACGTATATTGTGGCTTTGAAAATATTGACATCATCTGCTAGAACATAGAGCAAAACAGCTATAGGTAAAATAACGCATTCCCAACCCCTTTTGACAAGTGTTGGAAGTTGAATATTCTTTGATCCGTAACACCTTGGGAAGCTTGAGTAATTGGGGGTAAGAATCCTTACAAGATGTTGTCATGTCCAGTTGTACTTTAATGAACTCATATTGACACTGGATTTAGAAAAGAGAAGAAAGTCCCTTTACCATGCAATGGTAAATTTACTTCTGGCTAACAATGCTTTGATTCTATTTACAGACTTTTAACCAGATAATACTGTATAGCAAACACACAGAAATGTACATTACTAAAATTTGAAGCTAGAAAAATATGCCATAGGATATAATTTGGAATCTATAAATTGGGGCATGTATAAACCAAGAACATATTGACAAATCAAATCAGAAATGTAAAGTTTATGCTAGTGCGAAAATTCAGTTGGCAGTGGGATAGAGTAATGAAATGGGATTGTCTAGTACAATTTCATTTGTGTTAACACAATATCATCAACTCTGTTAAAAGTTCCTAGTTGATCCCTTCAAAATAGCAGCAGAGGGCTGTTCAAAAAAGTGGTAAATTCAATTCAAACTAACAGTACAGTATTACTTGACTGAACAATTCTAACTTTCCCCAGTAAACATTTTACATGTTCTAAACACTTTTTTTAAGGATAACCTTTAAGAAATTCCCCCAAAGCTTAACCATGCAGCTCAGCTTAAGTAAACCATTCTAACTGAGAAGCTGTATAGTAGAGAGCTGAATATAAATGAATAACACTTAACTAAACACACAATCTGAAAGTACAGCGCAGTTCCTGTCTGCTTCCCGGGAAGGTAACCTACCACCCGTGCCACGTGTTACCCGCTCCAACCTGAGAAGCACCCTTGGCAGCTTTCCTGTATTAAGTCGGAGCTGCAGCAGGAAAGGGAGACGTGAGCGTGAAATCCTGCAACCTCACCAGTGGGCGATACCAGTCACTATGGCGTCTACACTAAACACAAACTAGAAGCAGAAAAGTCTTGACATAAGAATTCTAGCTGCAGCTCCATCTCAAGATTCAGACTCAGACCAAACGGGTCAGTTTACCCCAAATGGATCTCGCCCTATTGCCACTCTCTTATGGAATTCCCTCCCAGAAAACATTCCCGAATCTGCGGTTTGTTTGACCTAGTGCAGTTATTAAGGTCGGTGGCTTGTGGACTTGACTAGGGGGCCAGATTCTCTTTAATGGCTAACCGTGGTCTGAATATGTGGTTGGGTTTTTATTTATATTATCTGTGAAATTGACAGGGTATTTGGCACAGATTTCAAACTCTTCCCACATACATGAACTCATATTGCATGTTCAGTTCTTTTTAAATATTGCAGGAAGTACATAGCAAGTCAAAAAACACACCAAGAGATGCATGCCCCCTGCATGTGAAGGCCAGTGGTTTAGCCTGGCTGCGCGGGATTCCCCCCACATGCTGGAGATGCACCGCAGGTCACACAGAAGCAGAGAGAATGCTGTCTCGTGATTCCATTGGGACTAATATCAGAAAAGCGTGTGCCCATGCTAAGGAGCGCTCTTGCCCAACCACCCGCGTCCCTCTGTTTTCCTCCGTGTGGTTGGAGGAAACTTTGCTCCACACTGTCCTTAGCACCTGGCTGTGCATCCCAAATCCCATTGTCAGCTTTTTGGTGGTGGGAATTGGAGCTAACCCTCAATCCCTGAGGACAAGCGTGCTGGGACCCTGGCTACTTAGTATACTGCACGGTACTGTACTTGGTGATTCGACTGCGGGCTGTGCTCGGGGAAGTGGATCCAAGGGCCTGGCTAAAGTGATGGTCAGAGGAGCTCCGCATATGGCTGATGGTGGCCGTCCCCGCCATGCTGCTACTCAGGCCCCCGCCTCCCCCCAGGGTGCTCAGCCCGATGCCACCACCACCCATCCCCGCTTCACTGCCAACCAGGCCACTGCCGACCGTGCCACTGCCACCAAGCATCCCCGCTGGGCCGCTAAACCCGGTTACGCCAGAGCCAGAAAGCACCCTCTCGGTCACAATCACATTGTGGGCATTGGAGAGCTCGGGGTGCAGACCGAAGCTGCCCACCATGCCCGAAGTTGGTCGGATTACCCTTTCTGTCACGACCACGTTTGAAGACTCTCTGGGATCAGGGATGGTCAACGTGGTGGGTAGACTTGAGCCTGGTGCTATCACCCTTTCTGTCACTATGACGTTGGACCCCTCTCTTAAGTCAGGCATCTCTAGCATGCCATGCAGATCGGCACCAGAGATGGGGCCCACCACCCGCTCTGTCACCACCACGTTAGAGGCATGCCGATTATCATGGATGTGGACAGAGGGCTTCAGAGTGCCGGAGGTGGTGTAAGACTCAGTCACAGTGACGTTACCGTAGCCCAGGGGGTCGGGAATAGACAGAGGGTGCTGAAGGCCAGGCCCAGAGGGGTAGGCACTCTCAGAAATGACCGTGGTGGTGCCATAGTGTGGGGAGATGGGTGGGTGGCCGCTAGCCACGGGCTCTGTTCCCTGCTGAGGGTAAATGGGTTCAGTGCACTCAGGCCAAGGGAGATCGAAATCTGGATATGATTCGACATTTTTCCCCAGGCTGATATCGGCCAGCTTCTTAAATTTAGGCCCCAGTGTATCCAAGAAACTGTCATCAAAGTCTTCTCCAATGAAGCTACAGCAGCCCACAGAGCCAGCGGGGGAACCCACCCCTTCAATATCATATATGAGCAAACAGTCATTGGACGGGCGTCCTTCGTCTTCATCGGCATAAGCATATGCTTTCTAAATTTGCAGAGGAGAGAGAAAATGAAGTCATGAATACATATCTAACAACAATAGAAGTCTTTATCTTAATTAATTCTTACAGGGCATTACCAAAGAAAAATAGAAAAAACAAAATTCTAACATCTACTAGAGGTGTTCTGAAAATCATAGAACTGCATGAAAGAATTTGCTTAGAAGTTATTTTAACTGTAATTTTAATGATACATTTAGATTTTTAAAATTCATTTAGGTGGACTTGATAATGGTGTACTTTGGACACAAAAGCACACACACACAAAAATCACATGAATTATTTTGTAACCAAGTTAGGAGGAGGTACTTAAAAATGCTGAATCTGAAGTACACAAAATTGTGCGTTTTTTTAGGTTTATTTATAAAAGTGGGATTGGTAGGAAAGAGTAATTGGAGACGTGAGAGCAGGGGTCCACCTGTGAACAAGCTTATTTGCCACGTTAAGGAATTTAGACTTGATGCCATAGACAGAGCACAGCGGGGAGCAGTGGCTGCTTCTAAGTGGGGAGTACCCGGCCTACGTGGAGGTTTAGCTGTAGTATCAGCAGCGCCATAGATCATCCCGCGCAGAGGCTGGGAGCCTAGCGAGGGGGGGGGGGGATGTGTGTGCCCAAGCCCCACGGGGAGCAGTGGGAGCCTGGGGTATAGCTGTGGGTGCTAGATGGGGAGGAGGGCATGGGGCGGAGCCCTTACCTGGCAGAAGTAGCTTTCCATAAAGTCCATGTTCAGACCTCCTTCTCTACATTCCCTCATAGAATTTCTTCTTAATGTTCCAGAATATTCCTGACAGATCTCAGGTGGTCCTGATGATTTAACTCCATCCGCTAGTTCAAATCCTGTCATTCTTTCTTCTCCTTCCATTTCTTGCATTTCTCTGCCACCATACTCATTTGTATAAACCCCTGAAAGTGAAGGTCAAGTTAAATTTATCTAGTGTGCTGTAGAGTAAAAATCAGTACCTTACTTTTATGTGTGGTTCTTCATTTAAGTATGCATTGTGAGCAAAGGAAAAAGGAAAAAAGAAAGTGATACTTAAATACAGGAACTATAAATATATTTGGTTCAAAATAATAGTAATTAATTTGGTAACTTGGTAATTATTGTTAATTATTTGTTGGTAACTATATGTTGAACTAGAAGCAAGGGGCTGTATAGTGGTTACAAAAACCTATGCTTTACATATTTTTATTTAAAATTTTTTTCAATTACAGTTTACATTCAATAGTATTTTGTATTAGTTTCCGCTGTACAACATATTGATTAGATTTACAATGCTCCCCCGGTTATTTCCAGTACCCAACTGGCACCATACATAGTTATTATGAGGACTTTGATTTTAAATTAACAAAAATTGGGGGGAAATGACCAAAATTCTAAAAGTTAAATGGTATAAGAACACCCCAATGTGCTGTATTAGAAGCACAGGGCCCCAGAAGAACACCCCAATGTGCTGTATTAGAAGCACAGGGCCCCAGAAGAACACCCCAATGTGCTGTATTAGAAGCACAGGGCCCCAGAAGAACACCCCAATGTGCTGGATTAGAAGCACAAGGCCCCAGAAGAACACCCCAATGTGCTGTATTAGAAGCACAGGGCCCCAGAAGAACACCCCAATGTGCTGCATTAGAAGCACAGGGCCCCAGAAGAAGGCTCAAGAACCACGGCTTTCAGAGAAGAAGCCATGGCGGTGGCGAGGGGAAAGGTCTGCATGGAGTCTTGAATTTGCACGTGGATGTGGGGGTGAATAGAAGCCTCACATATGCTAAGCAGGGGAGCTAAAGCCATGGCCTGGCTGATGGACGTGCCATCGACAGGGGCAGTATTGACACGGTAGGTGTCCCATGCTTTCCTATTTTAAATATCGTGATGGTCGGAACTGTGCGTGTCCACACGTCTGTCACTTTGGTGCCTCTCACTGTGCTTTGTGGAGGTCTGTGTAAATATTTGTACACTTAATGAGAGACTCAGTGTATAAATAAAGCCTGCTGGATTGACAAGTCTTAGAACTGGTTGGATATCAGTGAGCAGGAAGATATCAAAGTTTCTACTTTTCAGGTGGGGGGGGGGGATGTTGGTGTCATTAACAACAATGGATGCATGAGGAGGAGATATGGTTTTAAACACTAGCATGTCCATCCTTTGCATAAGGTCCAGTTCTACGAGTTATAAATATTCCTGTGCTTCTTACATTTTAAAGAGTCAACGTGGAAAAGCCATGATTACAAGTTCGAGAAAGGCTGAGAGAAAAATAAGAGAATCAATCTGTATTTACCTTGAAAAAAAGAAAAGATGGCACAACTCTTCAAAGATATGAGTTTCTAAAAATCAGTTGTTCTTTTTATTGGCATCAGTTACTCGCTTACTGTGAAATCCTCAGTCTCCCGGGTTCTGCCCGGGACCTGGTCTAGACCTCTGTCGTCGGGCCGGATGGACCGATAGTCTCACTCACGTGCCAGGAGAAACTCCGCCCCGTGCACACGCCTCAGAAGAGAGCGTGAAGAGATGTTGATAGTGTCTCGTCCACTTACTTTCAATCTGAGAAACTGGACGAATCTTTTCAGGTCAACATTTAGGTTGATGCTGAGAATGGGTGCAGTTTTTAATTTTGTCATGATGACAGCTGAAGCCAGCATGATTCTGAACCATTCATGAATTGTGGAGGTAGAATCTTGTCTCAATAAATGAGCACAGATCTATCTTAATAGGTTCTTCTTTCATTGTAATTAGCATTTTTGGGGTACATAAGATTTAACCCCATGCCCAAAATAGACTTGTGGTTATAATTCAGTTATTCTTTTCTACTTATGGACATCCTAATCAGGCCATTTCCTAAGTACTCTCTGATGATTGAAGAAGATATAAGAATAACAATTACTGTAGCTTTTCCCTTTTTATTTAGTATGTAAATTAGTCATTTTAAAAGGAATAATAGAAACAACTTTAAAGACAAAATATAATAATTGAGAAATAGTGAGGTATGCAAAGAGAGAACAAAATTCCTTCTGAGTCATTTGAGTTGTTAAAATAAGAGGAAACTGTACCTGAAGTGTCAATACATTGGATGCCTCCTGCTGGTATTTGTGTTACAGGGATGGTGGTGATAATCTAAAAGACAAGAAACAACGTTTTCCCATCTGTAATGACTCTTCTTTCTCTAGTTACACATTGGGTTAGTTCTCAAATTACCTCTGATGTTCTGAAAGAGCATCACTTAGGAAACGTTTGAAATCCACGTAAAACAGGAACTGCATTCAGAAAGCCTTCCCTGGTGACGTCCATCTAATTGGAGGTACCTGTGTTTTCTCTTCACTGCCCCCCGCCTCCCCCGCCCCCCCCCCGCCCCCCGGCTAGCCCAGAACAAAGGCCAGCACAGACTACCAGTGGTCACCGTCTGGTTTCATGTGCAGAAGACGGAGTTGAGGCGACTACCACAGGTCGTTTCTTACAGATTGGCACTCACCCCAGTCTCAGGCCCTGGTCCTTCCACTGCCCACGGATGAATTGCCCCTTCTGAACATTCAGGAACAGGCTCGAAGCCGGCTCCGCCACCGGGGGCGCCTCCACAGTCACAGCAGATCAACAAGAATGGGACCACTGGGGGTGACAGGGGAGGAATATTGGAATTAGCAGTGGGGCCACATTAAAACAAAAACTTGCTTTTTGTGATTAAATTTGAATCCCTAATATAATGCCATTTGATCCTAAAATTATTATGAAGGCTATAGAAAATGAACTGTATAATGGTGAGATGCTAAAATCAATGTGAGCTTCAGTATACTAGATTGCAACACATTTTCATTTGTTATATCAGATTCAGATTACAAATAGTATTGTAGTATGATCATAGATTATTCTTCTCCCTGTTGTCACTCAGGAAAATAGGGAACGAGAGGGAAAAGAAAGCTAGTAGGCCAGTCCATATGTTTGGTGTTTTGTGTTCCCTCTTCCATGTCTTTATTTTTCTCCTCCCACACATGCCTGCCTTTTTATTTCAACAGTAACATCTTGTTCATGCTTCAAGCAGTTATCCTCTTTGAGGCTCTTATTTGCCCTTAAATATCTTTTCTTGAAATTACTCATGCGCAAATAGAGAACATTACGCTGCCTAACACTGTCTTTTCCTATCCATCAGAAGTTTCTAGCCCAGAGCTTCCTACATAATATGATCTTAAATAGCGATTTGGAAGGAATGGGTGGATGAGGAAAAGGATGTGTAAATTTTTTAGACAATGAGGAAGGAGGAAAAGAAAAAAAGGAAGAGGGCAGGTGGGCAGGGGGAATGGAGTAAGGATAGTGATGAGAGAGAGGGGCATGCTGGGCCAGCCCGGGTTCCAGAGAAACAAGGCCAAGTCTGTGCACGCCTCTCGGACCTGCCTGCCACTTCCCACCCCCCACCTGGAGTACAGCATGTTGTCCCAATAGTGTTCATAGGAATAGGTGTTAGTGAAAAGCCCACACGCAGGCATTCCTTGCAGGCTTTCCTGGCCATTTCAATCAATTGCTTCTCATTGTCTTCTCTGCTCAAAGAGCAATGGGACCTGCCTATTATGGGGCAGCCATTACATTGAGATGGAATGCGAAAAAAGTTTTTATCTTCCACTGCCAAGTAATAAGATTTTAAAAGAATCTCATAAATCTAGCACTAGATGTAGAAATATCTTGATAATTGAACACAATAAGAATTTTTAAAATACATTTTATCAAAAGATCAGAAAATGTCTCCCAATTTTAGGCTGGGGGTGGGCTGTTAAAGTACTTACATCCTAGGACCAAGAATCCCATGATGAGCAGTCCAATGCCAGCGGGACCAAAATGTACATTATCTGGAAACATGGGCACGCCTACTGGTTCTTTATAGTCATCTGTTCCGCCACCCCCATTGATATTGCCATCGCCATTGCCATTGATGCCTTCGGTGTTGACAGTGACATCGCCAGTATTAAGTTCACTGGTAGTAGTATCAGTACCAGTTCCACCTCCATTTTCGGTGTTATATTTTGGAGTGGTTTCAGAAGTTTGCCAGCCAGAACCTTGAAGATCAATATTAATTGTACCAGTACAAGTTCTTTGAAGACCATCTGTAACAAGGTTCAAAATGGAAGAAATCGTTCATAAATTTAGTGTAATCATTGTTGGACAATATGAAACTATTTCCTTTTTGCATCATTAGTTATTTCTATGTCTTTATTCCCATTCATTCAGTAACTTCCTCAGTTCTCCCTTGTTCATGACTCCTTTTTAAAATCAAACTGTTATGACTATTAGTGCTCCTGAAAAACTGTCTCGTGTAGAGAAGCATAGACAGTAAACACCACATTGTCTCTGCATCGGCCAGTGCTGCGTTATAAGCTCTGGGGGAGGCATTCCTAGACTACTTTTTTTTTTCTTTTTTGCACATTTCTTATATTAGAGCTAGGTTTTTATTTTTTTTTGGTGGTTGTTTTATTGTATTTCTTCTTCAATTATGATTGTGCTTTTCCTTTTATGGGCTGACAAAATGAACAGATTGGGAGCAGGTTAGTAAATCGTTTCTACAAAAATTTCTTAGTGAGAAAGCAGCATATTATCAAACTCACAGCCACCAACCACTCACAGGAGAGAGAACTGGCGCTGTTGGAGGTGGGGAAATTTTCATTTCGATAAGAAGGTGAAACACGTTTGTTTCACAAGCAGATATTCCAGTGTGCTTTCTTCTTGTCCTTCAAAGTTTAAGTAAGTTATTGTGTTCCTTGACTAAACACAGGGGTAGGGAGATTTGTTATTTGTTTCAACTTAATTGCTCTACCCTTGCTGTTTATTTCATCTAGTCAACCAACCAACCAACCAACCAACCAACAAACTAGTATTTCAAAACAGTAGACTAATTTTTGAATGCATTTGATACAAAAGGTAGTGCATCAGAATCCATCTGCTTTTCATCAGCAGGTACCTGGGGCTGAACCAGAGCTGTAGTAATGACTGCAGAAGGGCTCAGGGTACCTCTGTGATGATGAGTATGTTTTCCATCTCATTGTGGCAGTGTATGTATTAATACATCTGTCAATACCTATTATCGATATTGCTTTTGATATTTATTATAGATAATGCTATAAGTAACATTGATGTGCATTCAGCCTTTTATATTTAGGGATTGTCCTAAAGTTATTGAAACTGGGTAAAAATAAAGGAATGATTCTGTTTGACATTGTTGTTCTTATCTCAGTTACATTAATGTAAGCTCTGTTGTCAGACTTTGTCCATTGATGTAACCCTAGTACCCGGTACAATGGCTGACATTTGGTTAGGATTCAATATATAGATTCTGAGTAAATGAATAAAGAAGTCCCTGAAAGTACATAACAGAAACAAGTTTAAATCCAATCTATGATATCAAATCCCACGCCCTTTCATCTCAGCTATGTTGATTCTAATGTTATTGGTTTTGGTCTAATTTTTATCATTTTCATCACCTGTAATATTTATCCCCCTTTTTGGTGAGAAAAGGCATGCTTTCTGTTTACCATAAGCCTAACAATGTTGTAAGCAAAGTTTCCAATTTCCCTTCATGTCTCCAATGAAGCTTGATGTTGGATGTAAAACTGGAGTAAGCTAGCAATTACTTGAGGTCATTTCAGCACTGAATCAAAATAAGGTTTATCTTTAAATGGAATCACATTTCTGTTTGCGATATATATGTTTTAAAATTACTCTTATTTTGATTAATTGCGGAAAAAATTATAATTTGGTAAAAATTCTGAATTGTTGAATGACTTTAAAGGAATGCTATTTATTATTTTTTAAATCTGCAAAGCAAGTGGAAATAGTCAACCCATTTTTAGGATAATTGAATGAGGAAAAAAAGAGGGAGAGGGAGGGAGAAAGAGCAACTGAAGTAGCAAGCATTGCTTAGCAGAATTAGTCTTGAGGAGCTCTCCTCCTTTAGGGACCGGCCTAAATTAATTTTGTTGATTTTGAAAAGTAATATAAGCATGCTACCTCCAAATTGCTTACACAAAGTTGTGCATCAACTTCCCAAAGATTATATAAAGTTAAGTTAGCTTGACTTCTGGCCTAACTATCCTATCTAATAAAAGAGTAATATGCAGATTGATCATCACTGCAGCACACAATATAGCTGCCCCCATGTGGTCAAAGATCCTGCCCCCATGTGGACACAAGATGGCCACCACAAGATGGCCAGCAGGAGAGGGCAGTTGGGAGGCACCCGGCCTGCAAGGGAGGGCAGTTGAGAGGGACCAGGCCTGCAAGGGAGGGCAGTTGAGAGGGACCAGGCCTGCAAGGGTGGGCAGTTGGAGGTGATCAACCCTGCAGGGGAGGGCAGTTAGGGGTGACCAGGCCGGCAGAGGAGGGAAGTTGGGGGCAAACAGGCTGGCAGCAGAGTGGTTAGGGGGTGATCAGGCTGGCAGGCAGAAGCGGTTAGGGGCAATCAGGAAGGCAGGCAGGCAAGCAGTTGGGAGCCAGCAGTCCTGGATTGTGAGAGGGTTGTCCGACTGCCCGTTTAGGCTGGGATTGGGCCTAAACGGGCAGTCGGACATCCCTCGAGGTGTCCCAGATTGGAGAGGGTACAGGCTGGGCTGAGGGACAACCCCCCTCCATGCACGAATTTCGTGCACCGGGCCTCTAGTTTGAATATAATTTTACAATACAGACAATTTAAAAATTGCAATTATTTACATTAATAAGAACTAACATTTATTGAAAGTCTAAGTGCTTTACATGTAGTTACTCCTTAAATCCATATTGTTATTGTTCCATTTTGCAGGAGAAAAGACTGAGGGATTAATGGGTTAAATGACTTCTCTGAAATCCCATATCCAGTAAGTGATGGCACAAGATACCAATCCAGTCTCACTCCAGAGCTCATGGTCTTATCCACTAAATTATACTACCTTTCATATCATTAAAGATTTGATTCTGTAATAGCCAGTATGATAACTTTTGTTGAAAAAAGCATTACTTTAAAATACAGTAATTAAAATTTACATATATAAATTCTAGAAGGAAAAATGTTAAATTGATCTCTTACCGTCTATAGATAGAATTGTTCCTTGGTATTTTCCATTAAGCATATTATATTGTTCCATGGTAACTTGATTTCTCAAAGTAATAATGCCCGTTTTTGAGTCAACAGAGAGCAGGTCAGCTGGATTATTTCCCATGACGTATCTGTATTTGAAAGATAATAGTATAAATTAATGTCAGCTATCTAAAAAAGCAGAGAGGGAGGGGAGAGAGAGACTTTATTTATAAAACACGTCTCTAGTCAGTAGTTATAATCCCTGAATACAGTTTTCAGTTATTAGCTACACTTTCTCCTTTTTTTCAGGGCAGTCCCAGCTATTTGAGGACATTGGGAAACAGACAAAGCTGTCAATTTCAGCAAAAAGAATGATTGAGCAGCTCTTTCCGATGGAATGTCCCTTATGCCCACTTGGTTGGCAGAGTAATCCTTGGATGCTTGCAGTCTCATTTTCATTTGGTTTAGGTAGCATGGGAACTATCCTGGAAGACCCAAATCCTAGGACTTCCTGAGCTCATTAACAATTCTAAATTATTCTCTTACCAAAGAACTTACATCTTTATCAGCGTGGCCATCATCCCCTCCCTATTTCCACTCCCCCTCTCCACACACACAATGACTGACCAGGACTTCTTCTGAATTCCAAACTACGTAAGTCCTTTTCTGATGCTTCTGTCCTATTTTCTATTGTCTTCCTCTCCTCATCTTTCACTTCCATGTCTTTTTCTCTCTCATTACATATGATAAAAGAATTACTGGTTAGCAACTCTCTGTCTCAGGTGTTGTGCTAAACTCAGGGAATAGAACTTGGAGAGGACACAGGGGTGGGTGTTGGGGTGGAGGAATGGGAGGCGACCTGCCCTTGGTGAGCTACATCTGCGGGGTGAGCGTTTATCAGTAGTGGTGGGACAGTGTGATGAGAGCTGTAACACAAACACTCACACAGTGTGAGAAGAATACGGAGAAAGCACTTTAAAATCTGATTTGTGAGATAGTTCCCCTATTGTTATTCTTGGTCATGTTTAAAACATATGTGCACATATACACAGATTTTTTATGATCAAGTAAAAATATTTGGATATACAGAGTTTAAAAAAATTATGCAGCATGATTTTTCTTTACTCTAAATCATTTTTCATGCCAAAGTTATTATTGGCCAATACTAAGTGCTTATTAAAGTGAAGAAAATAACTAAATCTAATTGGATTCAATCTGGGCAAATTTGCAATGGGAAAATTAGTCCATAAAATTCCGGGGTAAATAATCTTGGGATGTGGTAATCAGCTAATTGGTCCATAAAATATATAAACACAGGAGTGTCAAAGTTTAAAGATATAATATTTTTACATTTTGCATCTTTATACTTTTACATCTTATATGTTGCACAATTTTTTATATTTTTGTAAGTTACACACTTTAATAATTCAGTAGCTAGTACTTTTTATGTTTAAATGATGGCTTCAAAATAATGAAAAATATTTAAATTCATGCTTAATATTTCAGAAAAGAACATATGTACTTCATTCAATATGTGATGAAAATTTGTTGGAAAATGTCAGTCTTACCTAACTTTTGTTGAAGGTCCACCAGTGTCCAGGTCAGTAGCTATAAAATCTCCCACTCTAGAATTCTGTCCCATATTACTAGTTACTACGAATGTCTTTGAACCTGGACGGAACACTGAGCCTTCAAGTACATTTAACACAGTCACAGAGATTGCTGTTGCTGTGAGCTTATATTGGGACATAATTGATTGATGAAATTCAGCTTTGTTTCTAACACCAATACTGAGTTGCAGACTCTTCATGTCTTCATAATCCAAGGGCTAGTAAATACAGAATGAAATCGTTTTACTACAAAAAGAAAATAATTCTAGAAGAAAGTCAAATCCTTTGATAATAGGCAAATAAATGCTTATGCCTAAAACTATGATATTAATTAAATATAAATACATACAATGTATTCTTACTTTGTCTTTAATACAAACACATAAAAATATATATAGTGAGAAAAAAACAAATCTTGTATCCTTTGTTGAAAAAATTGAAAATGTATGACATGAGTCCTCATTGTCCAGCAAATTAAAATTTTAAAAATGGTATAGATGGTCAAATCCTTGCATTCTGTAGTGCAAAGACAGTCTATGTTATCCTGTATCATTTTTGTTTTTCAGAAAGTAGTTCTGTGTATGGGCTAGACACATTGTAGGTTCCATTATTTGACTGGTTTTATCCATAAAGAACTATTTAGAAGAATTTACTTCTACAAATATGACTTCTTTTATTAAGTCAGGTACTAGAATGTAGCATACAAATAATAAAGAGAAATTCTTATTTTTTCAACATATTCTAGAATAAATTATTTCACCTTTTGGAAATAATCAAGTAGTCATTTTCACTAAAAAAAGATGGTGTTAATATCCATTACTCCTACAATCCACAAACAATGCATTATGCCAAATATATTTTCCTAAATTTTCACATAAGAGTCTTTAGGTGACCATGGATTCACACATTGTACTCTTAGGTAAATTTTTAGTCTTTGCCCTAATGTTGGCTGTACTTGCAATTTCAAGATTGGCTATAAAATCATGTATACATATACATTACACACAAATACACAAACTTATTGCATATAGTATATAATCATAAAAAGAATTAACATACGATGTTATGTCTGGGAGAAAAATAAGAATCATTCCCATTTTACAGATAGAGGTATGGAGGAGAGAGAGATTAATTTTCTAAAGTAATAGAGTAGTTTAATGTGAAATAGTTTAGGATTGTTTCCCAGCATGGAATCCTGGGGAGTATAGTGACAGAATATGGACTTAGCTAGAGAGATGTAGGTTTGTGTGCCAGCCGTACCACATACAGTTAAGTGAAGTTTGGCGGGTTACATACTATGTCTGGACCTCAATGTATTTATCTGCAATATGGGCATATAGCTGATTACAGGGTGCTGTGAGGAATAGACTAAAGCCTCTGCCCAGGGCCTCCCTAAGAGGAAGCTATAGACATGGTGACACTTCACGATGACATGAAACAAATGACCACACGTTCCCGGGAGGACAGACTGTCGGAGGCTATTTCCGAGGACTATTCTGAAGGAAGGAAATGGTGGAGAAGGAGTTACATTTTCCTGTGAAGAATCCATATTGCACACATCGCATATAGTTTATGCACCACTATTGCAACTTTTTAAATTGATTTTTAGAGAGAGAGAGGAAGGGAGAGAGAGAGAAACATTGATTTGTTGTTCCACTTATTTATGCATTCATTGGTTGCTTCTTGTATGTGCCCTGACCCAGGATCAAACCTGCAACCTTAGCATGCTGGGAAGACACTATAACCAACCGAGCTACCTGATCAGGAGGCTATTGAACATTTTAAAAATAGACTCGATAAGGCTTTAGCACAGGGTGAAAATTTCACTACCAGCTCCCGAGGAGTCAGACATTTCCCCCCTTCACATCTCAGAGGGAATTCTACTGCAGTTGATTTGGTGGTTCGTTAATGTCAGGGGGACACAGGGAAACTCTAGGGACTTGGACCAAATCTCTAGTGTATTTATGTCCATAATAAACCTTGGTCAGCAGCCTCAAGGAGGTGGGAACATGATTCTACAATTACAGTTTTTTAATGTTAATTTCATAAAAACACAATGGAGGAATAAAGAACATTTGATTTATATAGTGAATATTCTTAATGCGTAATAATTGCCATGGACACGTTTTTTTGTAAAGGCCATGTTAAATCTGATTTAAAAATATTTTTAAACATAAAAGGCATAATCATATTTTGTTGTAAGCATAAAGTTAATTTCATGTTTAAAAATTCTTTCAATTCATATGATCTGCAGGGGAGAACTGTATTGATAGAGTTTCGAGTTAAAATTCAATGCCTATTTTCATGAAATTATATAAGCAATAAACCTCGCCATGTAAAAGTTCTATATCACATACCATTTAAAAACAGTAATTTTTTATCTTTTCACCCACTCGAGTTTGTGTAATCTTAACATTTAAATTTAAGATTAACATTTGGAGAAAGACCAAGAGAACAAAATATTTAGGATAATTATACCATACCTTAATAATCTTTAAAGTCCCCACATTTGTTCTTTCGTTCATTTCTATGTCAAACCAATTCCCCTCATTTCCAGAGATGAAGAAAATGACAGCCATCCAGTTAGCTGAGAACTCCTCGTCCAAGTCAATGACTCTGATTTGGAGCAAATTGGAGTTCAGAGAGTTTTCTTCGATGCTCAGGGCATACTGAAACGAGAAGCAAGAAGCCTTAGCCCACACTGTGAGGGAGACAATGACACTAGACTTACACTGAGTGTCCATAGTTACTCATGATTTAGAAAGGGGATCTATGTTTAGAGTCTCTCTTTTCACCGTTCAAATATTTGGCCCCTGTGCATTACATACATAAGCACGGACAAAGGACATGTCTACCTTGGCTTATATGTGACTAAGGAGAACATAGACATCTGTAAAGAGGATTGTCCAAACACATTTTGGCATGTGACGAACTGAAAGTCATTCCTTTCAAAGACAAGCACTTACCGAAGACAGTTCCATGTATGGGATGTTGTCATTGACATCGAGGATCTTGATGCTGCATTCGCAGTCTGCTGACATGCCATCTGCCCCGCCGTCGCGGTCTGAGCCTCTTACAGCAAGGGAATATTGGCTGTATTGCTACAAACACACATGACAGACAATATCACAGTTGGCATAGACAGTCTTTATTCTGTCTCATGCAGAGTTCTTTTAAAACGTTGGCTCATGATTTACATAAATCTATGGTGGTGATAGGGTACCACCGATCATTGAAAACTCATATATCTCACATGAATCAACATGAAAGACACCACGTCGAGTCCCTCAAATGCTTCTTCCGCCTCATTGAAAAGAAGCAACATGCTTTAAAAGTCTCATTCCTTATGTTTTTGCTCAGAATTTGAAAACGTTTCTGAAGGGCAAATTGGGTCGAAACGATCAGGAGGGAAGAGTTGAAAGTTTACCAAGAATTTTGGCATGACAGTTCCATATCTTTCATAACCAGTCCCTGATGTGCAAGAATAAAGAGACCCAGATGGTTTGCATTTCTGGGGGCGGCAGGTTGTGGCAGTGGAATTATGGATGTTCTAGCTCCTTGATTCTACTCAATGGTGCTTCCATTTTCAGAAGCTGGTAAAAGCTGTGACTCCTCCAGACACAAGCATATTTGCTTTCTCATTTAAAACCGCGATACGATCTTAGAGGCGTCATAGTTAGAGACATCTTGAGGTCTCTCCATGGACGCCTGGTTAAGAATATCTGGAGTTTTTTCCTTACTGTTTAGAGCTCTCACTGCTAAAACTCTTTAGACATGAAAGGAGTTTCATTGGGTTCTTTAAGAAAGTTCAAGAAAGAGCTAAGTAGTCAATTTCTTCTGATAGTAACTTTCAAACAAGTATAAAAAGAGAGGTTACCTAGAAACTGATGGCATTTAGATAATTAAAGAGTGTAGAAATAATCTGATTTATCCTAAACCTCCAGGTCATCAATAGGAGTTTGTAATTTTTAAATAACTATAATTATTAAAATAAAATTTAATTGAGTATTAATTAGAAAATAACACTTTCTCATGTATATTCTTACAGTACATGCAGGTTAGCTATATTCTATTTTAAAATAATGAAAAGTTGATTTTTTACATTAAGTTATGGGACCACATGGCATGATAGAAACCATGTAATGGTGATTCTAATTTGGTAACACTCACTAATTGTTTTCTTATTCATAAATGAAAAGATTGATCTGGAAGTTATTTAATTTCTATCATTCTGTTTCTGCGATTAATTTCCCAGAGTAATCAGTGGGTTGTCAGCAGCTGCAGCATAGGAAGAAAACAAAGATTTCTGTTGTCAAATGAGCTTAGGATGTGCCGGGTTAAAGAAAGAGAAACAAGTTTTCTAGCCTGTGAAAACTCGTGGAGCCTCGACCACGTTTGCATGCACTGACTCACCAAGATGGGGGCTAGAAGAGCAAATGTCTTTTAAATTTATTTCACTAGAGAACTCACTTTTTTCATAAAACGGAGCTTTTGCCTCTACTGCTATGCATATTTTTATGTACTCTCAGAATGTAGTTTTCTCAACTTAAGGCAAATCCTAAGTAAGATTAAATGAAACACAAGAATATAAAATGTATGTGAGGAATCCCCATATTTTCATTTTAAAGGCTTTTTATGTCATTACCATTATGTGAAAAGGTTATGTAACTAAATTTTTTAAATATAGTTTCCTTTTTTTTCTTACTTAGGTACTCTTGCTTTTAGATTCAGTTCCTATGAACTAACAACCCATTAGAAGAAAAAGAAATTACCTCTCTGTCTAGAAAGTTATTCATTGTCCGAATTTCTCCAGTGTATCTGTTGATAATAAACATGGGTGAATCAGAAGGTTCCTGGCTGATGATCTTAAAGGCGATTTTTGAGTTCAAATTATTGGGTTCGTCTGCATCGGTAGCATTGAGTCTCATCACCAGCGTATCTAGAATCAAGGAGAATGGGTTGCAAGTGGACAGTTTGTATGTATTTTTCTTATTGTTTATAATTACTTTTGCAAGAAGAGGTTAGGTTAGTTGGTTCACATAATGTGCACTCTACCATTTTTGTTTTCTACTTCTTCGACATATTCATATCTTAGCTCCTTTCTTTACCTTTACATTGAGAAAAAGTTCACATCCAAGAACCTAGATATTACTGGTAGTTAGGAAACAATGAAATGCTTTATTCTGCCTTTCCATTTCTTATTCTAGTGTAATGATTTCTTTTTACGGCTTTTGTGGTGAAACAAAATGATATTAAGGCCAGACTAACTGTTTCTCAACTAACACAGCACTTTCTAGTGAAAGAAAGGGGAGAAGCAGTATGAATGAGAGTGGATGGGATTGCCCTTCAGAGCAGTCAGCTGGGAGGCTCCATTCTCTTCCCAGGGCCCCTGCCCCACCGTGCCAAGTCCTTTTGGAATGTTCCCTTAGGAATCTACTGCAGAGCCGGTATGAGAGTCACAAGAGAGAATTCCTCTCATTGTTTTGGAGCTGCTTGTTGCCTGTGACCAACGAAGCTGCTTCCCCAGTGGAAGGGAAACCTTTATGGAGACTTCCTCATGCCTCTGTCTTCTGCTTGCTTTTCTAGAATTACCTCTTACATTGGTGATGTGGTGCATTGACATAATTTAGCTTCTAGCGGACTGGCTGTTAAGAATGATCTGGAAGCCCATATATTCTTGTTTATTTCAGAAAGTTGACTACTTACTTGCATTAGAGTTTTCTTCTATCTGTCCTAGGAAACTAGACATAGAAAATACTGGAGGGTTGTCATTTATGTCCAAAACCCGGACTCGGAGCTCCAGGGGCCTCTCTAAATCTTGGCCCTGTAAATTCAGAGCCCGGCAGTAGATCTAGAAGAAGAAAAAAGGAATAATGATATGATGCCACAAATACTGAGTTTTTACTTTGGACGCTCTACTAGGCACTGTGTAGCTAAAAGAAAAATAAGACTTTATTTCCCACTGGAGAGGTAGCACAGCAGTACTTATAATCAACAAGGGTGGCACACCTGTACTCAAAATACCGCTTAAGAAAAGGTAACATGATCAGTTACAAAAGGATGAGCAACAATAGTATGACATCATAGGGGATGGAATGACTGAGATCAATCTTAAAAGAGGTTTTCAAGCTGGGGATTAGCAGGGTGTTCCCGGCAAAGGGATTCATTAAGGGAAGAAGCAAAGGGATGAAAAGCATCGTTTGAAATTGGGAAGAGGGGCTATGGGGGGTTGAGGCTGTGGTAAAGGAGAGTCACGTGGGGCTTCCAAGAAATGTCGCATTCACAATCTAGGTGGGGGATGGGTGTTTTTGCTATTGTTATTATTACCAGACGTATACATAAATGAATGTGTACTATTTTACCTATTTTGATATATTTCATTTAAAAACCCATTATGCTTTAACCAAAGTTAATAGGCTGGCATGCTGATTTAGAAGGTTTTGGGGAAAACATTGTGGGAAATAAGGCAGTAATATATATTTGGAATAGAAGACTAAAGAATTAAAATAGTCTTGGGAATACAGACAAGCAGTGAGAGTGAAAGCAGCAAACATAGATGACCATGGAAGGTATTTTTGGATATGGGTTGATAGTGTTTTAATAGAAGAGGTTACAAAATCCAGACAGGTTGTCCTTCTTTACTTTTTAAAACAGTTTTATTTATTGATTCTAGAGAGATAGAGGAAGGAAGAGAGAGAGAGAGATTGAGAGACACAGAGAGAGAGAGAGAGACCTGACTGGTTATGGAACCTGAAATCCTTGGTATATATAAGGATGATGCGTAGCCAACTAAGCTACCCAGCCAGCGCCTATTTCTTTATTTTTAATTTTAAGTATTAACAAGTGTTGACCACGATGGGAGCAACTCACAGGACAGCAGGATACATGAAAAAACAAAGTTGTACAAGAAGGTTCTTGAAGAACTAGGTAATTATGGGACAATGGGAACTCGTGAGATATATTGGAGAAATCAGAAAATGCATCTTGCTTTTGGAACATTTCTGAGCAGGCGGAGAGAATTAATTGTAGGAGTTTGTGGTGAAGAGCCTCAGATTTTTGTAATGAAGTTGGTCACGAGGTCAGCTGCTTAAAATAGAAATGAGGTTAAGGGTTGGAAGAGCAAGCACTTACACTTTGTCACAGCTAGTAGAGAAGAGAGGAAGAGTCGGGTAAGGAGGAACTGAAGTCTTTCCAAGGCACATTCTGTGCTCCGGGAGCTTGAGCAGTGTGTGTTTATACTCAAGCACGCTCACTCAGGAAGGGCTCCCGTGGCGCCTACAGAATCACCCCTAGGCCCTGGAGCTAGAGGGGACCAACATTCCCAACTTAATTAAAGACAGAAAGTAAACACTGAGCACGTTCCCTTCTAGCAAATGCTCGAGCTTGCCAGTGGCCCAGACCGGAGGCTAGCGTTTTTCCTAAGGCGCTCATGCGAGACGCCCCTCTGTCTCTCTGTCTTCCCTGTGTGTCTCTGGGGTCATAGTTGCTCATGAATTAAGAGACAACCAAAAAATGCCCAATTCTGAGACTCTTGAAATCAAATCAAGTATGAGCTGAGCTTCAGATATTCTCCAAATAATTTAGACCTGAATATATACACTAAGTGGCCAGATTATTATGATCTCTGAATGCATAATAATCTGGCCATTCAGTGTATATCCTATATAATAAAAGGCTAATATGCAAACTGTCCCCTCGACCAGGAGTTTGACCAGCAGGCAGGCCGGCCAACCACCCATGTCCCCTCCCCCTGGCCAGGCTGGCCAGGCCCCACCCATGCACGAATTCATGCACCGGGCCTCTAATACACACACACGCACACACACACACACACACACACACACACACACACACACTCTGAGTGGCCAGATTATTATGCATTCAGAGATCATAATAATCAGGCCACTCAATGTATATTGACACGGCACCCACTTACAATGAAAAACGGGGTGACTTCTCGGTCCACTATGGATGTTATGTTAATTTCACCAGTTTTTTGATTGATAACGAAGATTCCAAAAGGTGGTTGATCAATTCCTACTCCAGAGATGCGGTATGTAACTTGCTGGTTTTTAGCACAATCTGAATGAATCTGCAAAAAGAGCACAAGTGAAATTATTTCAGGATGCAAAAAAACCTGCTATGTTTCACATGTAATAGCTGTCTTTTTAGAGAGTTATTGACTGTCCTGATATCCCACTTATTTGGGGGAAATTCTGGAAGTAGAGAATTATTTTCCTAGATAGTGGTATGGTTATAGTGCTAGTATTTTTCAGTGGTAACTGATAATGTAATAGAAGACATTCAATTGTATTTTTACCAAATAATAAAAAAGTAAAATATCACCCTAATATATCTGTCTATGCAATCATCATTCATGAATGCATTCATTCATTCATTCATTCAGCATTTCCAGTTTGACGGTATGATTTTCAGGCTCTGTGCTGTTATCGGTCTAGAGTAGGGAAGTCCTTGCCCTCTTGAGGAGCTGGCCAATGTTGTCATTATGTAACTTTGATCTTCCATTTCAAATGTGAAGGTTGAGGTGGACTTAGGTGGGTAACAAAAGATACCTGACTACATGGAAAAGCTCTTGATTCTGAAATTGGGGAGGTAGTCCTAGCAGAAAAGTAAAGAGAGCACCCCAAAGAAATGGTTCCAGAAACCAGGACTCTGTTCGTTGGAATAAAGTGTTGTATGGGGAGTGTCTCTGTGTGTATCTAAGTGAAAGTGTTACGTTTGCCTGTGTAGGGATATATATTTGTATATGAGTGAATCCGTGTGTGGGTTTGTTTCTGACTGTGCCTGTGTGTGTGTGTGTGTGTGTGTGTGTGTGTGTGTGTGTGTGTGTGAATAAAGACATGTAAGGGAAAGTGAAAGGAGAAAAATTTTTTGAAAAAAGGTACATTGTGAATGTTCATAAACAAGCCAAAAGTGGAATTTAATTCAAACAGATTGTGAGGTAGAGAGAGCACATGTTGAAATTGTTCCTGTAAATATGATGAGTGGTAACGCACTATATTTTTAAAATCCAGAGCCTGGGGTAGCACATGATTGTGTATTAATTTCACCAGTAAGGCGAGTCAATGTTTAACCATTTACCTGACTGCCTACATTTCTTAATTTATCTCTTTAATGGCTTCAACTTTCATGATCTGAATGACGGTTATTCTGTCTTCTATCATGACTTCTCAGTGAGATGTGTCCTTAAACTACGTAAAGGGCAGGGTCTTTGGAAACGTTACCGTCATCCATTTTGATTGCCGAGTTGCCGTTTTGGGGGTTGAAACTTACTTTGGCTATCGGGTTCCTCTTTGAGTTGTCTTCACCTTCCCGGCAGGCTGCAGCGAACTTGATCCACTCGCGCTTGTGCCTCCTGATGGAGTGCCATCTGATGGTGCCATTCTTAGCGCTGTAATCTCTGACCTTGAACGGGCAGGGGGAAGGAATGGTACCTATTAACTTTTATTCAGAATTCACATTCCACTAAAGAATCTGTGGGAGGGGTCACTGTAAGGTCAGAAAGGGTGCTTCTTTGGGAAGATGGGTAATTTTGATTCTCCGTTAACTTTAGCTCAACACTAACTCTACTTATAAAGATGATTTTTGTGTGTGTGTGTGGGGGGGGGGGGGGGGTGAGGCACAGGGGTATGTTGTTACTCCCAAAGCATTTTCTTTGTTTTTAATTTGAAAAAAGTAAATTTGCTATATGTTACCTGGATTCGAAATTCACTGTTAACTTCCACCAACACCTATAAAAAATAAGATAAACACAATAGTTAATTTTTAACCAAATGCTTTACAGTTTATGTTATCAAATCACTAAAAAGTCAAATCTGCGTCAGTAAAATTATTTCCTCAGTCTGGATAGCAGGGGCACCGGCTTATCTCTCAGGTCTGATAATGATCTTAAGGATTCTTTTTCTTTTGGTTTTTACTTTTCAATTTTGCTCTCCTTTTTTTAGTTACTTTTATTTTTAACCTCTTTTTTTAAAAAATAAATTCTATCCTATGCAGATACTTGTAATCATATGAGCTGGGACGTTTGAAGCTATAAGCCAGTGGGGATGAGGGCTGGAAACTTGGGTTCTCTTAGTAAACCTTGTGCCTGAAGAGCTGGGGATGTTCAACAATACGTTATGGCACTAAAAGTTTTGACTACAATATTAGCATCTGAGTGGTCCCAGGTGGAAATAGGAATAAAATGTTTGGGGGTGAAGAAAGAATACAAAGCAGAAAGTGTCCAGAGAGCTTCCAAAATATTTGCTTCTTCACATTCCACTTCTAAATGGATGCTTTTCTATTATTCTTGAAAAATCTTAAGATGGTAAGTTTTGTACTTGCTTGGAAATATCTATATCTATATATATATCTATGTATATCTATGTATATATCTATATCTATATCTATATCTATATCTATATCTATATCTATATCTATATCTATATCTATATCTATCTATCTATCTATCTATCATCTATATAAACAGGGAATATGCTAATTAACCGGGTGTCACGACCGCTCAGGAGGAGCTGCACGCCAGATGGGCGGAGGGGACTGCGTGCCGCCCCCAGCCCCAGCGGCCATGGGGAGGCTGGGGCGGCGGGCGGGCCGGAGCAGAGACACAACACACAGGAGCGCCTGCCCCCACCCCTGCGGACACAATGCGGCCGGCACTACGCGGGTCAGGCGCGGGTCCCGGCCCCCCGCGGGGTGCCTCCTCACGCGATTTCAATCGCATGCTAGGCCTCTAGTGAGACTATAAAGTTCTAAAATAAAAGCAAATCGTTTTCTCTGTGTAAAAAATGAGCTCATGTTGGATGTTTTACTGCTCGCACTAGACAATAGATGATGCGAGTGCCTCCTTCCATGGCCAGGAGAGGGGTTTCGGGGTGTGGGGCAAATTGCTGGGCAGGCAGCCTCCATCGCCTTTCCTCCTGCATCAGTGGGGAGCGAGCCAAGCAGAGGCTGCAGGCCCAGCTCAGGCCGGCCTTGATCTTTACGAACGATTTGAGGCATTTCTAAAAACACAAACACTTCTGTAATACATTTAATATATCAATATACTTAAGACATTGTAAATATCTATCTGAAAATTAGGTGTGAATTTGAAGGCTAGTTTGCATTTATTAAGTTTTAAATTGCACTTAGAATTAGTAAATACAGCGTCAATCTTTAGTTCGTATTTCTGCCTAAATAGGACATTTTTAACTTCTCCTTGAACTTTTGTTAGACTTGCAAAGTATGAAAACTGTTATTGCAAACAGGCTTTATCTGTGTTACTCATAAAATAAAATTATGGTTTGTATTTTAAAAAATACTGATATATAATAGTAATTTGAAAATATAGTAAATTACTTTTTATAGTGAATTTTAACTTCACCATTAAATTAAAAATAAAATTTTATTGTTTACATTTTTAAAAATCATCATAATTGATAATTCAAGAAACTTTATATTATGGTTAATATGAGTAGTTTAAAATTATAATATTTTTATTATAGGAGTTACATACTCATGGTATATATTTAATGTTAATCATGATCATTATCACCATTACAATTCCCTAAATGATAACTAAATACTGGACAACATGTTTAAAGAAACCCATGCAATGCATCTTCACAAGTACATGTGGTCAATACTATAATTACCTTCACTTTACAGATGAGGAAATTGAGGTTTCCATATTAATTTATGGCTAACTACAATCCAATACAATTCAGTCTAAATTTGTGCTTAGGGATGGGTTTTACAATTAAGTGCAAGATAGCCTATTTCACGTAAACAAAAGAAAATATACTACAGATGACTGACATTACAATTTTGAGAATTCAAAAAAAATCCTGATTTTAATCTCATATTATCCTTGTGATTAGGAATCTAATCTCATATTATATACAATAATAACAACAATAATAGTAATACTGGTGTGTGTGTGTGTGTGTGTAAGAAAAGTAAATGGCCTACATGGTTTTGAGAAGGAACTGAAATGGCGTTGTAGAATCCGACCTGGGTGCGGAGATGAACCCAAGTTAATGCAGCTGTGTGCTTCTTGCTACCTTGAACTCATGAGCGCTTGGTCCTCTGGTTTGTGGGTGCTGGGTGGGGGGTGAGGCACCTTATTTGCCTGCCATTTCTTCACAGCTACCGATTGTGTGTTCACCTGTTATCTGCCGGGCACTTCCTCCGCACATGAAGTGTCAGTGCGCTGTTTGCTTTGGAGAACTGGCCAGATGACTAACCTTCTGACTTGATGAAGCTGGGTCATTATTTTTCCCACGAGACGCAGCTTAGGCAGAAGACCAAGCAGGTTTCACCATACCGTCAGGCTCTTAATTAGATTAGTAATTAAAAAACTGCCGGGTCTGCTTAAAAATATGTTGTGTGGACATAACCATATTGCCTTTTGCTCAGTCTAAAGTAATCTCTGAAACATAGTCACTCTTTGACTTTGAAAGGCAAAATAAAGAGATAAAAAGAGCATTTGGTACGGTCAGAAAACTTTCAATGTACTTCCTAAATTCTCTGAGCTTCAGTTTTCTCATTCATAAAATGACAGGAGTTGCCTGGATTATATACAGTTACCTTTCAAATTCTAACACCAAATCCCTGTGTGCAATAGGAAAATATTCAAGTTTCTTGATCATGGGAAATGGATGCTAAAATTGTGAATTTAAAAGATGACCGACAGCAGTGGATGGGAGGCAGTGGGAAGAGGCAGCGATTACAGGCCAGGAGCAGTTGAGTTTCTGCATCACGTCAGTCCAGGGATGGGGAGCAGCAGGGGCAGTGGGAAGAGACGGGGAAAGATCAAAGGAGAGATAGTGCTTGATTGAAATCCGCGGGGTCTGAGAAAAGGTGGGATGTGGGCGTGAAGGGAGGGAAGAGTCTCGGGCGGGGGCAGCTGGAAACCTGGCGATCAGGAGCAAGGCAGAAGCAGGATTTGGCAGGTTAGAACAAACCTAGATGCTAGAGATATGCCCGGGGAAGATGTTCAGCGATTGAAATATGTGTCAGCACCGTGAACAATAGTTCGGGCCTGATACACAGATTTGAGAGGCACCTGCTCAGGTAAGATGGTTTCAATCGTGGGAGAATTTGAGATCCCCAAAGTAGAGAACACAGCAAAGCAACAGCTCGTGGCTGAGGATGAAACCAGGGGAATTCCTCTATTTATGTAACTGGGAACAATGACAATAAACAAGAAACAGCAAAAGAGGGAGAAAAGAAGTGGCCAACGAAATAGGAGGAAAATACAATGCAATGCCATGGTTATCAAAGGAAGGGAGAACTGAAAGGCAGATATAGTGTGAACATGGGTCCGATGATATAAAAAAAAGGGTGAGCAGAGTGAATCCTGAGAAAATCCTGAGGTTTTCTGTGACCTTCAGGAGTTCTGTGATCTTCAGGAGAAAGCCTTCAATTGGGTGGAACAAGCTCTCCCTGACTGACAAGCTAGAGAAGAGGACATAAGGGTGCCACTTTTCTGGGAGAGACTTGGTGGTATAAGGAAACAGAAGCAGTAGCAGCATTAGACTGTGTCCAAGGAGGTATTTGGGGAGAGGGAGATGCGGATTTTTGAAGGCCGAGAAGGGAGAGGAGGAGATTTTGAGTTGAAGCAGGGAAGGTTGAGAAAGCATTGCCTGGAGGTATTGTGATGGCCAGGAGGGGGTCCGCAGAAAGAAAGGGCTCTGAAGACAGAGGGTGGGGAAGAGTGAGGAGATGGAGGTTAAAATCAATGGATTAGGAGAGGGAAATTGAAGGACATCATCCTGGATGGTCCAGACTCTGTCCCTCGAGTAAGGGTGAAGTTATTTTTCTGGTAATTGGGGGAGTAGTTTGGATTCTGAAATAACTTGGGAATACATTCTAAGGAGGCTGTGAAGGAGATTTATTAGAGATGAATACAGGGCTCTCAAGCTTACTGAGCACATCTCAGCTCTCTTGCCTACTGAATATGGGCATTGGGTAAGTCACTCAGCCATTCTGTGCCTCAGCTTCCTCATTTGTATATGAGACTAAAGCCTTTTTTTAATCCCAAAATTCTAAGAGCAATAAAGAAATCACTTGAAGTGACTCCTCAATGACTCTTCCTTTCATCTCTAATTTAGAAGCCAATCCACATATAAATAAACAAAACAAACAACCAAACACACACACACACAAAACACCAACAACCACAGAATACAAAATTGATGTTAATTTCAATGATTCTCTAATTATACTCATTTTTGGTTCTTTTAATACTGAGTTTTACATTTCTTTGTATGTAAAAAAATGGCCTTGAAAGTAGTAATTTATAATTTTTTCGAGGAAAACCTCTTCCATTTCATACTTGTGAGTTGGTCTTCCAGTTACTTGACAGTTTTTGTTAAGCATTAAGTCCTAATGTATAACTCTTATCGCCACCACGAGAATGAACTTGAGACGAAGCTAAAATATAGCAACTTGCTTCTTTAAAAAACGTCCTCTTTTGTCTTTCCTGTGCATTACTTGCACAAAACCTACTAGTCCGGAGTTGATTTCTGAATAGGTTGAATTATTTTATTTGTTCATTGGTTCATTTACTTATTTGACAAATATATATTGAACTAGAGGCCTGTTGCACAAAGATTCGTGCAATAGGCCTTCCTTCCCTTGACTGCCGGCACCAGTTTTCCTCCGGCACCTGGGACCTGGGCCGCAGCAGAGCCAAGCCTTCAGCCTTCAGTGGAGCCTTCAGTCTTCAGTCTTCACTCCATGCCTGCGTATGCAAATTAATCTGCCATTTTGCTGGGTTAATTTGCATACTCACTCCTGATTGGCTGGTGGGCATTGCGGAGGTATGGTCAATTTATATCTTTCTCTTTTATTAGTGTAGATGTGTATTATGTGGATCCAAGGCTGTAATAAGACCTTTAAGGAGCTTAAACCCTATAAGTATTATGGTAAGTAAGCCTTAGATGAAATGTAAAATAAATGTAATAATACACCATTTAAAAAGTGCTAGGGAACCTCAACATGATGATTTCCATGTTTAATACCCTGACATGTTTTTGGAGTGTGTGAGGGAAGGGAAATATAAACTATCCCCAAATTCCCTCCTGACGCCTCCACGCTGTGAGATTGGACACCTCTGGCGCCCTCTGGCATGGGCGCACAGCACTGTGGAAGGTGCAAAGCCAGTGAGCCACAAGCTCCCTCCCCAGTTCACAGTCAGGGAGCTGCAGCAGCAGCAGCCGTTCGTCAGGGGATGTGGCTTCACAGTGGACAAGTGTGGAGCACGGGGCTCTGTCCTCACAGACAGTTGAGGGCAGGATCAGCAGCCACTGGCATTTAAACCACTTGGCCCTGTCGGAGGCCACGAAAGGAACTTGCATGCCCAGCATAGTCATCGGGGGTGGCGTGCCCCAGCGTTCTGGAAGGGAGTTCCCTCATTGATGGAGCGTGGCCGTCTAGCTGCCGGCCCAGCATGCCTCCTGTCCCCCCCAGGCAGTGCCTCTCAGGACAGGGAGATCGGCCACCCTTTGGGAATGCGCAGGGAAGAAAGAGTTGCCAGAATTCAGGTGCTTTGGGGGTGGACAGCAGGCTGTTGTTCTAGACTCAGGAGCCTTGTGAAATAGGTGTCTCCTGGCCCTGAGGGCCAAGCCTTCAGATTCATCAGGGCAGCCTTGTCCCGTGCGTTGGGTTTTCTGTTGCCTAACCCAGGCATGGCGCCATGTTCGACTGGGTGGCAACGAAAGCCAATTAAATGGTGAGACATTTACCCATCCCCTTTGCCTAAGGCGAAAGGAGATGCTGGTCCTAAATGTGTTGGAAACCTGCAGTCGAGAGCGCCGTGTAAATGGCAATGATCTTGTTCAATTCAGTTTGCAAATTTTACTAAACAGGCGAGCAGAAACACCTCTTCATTTTCTAGAAAAAAGTTTATTGGAATGCTAATATCTGTAATACGTATCATCGCAATCTCTGCTCAAGAAAGCATAAGGACGCCCCTGGGTGCTTGTCTTCTGTCCAGTGTGTAGCAGTGTGCTAGCTCTCCCCTGTGCTCGCATCAGTAAGCAGTTATGGGGATTGAAGATGTCCAGGTCAAACAAGCTGATGAATTATGTAATAAATAACTCCATATGTAATAAAGCATATGCAGCGGTGGGCAAAAGTAGGCTTACAGTTGTGATACAAATAAATAATACAATAATGAGTCAATAACAATTCAAGAATAAACTGTTTCACATGCAACTGCAAACCTACTTTTGCCCACCCCTCTATTATTTTTTGTGTATTTTCGCGTGAGTGCTGAGAAATACTCAGATAAATGCCTACTTAAATACTAAATACCTCCCGCTAAGTTGAAAGAGTGGAGTTAGTTTATCAGGTGATTGCAGGTTTGTTTGTTTTTTTTAGAGGAAATATTAACCATGGAAAGAGAAGAAGCTAGGCCAGTGATCGGCAAACTCATTAGCCAACAGAGCCAAATATCAACAGTACAACGATTGAAATTTCTTTGGAGAGCCAAATTTTTTAAACTTAAACTTCTTCTAACGCCACTTCTTCAAAATAGACTCGCCCAGGCCGTGGTATTTTGTGGAAGAGCCACACTCAAGGGGCCAAAGAGCCGCATGTGGCTCGCGAGCTGCAGTTTGCCGACCACGGAGCTAGGCTGATGTGATGTACCGAAGAAACAGGATCATTCTTGGCACCAAAGAATGGTTTATTTGCGTTCGTTGCTGCGGAAGTTGGCCTTTATAGAAAAAGACTCCTTGAAAGTGCATTGATTGGACCTGGCAAAGTTACACGTAATGTTTAGAAATCATTAGGACTACAAAAACTCTACTGGTTCTAGTTTGCTTTCCCATACACAGTGACAATGCCACACCTCATACCATGGTTACAACCATCCTAAGAGACTTCTTATGTTGATGCATAAGTAACACTGTTCTCTGGCCTAGAATACCCCTCCACACACTGATATCATGGAAACAAAAAGGAAAGAAAAATAAATGCAGAACCAATAACATTTATTTGGCTCGCCGTGTTATAACAGGTGTAAGCTCTTGTCTGTCCCAGAGACTGGCCTAAGTAATGGAGTCACCCTGTAGCAATGTTGGTCGCTAAGAGCAGGCTCTTCATCTTCATTCTCCAGAGCTAACCCGCTAACTTCAACAAGGTCTATCCCTTTGGGTGTACTGAGCAGACGGCTGCCCAGCTCTCACATGGACTTGCATTAAAGAGACCACCAGTCCAGATGTCTTAAGGGCTTTCAGAATCGTCCAACTAGGCTTCCTTCCGCAGGCTTTCACTTATCAACGTGGAACAGAGGAGGATGTAAAGACTTTACAGAATTTCCTTCCTTCCTTCCTTCCTTCCTTCCTTCCTTCCTTCCTTCCTTCCTTCCTTCCTTCCTCCCTCCCTCCCTCCCTCCCTCCCTCCCTTCTTCCTTCCTTCCTTTTGTAAGAGCAAACATTCACAGCGAGGCCAGAAGACAGGTAAGGGGAAGAATTGGCTATGGTGGTGGTTAATTTTCAGAAAAAGAGTATTTCAAAGCAAACATAGACTGCATAACTCCAAAGGACATTTATCTGAATATTTGGTGAAACCAGTAGCAAAAAGGAATTGTAATTTTTACAAACCTTAGAAAGTGAAGTGTTTTATAAAAGTGTTATAATAATGTAAAAGTGAAGCATTTTAATTCACCATAGAATAAGTACTTTGAAAAATAATTTTCACAAGGCACATGAGAAACTTGGTTGATTCGAAAGTAAAATATGGCAAAAACCAAACAAATAAATGAATAAACAAATAATCCACACAAAAGAAACCTATCAAGACTCAAAAAATAAAATACAAATGTCCAGAAACCTCTCCAAGGAGAGAAAGTTCAATAAGGACACATTTGGATAAAATGATACATTATACTGAAGAATGACTAATTGGAAAGGGACTGTTTAAAGAAACTTTATAGGATGTAATTAATTAAAAATAATCATAAAATAATGAAATAACGTATCTTACAGATTCAATGAAAGTTATTCAATGAATAAACCTTGAATCAACTGTATCATAGGACTTAATAGACCAAATTGCTATGAAATGAAAAATAAAGTATTTTATCATTTCACAATGTACAAATGCTCCTATGTTCAAATGACGTACTGCATAACACTCATTAATCCCTGTCACATCCCAGGTTATGAGATCACCTGACCCTAAAGATCCATTAAAACATCCATGGAATAGAGCTCACGCTTAAAGGGCAACCTGACATAAAATCACAGGGAAAAAAGGGCAACTGGTGCTAATGCTACAGCTTATTGATGCTCATTGGCAGTGAAATCCACTGATGGTGACATATCTTAATTAATAAACGGAACTAAAACTAACCAGCATGCTTTGAATCAAAGATCTAACTTGTTATTATGAAACCCAGCAATCCAGTTTGAAAATTAAGCAAGTAGAGACAAATATGAACCACAGCACCACACACATCCTGCCAAATTGGATTGCGATTTAAGCAGCACTTGCTCTGTGGGTTACATTAACCTTTTACTGTTAGACTGCGATTCAAAAATGTTTGACATCGGTGAAATTGAGGCAACACATTGGCGCTGTACTGAGGGTTGTCTTTAACAAGAGAAAACTAGTAACGTGTAAGTTATTAGTGATAAAACATTTCATTCCATTTGTCTGATCATCAATGTACAGCTTGTATATCATAGTCATTAGTGATTTTCCAGGAGCAAGAACTAGTATTGTAATAATTATACTTATTTCTTAATTATAGCCCTACCGTCCCATACTATGTCATTTCTAAATCTCCCATAATGTCATTTTTTTTAAGTAAAAATTGTTTTAAATAAATTCAGAGTGAAGCAGTGTGGGGTCTCGATATTAGAGATATGGACCCCAGCCACGTATAAAGCCGATGAGGTTAATTGGATAGTGAGGCCGGTCACAGACAGCTATGATTTGAATGTATACGGATCCCATTTTTATGTTGTAAAAATTATAGTGAATCTACCAGCAAAGATGCCAAAAGAATGAAAAAAATGTTTACGTTAGAAATCAGGACACGCCTGTGCCGTGGCTTTGGAAGCCCAGCTGGGAGAGAATCTGAACAGCAAAGTGCCGTGACATAGCAGGTGACTCCCCCAACTCAGTGTTTTCTCAGAGGGACTTAGCAGCGACTTCCATGTCAGAGGTGACATATGACGAGTTGACACTGACGCCTTACTGTGCTCTCCAGTCTTCAATTAAAGAGAGAAACACTGTTTAAAAATCTAGCCCATAAAGTCACCTTGTCATTAACACGCTCTTGACGGGCCTCGGTTAGAAATGACACCGAATGGCCCTTTCTGCAAAGCCCACACTGGCCTGCAGCGTGAACCGTCACGCAGGGTTTTGGGCAGAAGCCACTCACCAGGAGGGTGACCAGCGCCGCAGCGGTCCCGAGGTGCCAGCCCATCGCTGCCGGGGGGCTCTCTTACATCCAGGCCGGGCGCCTGCTGGCTCTTCTCTCTGGGTTTGCTCCCCCACTGGGCCGCTGGCTGATGAAAAGAACTTCTCAGTAGGTGTTCTTACATGCAGGCTTTGAGGTGTTTCTGCCTTTGCTGGGAGAAGGACCGCAGGTACGTATAACCAGTCTAGATCCCCACCCTAAAACCTGGGCTGGTCTCTCTAAAATGCTTGACAAGATCATCATCGCTCGCAGGTAAACGCTGCGGGACACACCCTCCTCCCAGCTGCGAGGCGCTCGCGGGAGGACAGGGACGACTCGCTCCTCCACTGCGGGCGGGTGGCAGTGGCAGGCGGTGACAGTCAGAGACCCGAGGGATTGCAGCGGGCAGGGGCTTCCCAGCCTCGGCTCTATCACCGGCTGCTGAGCTCCCGCCCTGCCAGAAAGGCAGGTGCAGTCTGATGTAAGCTCCTGTTCTTCAGAGGGGCCATGAGGCCCGGGCTCATGGCCAGACCACAGGCGCAGTAGACAACCATGAACTTTCCCTCTCAGTGGGTGCTAGAATGGTCAGTCATTTTCCAAGTTCTCTGTGGGGCAAACCATTCGCTCATGTGAAGAGTGAGGGCTACTTAAAGCATTAGTTCACACGAGCAGGCTGTGCTACTTACAATGACGAGGTCCTCTGCCTACGTCCAGGGCAGCCTCTGCTTGTCTCTCTAAATGATTATCTTCGCTCCCCACCACGTCTTCTCTCTTTGAAGTGTTGCCTTTTCCAAGCGGGGTAGGAAACAGTACACTGTCATGGTCAGAGGGAAAGAAAGCAATAAACCCTCTCATTAAAGCCGTGCTGGTAACTTTCTAAGTGAGGATCAGTGCCCGACCTGCCAGTGGGAGCGCAGAAAGCTGCCCGTCAGGTGAGGTGGGTGAGAAGTCAGCGCGGTTCCCAAGCTCGGAGCCAAGGACCGGGGAGCGAGCCAATTAGAACATGGGGAGCGCCTGCAGAGCAGCTGCCCACACACGCAGATGGGGACCCAGCAGCCTGCGGTTCGTGGAAACAAATAGCCACGCTCGCAAGGCAGCGCCTGACAGCGTCCCTGGGAGATGCGCCCTGCACCCCGCGATGTCCGGATGCATGTTGTGAGCGGCAGGGAGGCGATGCGATTCCAAGAGGCAGATGGGACCGAAGAGCGATTGGATTGGGTAAAAGTTGGTCATGATCAGAAGGATGCTAGAAGTGTCCTCGAAAGGAGGGCTAGTCAGAGCTTCTACAGAACTGTCATTTCACTGCCGCCATGTGACAGAGAAGGTGACTCAGAAGAGGTGTGAACGCCAAGCTCTCCATCCTGGAGCTTAGAGGAAAGGAGATGGGCGGCCCATGCTTGCCGTGAATACGTATGCTTATAATAAGAATTGGTTGATATTAATCCTATCTAATAAAAGAGCAATATGCAAATTAACCATTACTCCACTACACCCACCAGCCACACCCACCAGCCCATCAGAGTGAGTATGCAAATTAACCCCAACCAAGATGGCTGCAGCCACAGAGAGCAGGAGGGAGGCTTGGGTTTCCCTGGCAATGGAGGAAGCCAAGTTTTCCACACAACCTGACCGGCCAAGGCCTCCACTCAAGGCTATAAAGTTTCAATTGTAGAAGGTAAATAAATTCCAACAGAAATGGTGGCAGCCACGGAGCTGGAAGAGCAGGAGGCTAGGGTTGCCCCGGGCAATGGAGGAAGCCAAGCTTCTGAAGCCCTGGCCGGCTCAGGCTTTCACTCCAGGCTACAAAGTTTCAATTATAGAAGATAGATAAATTCCAACAGAAATGGCTGCCACCACAGAGCGAGCAGGAGGCTTGGCTCCGCTCCAGGCTACAAAGTTTCAATTGAAGAAGATACATAAATCCCAGATACCAGGGCCTCCACTTGGGTCGCCGGGGGGCGTGGCTGGCCTGCAAACCACCACAGGCCCCTCGCCCAGGCCTCTCCACGCCCCAAGGGAACCCCCACCCGGATCCAGGACACCCTTCAGGGCAAACCAGCTGGCCCCCACCCATGCACCAGGCCTCTATCCTATCTAATAACAGAGTAATATGCAAATTGACCATCACTCCAACACACAAGATGGCTGCCCCCATGTGGTCAAAGATCCTGTCCCCATGTGGACACAAGATGACCACCACAAGATGGCCAGCAGGGGAGGGCAGTTGGGAGGCACCAGGCCTGCAAGGGAGGGCAGTTGGGGGTGACCAGGCCGGCAGAAGAGGGAAATTGGGGGCAAACAGGCTGGCAGGGGAGCAGATAGACATCAATCAGGCTGGCATGGGAGTGGTTAGGGGGTGATCAGGCTGGCAGGCAGAAGCAGTTAGGGGCAATCAGGAAGGCAGGCAGGCGAGCAGTTGGGAGCCAGCAGTCCCAGATTGGAGAGGGTGCAGGCTGGGCTGAGGGACACCCCTCCTCCCCATGCACGAATTTCATGCACCGGGCCTCTAGTAATAAAATAAAAGGAAACAGGCCAGATTTCCTATTAGTTGAGAAAGACAGAATGACTGTTAAACTATAAAAAAATTAAAAAACACAACAAAAAAGAAAGCGAGTGTCCAACAATGACTTGTCTGAGCAAATATTAGCAGGAGGATTGTACGCCCAGGAATGGACAGCAGAGATGCATGAACCTACTCTCGCATCTTTTCAGTGGCAACAGGCCCTCTTCACCCAAGACCAACCTTGGCTCCAGCCCTAACTCAGTTCCCTGCTCCAACAGCCCCAAGCAGCAGCCCCTCAGCCCCCCCCCCCCCCGAGAGGAGGCGTGGCGGAACCCCAGGGTCGCAGAGCAGCGGCCGTCCTGACCGTCACATGCTATGGGGCCCAAATGGGAAGGGGAGATTATGAACCCCTCCTCCTTCACCCCTTCCTCTGCTGCTTTCTCTTTCCTACTCACTTTAATGTCCGTGGCACCTCACCACCCAATAGAACTTTCTGAAATGGGGACATGGTCTCTGTCGGTGCTACCCAGTATGGTAGCCTCTAACCACCTATGGCTATTGAGCATTTGAAATGTGCTGTGACTGAGAAACTGAATTTTTAACTTTGTTTAATTTTAGTTCATTTAAATTTAAGTAACCACTCGTGGCCAGTGGTTGCACAGTTCTTTCGTCTTCTATCTGATTCTTTGCCTCAGCTCCTGCTGTTCTTCATACATTCAACTCCTTCTCTAACTGAGGGCACGCTAGCTCTGTCCCAGTTTCCCATCAGCACCTCGGGGTTCCCTTTGCTTTGGGTTCCTATTACCTCAGGTGGTCCAGTCCTTTCTCCCGACTCCTTACTGATCCCACTCTCAAATGCTAACGAGTTGAGATGCTTTGGAACACAGGCAGCACGAAGCCCTCTCATTTCCGTGTTCACGTGTTCCAGCCTCCCTATCCGCAAGCTCACACACACGGCCACATCACTGTGCTACTCACGTGTGCTGCTTCCCTCCGGCCTCCTTCCTGCGCCCTGTGCCCACTCTGAACGTTGGCATGGAGTGTGCCCCCAGCAGTTCTCCTTTCCTGGAAATTTTATGGAATTTGGGGGGTATTTTTTTGTTTGGAACTTCCCTGGTAAACTGACAGATTTTCTCACAGGCATCGAGACTTTCCTGGGTAGGGACTTTTCTCTCTCATAAGGCGCTGCAAATTCTAAAGGACATCTCAAGCATCCACATTTCTACATTTGCTCACAGTTTGGGTTGCTGTCATGCCTTCATAAAAGACGAAATAGTCAGCATCTTCAACTCAATGTGATGTTTGTAATGGTCTAGAATTTTCTAAGCCTCATTAAACTGACTGTTCTATCTCCCTCCGTCTATACAGCACCCATAGCATGGACTCATACATTTCCATGCAATATGCTTGTATGTTATATGTGAACCTCTGATTTTATATGTGTGTCTAGTCTATCCTAATCAGCTCTCAAATTGTGTAAAAATAAGTGAAACAATAATAAATCCTAAAAATCGAGAGGAAGTTGAGGTAACATGTTAAGGGTACTATAAAGAGACATTTTGGTACTTGTGCTATGTTAATGTCCCTAGGGCTTGTATTGGTTCCAGATCTCGTTCACATTGTTTAAAATTAGACTATTCCTAAATGAATCACATAGACATGGCTGCTTTAGATTACAAGAGACTTACCTTTAAATATATAATAATCAAATGCAATGTCTCATCCTTCATTGGATTTCTAATCTGAACAGGAAAACTATAGGAATAATTTTAGGGATATTTGAAGAAATTTAAGTATGGGCTGTTAAGGAGTTACTATCAATTTCATTAGGTTATGTAGTAATATGTTTTTATTTTTAAAGATACATGCTTAATTATGCAGAGGCAACATTTTTTTTATGGTAATAAAATGACCAAATCCAGTAATAATATGACCAAATATCCTATCTAATTAAAGAGTGATATGCAAATTGACCATCACTCCAAACACTCAAGATGGCTGCCCCCATGTGGTCAAAGATGGCCACCCCCATGTGGACACAAGATGGCCACCACAAGATGGCCAGCAGGGGAGGGCAGTTGTGGGTGATCAGGCCAGCAGGGGAGGGCAGTAGGGGCAATCAGGCTGGAAGGAGAGCAGTTAGGCATTGATCAGGCCGGCAGGGGAGTGGTTAGGGGGTGATCAGGCTGGCAGGCAGAAGCGGTTAGGGGCTATCAGGCAGGCAAACGGTTGGGAGCTAGCAGTCCTGGATTGTGAGAGGGATGTCCGACTGCCCTCGAGGGGTCCCAGATTGGAGAGGGTGCAGGCTGGGCTGAGGGACACCCCCCCCCTGCCCCCCGTGCACGAATTTCATGCACTGGGCCTCTAGTTAACAATTATAAAATCTAAATGACAGTATATGGTTTTCTCTTTGTTTTTATATTTGAAAAATTTCATAATAAAAATAAGAATAATGGACTAAAGTACTGGTTGGCAAATTATAGCCATAGGCTAACTCTGACTCATGGCCTGTTTTTTTGTTGTGTGTGTGTTTTTTTAACACAACCATGCTCATTTGCTACTGTGTTATCGTGGGTGCTTCCCAGGGCCACAGCAGAACTGAGAAGTTATGACAGAGAGCATGTGGCCTGCACAGCTGAAACTAATGACTTCTCTGACCCTGAACAGAAGTTTGCTGACCCCTGGACTGGATGAATAGATTATAACTTGTCATACAAAATATGACTCGTTTGTAAATTAATCTGTTTTAGGAGAACTGATAAGATTAACCAAAAGAGTATGAATAGAAATCATGATGACTGAAAGTAACCACTAAAACTGAAGCAATTAATCACTGAGGAAAAGATACATTTTCATAACCAAATTGTATTTTTAGCTTTATATTTTCAGAGAGACTTTGTTTAATTGACTAGGATAAGCTGCAGCCTAACTCTTCTTCCTTTTACACCAGATTCAAGGAAAACCTTAATTTATTTCTCTCTAGTCATTTCTAAGAATAAGAGTTCAACCATGTCTCCTCTTGGAGTTGTTTTCTCTATATCGAAAGAACATTCATGAGTGGAGAAAATCTCAAGTGGTTTTGAGGACATTGGAGTCTATCTTAATACTTAAATATTTTATGATAATATACGAGTAATGAAAGAGACTAACTTATTATTGTCTGTTCTTTTAAAAAAAATGTTCTAATTGGATATCCCTTGCATGTTCATGACTGTGATTGATGCTGTGGAACATTCAAAATAATGTTGAACTCTGCCCTTAACGAGGTTACACTGTAGCTGCAAACGCTCTGAGAAGGAAGCAATACTATTCCCTGTCGAAGACTCCCTACTCACACATCTCTGTATTTGCTACCCCACCAGTGCACTCCTTAGATTGCAAGCTCAAGTTCTTCCTTTTACTTATAACAAATGATCATAAGTTCAGTTCTACGCGTTTTTCCTTTGGCCTACTGTATGCCTTGCACTGTGCTAGGGACTAGTTATAAAGATGCATACGCCATGGTCCTTGACCTCGAGTGGCTCCAGGTTCGCTGAATGAGAAAAGCAGACTTTCCCCAGCTTGCTAGATGGAGGCATGCAGAGGGCTTTGGGACCCTCAGCCAGTTTTGCTGGTGACGTCAGATAGATCTTATATGGCAAGTCTGTGAATAAGGTCATTTTGGTCGATGTCACTTCCTGAATGTTGATGAGATGCTGTAGGAACTTAACTCTTGTTTATATCAACTAGCCTACGGTAAACTTGATTTTATTATACGTCATCTCACTTAGTTTCAGGACCTATCCATGATGCTAAGTGAGAACTTACTGTACTGTTAAGTTACATGATGGAATTGATTTCTAAATGCTTGATTTCTCCTTTCCTTTGTTGCTCACCTAAATAGACTCATGTTGTACTTTCACATTTAAACCTTCTTTTGTCTCAACTTGGCCTTCCCGTCTCGGTGTCTGCCGCTGTAGATCTTCTCCTGCTCCTCCTCACGTGGCGTTGCTGGGCCACATCCTAAGTGACCACTCACTCTCCCCTTCGGATTTGTTTTGTATTCATTACCCAGAAGGGTATTTCTGAAACATTGCTTTCCTTATATCATACCTCTTCTCAAGAAACCACAGTGAGTCCATGTTTCCTCGCAGGTCAAAATATCCTCATCTGGCAACTCCTCGTGTGAGTTGCCCTATCTGGTGGAAGCAGACCGCAATCCCCTCCACTGTCCTGAGGTTTTCTGCCATTGCCTTTCATCTCCGAAGAGCCTGATTTGGATGATGATAATACCAGTATGTTTTAGGGTAAGATATTGATTGATAGAGTATTTTTCCTTTAAGGGTTGTGTGTACAGTCAATGAGCAGGTAAAAAGTTTACTGCATCATTTTCAGAAGCTGTTGTTGACAGCGGTTTTAAAAATTCAATCCCACCCTCCTAGGGATTGTGCTAGTTGACAGGAGAGATAAAAATAGGTAATAGAAGTTTCTCTCTTTACAAAAAAGACTATTCTCGTGATTGGATCTCAGAGAGGTGACGAGTCTTGTCTCTGTTACCAGGCTTACTAATGCACGTGCTACAGGAAAGGCCTCTATGTTTTATGGTCCCTGCTAGAGGAAAATCATATCCGCATTACGGACACTGGAGAACACTTCATGGAAGAGGTGGATATGGACATTTTCAGGGTGACTACATTCTCAACAAGGGAAAATGTAGATGGAAAAGAAGGCAGAAAGCATGCATTTTTCAGGCCAGAAAGGAGTCAGATTGGACCTGAGTGTCCGGTTTGAGAGACGTGGCAGTGCCGATGAGTTAGCACACGTGGAGGAGGACAGTGGATGCGCTACTGAGGACAGTGGGTGACAGTCTATGGCAGACAGTGACCACTGTGGGCTGTAGAGCAAGGTGCTGGCCTAGTCAAAGCCGTGTTTGAAGAATTTGTCCTGGAAACTTTGTGGTGAATGGATAGAGAAGAGGCACTAGACTGGGGAAGATGAATTTGGACACCAATTGAAATTGTCTCTAGGAATCTAAGGTGGTTCAAGGTTAGAAAACTTAATATAATATTTAACAATTGTAATAACTAAAATAAAAAAATATTCTTCCATGGGTGTTTTTAAAAGCTTGATATAATTTATCATCTATTTTTAAATGAAAGAATAAAATATAAAGGGATAAAACGGTCACTAACTTGATTGAAATGATGTATCATAGCCCTGGTCTGTGTGGCTCAATTGGTTGAATGTTGTCCTGTGCACAGAAGGGTCACTGGTTCGATTCCTGGTCAGGGCATATGCCCAGGTTGAGGACTCAGTCCCCTGCTGGGTGTGTGCTGCAGGGGGCTGATGGATGTTTCTCTTTCTCTCTCTCCCTCTCCCTTCTCCTCTCTCTCTAAAAACAAACAAACAAAATCACCACAAAAAACAAAACCACACAATGCTGTATCATTCTAATACCATTGTGATTAACCCAGTTATGAACAGCCGGAACGGAGCAAAGGGAAGGCCAGAGGTCATAGGCATGTACTTGCGGCAGCTTCGCCAGGAAGCTAAGGCCTTACCCTCCCCAGGGAGCCACTGGTCTATTCCCTGCAGATCCTGGGGGAAGGGACTGGACAGAGAGAAGAACAGACTCATGCCCAGTACAGTTGGGGTGACTGCAGGAAGGTACTTGTCTGTCAGTCACAAATGGGACCAGGTCAGTGGCCAGAGGAGGCGTGTCCATGCCCAGCGCTGGAAGATTTGGAATGTTTAATCACCTAAACAAAGGAGCTTGTTCCCTTGTGCTTGGGCGCTTGTTGCAGGGTGCTCTCCTGCCTTCACCCACATGACTCACAGCCGTGTGCACCCCACACCGTGGATGATGGACTGCAACCAGCCCGATGCTGCACCAGACCCAGCTCCACCGTGGAGGGGAAACTGGGGCCGCTGGCTCTGCTTCTGACCCCCTGGACGCCCAGCTGCACGCCTCCCAGGACTGGATTAAGGGAAGGGGGCTTTGGAAACAAAGGGATGTGATGCCACACAAATAAAAGTCACTCATCCTCCCGTGCAAGTCTCAGAAAATTCTTTTTCTCAAGATATCTATCGTAAGGACCCCACCCCAAGCACTCAGCGGGGAGAGGGATACCCCTCATCCACCGCTAACAATACAAAAATCTACCATTATGCTTAGTATGAAATGGTAAATATTTTTATTAAAATCAAGAAAAAGATCCCACTATCATATTACTTAATATTTTCTGTAAGTATAACCAAATATAAATATTGGAAGATATTTAAAATTATGACTATCACAGATCATAAATTTTTCTACATGGGAATTCCAAGAGAACCAATTTAAAAATATAGCAAATGACATAAAAAGTTATTAATGTGGCTGAGTATCTAATTTAATCAAAAATATTCAGTAATTATTAGGGGCTATAGTGAAAGAAATATGAGAAGATAGTTTACAGTAGATTACTTCATAATGAAGCAGAGAAGAAAGGTGTAGAACCTACAAGATGAAAACTTTTAAGCTTTCCCAAGGGACATAAAGAAGACATAAATAAAAAGCTATACCTTATTTTTGTACAGAAAGGTAGGATATGATAAAGAACCCTCCCCCCAATTATTTTTTTTGAAACTTGACAAAATAATTTTATATTCCTAAGGAATAACAAATAATCAAGACTAGAAATTAAAATTATAGTACATGAAAAATATAATAACAAGTGAAATAAAACCTGACAAGGTTTAAACTGAATGCTACAGTAATAAACACACTTTGGAACTGGAAAATGATTTAAAGGATCAGTGAAATAGGTTAAGGATTCATGTATGATTAAGAAAAGATCTCTAGTGTGAAATATCAATGGGTTTTCAGATCACTGAGAAAAATGTACATAATTCAAAAGATGATGTTGAGCAAGTGGCTAGACATTTAGAACAAAATTAACATACTCCTTATACCAGAAGAAAATCCAGAGGAGACAAGATTTAAATGTAAAGGAAGTTTGTCATAGAAGAAAAGAGATGAGTGAAAATTTAAATATCTTGAAATTGAGAATGTCTACCTAAATCCAGAACCTATAAAGGATTGAAGAATTTTAGAAGAATGACAACCAAAACGTGTACATAAGCAGCTGTAACCAAAGGAGGGGCAGGGGAAGGTGGTAAGCTGGAAAAAAGATTTTTCACATGTGTAACAAAGAAAGACCAACTCCCATAATATCTAATGAGCTCTTGCAAATCTGTAAGAAAAAGTTGGCAACTGAAATATAAGTAGGCAAGGACATAAACAGATATTTCACTCAAAGGGACAAAAAAGTGGTTAATAGGCAACAGAAAAGATGCCCAACCTTAGTCAGAATTAGATAACAAATACAAATACAAATTAGACAACAAATACAAATATTTCACAGATCAGATTAGCATTTAATAACAAAACCATTAGATAACAGCCATTGCTGTGGAAGAAATAGGAAAATGAAAATCGTCTCCTTGACTGAAAGTGGATGTGAAAATTGGTACAATGTTTTAGGAAGGCAATGTGATAATAGCTAACAAAAATCTATACATACACTTTGATGCAATAATTTCTTTTCTCAATTTAGCGCCAGATGCATTGGGTACAACTGATTATAAATGCTCATTCAATGAAGGCGCTGGCCTGGTAGCTCAGTTGATTAGAGTGTCATCCTAATTCACAAAGGTTGTGGGTTTGATCCTCAGCCAGGGCACATATAAGAATGCATAAATAAGTGGAACAATGAATCACTGTTTCTCTCCCCCTTCTCTCTCTCTAAAATAATAAAAATATAAAAATAAAAATGTACATACAAGGAAGTTCTTCACATTATTGTTGTAATAGTGAAAAAATGCTAATAAAGCAAATGTCTATCTGAGCCGAATTTGTTAAATAGATTAGGGTATATTTGTGTAGTGAAATAATAAAAAAAAATGAGACCGATCCTATATACCTATATGGAAAGCAGAACAAGTGAGTTTAAAGCTTAGATGTAGAACAGTGTGTACACACTCTTGTATAAAAAATTTATTTTGTGTACACACATTTTTATATACGCATAGAAATTTTCTGAAATTATTTACAAAAACCTGTTTATTGGAAAAGAAATGGTATGCTTAATTTTGTATTCTTCTAATTGATTTCTATATTTTATCATTAGCAGGCCTGTATTATGGAACAAAAGTAAAAATATACTAAGCTTCATAATTGACCTTTTAGAAGTGAGCTATGTTAAGTGTCCATCTGAAGATAGGTAGGGGGACGGGATTAGAGTTACATATGTGACAGCTGTCAGTGTGAGGTGACAATGAAGCTGCATAGTGGAGGCCAGCACTGAAGAGAGCATGAGGAGAAGGACGTGGGAGTACCTGGAGGGACAATTTGCATGTTTACATCTGTTTGGTCAAGGGGAAGAAAAGTCGGCAGGACACACAGACAGAAAATGCCCTTCCAAGAAGTGGCAGAACCAGTTTGGGCCAATGTGGTTTAAACCTAAGGAAGAATGTTGAGATGAAAAGCTCCCGGACAGTCCTGAAGACAGGGAAGCAGGAGCCAGACATTCTCCTGATTTCTCCCCCAGCGCTCCGCTCCCACTCTGCTGTTTCTCTGCAGGCATGTTCTTCTCTAAGCACCCACTCCTGGTGGGCATGATCCCGCACCCACATGCCTCTTTCGTGTCCGTGTTAGGATGTGAGTGTTGGAGGTGGAACAGTCCCCGGGGCTGAGGGTGTGGCCAGGGAAACTGCAGTTTATGAGGGTGTGAGCTGTACTCTGGATATTACGTACACGCGTCCGGAGAAGTTAAAAACGCCTTAACATTGGAAAGTATGTCTTCTTCCCTGTGCTTCCTGCCATTGCTTGGCACCCCATATATGCCCAATACATGTTTTAAGTGAAATTGAAGTAAAGGCCCATTTTCCAGAAATTCTGCCACCTTAGTTCTTATAGCATGTTTCTAGTCTCCATAGAAACTCGCTTTCATCGCAACTTTTGAAACATAATTAGTATTTGTTGCATTCATTCACTCATCTCTTGATCTCCAACAGTGATTCCCCCCCCCCCTATTTTATTTAACAACGAGGATTTCAAGAATAAATCTGTGGTTGCCATACATGAGCAGTGCATATCTTTTGGCAATTATAACAGAGTTACAACAAGAAACCTGGCAACATGTTTTTTCGACATGTTTCTGGTCCTTGAGAGGGCTTTCCAGCTCAAGCAACTGCAAACATCATCAAATTCCGTGATACAATCAGCGAGGTGCCATGAAATGCTGATGACTAAGCCCTGGAAACGCACATGCAAGCAGTCGAGCTGGTATATTATGAGTCATGGAAGTGCGGACTCAGAGCCGGTGGGAAGAACACCCAGGGAAACCTGCATACACTCGAGATATTGATTAACAAGTGAGTCTCTAAGAGCAACGCCCAATTCTATCAGGAACCTTGTGTCAGTATTATGTCATCAGCTTTTACTTCAGACTAATCTTATCAAGGGGCAACCTCAGGAACTTAATAAAAATACTTACATTCTGAGCGATTAAATTTGATGATGATAAAGACTTTGCACAATTTAAAAAAAAAACAATGGAAAACTATTTGTTCAGAAACGAAGAGTTCTGAAATGTCAATTTTGAGGCCTTATTTACCTTTACTAAAGCCACATTTTTATTAGAGTGTGTAGGCCAGGAAACCGTATTATTAGTAAGTGCCCAAAGTGGATTGGATGTAATACAGTTGAGAACCTCTGCCATAGAAATTTGGATAATAAGATTTTATTCCTAAATTGTCTTGGTGCCTGTATCGCAACTGCTCTAAATGAGTAGAGACGCACTGAGCCTGAGAGCATTATGTTATTTATTTAAACCATTACTGCCAGTTTCTGGCATTTAGAGCAAGGGCGAGCACCCTGAATATTTCTGTAATTACTAGACATCGCTTGGCCTAGAGGGAAAGAGGCAGACTTCGGAGCAGGACAAACAGGTCAAATCCGGGGTCTTCTGCTCTGTGGTCTTGGCCGAATCGATCGCTGTTCATGAGTTTCCGTTTTCTCACCTGAAAAGTGGAGATAATGGTATCTGTTTAATAAGCAAGGGTTTATGGGAATTAAATAAAGGGCAGGGGAAGTCACGGTGAGCTTGTGGCTCTCCAGTTGTTTGACAGAAGTGGAATGAAGCCCCTGAAGAGAAGTGCAAGAGAGAGACGCAGAGGGGCACGCGGGAGCCAGCCTGTGCGTGGCCTCGGAGCCGGCAGGAGTCATTGGAGCCGGTGATGGTAGTTGTCCAAATCTAAAACACTTGTCTCGTGGTTTTCACTTGATTAGAGTCACCTAAGGAGTTCCTCGCTCTCTCCTCGAGCAACCTCAGCTCAGGCTCACTCTCTAAGAATCCTGAGGACGGGAGGGACGGTGCTCTGAGAAGTCTGGGGAGCATGGAAGGGACACAGATGGTGCTGACCTCCTGGCCAGCAGGAAGGGGTGCGGACTCCCTGTGGAGGCGGCCAGGCGTGGGGAGAGTTCCAGCCACTGGCATGGACGCATCAGTACATATTACTGCCCACACGTTGGTCTGGGATCTGAAGATGTGAAGGTAAGTGAGGTATGCATGCTAGTAACGAACACTGTGTTTTTTAAATATGCAGGAAAAATGAATTAAGATGTTATATGAGTTAAATGTTAGAAACTTCTCTAAGAGAAATCTGTAAGAGAAATTTGTACAGAATTCTCTAGGAGAAAACACTAATCTGCTTTAAAGAGTGAGAAGAATCTTCATAGAAAAGTGGACCTCAATGGGACGCGGGGATGTCTGTGGATGGAGAAGATGCGGGGAGGGGAGTGCATCACCCTCGAGGGAACAGGTTGTGACCAAGTCACAAGGAGCCAAAGCGTGGGGAGTTGAAAGAGACAGCGCTTGGCAGGTGATCCGTCTTGGGATGGTTTTCCTGGTTCCGGCCCTGCCTTATTTCACTCCGGGAGCAGCCAGGTGACCTTCCTTTCTGTTACTCGTCTGCCAGGAGTCTTAGGGTGCCCCGTACAAGCTGCTTCTCCTCAGCACAAGTTGAGAATGAAGCTCCGGGTGGGAAAGTTTCATGTCCATTTTATTTGTAAAACCAGAACCCAAAACCACTCTCTGAAATGCTAGGTATTCCTCTCCAAACATCTGTTTGTTTAACAATTTATTATTGTGGCTTATCTGTTGCGTATCTTCTTGCCAGAGGATCCAGGCCCGTGTGTGTGTGTGTGTGTGTGTGTGTGTGTGTGTGTGTATGTGTATGTGTGTGTGTGTATTGGTGCATATGTGTGTGTTTGGTGTGGGTGTCTTTGCTATAAACTCCTCACAATATACCAAACATTGTCCTTCTCCCATCACCTTTTGTCTGTCCTCAGGACATTTGGGTTTGGGGAAAGTCCCGTGGGCTAGATATCCCCTGATGAAATCACATGACTCTCCCCCTTATTCTAGAAATATGGGCTTTTGGGCATAGAATGAAACTTTGCCCACACACCTGCTTAGGCCAGTGTTCCTCCATGCCAGGACCCTTTATGAAAAGCAGTTTGACCTTTAGCAGCTACTTCCTCTTTAAAGAGAGCATTTCCCAGAGGCCTCTTTGCTATGAGGCAAGTAGTCAAATAGGCCACACCTACATACAGCATTGTCTGATCCAAATCTCAGTAGGAAGTTCTCTGGTTCTCAAATGCCCCCTCCTCCACCCACACTCAACTCCCAACAAACACTCACTGGGTCTAAGATTACCCATCAACTAGTAAAACAAAAAATATTCCATCCGTGGAGTAATTTAAGAAAGTGATGAGTAACGTTATAGAAACATGGCAGTTACTGAAATTCAATAATTTATTTATTCATTCAATAAACGTGGATTAAGTTCTTCTTATGTGTCAGGTGCTATGCTAGGCAGTAGAGATCTAAGATATCCACAAGGAGATTGTAATTCAGAGAGCGTGATGCTTTTGTAGAGAAAGTGACAGTATTATTTTATATGTATTTTACATTATTTTTTCTTTAAGTCAGTGGAGCCCAACCTATAAGCCAGGAACTTATTGCAAGGAGCCTGTCATATCTTACATTATCCATCAGTGTCTGTGGACTAAATAACTGATGGGCCCCCAAATACCTGCTCTCCATTTATTATTTAGAGTGAACAATTAGTAGTACCTCCAGAAACTTATTCAAATTTTCAAATGTTTATAAAATATTTCAAATATTTATAAAAAGTATCCTATTTGTAAAACATATTAAAATTAATAAAATTAAATTAAGTTTCACTTTAGTCATTGTGCATTGAGTATTTTCTTGACAGATATTAATTAGCAGTATTACAATCCAATGAAGCTTTTATATAAATGCAAAATACATAAATATTTAAAAGGGGAATCTTATACTTCTAGAAAATATATTTTTATTGATTTCAGACAGGAAGGGAGAGAGACAGAAACATCAGTGATGAGAGAGAATCATTGGTCAGTTGCCTCCTGCACGCCTCACACCAGGGATTGAGCCCTCAACTAGGGCATGTGCCCTGACTGGGAAACGAACCCTGACCTCCTGGTTCATAGGTTGACGCTCAATCACTGAGCAGCAGGAACTGGGCAGAATCTTATACTTTAAAAATAGAAAACCCTTGAGAACCATTTAAACGGTTATAATGAATTAGCCTAAGATATTTTAAAACAAATAATGAGTAACTTATTACTATTGTTTTTTTCACCCACAGGAAATTTTTAAAGAGTTTTTCAGAATTTAATGTTATTATTTAATTTATTCCACTAGTATTTATTGATGGCTTAAAACTAGATGCAGTGCCTAGCATAGAATATTGCATAAAACCTGACAAATATTGGTAAGATTAACTATTTAACAAGATATATGGATAAACTAATTTCTCTGCAATGAACCTACATTTCTCATGAATTTTTACATAAAGTTATTAATGTTTTGAATAAAAATTAATAATAGTGTCTTCAAGTATGAATGCAGAAAAAATGGGATACAGCAAAACTCTTTAATTACAAAAATAGGGAAGAAACTTAGATTTCCTATTATTTGCTACTTGACCTAATGCTTGAATTACCCTCTGGTATCATGTGTGTGATGCAATTGTTAAAAACTTTTAAATTTCCAGACTTCAAAATTAATAAGTGCATTGAAATAGTTCCTAAGAGTATTGTTTTATATTCCCAACTAGTAATAGAATTTAAATACTGAAAATGGAAACCAAATATAAAATAAGAGATTATGGTAGTGTGATTATCTGCCATTTGTATTTTACTGCAGCACAGGTTGCAGACCAAGAGATTTTGAAATGTAATGAAAGTACTTGTAAACTTTCTTAACTCCTATATTTAAAGTGTATTTTAAATGAAACATCTAAATTTTTAAGCATATGTTATGAAATTAATCATTCGCCTTCTTTTGAAACTTACTTATTTATTTAAACTATTTTTTACTGATTTTTAGAGAGAGAAGAAAGCACTGGGAGAGAGAGAAAGATTGATGTGAGCATGAAACGTCAACTGGCTGCCTCCTGCACACCCCCTACCAGGGGGCGAGCCCATAATCTGGGCATGTGCCCGACCACCTGCACGGGACGACACCCAACCAACTGAGCCACATCAGCCAGGCAAGCATCTTCATTTTTAAGGATTATATATATATATATATGTATATATATATATACACACACACACACACACACTCACACATATATATGTATATATATATATGTATGTATATATATGTGCGTGTACATATATAATATATATATATATATATATATATATATATATATATATATATATACACACACACACACATATATATATGGTTTATTTAATTGCCCTTGAATTTCAGGAAGTTGTAGCACTTAAAACGAAAGGTTATCAGAGCTTGCTGGAAGATAAGTGGGTGCTTTATTGGCCTGGGCTGTGTCTAGAACCAGCCACTGCTTGGTAGCCATGAACTAATGCTTAGCGGTGACAGACCCATCTTCTCCAGCCAGCTGCTTGAATACTAAGCTAAGGGCCTGTTACTTACTAGGGGCGAATAGCACATCAAGACGGCATTTGCAGAATCTAGCCTTCCTGAACTTTAACGGGTGATAAATTGTGATGTTGATGCTAAGGTTTCCTAGACCCCACCTGAGAGCAGTAGTGGGACAAAGGATGACAAATAGTCACCCAATTCTCTCAGTGGGGTCAGGATTTAATTTAGATGGTAAGCCCTTGATTTGAAAATGATTTTGAAATTGGAGGCACTCCTAGAAGCTGAATGGACTTTTTTTTTTACGGCCTAACTACCCACATTCCCTTCGAGATCCCTCCCTGATTTAACCGTGACCATCAACGTCACCTCGCACTCAGCCTGTGGTACGTGCACCTGGTCAATCGGAATCGAACTTGTGGGACTCAGTCAGGAAGGACTTCCCCATGGTCCCAAGTCCGCTGCTGTCTTATTATTACCGTACCACCTGCCACACTTGCTTTATACCAATATTACTATTATTTTGCTAAATTAATAGGTCTAGTAAATGTATGTTCTCAGCAAGAACTTGTTAGACTTGTTCTATTTTTTTCTGAGTAGGTAGGTGTGACTCAGAAAAACTTCACAACGTCCTTGTGATTTCTCTGTTGCAGCTTAAATTACTCAACAGAACTTTAATTTTGAAGACCAAGCATTTCAAACGCTTCAAGCACATGGAAACATAAGAAGATAGGTTTTTTATTTTTTTTTTACTATTTAAAAATTGGTGACATTAACAATGAGTTTTTCTTGGCAAATTCAACGCGAGTCGTCTTTGATTTTTTTTAAAGCCTTCCGACCTTGAGCAAGGTCGCCACAGGTCTGGGTCTCAGCACTCCCTTCCACCAGGTGGGATGCTCTGGTCAGTGATATGAGGCTCCTTCTCCTTCTAACAGCTTGTGATTCTAGGAATACATGCTTTTGTAATAAGTACGTGTTATAAATTTAACAGAAAGGGAACTTCGGGATTGTGGTAAGTACAGCTGCAGGGTTAGTTCTTCTCTTAATGTCTAATTCCCGGATGGTTTTCTGTGTGGTAAACTTTTCCACCCTCTGTAATTGCAAGTTGTTATTTATGATACCCCGGTCTTACCATGCGGTGTGTAGTCAATATATCAGAACAGTCACATGTCAGGGTTGGGAAGGATCATGGTGATTGCCTAATGCTACCTCTACACAAGAAACCCAGGACCTGAGATGGCTGAGGACTTATCCAAGGTCAGCTTGGGTCTCCTGACTCCTTCAGTGCCTCCGCCCTCGTGGACTTAGTCTCTCAACGTGAGATTTCATCAATGTAGCCATTCTCATTTTAAAAATTATTAAGAACATTATTAAAATAAAATACCATTCAGATATAAGATTGAAATCACTGCAGCCTAACACAGCGATTTTCAACCTTTTCCATCTCATGGCACATAAACTAATTACTAAAATTCTGCGGCACACCAAAAAAGATGTTTTTTGCTCACCTGACAAAAACAAGCAGGTATGATTGTGATGCATTCGCACCGACAGCTGTTGTTGTGTTGCCGTTGTCATTGTTCTATTTGACAGTCTGAGGGAAAAGGGGTCAGGGCCCTGACTGAACAGTCAGGTACAGCATGCTTCAACAATGGTTGCCGCACGCCAGTGCCTCTTGCAGCACAGCGGTTGAAAATCGCTGACCTAACGTGACGATCAGGATGGTAGATGAAGATATTACCCAGGTAGCCCTAGAGAGGAACTGAAAGGAGTTATATTATCTTTACAAGTACAGAAAGAATGGAAACTTCAGCCAATAATTGAAACATAGGATGCAAATATTGTTTATTGTTTTTCTAAGTGAAAGAAGGTGGTCTTTGTTGAGATTTCTTTGGTGGTGGCGGTTCTGATTTCTAATGCTTGGGGTTTTAAGATTCCTGCATCCGGGCACATAGCGAGGGTTTTGTAGAGGTGGGATTTTTTCGTTGTTATTCAGTTGACAGTGATGGCATTCACATACATATTTTCCCTTTTTCTTTAAACAACTAATAGAACGATACACTAGTAAATTACTAATAATAGAATGATGTACTATTAAATTGTTTTTTCCATTCATACCAATCTGTCCTGAGATCTAGATATGTAATTTATTAAAAGTATTTATATTTAACTAGACATATTATACTAATTCTTAACATCAATTTATTTCATTTAGATAGCCATTTACAAATTTGGAAAATGTGTCTGTCAAATGTATTCACTGTGAATTGCATCTTGCAGGTATAGGACTATAAAGTAAGTGAATGCAACCAGAATCACATACTATCTAATAAAAGAGTAATATGCAAATTGACCATACCTCTGCTACACCCACAAGCCATGCCCACCGGCCAATCAGGAGTGAGTATGCAAATTAACCCAACCAATATGGCTGCGGCCATGGAGCAAGCAGGAGGCTAGGGTTGTCCCCGGTGATGGAGGAAGCCAAGCTTCCTGCACACCCTGCCTGGCCCAGGCTTCCTCTGAAGGCTACAAAGTTTCAATTATAGAAGATAAATAAATCCCAACAAAAATGGCTGCGGCCATGGAGTGAACAGGAAGCTTGGGTTTTCCTGGCGATGGAGGAAGCCTAGTTCCTGGCCTGCCCTGGCCTCTGCTGAAGGCTACAAAGTTTCAATTGTACAAGGTAAATAAATCCCAGATACCAGGGCCTCCGCTTGGGTCGCCAGGGGGCATGGCCGGCCTGCAAACCACCACAGGCCCCTCGCCCAGGCCGCCCCATGCCCCAAGGGAACCCCCACCCTGATCCAGGATACCCTTCAGGGCAAACCAGCTGGCCCACACCTGTGCACAAGGCCTCTATCCTATTTAATAAAAGAGTGATATGCAAATTGACTGTCACTCCAACACACAAGATGGCTGCCCCCATGTGGTCAAAGATGGCTGCCCCATGTGAACATAAGATGGCCGCCACAAGATGGCCATCAGGGGAGGGCAGTTGGGAGGGACCAGGCCTGCAAGGGAGGGCAGTTGGGGGCAATTAAGCCTGCAGGGGAGGGCAAATTAGGGGTGACTAGGCCTGCAGAGGAGGGAAGTTGGGGGTGACCGGACCTGCAGGGAAGGGCAGTTGGGGGGGACCCAAGCCTGCAGGGGAGAGCAGTTGGGGGGGGACCAGGCCTGCAGGGGAGGGCAGTTAGGGGTGACCAGGCCTGCAGGGGAGGGCAGTTAAGGGTGACCAGGCCTGCAGGGGAGGGCAGTTAGGCATCAATCAGGCTGGCAGGGGAGTGGTTAGGGGGGTGATCAGGCTGGCAGGCAGAAACGGTTAGGGGCAATCAGGAAGGCAGGCAGGCGAGCAGTTGGGAGCCAGCAGTCCTGGATTGTGAGAGGGATGTCCAACTGCCCGTTTAGGCCTGATCCTACTGGGTTCGGGCCTAGACGGCAGTCAGACATCCCTCAAGGGGTCCCAGATTGGAGAGGGTGCAGGCTGGGCTGAGGGACACCCCCCCATGCATGAATTTCGTGCACCGGGCCTCTAGTTGATAATAATAACCTATGAAAACACTTAAGTTACACATAAATAAAAGTATACTTCGTTTTGTGAACATAATTCTATGCAGTAATATAAAGTTATATGTGTCTAATGTGCGGGTCAGAGCCATAGACCCGTTACACGTCAGCCTGGGTTCAGGTCCTGGTTCGGTCATTTCCTATCCAATGTGACCCTGGGAAATTTCTTTGCCTCTCTCTGCTTTAGTTTCCTTCATGGTAAGATAGGGCTAATACTAGCACCTACCTCACAGTGTTAAGGGAATTACTTGATTTAATATTTGGGCCAGCTCAGAGCAAGTGCTAAAGAAGCATTAGGTGTTATCACTATGACACAAAAATGTGCACAATAGAAGAAAGAACACACATATGCAGTATATATTTCCAGTTTTTCTTAAAAGTGTGGTTGAATTCACTGGAGTTAATTCTGTGCAGGATGTAGTTGGTGTATTCTGTCCTTTCCTCTGGGGTATCATATTAGTTTATATTTCTGCAGCTTATATGTGTGTGCACTAGGTCAGGATGTAAAATGTGCTTCCTGTGATAGGTCAGGGGGAATACAAAGATCAAAGGGGCTGTCCTGGGAGCCGGGCCTCCTCAGCTGGAAGTTGCTTCAGTGCTGCCTCTGTGGCCCCCCTCCGCGCCCCCCCCCCCCCCAAGTGAACAATGAGCAGTAAAACTGGCTCTCGGGCTGGGGAGTGGAGATAATGGTGTAAGTGGCTTGGGAGCGCAGGTGATGCCCGAAGCCTCCAGGTGCAGACAGGGCGGGACAGAGGCGGTGGGTGGGGAGCCTGGCCGGGTGGAGGCTGGAAGCGGAGGAGCTCAGGGCAGGCAGCAGCTTGTGCTCAGCCTCTGGGCTGGGCTGTGGGGCGGAGGGAGAGGCTCCGCTGAGATTAGGCTGGTTGGTCCCTGGAGGGAGGGATGCCGCTGAGCAGGGAGGCAACGCCTTTCAGTGCTCAACACTTGCATGGCAGGAGGTGCCACTCGGGGAGGCCAGCGCTGCTGCCAGCTGGGTGGGGAGAGAGGGACTGAGGGGGGCAGGGGTGGGGGTGATAGAAGTTGGGGGAGGAGACAAGACAAGGTTGGAGTGGGTTGAATAAGAGTCAGGACACCCTAGACTCCTTATGACTCAAGGTGATGCGCGGTAGGCAGGGCTCTGGAGCCAGGTAAGAGCTAAACAGCACAATGGCAGCTCCCAGGGGCTCTGCTCTCCACTGCGGGCACCGGTGGGTGGCGCAGGGGCGTGAGGAAAGCTCTATCCACGGAGCCAGCACGCCTCTGCTGCTGGCGAGGAGCTTGGTCTGACTGTGAAGTTCATGATGAGCAGGAAGCATGAGGGTCACGTGTGGTTTTCAGGGAGACCCGCTTGAGGAATCACACCCCTGGGTTTCCAAAGCCCCTTCCCAGCAGAGAAGACATGGAGCTGGGGGGTCAGTAGAGCTAGAAGCAAAGCCATTGTCCAGCGTTTCCTGTCCATGTGGCAGCCGCTCCAGTCCGCAGCAGGCTGGTTACAGTCCATCCGTCCATTGGGTGTGGGGGCCACAAGGCGGGCAAATGCCGGGGAGCAGGAGCAAGAGAGCCCCTCAAGTCAGGAGCCAAGCGCAACAGGCCAAGAGAAACCAAGAGCCCAGGAGCCCACGAGGGAGAATTCCTTTAGGGGGTTAAATGTCCCCAATTCCGTGCCCTTGCAGCGGCCACACCCATGCTGGTCAGTGACTGTTCCAGGTGTGACTGACAGCCAAGCACCTTCCCATCATCACCCTGACTTTACTGGGCATGCGTCTGTTCTCCTCCCCATCCTGCCCCTGCCCCCAGCGATCTGTGGGGACAGAATGGCTCCCTGGGGAGGGTAAGGCTTTAGCTTCCTGGTGACGCTGCCCAAATGACATGCCTGCAGTATTTTGCCTTTCCTTCCTCCGCTCCTGTTTTAGCTAGGTTAATTACCACAGTGTCCCTCAGGCACTTACCCCATGAGAGCAGTCACCTAAAGGTGTAGACTGGTTTGATGGGATTCAAATGTGTTCTGTGGGTCAGTAAATATCACACATGGATGGGCGATGATGAGGAGTGTGCAGGATGGCAGACAAAGACAGTGCTCTCGGTGCAAACAACCTCAGGGTCCCCACGTAACTGAGTCAGGGACAAGAGTGACAGCCGAGGATTTTAATCGTTGGTAAAGTAACCAGTGAGCTGCCGTACAGGCCCAATATGCATGCTTCCAAGTGGCGTCATTTCTGTAAACTAGTGAAAAAAAGGAAGATTATTACTAGCTAGAAGAGTATAGTTCTTTTTTCTTCCATTTCATTTTTTAAAATATATTTTTATTGATTTCAGAGAGGAAGAGAGAGGGAGAGAGAGATCGAAACATCAATGATGAGAGAGAATCATCAATGGGCTGCCTCCTGCATGCACCCCCACTGGGGATCCAGCCCGCAACCCGGGCATGTGCCCTTGACTGGAATTGAACCCAGGAGCCTTCAGTCCGCAGGCCGACACTCTATCCACTGAGCCAAACCAGCTAGGGCTCCATTTCATTTTTTAAATTAAATTTGTTGGGGTGACCTTGGTTAATAAAATTATATAGGTCTCAAGCATACAGTTCTATAATACATCATTTGTATATTGTATTGCATATTTAGCACTCAAAGTCAAATCTCCGCCCATCATCAGATGTTTTGCCTCCTGCAGCCTTTACTGCACTCCGTTAGCCTTTGCCCACCCCTTCCCTCTGGAATCTTCCATACTATTGTCTGTGTCTACGAGTTTCTGACTTTTGTCTTCCTTGTTCATTTTTTGTTTTCAGTTTTAGAGCCACACTAGAGGCCCGATGGACAAAATTCGTGCAAGAGTAGGCCTTCCTTCCCCCAGCTGCTGGCACTGGCTTCCCTCCGGCACCCGGGACCTGGGCTTCCCTCACAGCCCCAGCTTTGTCCAAAAGGTCGTCCAGAAGGACATGCGGTCTAATTAGCATATTATGCTTTTGTTATTATAGATTTGAGTGGACTGTATAGAAAGGTGCAGTTCTTCACTTGGGATCTGAAGTCTCCAGACTGAATGCTTCCTTTCTGCTCTCCACACTGGGCATATGCTCGCTGAACTACATATCCTTCTCCCGATGCTCAACACTTTCCCTCCCTCCTTGCCTTTGCTCCTGTGGTTTCATCTTCTTGGGTGTCTTTCCCCAGCCCATTCCCTTCCTCAGCCCGACAAATTTGTTTTTATTCTTTAAAAGCATCTCAAATGGCCCCTTCTCTTTGCAGCCTTTCCTTCTCCCGAGGAATAACTAGTGTTTTAACACCCATTTTTATTATAATACCTGACACATTCTCTATGTAATGGCCTGCTAATCTGTCTGCTTCCATTCTAACTCATAAGAGCAGGGTCTCTATCCTATTCCTATACATTTCCCAAGTGCCCAGCAAAGGGACAGGTTACTAGTCAGGGCTCATGAATATTCAATGACCGCCTGGCCTGTAGAAATAGGAAATATAGGTATAATTCAAAGATACGCATCCTCTGAATCCTGCCTAAGGCTTTTTGTTTTGTTTGTTTTTATACCATTTCATTTTGGAATGAGCTGATTTGACAGAAAAGTCTGATTAAGCATTTTAAAATTTTAAATGGAGGTGATTTTTTTTTAAGAAAAGAAGGAGTTTTCTTCATTGCTTTGTAATTCCAAATCCTTGAAGAGCAACTTGTTGAAAATAGATTCTTGGCCAAGTGCTAAATGAAAATTATGTCTTCTTTTCTAAAATGATGTTTATCACTTTAGGAAGTGGGGCATGACTGTTTTCAGTTAACATTTTCACGTTGATTCTCATCAAATGCCTCTCTATAAGGGCTATGAGTGAAGGGTTTAGGGAATTAACATAATGAAGCATTTTCTTTCGTCCGGATGTCTTCTGGGGCATCCCTCGTTCTGCATCGTTGTGCATGTGGTTCAGAGGGCCTGCCTTCTCTCTGGTTCAGGGTGGACCGCATGGGGAGTGCCTGCTTGAAAATGAAGCTGACAGCAAGGCCAGCACAGAAAAAGGGGAAGGGATGGGAGAAGGGAAGGGAGTGGAAGGGAAGAAAAGGGGAAGAAAAAGGAAAGGAAAAAAAGAAAAGAGAGCATAGATGAGAAGAGAAAAGAAGCAAAGAGAGAGATTGATCAAGTACTGATGATGTCACTGCACCTCCCCCACTGGGCAGGTGCCTTGACCAGGAATCGAACCTTGACCTCCTGGTTCATAGGTCCACGCTCAATCACTGAGCCACGCCATTTGGGCCCACCTTTATTTTTTGCTGTCCTTGGTTACATGATTCCCTCATCCCCAGTGTCTCACAATTTTTAACCTTCTCTCTCTCTCTCTCTCTCTCTCTCTCTCTCTCTCCTTTGTGTGCTTTTACCTTCTGTTCGCTCTGATTGACCACTTATCTTCCGCGTCAGCTCGGGCTGAGCTCTGGAATCCTTCCTGACTCTAAGTCAATAAATCTTCCCATGGGCTCCTGGAGAGTCTGGGCATCCCCTGGCAGAGCCTTTGTTTCGCTTTATTTCGTTTTCAGTTTCCCCTGGAAAACAAAGCGAGACAAAACAGCAGTAAATCCCTTAACCTCCTGAGTCCTCACATAATGCTGGTGAGAACTCATACATGCTAAGTAGAGGAGTAAATCGGTGAACTAACAAATGCTTTCTAATTGTTTCAGAGAAAAAAGTAATGTTGAGAATTAACAAAGAGGTGCAAAGAAATCTCTTTCAGCCCCATCCTCCTAAAGTAACCCTGGAAAATCACTTTACATTTTCTGGATTTGTTGTTGATAATTTTTAGCTTTAAGTTTTTTTTTGTTTTTTTTTAAAGAGGATTTAGAAGCAGATGAAGTTAAATTCTCAAACCGGGTCCAAAACATCATCTTCCCAAAATCTAAACTCAATGGGAAACTTGCAACCGCAGAAGAAAGCAGCGCTCGGATGCGAGGCTACTTTCTGGTAGAGAAGAAATCCAACGCATTCAGGACTGATGTGTGGGTGGGTCAACCTGACAAAACAACAGTAAATCTGTCAGACTCCCTGAGTGCTCATTATGTGTGGGCATCAAGCTCATCTCTGGAAGACATTCAGTGCCCTAGAGTTGAAGACAAATGGGAATGAACTGAATCACCCACAGAGGCTGCTCGGCTCCCTCATGCAGGGAACTTGTCTCTCCCCGCACTTCCCCCCGCCCCCCGAGTCTTCCTTAATGCTGTTGCCTCTGCAGGGAATGCCCTGCCTCATTCTCTGCCCCTCACTCACCCACCTGCTTCTCCTCCAGGCACAGAGGCTTCCTCCTTCCCTGGGTCTTATGGATGTGTCTAACAGTCAGGACACATGTAACACACCTCTACGGCAGCTCCCATTCTGGCTGAATTGCAGTTCATTGTTTACATGTTCCCCTGTGCTCACCCCTCTTTTACACACACACACACACACACACACACACACACACACACACACACACACTTAAATGTAAACTCCTAACCCGCCCAGGGCCAGTGTGGCTCAATGGTTGAGCATCAACCTATGAACCAGGAGTTTCTGGTCAGGGCACACCCCCAAGTTGTGGGCTTGATCCCCAGTGGGGAGCGTGCAGAAGGCAGCTGATTGATGTTTCTCTCTCATCATTGACGTTTCTATGTCTCTCTCCCTCTCCCTTCCTCTTTGAAGTCAGTAAAAATATGTTTAAAAAAATGGAAGCTCCTACAGGAAAAAGGTTGTGGCCTTTCATAGTGTAACTCACTGCATGTTCAGAGATGGAAGGGACTCCTATGGGCGAGTTCATACAGTGCCCCCCCCCCCACCTTGTGAAAGTTCACATTGCACCACTTTGCTTACATGAAACCCCTCATTAGTGCCTGCTTTTGCTAAGCCAATGAAATCCCAAGAAGATTTTTGCTTAAAAATAAAAGTTGAGAATAACATTGAGTGCGTGTTTTGCAGTGAGGGCCATAGAAGCAGTGGGCACCCGGAGCGGTGAGCGGCCCGCCCAGCGCCTTCCCGGAGCTACGGCAGCATCTCCGCACCACGCACCGTCTCTGCGGCCTGTGGTGAGTGGCTGTGCTTTCTTCCCATTATCTTGTGCATCCCGAGGTTCAGCAGAGCCTGGAAGAGCGCCGGGGGGTTACGCTGAGTGTAAAGTTGGGTGTAATTGGGCATTTGGATCGCGGGAATGAAATGGAGACACTGTGCGGTGTTGATTTGGGGGTCAGGAGACACTCAAAAGCTGTCCGTATAACTTAATGGTAGTTGCCTTTTTGCTTTATGCCATTTGGGTTATGCCGGGTTTCACGGGGACACTGTACTTGGGGGTACCTGGGAAGCCTGTACGTGGAAAATGCTGCGGATTGTTTCCTGGATTGAGTGTGACACTCTGGGAAAAGGCAAGAAAGAAAAGAGCAGAGCTATGTGGGCACTCAGGCGTTGAGAATGCGATTATGGAGCACCATTTACACAGTCTTGAATTGGGGGTATTAGAACAGAGTACTTACACGTCTCTTTAAAATAAAGAGTTTACTATAAAAGGACATTAAACTAGAGAAGAAAAGAGAACTGGCTCAGGAAAATGGGAAGACTTACCCTGCTGTTTAAAATGCTCCCTGAAGTTCATTCATGAACAGGGTGTGGACGGGAGACCTGGCCATGTGCAAGCTTGCCCTATCGTATCCAGTAAAAAATAAAGCAGAAACCGACCTGGTGTGATTGAGATCTTGGCGTAGCCGAAAGAAGGTTAAAGAGACCTGGTTTTCTTAGCTAGCTGGAGTTATAAAATGTGGAGAATTACCAGAAAATAAGGGCCTAGACGCATTCTTTTACTTTTCCAAAATTAGTTGGCAAATTCATAACTATGTTATGTTGCATATTTATGCACCTCCTCCAAACTCTGAAAGAATACCAAATGATATGGCTATTTGATGTTTTTATGTCTTATCTTGCATCAGAATTACCTTATCCCGAGAGACATTCATTTTCTGCATCAAAAGTCAATTTTTATGACCTTGTCAAGACAGATGTTTTCAGATCTCTGTTTGTATTCCTACGTCCACGCCCGGTATCAACTTCATTTAGAATTTCTGACAGCGGCATTCATCTAAAACCCTGCTCCTGAAATCCTACTGTCGGAACCTAGATGGCAAAAGCCCACCCATTTGGTCATCACCACCATTTTCAAGAAGTGCCCCAGCCCTCCCAGGAGCCCTTTGTCAGACTCCACTGCGGACCCACGCCCGCGATGCCTGGGTTCTGCGAGCCATGGCCTGGGAAAGGGGTGATGCTGGCCGGAGGTGGGCTTGGAGAGGACAGGGAGGCTGAAACCTCACTGCACCTTCTCATTCTTCTCTGGAACCCTCCGCATCTTCTGCTAAGTGATCAGTTCAGCTCGTGGGCATTTTTCTCTTCTTTTTTATGCAACCAATCTGAGTTGCTCCCCTAACGCAAAGCGATCCCTGATGGAGAGACCTTGGGCCAGGCCTCTCTGGAGGGCGCCGACACTCCCCCAGGCCCAGCCGGACAGCTCATCCAGGACTGCTCTATGCAGATGGTGAGGGACTGGCAAGAAGCTCTGTGCATACACTGTCAGATTTTTTTAAAAAACAGGGGCACTGTTGTTTACCTTCAGAAAAGGAAGCACTAACTCAACCACATGCTCATCTAAACAGCATAAAAGATGATAACTTCAAAAGAAAATGTTATTTTGGGAGGCTATAGATGAAAGATAAAATAATTGGGCTGAGGAAGAATTACAAATTTGCTATTTTTTATTGTTTAAAGTATTACAAATAGTAGGACATATGTCTCCTTTTTTTTGCCAATTGACCTTCCTCCGGCCTCCTCTACCCGCCCCCCCACCCCTCACCCGGCACATTCCCTTACCCCCCTCCCAGTGTCTTGCATCCGTTGGTTATGCTTATATGCATGCATACAAGTCCTTCCTTTGATCTCTTACCTCCCTCCCCTTCCCCCGCCAACCCTCCCCAGCCTTCCCACTGTAGTTTGACAGTCTGTTCGATGCTTCTCTGCTTCTGTATCTATTTTTGTTCATCAGTTTATAATGTTTTTTTTTATTATCCATAAATGAGTGAGATCATGTGGTATTTTTCTTTCACTGACTGGCTTATTTCACTTAGCATAATGCTCTCTAGTTCATCCATGCTGTTGCCAATGGTAAGAATTCCTTCTTTTTTACTGCAGCGTAGTATTCCATTGTGTAGATGTACCACAGTTTTCTAATCCACTCGTCTGCTGATGGGCACTTAGGCTGTTTCCAAATCTTAGCTATGGTGAATTGTGCTGCTATGAACATAGGGGTGCATATATCCTTTCTGATTGGTGTTTCTGTTTTCTTGGGGTATATTCCTAGAAGTGGGATTACTGGGTCAAATGGCAGTTCCATTTTTAGTTTTTTGAGGAAACTCCATACTGTTCTCCACAGTGGCTGCACCAGTCTGCATTCCCACCAGCAGTGAAGGAGGGTTCCTTTTTCTCCGCATTCTCTCCAGCACTTGTTGTTTGTTGATTTGTTGATGGTAGCCATTCTGACAGGTGTGAGGTGGTACCTCATTGTCGTTTTGATTTGCATCTCTCGGATGATTAGTGACTTTGAGCATGTTTCCATATGTCTCTTGGCTTTCTGAATGTTCTCTTTCGAAAAGTGTCTAGTTAGGTCCTTTGCCCATTTTTTGATTGGATTGTTTATCTTCCTTTTGTTAAGTTGTATGAGTTCCCTGTAAATGTTGGAGATTAAACCCTTATAGGAGATAACATTGGCAAATATGTTCTCCCATGCAGTGGGCTTTCTTGTTTTGCTGATGGTTACAAATTTGCTTTTTAGGAAAACTTTCATTCAGGAAAAAAAACAACACATGTCAGTTGGGATTTTACAAATTTGATAATACAGATTGTAAATTTCAGAATGGGATTTCTTAATAAAAAGCAACAGCAGGATCTTGTATTCTGTGTGAATACTACTTTGTTGGCTTAATCTACACACAGATCTCATTCAAAAGAACACACACACCAAGCGAAAACTGCTTACCCAGTGACGCTGCTCAGGGAGGAGTTACTCCCTGACTCTGTTCAGCTGGGTGTGGGAGGTGACTCCCCGTGGCGGGGCGTGGAGAGCAGCCACAGTGAACACCCATGTGAATGTAAAACAATTAGGAAAGAGTCACTCTGAATCAGCTGGCTCTCAAGAACAATCTGGGATTTATTAATCTGCCCTAATTGACATCACTTAAACTATAGATTAGGGAGTGGGTAAGCAAGTGAGCAGGGAGAAGACTAAATCAGAGACAACTCAGTGTTTAAGTGTTCTGAGGTGATAAGGATGGATAGACCAAAATGAATATGAATAAGAAATATTATTGGTAGGCACTACCATAACTTTTCTTACTAATCATTATTTTTTAAGTGAGGAATTATTAGTATTATAATTTGTAATGAATTTGGGCTTGTGAAAGCATAGATAAAATTTTCAAATATTAGATATTCTTAACACTTAAATTTTATAATTTTTTTCTAGTAAAGAGACTTGTTTCAGTTTTTCACTTAGACTGTGCAAAGTCAAGTTAACCACATGACATAGTTTTCTTTCAGAAGTCAAAAATAACTTCATTTGAAAACATAATTTTCTTTGCCAACTTTCATAGTTAAAGGGTTGTTTTTTAAAAAAATATATTTTATTGATTTTTACAGAGAGGAAGAGAGAGGGATAGAGAGTTAGAAACATCGATGAGAGAGAAACATCGATCAGCTGCCTCTTGCACACCCCCTACTGGGGATGTGCCCGCAACCAAGGTACATGCCCTTGACCGGAATCGAACCCGGGACCTTTGAGTCCGCAGGCCGACGCTCTATCCACTGAGCCAAACCGGTTTCGGCTAGTTAAAGGTTTTTAATGGAAACATTAAATTATGTACTACCCTGTTTAAAAATACAATATTTGCTTGAAAGTTGGGACCAACAGAAATTGTTATAAACAGTTGCCTACAAAGTGCATGGAATATTTGTTTTCAACATTATGAATCAGAGGTCAAATTCTACTCACTGAGCTGTACTCATTGTACTCATTGGTACAACTACAGGTAGTTTTGGGAGGGAGAAAAAGGCACAACCATCGCTTTTTAATTCACCAATGCAATTAGTTAGGAGTGTTCCCAAGTCACAATTCTTTAAAGACTTAGAGTACTGTTCTAACTAATTACAGCAGAGGCCAGTGCTGAAAAGTTGATCCCATTATTGTATAATTCAAAGAGCAATTTTTCCTGTAATAACAATTACTTGCTTTGATCCTGAAAATACGCTGTATTGAAAACAAAACTCATGGGATTTTGTCTTCTTGAGAAAAGTTTGACTGACTCAATTTTCATATTCAGAATTTTGTATCTGTTCACGTTATCTGGAGCAGAGCAATAGTTAGACTTTCAGAATGCGTTTATGGTGCTATAGAATAATCTCTCGCAGAAAAGACACAGTGTTCTGTACTCAGAGTGGGGCAGATAAGAAACAGTTGCTTTTAAAGTTCCGATTGGAGGCTACTGAGCCCATTGGAAGTCATTATTGACTCGAGATAAGGAGACCTGTGTTCTTGTACTGAACACATGACACATCCCTGAAATAATCTGAGTTTCATTTTTCTCGTGGTGACTATGGAGAGAGTCACCAACCAACACCCACTTATCTAACAGGGATGTTTTGTTTACAATAGTAATAACTGAGGAGAATGTTGAACTTGGAATCTATAGTGCAAATGTAAAATCTTTAAGTTAAATTAACATTCTTCAATTTAACACATCAGAATTTTTAACCTTAATATTTAGATATAATCCCTATAATTTTATAATCTGGCTAGTTTTTCCCTTCAATTTTTCAGGAACTACCAAATGAGTAAAGTTCATCTTTTATTGGAAAGAAAACATAACATTAAAGGCATAGACCTTTTAAAGGCATAGAACCAATTTTTATGAGTATATATATATATATATTTAGGGCTTAACACACTTTACACTTGAAATATGTACAGATTATGTAAATTATGCCTCAGTAAACTTAAAAAAATATGGATACTGTAGACTGGAAGACAGCAGGTTAGAAATAACATATATATCAGCCAAGGAGATTGACGTACAGTTCTCGGTAAAACAAACAAAATGGCTCTGAAGCACATAAGAGGAATTTTGTCTCACTGAATTCATGTAACTCATTATATAACTTTGTTGTTAATTAAATTTTTAACATATAGCATACATAAAGTAAAATAAAAGCATTTTAAATGTGACTTGGTTGCAACAACCCTGTTTAACTGCCATTCAAATCAAGAGACGAAGGCATTTCCATGTGCCTTGTCCCAAACCAGCCCCTTCAACTGTGCCGTCTTCGAACAATGGAAAGAAGCTCTTCTGCTTTTGAATATTACAAAGTAAAAGTAGAAGAATATCCATTCTTTTGTGTCTAGCTTATTTCATTTATTACTAGAAGCCCGGTGCACGAAATTCGTGCACGGTGGGGGGTTGTCCCTCAGCCCAGCCTGTACCCTCTCCAATCTGGGACTCCTGGAGGGATGTCCGACTGCCCGTTTAGGCCCGATCCTGGTCGGGCCTAAACGGTCAGTCGGACATCCCTCTCACAATCCAGGACTGCTGGCTCCCAACTGCTTGCCTGCCTGCCTTCCTGATTGCCCCTAACCGCTTCTGCCTGCCAGCCTGATCACCCCCTAACCACTCCGCTGCCAGCCTGGTTGATGCTTAACTGCTCCCCTGCCAGCCTGTTTGCCCCCAACTTCCCTCCTCTGCCAGCCTGGTCACCCCTAACTGCCCTCTCCTGCAGGGTTGATCACCTCCAACTGCCCTCCCTTGCAGGCCTGGTCCCTCACAACTGCCCTCCCTTGCAGGCCAGGTGCCTCCCAACTGCCCTCTCCTGCTGGCCATCTTGTGGTGGCCATCTTGTGTCCACATGGGGGCAGGATCTTTGACCACATGAGGGCAGCTATATTGTGTGTTGCAGTGATGACCAATCTGTATATTACTCTTTTATTAGATAGGATAGAGGCCTGGTGCACGGGTGGGGGCCAGCTGGTTTGCTCTGAAGGGTGTCCTGGATCAGGGTGGGGGTTCCCTTGGGGTGTGGGGCGGCCTGAGCGAGGGGTCTGTGGTGGTTTGCAGGCCGGCCACGCCCCCTGGCAACCCAAGGGGAGGCCCTGGTATCTGGAATTTATTTTCCTTCTACAATTGAAACTTTGTAGCCTATAGCAGAGCCAAGCCTGGGGCTCCCTCCGAGGAGGCCGGCAGCCATTTGTGTTGGGGTTATAATTGAAACTTTGTTGCCTTAAGCGGGTGAGCCCAGCCAGGGTGTGGGGAAAGCTTTGCTTCCCCTGTTGCCGCCGGCAACCCTGGCTTGCTCTCTCAAGCTCCATTCTGCCGCCATTTGTTTGAATTTGTTTACCTTCTATAATTGAAACTTTGTAGCTTGAGTGGAGGCTTAGGCCTGCAACGGCTATGGAAAGCTTGGCTTCCTCTGTTACCTGGGAAACCTTGCTCTCTGTGGCTGTAGCCATCTTGGATTGGGGTTAATTTGCATACTCGCCCTGATTGGCTGGTGGGCGTGGCTTGGCTGGTGGGCGTGGCTTATGTAGCGGAGTGATGGTTAATTTGCATATTGCCATTTTATTAGAGAGGATATTTGTTAGGCTTACCTGGATAGTAAACAATATAAGAATAAAATTTCCAAATTCATAAACCATTAATCTCAACAATTGGACCATGACAAATTTATCTTACAGATATCTATGCATATGTGTAGTGATGATTTTGAAAAGGTATTTAATCTGCATTGTAATCACAAAATCTGAAAATAGCAACAAAAACATATCTATAGAGGACTTATTCAATATTTAGTGGTACCTACGTAGAGTGGAATATCATGGAGCCATTTGAAAGAATGAGCCCATTCTTTTAAGAAGCACATTTAAATTTATACATGTCTGCATACATGTAAATTGTCTCTGGAATAATAAAATAGTTGGTTGTTTCTAGTTAAGGAAGATGGGTGGTGAGGAAGTTGTATTTTTCTTTTGTTAAATTTAAATCATTTTTTATTTTCAATTACAGTTGACATACGATATTATATTATATTAGTTTCAGGTGTACACCCCAGTGATTAGACATTATCTAACTTACTAAGTGATCATCCTGATAAATCTCTTACCCATTTGATGCCACACATAGTTATGAGGGCATTTTTTGCTGTATTCCCTATTCTGTACTTCACATCCCAGGACTATTCTGTAACAACCAGGCTGTACTTCGTAATCCCCTCACCTTTTTCACCCATCCCCCCATCAAACCCTTCCATCTGGCAACTGTCAAAATGTTCTCTTTATCTGCAAGTCTGTTCTGTTCTGCTTGTTCATTTATTTATTTATTTATTTATTTATTTATTTATTTATTTATTTATTTAAAGATGCAGTTGTTGATAGATATGTATTTATTGCCATTATAGTGTTCATCTTTTTTATCTTTTTTATCTTTTGCTTAAAGAAGACCCTTTAACATTTCATATAATCCTGGTTTGGAGGTGATGAACTCCTTTAGCTTTTTCCTGTCCGTGAAGCTCTGTATCTGTCCTTCGATTCTAAACGATAGCTTTGCTGGGGAGAGTCATCTTATTCGAAGGTCCCTGCTCTTCGGCCCTTTGAATATTTCTTGCCACTCGCTCTGGCCTGCAAAGTTTCTGTTGAGACATTACTGACAGTCCTGTGGGCGCTCACTTGTGGGTGGGCAGCAATTTTCAGTTGGTGTTCCATGGCACACGGTGGGCTCAGGAGTTTTTAAAGCATGCAGTTCCTCCCTATTTACTCAGGGCACTGGCCTCTTTCCCTTCGGCTGTCGAATAAAAAAATGACGACAGCCAGCACAACAATAGCCATTTGGTGTGAATGAATCAAAATTACGCCTCCTTTTTGTCAGGTTGGCAAAAGCCCTATTCTTTGTTGTGCCACAGAATGTTAGTAATTAGTTTATGTGTGTCCTGAGATGAAAAGGGTTGAAAATTGCTGCTCTAATGGAAAATCTGACACTGAATGGAGGCTCTAGAGGCCACACCTTGGGTGTGACCAGCCTGTTCCTCCCCCGGGCCCAGGAGGGGAGGGAGGTCCCCTTAGTGTGCCTGCCTGCCTCTCCTTTCCTTGTTCACGTCGGCCAAGTGCTGTATATGCACCTTTATTTTTCAGGAGGGTCAGGAAACAGGTAAGTGTGTCCCCAGAGCAAAGAAGCTAACATTCCCCATTTAACTAACACAAAATCATCAATTCCTGCCGCGAACTCAGTTTTTCATTGTGTGATGTTAGCTGAGCACCAGAAATTACCTGGATGCTGTCTGCAATGCCTTAGTAGCACAGCCCATGAACTATAGTGTCACAACGCAGTCAGTGTCCTGTCTGCTTTCAATGATAGTTATTATGTATTATGTATTAATTACGTATTTGATGCCCTTTCACTTTTAATGTGAAATGTGTTCCACTTGGTTTATGGCAAAACGGACTCTTTGCACAACGTCACTGCTATTCCCTTTGTCTGTCTCAGGTGCGTAAACCTTCTCCCCTGGGCAGATGATCTGACCAGCCCTTCTTTCCATTCATGGCAAAATTTTGCTGCTTCTTCCTCTATGTTACTTCGCAAAAAATATTTCCTCCTTACTACTTCCATCAACAAGAATTTTTTATTTTTTGGCCTGTAGAACATTCTCTCTCATATTTTTTTTCTTCTGGTCTGTGTTCTTTAATTTTCCTCCAAAGCTATTGTTAATTACTTATTTGAATACTTTCATTGTTACTTCTATTTCAACTTTCATTTCTCTCTTATTTCTTTCAAGTTACCCATACTATACTTATGCCTATTTTCTCTTTCTTATACTTCTTCCTTTTTAAAAAATATTTTTTTAATTGAATTCAGAGAGGAAAGGAGAGGGAAAGAGAGATAGAAACACCAATGATGAGAGAGAATCATTGATTGGCTGCCTCTTGCATGCCCACTACTGGGAATGGAGCCCACAACCCGGCATGTGTCCTCGACTGGAATCGAACCTGGGACCCTTCAGTCGGCAGGCTGACCCTCTATCCACTGATCCAAACCAGCTAGGGCCTTATACTTCTGTCTTGTATTATATCACTCGTGCTTAAGTGAACCCATTTTCATTTAAAACTAACTTTTTCTTAAATCTCCTCTTCCTCAAGTCCTACTAAGCAAAGTATAGGAGGTCTGTATTGTAAAGATATCATCTGTATTGAGTATAACTATATTTGTAAGCACAGACTCTATTTTAAGTGGGAAACTTCTGGAAATCACAGCATCATGATGATGACGTTTGCATTGTCTTGCAGTTAATCGTGGTTTGTACTGGTACTGGCCATTGAACCAGAAAATGGAATACTAATTCATAAAAACAAGCAACTTGCTGCCAGAGGCGAGGACAGACTTGCTTAGGATGCTGCCACCTTCAGGAATTTCAGCTCGTTACTCTGTGTCTATGATTCGGGGAATGCATGTTTAAGAGGCATTAAAAATTCTCTGTTCTTAAGCGATGATGTACCCACTAACAGAGTTGAATAGTACTGTTTTTATTGAAAAATTATGTTTTGGAAAGTATTTCAAATGGGATAGGTTACTCCAGTAAGGAAAAGAATATCATTTTATTTAAAAGACATGATGTGAATTTTATGTATTTTTAATATTATCCCTGACTTAGCAAAATACATACATCACTACCAGAGCTGTCCAAACAAATAATGACTAAGTATAATAACTAAATAACTCAATAATATTTCTGCTTGAAAGGCATGGAATGATAAAGCAATTTCCTTATACTTTCTTATAACTATAATTATATGGTTATTAATATAGCTATACTTCATTAATTCCACACGATGTGCTGAAGAAAATTGGCTTTTATTTTTTAAATCAGTCTTCACTCAATATTGAGTTACAATGTTACTGATTATTTTGAAGTTTGGTCACGGTCATAGCTCATTATAAATGTAAATCTGCCAGAGCCAGGGAGTTACAGAATTCTTCATTGACAATAAACTCCTCACGTTTCCTTAATTCTCATCATGCCCTGAAGACTGAAATCACAGACAAATAACAAATAAAAGCATTTCTTTAAACATGTTTGTATGTAAAATAACATTTATATTATATTTCTGTGAAAGTCATATTCTTCTAAAACACACATGCCCATAATGAGATATTAGCTTATTAGGTTATTTTTAATAGAAGGGACAAATGTTATTTTAACCACTAAAAAATTACACAGTGATTAGATAAGGTTGATAATTTCTTTGCAATCTACCTCTGAACTTCCTCTACCGCTCTTACAAATACTTACGGTGTCTCCTGTACAGTGGTACCTAGAAACATGGTACTTACACACAGACACACACACAAACATGCACTCATGCACATACACATGCACATACACATTTTATTTTGGTTTTAATTGTACAAAAATGTGATCATAATCTACAAACATATTACTTCAATTTTGATTTTATCACTTAACAACATATCAATGACACCCACTCTTTCTTATTAAAAACTGCATAATATTTCATATACAGTAGTACTCTTCTTTATTCAGTCATTCCTGTTGTTTTTTAATTTTTAAATCATACAGTAAAATTGATTTTGGGTGTGTACAGTTTATGGATTTTGAGGTTACAGATTTTGGGTGTGTACAGTTTATGGATTTTGAGGTTACAGATTTGGGCGTGTACCGTTTATGGATTTTGAGGTTCCAGGACAATTTCATCACCCTCAAAGCTCCCTCATGCTGCCCTTTTATAGTCGCCTGCATCCTGCATCCCTCACTCCTGGAAACCACTGAGCTGGTCTCCATACTTACAGGTTAGAGTTTCTGAGAAGGTCACGTCCATGCAACCATATAACATGTAGCATTGGAGGCTGGCTTCTTCCAGTCAGCAGAATGCCTTTGAGACTCATCCAAAATGTAGGATGTATCAATAGTTTTTTTCCTTTTCATTTCATCAATAATTTGTCCCTTTGGTATGGATGTACCAAAGTTTATTTACCCATTCAGAAGTTAATGGAGTTTTGGGTTACGAATACAGATGCTATAAACATCCAGGTATAGTTTGTTTTGTGTGAGTGAAGATATTTTTTTATTTCTGTACTAGAGCCCCGGTGCATGAAATTCATTGGGGGTGGAGGGGAAACGGTTCCTTAGCCCGGCCTGCACCCTCTTGCAATTTGGGACTTCTCGGAGAATGTCCGACTGCTGGTTTAGGCCCAATCCCTAAATACAGTATGCTGGCTCTTAACCGCTTGCCTGCTTGCCTGCCTGATCGCCCCTAACCCCTCTGCCTGCCTGTCTGATCGACCCTAACTGTTCACCTGCCTGCCTGATTGCCCCTAACCACCTCTGCCTTGGCCCTGCTGTTGAGGCTTTGTCTGGAAGGACGTCTAGAATTACGTCAGGAAGGTCGTTCAGCTGTCCAGTCTAATTAGCATATTACGCTTTTATTATTATAGATAGTTAATATCCAGGAGTGGAACTGCTGGGTCAAATGGTATGATTAAATTTGAAGAAGCTTCCAGATTTTTCCAGAGAGGCGGTGCCATTTTTGCATTCTCTGTTTACTCCTGCACTCAGGCAATGATCAAAAAGGAAATGGAGAACACTGACTTAAAGGCAGGAAAACAGCAAAGGGGGGTCAGGACATGGAAGGGAGCTCTGGGTGTGAATCTTGGTTTCTTTCCTTACTTGTGTAACCTTGGGGCAGTGATCTAACCTCTCCAAGCCTTGATTTCTCATCTATAAAATGGGGAAAATAATACCAGTTTCACTTTTTGTGGAGATTAAATGAGATAAGGAATGTGAAGTCTAGTACTGTGTCTAGCACATGGAAATCACAGAAAAAATGTGTCTACAAGTATCTTCTACATTCATTCCGTTAGCTGCAGAAAAGCAAATTATCTGGCAGCCTTGTTTTGTACATAGTCTACAACCAACCTTTAAACTTTACTTAACTGGATGCCATCTATTCAAGGCTTGCCCTTAGTTTATTTGACCAGCTCTCCTGAGCGAGTGTTAATACTTTCTAAAGACAAAGAACACTGCATACATACACACATGAACACACACACACAAGTTGCAGAGGTAGGTGTTTTGTTAAGACAATTTAAATGTTTCCATTTAATTCTTTATTCATAAGAGAATCTTTTTTATAAGCAGAGAATGGAAACACAATTCCATTTCTAGTTGATCACACTCTGTAAAATACTTTGCAATTTGATTTTTAAAAATTATCTTCACATAGAAATAAGGATATATGTATGTAGCAAAATGATGAGCATATGAACTTAATGTCTTTTATGCATTGCCTAGTAATTTCTTTTAAACAGTGTTTTGATTGTTTACTAGGTGTAAGGATAGTTTAGGTCTTTTTTCAACATATTCATCTTGTTTGCTTAGGGGTTATCTTTGTGTGTGTTCCTGGGTCTACATTTATTTAAGAATATGTTCATTCCAGCAAATAATTTCCTCCTCCATCAACCATAAGGTTATGCAAAGGGTATAGTCAGATACAATGATTTTTATACAGTGACGCTATAGCCCTTGGCCTGCTAAATCCCTTAGTGGTTGGAGACATGTTTTTCCTGATACCTTTAGAGTTTTATACACATAATTATGTCATCTGTGAAGAAAGATCAGTTTTATCTCCCTTTTGCCAATCTTCAGGCCTAATGTCAAAACCATTGTATTGATCAAAAGAAGCCAGACACCAAAGAGCATAGACTTTAGAATTTTATTTGTCGAATGCATGTAGAACACATGCAAAGCTAATTTGTGGTTATAGAAAGCAGAAAAGCAGTTACCTGTGGGACACGGGAGGGCTAGTGATTGGAAAGGGCATGGAGGCATTTTCTAGAATCATAAACATGTTCTACTGCTTGATCTGGATGTTGGCTACATGTTGGGTATTGACATATGTCAGAATTCAGTGAGTGTACAACTAGGAGTTGTGCATCCTCCCCTATGTAAACTGCGCTTCAACACAAAACCACATGCACGTTTTGGTAGTGGACGAAGTCAGAGCCTTCCACACAGTTGTATTTGGCTCAGGACTCTGTCCTAGACTGACTGGCAATAACAATCTGAAATCTAAGCCATGAAACTCCCTGGAGGCTGTCCCAGTCAAAGATTTTCATCAAGATTTTAGATAAAGACCCAGGAACCAGCTGGAGAAGGAGCGATGATCACCTCCACTGGACTAGCAGGGGGGCCCTTTTAACTTGGAACCGTGTCTAACATAAAGGAGCTAATGAGACTAAAAGGGGCAATTAACCCTTTGAAATTTTAGAACTCATTATATTTAGATATACAGTAAATTTAAACACACACACACACACACATATGGTTACTTCTTTTTGCTAGCATGTAAATAGATTATTTACTATAAAACTGTAAGGCGGTTGCTATATCCATTTGTAAGTAAGTTAAGATGGAAACAGTCTATAATTACATGTGTTTAAAATAGAAAACATCTGTATGCAGTTGAATAAGATGGGCACATTCTTTTCTCAGGCAAAGTAAAGCATGTCAAATAAGTAAAACAAGGGTGAATTACTTTAGTTGAACATTAAGTTGGATGTAAGGGACCATTAGCCGCTGATAAGAGAAGAATGTGGCCTGTTTTTCCCAGAAAAGCGGTCTGCTTTGTAAACAGCAGCTGTGATAAGGCCTGGAAAAACAGAGGCCTGGGCTGAAACACAATGCCAGGCACCATTTGCTTCAAGCAACCTTCTATTGCTATTTTACTTATATACAACTTTCCCAAAGTACTGGTTTAAGAATAATTAGGCAGATTGTCTTTTAAAGTGTGAAGGAAGAGTTTTAAAGTTCTTGTGCAGTCATTTATTAGATACATAGACACAAATTAAGAAGAACCACAAATTACCCCATAGACACGGGGCGGGGGGGGGGGGGGGGGGGGGGGCGGGGGGAGCATGATCTACCACCCTCCAGGCCTTAGGCACTTCAGCCATCCCTTCCATAGGTCGTTCACAATTGTCTCAAAGACTCATATTGAAATTCAAGAGCCTCTAAAACCCTAGGAAATGCACAGATGTCTTGGAAATGCCCCTTCTTGTCTGGGGACTCTCTTGAAGGTTATGGGCCACTGTAGGTCTTCCTGGGCCAGAGCCTCTGCAGAGCCCATTAAACAGGGGGCTGAGGAGCAGGAGTCGGGTGGGGCAGGAGTCGGGTGGAGCAGGAATCTTTAGAACCTTTGGGATGGGGAGGAGACATGGGCTTGCTGTGTCCTGTCAAGAATTTGGGACTTCTGGGGTTCAGGAAATATGCTCAAAACATGTCTGAGTGCCAAGGTGTATACTGGAGGATATATTGGGAGAATCCTTATTTTATCCTAAAAACTCCCCAGAACTTTGGGGGTATAGCTCAGGGGACTCGGTAACCAGACCAGAGTAAAGAGTTAAAAGTAGGTGTCTCAACTTGTGGCCCCTACTCATTAAAAAAAATCAATATGCTTTAAAATGTCAAATAATATGGCGGAGTATTTATGAGAAAATTTAACAATCTCATGCCCAACCCCTACCCATCACTGATTCTGGCTTACCAGAAGCAACCCACTTTCAATTCTGCTTCTTCTGGGACGTCTTTCAAATTTTTTGATGTACTTTTCAATTAAAAAATTGAGATCTAATCTACTAAATTCCTTCTAGGGAAGATAAGACTACCATTTAGCTGTTTTTAAAACCAACAAATGTAAAATCCCTGCTTCACACAGACATTTCTCTTTCAATTCAGCTATCCCATAATTCTTGGTAAGATGAAAATTCATTGCTTACATTATTCTAATGTTCACACTGAGCCACATAGCACACTACGCTCACATCTTCTTTTATGTAACTTTCATCTTCCTTGGAGTTAGTTAACAATTGTCTTGTTGCTTAGATTTCTATGTACTATTCATTAAGTCTTCCCCAATACTTCCATAGACCCCCTAACACTTAGGTAATCATCCACTCAGGTTTTTATATTTGTTTATTTGTTAGTTTGTTTGACATTGTCTTTATTTTGTCTCTCAGCTCCAAGATAATCAGGCTGTTCTTATCAGATTAGTTTTAGGACACCCCTTCCCTCTCCTTCAGATTTTCTGCTCCCTTTTTCTTTGTTGAATCTCTTGTTTCCGAGGCCCATGATTTCTGCTTATTTGATTTATTCCTTTGCTTTGAGAGAGCAGCTCCTGAGAAAGAGTGCATTGGAGGTAATAATTTTGAGACTTGACATATATGAAAATGTTTTTGTTTTATTTTCACCCTTAATTGTATGACTAGATATAGAATTATAAATTAGAAATTAATTTTCATTTGAATTTTAAACATATTGCACCATTATCTTCTGGCTTCTAAGACTAAGGTTGGAAATTTTGTAATTTAATGAGGTTCTGTTCAAAATTTTGTTATTTAATGAGATTCTGATAAAAGAATACATATTTGGTGTTCAGTCTGTAATATTTAACCTTCTTTATTATGCCACATTGATTTCTGGTTCCTAAAATATTTTTTGTCTGCTCAAGCATTCTTATTTACTTTTAAAGGACAAGAAGCAAAGTACTGATTTGTGCTTCCAGTGAAAATTAAAACAAGTTTTGATAGAGGAGTCTTAGTACAGTTGAAAAAAAATAGGTCAAGAGTTCTGGTTTGGCTGGTTTGGCTCAGTGGACAGAGCATCAGCTGAAGGCTGAAGGGTCCCGGGTTCGATTCCAGTCTAGGGCACATGCCTCGGTTGCAAGCTCAATCCCAGCCCTGGTTGATTGGGAGGCAACCAATCGACGTGTCCCTCTCACTTCGGTGTTTCTCTTTTTGTTTCCCCCTCTCTTCTCTCCCTAAAAATCAATGGGAAAATATCCTCGGGTGGAGGATTAACAACAACAACAACAAAAAAAATAGTTCTGGAAAATATCAGAGAACTCTGGAGTTACTAAAATACTTTACAGCCTTTCTTCTTGAGTCGGTATGTATTTCTTACTTTTTAAATTTAGGATGGTAACCTAAAAATTGTTTGGGCAGTTCTATAGTTCTATACTTACATCACTGGAACTTTCTGAAACTCAAATCCCCAAAGCCTAGTGATAGGCTTATATGTTATAGGAAGAGTTCCAGTAATGTAAGTATAGGAAAAAATTTACATTAGTTTATTGTTTACTTTCTATCTAGTTCACTGCTGTGTCTCAGTAATTAGAACAGTCAACCCAGTGGAATGAGCGAACCCAGTGCATGGGAAGCTCCATGGGAACAGAGATGTCTTACTCAACATTGTATCTGCCACCCCTCAGGCAAAGTGAGGGTCTGTAGGTATGGCTAGTCCGGAAATCTGTGCTGAATGAATGATTGAATGAATGAAGTCAAGGGTGAGATTTCTCATAAAATTTTAATTAAAATATTGTTTTCAACCTTTGGGGTTTCATACAATTAAATAAAAGACATTTGTGCAGTAGAACTCAGTATGGCTGATGAAATAAATGCTTTTTCCTTCCATGGGACCCTCAGAATATAAACTGTAAGCTCTAAAGATTCGCCGTGTGTTCCCTCACACCTGGAAGAGAGAGCAAATCCAAATGAGCGCGGTTATCACATAGTGAAGAGGGGATGACTATACTTAGGGTGAGTGTCGAGTCCCTTTGGAATTCTGTCCATGACAGGAACTCTTCCTCTTCCTTTTCTTCTGTTTGGAGATATTAATGATTTACACAAATCTGGGGGAAGGAGGCAAATACCTTTGTGCAGCATCTACGAATAATATAACTAGGATCCCACTGATTGTTTTTCTTAGAGCAGTGTGAAAAGGAGTGACTAGTCTAAGAAATGGACCATGTCCTGAAAGGGTAGCCAGCAAGTGCAGGCACGCTCTGCAGGATGCAGACAGTTGTGAAATGGTAAACATGGGTGGTTGGCCTTCTCACTTCTCTGTCTATAAACGTCCCGTAGTTAGTGAGGTTTATATTCTGTTGGCTAAGCATATTTCCATTGGCTTTCTTGATAAAAAATATTTATGTAATACACATCTTTAGAAATCACAAAGAGAAAAGTAGAATCCAAATTCATCAAATTTAAGAAACTGCTGGCTGAAAAGGGCTCCATTGCGCATGTTGGTGTTTTAAGAGCCAAGGGCGTGTCCTGCCTTTAATCTGAGAGTTCTGCCTCCCAGAGGCGGTGCTGGCAAAACACGGATGTGGGGCCCTTCGGCGGGAGACAAGACCCTACCTGTTACCCCTGCGCTTTAACCAGCAGCCCCGCTCTCTGGTGCAAGGACACTGTGGATGAGTGAGGTTTCGCTCAGAAATGCAAGAGTCCCACATTCCTAGTCTGAATGTACTTAAGATGTATGTATACATGTATACATTTCATATATCAATATCACATGACACATCATGCATATATAGTCATGTATATATGTAATATAATACTATATGTACATATATATATAAAATGAGAGAGAGAAGAGAAATAAAAATAATTTTAAAATTCCAAACTAATTGAATTTAGATGCTTATAGCCTTATTTACATCAAAATATTTACCTTTCTTGCCATTCTGTATTACCAACAGCAGTGACAGAGTTTCTGGACAAATTAATAATAAGGGTGATTTATACTTCTTAAATTATGTCTCTGTCTTGCTATTCCAATGCCATTCGTGGGGTCTGACTTTAGCTTCACACATTTTCTAAGTTTGTAAGCAAACTGTTTAAGAAAGTGTCCCTGGGCATAACTAAGTGTAGCACCCTTCCTTGTGGAGCACGGCCTAGCACGGTCAGGCTGGATGTTGGCGGTGGAATCTGAGGACGCTCCCTGCTAAAGCGACATCACAGGAAATGGGATGAAAGAACTGTGTGCCACCACCACTAACAGAAGGCGATATTGTTTGGACATAAACACATTTATTCTTTTTTAAAAAAATATATTTTATAATTTTTTTTTTACAGAGAGGAAGGGAGAGGGATAGAGAGTTGGAAACATCGATGAGAGAGAAACATCAATCAGCTGCTTCCTGCACACCTCCTACTGGGGATGTGCCTGCAACCCAGGTACATGGCCTTGACCGGAATTGAACCTGGGACCTTTCAGTCCGCAGGCCAATGCTCTATCCACTGAGCCAAACCGGTCAGGGCAAACACATTTATTCTTGAAGAAAAGCAGGATTGCAGAAGATTGTTTTTACCAAGGCGGTAAGAACAAAGAACAAGGAGTTTTCCTGTTCTTCATATCCCACAGCTAATATATCAGCAGGTCTTATTGAAGTTAACCCTTTCTCAGCCCTGTCTACCTTTCTCCATCCCTAGTCCAAGCTGCCATTGCTTAACCCCCGGACTACAATAACAGTTGTTGATACCTGCATACTCCCTTTACCCCATGCCATTATGGAAGGAGTGTTTAACTTAAAATAGGAGTGGAAGCACCCTGGCTGGTGTGGCTCAGTGGGGTGGAGCATTGCTCTGAGTGCTGAAAGGTTATAGGCTTGATTCCTGGTCAGGGCACATGCCTAGGTTGCAGGATCGATCCCGGGTCGCTCAGGGTGCATACAGAGGCAACCGATCCTTACTCTCTCTCTCTTTCTCTCTCTTTCTCCCTCCTCATCCCCCACTTCCTCTCTTTCTTAAATCAATGAAAAACAGGTCCTCAGGTAAGGAAGGAAGGAAGGAAGGAAGGAAGGAAGGAAGGAAGGAAGGAAAGAAGGAAGGAAGGAAGGAAGAAAAAGAAAGGAAGGAAGAAAGGAAGAAAAGAGCAATGATAGATCAGGACTTTTCCCTTCTTAAAAAAACACGTGGAGGTGGAAGTAAGCTTAGAAATGTGTGTCGCCCTGTTCCACAGGGTGTCCAGGCTCCTGGCATCTGATGTTGGTTATTGTGGGAGGGCCGAGGGCGTGTGTGTTGTGCCAGCTCTTCACGGGGCAGGAAGAGTGAGAAACTGTTCGGCTTCCCCGAGCTCACCGCCAGGAGACTCTCTCTCGTTCTGTGAGGTCACGTCTCACCTGGAGGGCTGGTTCGTCTCCCCGCCCAGGACATCTCATTTCTCTGCCAATGTGTGTGATGGAGACAGATGTCTGCTGAGAGCCCGACTCCGTTCAGGCTTCACGGAGGCGGTGGTTTTCCTGCTCAGGTGGTAGTTACCAACCCTGACTCTAGGCCCCAGCTTTACCAATGTCTGGGCTCTTCAAAACCTGACTGCTTTTTTAGAACCTTTTTCTGTCATGAGCAAGACGGAAAAACTAAGAAATGCTCCCCAGTTGACTCTTCTTAAATGTGGTGAAGTTAATTATTAATTTAGAATGGAGCTCTCTCTCTCCCAAGAGAGTAATGCTGACGTGCGTGGCCAAAGCGGTGACAGCAGCTCCTTCTATTCATATTCCGTGCCTTTTCTGAGGAAATTCGTTTCATGGAATGTTTCCAAGTGGCTGAATTCTCATTTTTCACCACTCCTTCAGGCATATAGTGCAAGCAGGAGCTCCACAAAGTCTGATTTAAAATCTTAATGACCTGCAGATACTCCACGTGACTTCAGAAAGTCCTAACGGGTGTAGGATGTGGCCTGCAAAGCGCACTTCTCTCACACAGTCCCTTTGGCTCGCTCTTTCTCTCTGTCTCTCTGTCTCTGTCTCTGTCTGTCTCTCTGTCTGTCTCTCTCCTCTGTCTCTCTCTCCTCTGTCTCTCTCTCTCTCTCTCTCTCTCTCTCTCTCTCTCTCTCTCTCTCTCTCTCCTCTCTCTCTCTCTCTCTCTCTCTCTCTCTCTCTCTCTCTCTCGGTTCCTCTTGGCTCTCTGGGGGCTTGCGTGACTCTGGGCTCGCCAGGCTCGCTTGCCCCTGCTTCCCTGCCTTCAGACACCTGGCCCACGGCCTTATGAACCCCACACAAAAGGACTGATGGACCGTAACCAGCCTGATGCGGACTGGACCCGGCTCCAACAAGGAAAGGACACTGGACAGGCTTTGCTTCCAGCTCGACTGAAACCCCAGCTCCACTTCTGCTGTGGAAGGCAGTTGACATGAGCAGAGCAAGGCCGATGGGCCGCCTACAGAAGGCCACCAGGGTAGACAGCCCCAGGTGCCTAGCAAAGGACAATTGTAGGGCAGGACCTTGGCCCCAGGGTGACCTTTCCTCCCCTAGCAGATCCCTGGTCATGCAGTTTGGACCACCCCCCTCTGCCCACCACCTTCCCTCCCTGGAGATAACATCTGGGCCTCAGTGGTATTTCAGCTCCAGGCCCGAAAAGCAGCAAAACCAGACAAGTGACCCCCTGGCTGATCTCAGGACCAGCTGTATTGGATAATGACCCCTGCCCTGGCCCTGACCAATCCATCAGTGGAGACCACAACCCTGAAAGGACACCTGGAAAGCTGCTGAGTATCCTATTGAGATCCTCCCCTGGACCTTCCCTAAAATCCCCACTCTTAAAGCCCTTAGGACAAGACCCAGTGCGCTGTCCCTCCAGGGAGCACGCCCCTGCCCTTCTCCCTTCCCTTCCTCTCCCTCCCCAGACCTCACCTTCACCTTCCTCCTCCCAAGCTCCTAGCCCTTCCTTCACCCTATAACTTGTTTCCTAAGCCCACATCTTCTACGGATCACCTCTTCCACCTCTGTGATTTTATAAATAAACGTTCTCTTACAGTTTGGGTCTTGTCTCTGGGTTCTTTCCCAGCCAGAACTCAAGTACCGAGGTTGCTGAACCCAGGTTCTGTCTGACCCCACGGGTCTAACACCTGGTGCCCTTCCCGCTGCCCCCAACACTAGGATTGGACTAAGGGAAATGGGACTTTAGAAACACAGGGGTGTAATTCCACCCAAATGAAAACCCCCCATTCTCCTGTGTGAGTCTCAGAGCATTTCTTTCTCTGGATGTCCTAAGACATCCACCCCAGCAGCACCCATGGGGGAAGGGACCCCCCACCTTCTCCAATAACACAAGGAGATCCTTAACATGTCTTCATATTCGAGCACTCACCCAAAGTACAAATTAAACTCGAGCTAAAAATAGTAAGAAGGAACTAACAAGGTTGCACATGCATAGGCTCTTAAGCCTGAAGGCATTAGGGAATTATTTTCAAATTAAAAAAAAAAGAAATTTGAAATAAAAAGCAGAATTTAAACCAGGAAAAATGTTAGGTAGGCATGTAAATAAAATAAACTGAGCCAGGTGTTCACCAAGGCTCAAAGAAGCCCACTCTCGTTTGCTTTTGTTTAGAATCCGCTGTTGTCCCAGAGTTCAAGTCTGAAAGAAGAAAATGAAAACATTGGTCACACAGATGGTTTGGGCAGCAACAGCCTCTGCCCAGAAAAGGTTTCTCACTGTTTCCTCTGGGAGAGGGGGGCCCCCAGGCCTCATGCTTGATAACCCATGTCTTCCTCTAGCACTTAGATGATCCTTGAAAAGCAACACAGGCCCCAAATGAAGCCACTTTTAGTAAACCCCACCAAGACTGAATTCCTTCCTGTCCATCCTAATTGCAGTCGCAGCCTCTCCCAGCCCTGGAGTTTTAAGCCAATCAGTTTGGAATTTCCTAAGCGACACTAGTCCAGTCACCTGCCAGAGGAGACGCCTGCCTGCCTTCCCCAAACGAGCCGACTCTGCCTCAGACAGTCCTGTCCTTCCTCCTGCTGGTCACTGGCCTGGCCCGCCCAGTTTCCGCCTATAAAACCCTCCCATCACACAGCTGCTCCGAGGACCTCTCTGTTCACTAGAGAAAGAACGGGACTCTCTGCCGCCCATTCATGAATTGTTCAATAGAGCCAATTAGATCTCTAAAATTTACTAGGTTGGATGTTCATTAGCATTAGCTTAAAAAAATAATCACATTGCAATATAAAACCAGAGAAGAAAAGGTTTGTGTATTTGATTTAAAACTTTTAAGCTATAATGATTATGCTATAGGCTGTGTACTTAATGTTTACCTTTAATTATTTTTTAAAATATCCTTTTACCCTATGCAAATAAGGCACTTACCAGGCAGTTGAGAGTTACCATGACAACCATCAAACTCTTTCCTGCTAGAGAACACAACAGACCAGCACCTCACATCATTTCTTCCTTTTACTTCCTTGTCCTCTTCACAATTTCTGTCAGAGCGTCTATCTTTTTCATTTGATGTTAATTAAAATAATGCTTGTGTTTCAAGCGCTTTATTGCAACTTTTTAGGAACTTTTATCCAATAAAGATAAAAGACCAAGCCCATTGTTTTATTTTATTTATTTTTTACTCTCTTAACATAGATTTCTTTTAAAGAAACACTTGCTTTAGGTGAGTTCCTAGTTTGACCTTTATTCAATCCCTTTGCAATTAGCCCGAGGTTCATTTCACCCTAAACAGTTCTTTTTTGTGTTTGCGGTTCCAGCATTCCTGTAACAGGTCGGGCTGGGCAAGTGCTGGCTGGCTGGGCAGAGGGGGCGGCCAGGGGGTGTCTGACTGCGCAGGGAGGCTGTCACCTTGGACAAACCGCAGTGCAGTCTGAGATGCAGCAGTCCCCCTCCGGTTTAAAAGCTGCATGGCAAAAGACAAGTTCAGTCGTGAGAGTGAAAGCGATGAGAGCCTTGTGTGAGAAATTAAATGCATCTTGGGAATACTGAGCGAACGCTCCATCTTTGGTGCTGAAGCTAGACTGAGATCAGAGCATTACCCAGAAGGCTCCCCTTTCCTGTTACTGTTTGTCTTCCAATCTTACTGCCTCCCTGCCCTTCACCGCCTCCACTGCTGCCAGCACCCAGGCTCCTGGTCTCCTTTGTCCTCAGTCCTGCCTGTGGCTTCAGCCACGAGCCTCGCCCAGGGCTGGCGAAGACCCCGGGGCTCAGGGATCACTGTCTGTCTGGACCAGCGTGGATTTCGTGGGGAGGTTGTCTGAGGACTCCCTTTCCAGTGCTTTCCTACAGCTCCTATCTCACAAGCCAGGGTGCTGACTTCAAGGAAGCTATTATTAGTTCCGTCCTTTGTGGTGACTGATAAATGGCCCACGTGCACGATGCAGCCAGAGGCCAGTAGCTGCCCAAGCTCCGATCTGTGCAGCTCTTTGAATCAGATGGGGCATTTTACATGCCAGTCATTTCTATCGCTCCGATTGGAGAGCATCCCCTTGGTACAGAGACTTAGCCAGGGCCCGGCTGGGCCAGGGCTGCTCTCAAACCCGTACCTTTATGTTCCAGTGCACAGTCCTCCTTCTTTTGGTTCTGGTTTGCCCGCCCCCTTTCCCCACGAGTATCTGTACTGTGCCACAATCCTCTAAGGCCAAGCAAAACATGAGGGGAGAGAGGAAAAAGGCTTTGTGATATGTGACAAATTAAATTTTTATTGTTTGATGAGAGAGAGAGAGAGAGAGAGAGAGAGAGAGAGAGAGAGAGAGACATTGATTTGTTATGCTTTCACTTTCACTGGTGGCTTCTTTTTTGTGCCCTGAACAGAGGTCAAACCCATAACCTTGATGTAGCTGTACGATGCTCTACCAATTGAGCTACGCAGCCAGGGTGATAAATGACCGATGGAAAGCACTGCTGGTGTGAAAATACATCCACCACACCTTCTACATGGATTCTTGGAGGGCTTGCTTGTACCCTGAAAACACCCACTGTGCATGGTCAGTCTCCTGGTGTGGGGAGAGTACGCCCCAGGAGCAAGCTAGGGGGCTGCTGGCTCTGCCCTCGGGACAGTGGGATCTGGGCCGTTTCTCCCGGTGGCTGGGGGGTTGGCGCCCTGCTCTTACCCTGAGAGCAGCTCTGTCTGGGATTTCCCCTGTGCTGCCTTACCGAGGCAGGCGGTCAGGGTTAAAAATAGCAAGTGATCCCATCTGCTGCTTATGACCGTGCTGTGCCAAAATTCAACAAGGAAGTCTTCCCTGGGTAACCACAAGGACCAGTGTGCAGATCCACACCCCTCTGCGTTCACAGGCCTCGTCTAGCTCCCAGTGTGCTGGATTCGACTGGAAGTTAAAGCAGTTGTCGGAACCAGGGAGTTTCAATACTTCGGGCTTATCAAAAGAACTCAAGTGTGTTTTAGAAGTCCACTCAGTCCATAGGCTTAATAGCTAAGGACAGTACGGAAATCAGGAAATCTTTGTGTGGTTTTCAGAATGAATTGCTTGCAGTCTCACACGTAGAGCCAACTGAAACACATGTAAATACATGTAAATATATGTAAATTATTGTTAGCTGACCCCAGCAGACACCAGGACTATGAAGACACGACAGGTTTTAGGGCTCTGGTCCTATATCCCTGTGTTCACCACAAGCTCCTGAGGAACATTCCAAACCTGAGTGTATACAATGCCCATGGGTGATGGTGATAGTCAAAGCCTCCTTTCTAGAAAGTCTGTTAGTTCTATTTGAAGAAAGAGAAAAAGAAAAAAGAAGACAGTCTACGCGGTCAACTCTTTGTTCCTTCCTCCTGTTGTTCTGTGTGCAAAGCAGTTATTACTATTGGAAATCACCGGTGTTTCACCTGTATATTCCCAGTCCTTCGCCCATAGCACATACTCCGTGAGGGCAGAAACGTTCCCTCTTTCACCTTCCAGTACACAAAGATTGTTGAACGACTATAAACACCTTCAGAGAGCACCGTTACCAATCCTGCTCTTTATATGTTAAAATGTTGGGACCCAGGACATTTAAGTTATTTAAGAAATTTTCAAAACAACAAATAAATGAATCTGAATAAAAGCCCAGGTCTCCTTGCCGCTGCTCTTCTCTTGGTTATTTTTGAGGAGTCACCTACTCCAGTACAGTCACCCCAGTAGTATTTATTGATGGTCAATGTGCCAGGCACCACCTCGGGTGTTGTGATGATCACAGAAAGTGCAATAACATGATTCTTGCCCCAAGGAATTTATTATCTAGTGAGAACAATAAAACATGTCTGCGGAAACTACTCCCCCAAATGATTGCTCCCCGAAAGTGAATAAAACCACTGACTCTTTGGCATATCCATCAGGGACACAATGCAGTTTGATAAAAGTTGAGTATATTCCCCAGTATATATCTCCATCCATTACCAAATGCAGCCACTTGTTGTCTGTTATCTAAGATATTGTTTTAGTCACCATGGACACGTGCGTAGAGTCTAGGGCTCTTTGGATGGGATTATTGGATGTGACTTCTACTAGGTCCCGAGACCATAACAACTTCTGTCACACAGTTCACTGACCCCTGAAAGCCGCCATGAGGGAGTGGTGAGAGGTGGACTGGAAGGAACAATGAGCTAAATGTTCGTCTTGAGGCTCTTACCCAAGGCCTGAGTTTGTCTGCCTAATGACTTGAGGATTACAGTTGTTAACATAGGACAGACAGAAATGCCATGTTGTCAGCAAAACTTTGATGGTATCAAAATAAATGAGTCATGTAATTTCAGCTTTTGAAGGTGGGGCTTGAGAAACCAGAAAGCAGGCTTTCCTGGCCAGCAGGGGTGAGATGGCAGATGCCAACCGAGGGCCCCTCACCACCACCCCGCCAAGTGCCGGGCCACCCCGCCAAGTGCCGGGCCACCCGGGCCTGGTCTGGCGCGCTCACAGCAAAGGGAGACCTGCTCTCCTGGCCAGCCTTCAGATGCACCGCGAAGCACACGCCTCTGCCCGAGCCCTGCCTCTCTAGCAGATCCCAGATTCCAAGAGGGGGTGTCCCTGGGCAGTTTCATCGCTCAGGGCTAATTATTCATCTGAGAATCCACCCAGGAGAGTTGCTAAGCTGGTTTGCAGGCTGTTTGGTGGAGAGTTTTTAAAGGGACAGTGCCACATTTGAACAGAGAATTTTATTTTACATAAAATTACACACGGAAAGAAGAGTGAAATAACAAGTAACTCTGACAGAATAAGGGGGACTTTAATTTCCATTCTTAAAAACTGTATTAAAAACGAACCAAAGAGCATGATGTAACTGTTCATCAAGCACCCTACTTAAAAGGCGCATTTAGAGTTTGTGTATGTGTGGTGTGGTTAAGTTGTGAATGAATGGAGGGAAGTTAGAAGTGTGCCATATGTTAAGTGGCGAAAGCATGATAAAATATCACTCAGTCAAAGTTGGTTTAGAGGCTCTCCGCATGCGTGTGCATGTATATATCCCAAACAGCCTTTCTTATCTTGTAGAAAGCAGAGCCTATGAGTACTGGATTCCTTCACCCTTCTCTTTGGAGTGACATTTGCTTAGGCACGAAAGGGACGAAAGAAATGCTGTTACAACCACCGTTTTCACATAGTTTTCTGAGAACTTTGATTTGGCAGAAATCCTGTGCCCCAAGTACTTGTTCCCCGGATCTCAAAGGGAGAGAGCTATAATTTTAAAAATACAACTAAGTTAACAACTTGGCATGCTTTAAAGAGCCTTGGCTTAGCCCCAAGCTTTCTCTATCTGTGTCCACATCTTCTGAAATCTGCAGCAAGAGCCCTCCCAGATGCCTAACCAGGAAGGGCCCTGCAAATGGTGCCGTGAATGAATTGCTAACCGCATGTAAGGCTGTCTTCTATTTTAATGGAGCAGGTCTCGAGTTGGATTTCATGTGTGAATACCTCTGTATGTTTCTATCTATAATATGTGTTTTATAAATATCTACACCGCTGAATATAGCTATAAGGCCTATGGTAGAGTGAGAAGTAGAATGATTTGAGTGATCTAATAAAGAATTGACACTTCATATTTTATAAAATATATTTTTATTGATTTCAGAGAGGGAGAGGGAGAGACAGAAACATCAATGATGACAGAGGCTGCCTCCTGCATGCCCCCTACTGGGGATTGAGCTCATGACGCAGGCATGTGCTTTGACCAGGAATTGAACTGTGATCTCCCTGTTCATAGGTCGATGCTCAACCACTGAGCAACACCAGCCAGGCGACACTTCATATTAAAACACAACCAATTTGAGATTCAGGTGTGTAAACAAATTTCTTTAAGAAGCTTAAATATTGTCATAAGCTCAAGTAGGAGGATAAATAACATTTATTTGTAGTACAGTAGTCCCAGGCACTAGACTTTGTGTAAATATTATCACATTAAATTGTTACCAGAGTCTTTTAGGTGTTATTCTGCCTATTTTTTAGAGATGAAGAAGTTGAAGCTCAGAGCAACTCTCTTGTCAATATATGGGAAATTAGATCTTCCTGACTCTAAACACAGTGTCCTTTCTACACACCTATGAGCATTTTAGTCATTCATATCTTAGTACAAATTATTTTATTCACCTCTTAGTCTGAGTCAGTTTATTCTGATTTATTTGCTGCTGAATATAACATATCAGTCTCCCTGGGAAAGGGAAGGTTTGAGGAAAAGAAAGAGGGGTGAACAATGTTGAAGAATAAAAGTAGAAATCTGGGGTACTTTGGTGATGCTTTGTAAACACATGAGGTTTTAAGGTGCTTAATGTCTGTGCTTCCACTGAAGGCATCTTGTGGGAAAGAAAGGACACACCGAGGGGTAAAGACACCAGCTTAGCATGTTGACATATGTGCTTTAAAAATGGGAAGTGGAGCAGCGTATCATGAAACAGTGAGGCGACGCAGAGTGCATCCTTATTGGGAAAATGATTTCTAATTTACATAGGTTAGCTGAAAGAAGCGTAGCTTTGCTTCTTTAAAATTTCTTTCACCTGTCTTTCCTTAGGTAATGCTTACCGGACGAAGTGAACGATGATTAAGACGAATATGAGTGAAAAAACTCTCAGTTTTGGGACAGATTTTCTCTGCGTGGGGCCCAGGGCACCGCTTCAACTCTAGCAGCTTGGGGTTTGGAATGAGAAGGGCAGGGTTCCCCGCTTTGTTCAGCGAGCCCCTGGTGCAGAGTATAATGTGGAGACTTCTTCTGTGCATGCCTGTTTAGGAAGAGGCAGTTGTAGTGGCCGTCATTCGGTTTCTGCAGAGCAAATCATAACGTAGTAACTCAGGATATATAGTCGTCCCCCCTTATCCATGGTTTTGCTTCCTGAGGTTTTAGTTACCAGCGGTCAACTGCAGACTGAGAACATTAAATGGGAGGTTCCAGAAATAAACAGTTTATATGCTTTGAACTGTGCGCCATGCTGAGTAGCACAATGAAATCTAGTGCGTCCACCTTTGCTTTGCCTGAGGTGTGAGTCATCCGTGTGTCCTGCATGTCCGTCCATTAGTCATTCAGTAGCCATCTCGTTATCAGAGCGACTCTCTTGGCAGCATCCACAGTATTTGCGTCCAAATAACCCTCCTCGTGGCCTAGAGCTATGTCGCAATGACTGTCATCACCCCACCTCCTCTCCTCACATAGGCATTGATTCATCTCCCATCTTCACAGGAAGGGGGAGTAGAGAACAATATTTTGAGAGAGAGAGACCACATTAACATAACTTTTATTAGCATATTGTTATAGTTATTCTATTTTATCATTAGATATTGTGGTTAATCTCTTACTGTGCCTAATCTATAAATTAAACTTTCTCATAGGTATGTATGCATAGGAAAAATCACAGGACATACATACAAGGTTGAGTACCATACGGGGTTTCAGGCATCCTCTGGGGGTCTTGGAACATATCACGGTAGATAAGGGGGGGCAATGGTATTTAAATGTTAACAAATTAGACTTTTTTTCTACAACCGTTTGGCCTCTGTTTTTGTACCTGAGGGCAGCCCACCAATGTTTAGGAAGCAGAGTCTGCCCAGCTTTAAGGAAGGCTCTACCACTTAGTAGTGGTATGACTTCAAGCCATTTACTCAATGGATCCCCGCCTCGGATGCCTCCCCTGTCAGGTGGGCTAATCATTTACCAAACTCCTGAGCTTGTTGTGAAGATCAAAAAGGATGGTCCGTGTAATATGCTCAGTGCAGGGCCTCGCATGCAGGAAGCTCTCAGTAAATGCTACCTCTTTCCCCCAGAAATGGGTTTTGAGGTTCCAACTGATCTTCAGTTCATGTTCCAGTTAATTCTCCTCCGTAAGAGTCCTTCTGTATTCTCCTTCCCCTAAAATCCGGAGTTTCACCAGAAACATACACAAACTCCTAGGGCAAACGTGACAGCAAAACATACAGAGGTAAGTTTGGAAGTAAGTAGGAAGGCAACCAAATTGGAATCCCTTTCCAACCTGGTACCCTTCTTACACTCGCACGGTGAATGGACATCCACTTGTTGGCTCTATGGATCTTCAGAAGCAGAGAGGAAACAGGACACGCTTTGTCTATGGAGTTAGGCTTAAATCTACTTCATCCCCAAAGGCTGAAGATCGGGAAGTTCTAATAAAGGGGGTGGGTATTATCTTCCAGAGAATGAACACCCCAAGATATTGCAGTTGGCGTTAATGTAGGTTCCTGTAAATAAAACATATATGAGTTTTAGAATACACAGGAAACATGAATATCTCCCTCCCTTATTTACTCTTCTTATAAAATTTGCCAGAATGTTCTTTGGTCTGGAGCCCCTTACACATGCACCACTGGTGTGAAAAGAACCCTCAAAAAGAAAGTGGGGGGCGGGGGCGTGCATAGGGACATCCTGTGCTCAGCTAAAGATTTTATAATCTCCAGTCAAATCTGTAGGCATCACTCATAATCCTTGCAAACACAAATGGGCCTGACACAACACTGCCTGTCCCACTTAAATGCAGTGTTTGCGGGTGTTAACCAGCTGTTAAAATGTATTTTAATAGAATGATTTTGTCATGGGATGCTAAGCATATTGTTTCCAGTGTCACTGTCACGTTGGACTGTGATATTTTATTTATTTTTGCTGCCTCTCTCTAATTGCCAAGTGTATTATTCATGCATGTCTCATTGCTTACACACTTAAGCAGTGATGACCCTCTCCCTGCCATGTACACCAGCACATGATCTATTTGCAGAAGATGGCACCTTTGCAATCTTTTCTAGATGACATTAGATCATAATGTTATGATAGATTTTACTTCCATTTATTTAAAAGCTTATTCATCTGGATGTTAAATTTTATATATTCTCTCACCAGGCATTGGTAAAATAATGGGAGAAGGCAAATGGGGAGTTCACTGCAGAGGGGTAGAGGGTGTGTGTGTGTGTGTGTGTGTGTGTGTGTGTGTGTGTGTATGTGTGTGTAAGGTGCATGTGTGTCTCAATACCAGGAATAATCTCACAGTGGGTATTTTGTTGAAAATTATACCACAGGTATTTTATGATCATTAAAGATAATGTGACTATTCTGAGTTATTTCATTATCAAATATCACCACTTTCTTTTTTTCTCTCTCACAAACTAAGGTAAATTAGATGCCAAAGAAATTTTTATTATTCATTGGAGGCCCGGTTCATGAATTCGTGCATGGGTGGAGTCCCTTGACCTGGCTGGTGATCGGGGCCGATCTGGGCCATCTCTCCCAGTCCCGATCAGGCTGATGGGGGCCGGCCGGCCAGCCAGGGAGAGACCATGGGAGGGCTTCAGGGTATGTCTGGCACTCTCACCCAGTCCCAATTGGCTGGACCCCAGCAGCAAGCTAACTTGCCAGTTGGAGCGTCTGCCCCCTGGTGGTTAGTGTACATCATAGCAACTGGTAGAGCAGTTGACCAAACAGTTGACAGGTCAGACACTTAGCACATTATGCTTTTATTATATAGGATTAGTCACTGAATACTCTCCTTAGAGAAATATTTTTGTTCAATTAGAAAAATAAAAATCTATCAAAAGTTTTCTCTTAGGCCTTCAACATTTTCCCCAAATGAAAATAAGATTTTTACATATTCCTTTTTACAAAAGCTTGTGTTTGAAACCACAATTAGACTCCCGTGGTTTCAAAAAGACCATTTCTTCTTTGTCTTAAATGTCTGGTTTGTTGACTGGAGATGAATATTTTCCTGTCAGTTTTTTGGTGATGGTTGAGATAGACACAAATTTGCTATCATGAGGTATTATATTTAATGAAAAGTTGGAAATAACCAAAACACTAAGTATAATCTTTACAGGTTTCACTGATCAAAACTGCAACACTATAGTTGGTACATAAAGCCTGGAGAAATAGATTTTAATTTTGGAAAATAACCCACGGACTTTATTGCTGAAGAAATTTAATGCCAACACTTTCATCCAAAGCTTCCTTTAAAAATGTTAATGACTATTGAATAATATGTTAATGCATAATAAGATGCAGAGGCTGAAAGAAAGTGCCACTTCTATGCCAAGTTTTCTCTCTGTCTATAGCAAGCTCATATTACACATTGCACCGGATCCCTCTGGCCAAAACAAGCCACCCTTCTTTTTAAAACCCGTGCGGACACGGAGAGCGAATGGACACTACAGCCGCGTGAGATGTGCCGCGTCGCTGGGCATCGCTGTGGCTCAGTCCCAGCCCGGCTGCTCGGTCCCTGCACTCGGGAACTCTCCTCCAAGCCGCGGTGTCAGCTCTCACTTCGGTGCCAGAGTTCACAAAGACATCCCTGTCACGCTGCTTATCGTGCTGCTATTCTCGTGTTCCCATCTTCCTGCTGAATGTGCCGCTGTCTCCGACAAGCTCTGTCCCGGCCCAAGGTCAGCCGCACTCAGAAGGACAAAAACGCACTCGCACCTCCCAACTGCTGTGGCCCGGAGCCCAGCACGCACACTCAGTGGTGGCCCCGACGGCCGCGCCGGTGTCTGCTGAGGACTTGGTGGCCTTCGCAGGCCATTCTAGCGAGGCGGGCACGAAACGGAATCCTTTTGATGCCTCTTTGTCTTTTCTTGTCCATCCAAAGCCTTGTCAGATGTCCCCGTGACGTCACACTCGCCCTTTTTATTCCAAGTGCCAGAGTCCAAGCCCGACCTCAGGGCTCCCCGGCTGTGTTCCCGGTGACTCGTTCCCCAGGCCTCTCCGTTCAGGGCAGCGTGGGAAATGCTGTCAGACTTGTCCCAAGAAATCTGCTCGTCATGTCATTGTTCTGCCATCTCCCGACGAAGCAGCAAAGGCAACTCACTGGGCACCATGTCAGACATGAAACATGTACCTGTCCTTTCTCATTAGCGCGGTCTCACGTCCCCATTTCAGCTGAGAGCGGGAAAATGCGATCTAGACACTTGCAGGTAACAGCATTCAAATCCCACCATTTCTCAGTCAATTCAGGACTCAAATAGTCACATGAAGGATGAAATCTCCTCTCCTCCTGCTCATTCTTTCTCCCGGCAGGTGTTCATAGCCAGGAGGTCTTGGAGGTGTTCATGAGTGGGAGGTCTTGGAGGTGTTCATGGGTGGGAGGTCTTGGAGGTGTTCGTGGGTGGGAGGACTGGAGGTGTTCGTGGGTGGGAGGACTTGGAGGTGTTCATGGGTAGGAGGACTTGGAGGTGTTTGTGGGTGGGAGGTCTTGGAGATGTTCATGGGTGGGAGGACTTGGAGGTGTTCATGGGTGGGAGGACTTGGTGGTGTTGGTGGGTGGGAGTACTGGAGGTGTTCATGGCCGGGAGGTCTTGGAGGTGTTCATGGGTGGGAGGTCTTGGAGGTGTTGGTGGGTGGGAGGTCTTGGAGGTGTTCATGGGTGGGAGGTCTTGGAGGTGTTCGTGAGTGGGAGGACTTGGAGGTGTTCATGGGTGGGAGGTCTTGGAGGTGTTCATGGGTGGGAGGACTTGGAGGTGTTCATGGGTGGGAGGACTGGAGGTGTTCATGGGTGGGAGGACTTGGAGGTGTTCGTGGGTGGGAGTACTGGAGGTGTTCATGGGTGGGAGGTCTTGGAGGTGTTCATGGGTGGGAGGACTTGGAGGTGTTTGTGGGTGGGAGGACTTGGAGGTGTTTGTGGGTGGGAGGACTGGAGGTGTTCATGGGTGGGAGGACTTGGAGGTGTTCGTGGGTGGGAGTACTGGAGGTGTTCGTGGGTGGGAGGTCTTGGAGGTGTTCGTGGGTGGGAGTACTGGAGGTGTTCATGGGTGGGAGGACTTGGAGGTGTTTGTGGGTGGGAGGTCTTGGAGATGTTCGTGGGTGGGAGGACTTGGAGGTGTTCATGGGTGGGAGGACTTGGTGGTGTTGGTGGGTGGGAGTACTGGAGGTGTTCATGGGTGGGAGGTCTTGGAGGTGTTTATGGGTGGGAGGACTTGGAGGTGTTCATGGGTAGGAGAACTTGGAGGTGTTTGTGGGTGGGAGGTCTTGGAGATGTTCATGGGTGGGAGGACTTGGAGGTGTTCATGGGTGGGAGGACTTGGTGGTGTTGGTGGGTGGGAGTACAGGAGGTGTTCATGGGTGGGAGGACTTGGAGGTGTTCGTGGGTGGGAGTACTGGAGGTGTTCGTGGGTGGGAGGTCTTGGAGGTGTTCGTGGGTGGGAGTACTGGAGGTGTTCATGGGTGGGAGGACTTGGAGGTGTTTGTGGGTGGGAGGTCTTGGAGATGTTCGTGGGTGGGAGGACTTGGAGGTGTTCATGGGTGGGAGGACTTGGTGGTGTTGGTGGGTGGGAGTACTGGAGGTGTTCATGGGTGGGAGGACTTGGAGGTGTTTATGGGTGGGAGGACTTGGAGGTGTTCATGGGTAGGAGGACTTGGAGGTGTTTGTGGGTGGGAGGTCTTGGAGATGTTCATGGGTGGGAGGACTTGGAGGTGTTCATGGGTGGGAGGACTTGGTGGTGTTGGTGGGTGGGAGTACAGGAGGTGTTCATGGGTGGGAGGACTTGGAGGTGTGTTGATGTACAGGGCGGGTGGGGTACACACTTATTTCAAGGGGAACCACTCTTTTGTCCATCCTCAGGCTGACGCCTCGCTGCAAGGACAGCGACAGGAAGCCTCTACCGTTCGGGCTTTAGGGATAGCGACCCGGTAGGAAGGCAGACCTGGGGGGTTAGCTTATGGCAGGAATATCACTTTTACTCAAGAACGTATATTTATTTGAAGTGGCTTAACATTAATTTGCAAAATACAGAAAAGTTTTCCTTATGTTGAAGGTTCCTGAAACTGCCTTCTGACATTCTTGTGGTCCCCGCCTAATGCATCTGCGGCCTGCTGGCCTCCTTCCCACAGGAATGCTCACCTCCCAGGAGCATGCACAATCCCGGGGCATGCTTTCTGCTCAGGCAAGCGAGGGGGATGGAGAAGATATTGAGCAGCCATTGGACACAGGCTGAGCCCTCAGCATGGCTGCCGGCGGGGGAAGAATGGGCGGGCTTGCCACGCATCCTGGCGGAGGTCAGCCTGGGGTCCGTGACTTGCCAGGCTCAGGGGCCCCACTGGACCATCAGGTGCCATCCTAAGTGTGCACTCCTCTGCTCACGCTGGATTCCTTAGGCAGGTTGAGTTCCGTTTGCTGTTACTTGGTTGAGAATGTTTGCACTTATTTTCATCAGGGATATTGGTCTATAGCAGTGATGGGCAACCTTTTGAGCTTGGTGTGTCAAACTTCGCCAAAAAACTGAGCATAACTCGGGTAGTGTGTCACTTTGAGGAAAAAACATTATTTCGCAAATGTTTCATCCTCAGGAGCAGCAAATGTTTCATCCTCGGCATGCGGCCGCCTTAGCGGCCGTGTGTCATCAGAAATGGCTACGCGTGTCAGTGCTGACACGCGTGTCATAGGTTCGCCATCACTGGTCTATAGTTTTCATTTCTTACGAGTACCCTTCTCTGGCTTTAGTATCAGGATAATGCTGGCCTATAAAAGTGTTTGGAAGAGTTTGATCTTCTTCAACTGTTTGAGAGAGTTTGAGAAGAAATGTTTGTTTGTTTGATACAGTTCACCAGTGAGGCCATCTGGTCCTGGTCAGGAGGTATTTGACTGCTGATTCAGTCTCCTCGCTCATTACCAATCTGTTCAGATTTCCAATTTCTTCCTGATTCAGTCTTAGTAGATTGTGTATTTCTAGGAATTTACACAATACTTCCAGGTTATCCAACTTGTTGGTATATAATTGTTCAGAGTAATGTCATATGATGCTTTGTATTTTTGTAGCATTAGTTGTAAAGTATCCTCTTTCATTTTGACTTTATTTGAGTCTTCTCTCTCTTTCTTTCTTGGTCTAACTAAAGGTTTGAATAACCAGATCTTAAAGACATTGATAGGTTTTCTTTTCCTTAAAAAAATGTATTTTCCTTATTTCTTCCCCGATCTTTGTGATTTCCTTTATTCTGCTAACTTGGGAGGTCTTGGAGGTGTTCATGGGTGGGTTTGTTTGTTTGGGTGTTCATGGGTGGGCTTAGTTTGTTCTTTTCCTCCCTAGTTCCTTGAGGTGTAAAGTTAGGTTGTGTGTTTGAGATATTTCTGTTTTCATTGCTATAAGCTTCCCTATCAGAACTGCTTTTGCAGGATCCCATAAACGTTGATATGTTGTGTTTCCATTTTCATTTGTTTAGATATTTTAAAACATTTCTTCTTTCACCCACTGGTTGTTGTTTAATTTTCACATATTTTTAGATTTTCCAGTTTTTTTTTTCATATTGTTGATACCTGTTTTCATACCATTGGATCATAAAAGATTCTTGGTATGATTGTAATCTTAAATTTTCTCACATTTGTTTCTGGTATTGGCATACGGTTCACCCTGGAGAATAATCTGTGTGCATTTGGGAAGAGTTGTGTTCTGGGTCTGGATTTTCTGTCTGGATAATGTATCCATCGTTGAAAGTGGGGTATTACCGTCTCCTACTATTGTAGTAACTTTGTCTATTTCTCCCTTCAGATCTGCTAGTAATTGTTTAATATATATAGATGCTCTGATGTGTGAGTATATATTTACTCTTGTTATATAGTGACTTTTTTTGTCTTTTGTTACCATTTTTGGATTAAATCTGTTTTGTCTAGGTGGGTATTTTCTCATTCTCTCTCCTTTGCTCTCTATAATTCAGCCTCGGGGACTGTGGAGGTGGGAGGGGCAGTTTGCAGGGATCCTCTGTTCTCTCCTAAACTCAGGGCTGTTTTCCCTAGAAGGAAGGAGGGTGAATTGGCCAGCAACACCTGGTGAAAACAACAGAGAAAGAGAATGACTATAATTGGTTTAAATTATACAATTCCAACATCTCTTGTTAACACATTTTACTAGTTGCACACCTATTTCTATTTTATATGGCTTAATTGTACAACCTTAGGTCTACAGGCTAACATCTAGGTTTCAGTTCTTTAGTTCATTGCATAAATATAGTGGGAAAGCGTTTTATGTGTTGTATAATCTTGACAAATGATTATTTGCAAGAGAGAATTATTTAATATACAAGGATATAAAATGTAAAAGGAGCAGGTTTTAGTCAGGTTCAATTTTCATAAAGAAACCAGAAATTCAAATAAAAAATATATTAATATCTTGAAAAAGGTACAGTGTACTTTCCCTCTCTTCTTAACATTATTTCTACTTTTGTTAATAATTCAGGATCAATACTATGAACAAGTATCGTTTTATTTATATGTACTTGGCTCTCTCACCTATTTGGCTGTTTCTAATCAGTATTACATTTGAAATTAAATTAATAAAGTTTATTTAAAAGTGTGCAAAATAGAAGTAAACAATTTCTAATGGAGGATCCAAAGGAATAGTCAATGCATAAAGTGCATGAGCTTTAAGTTTATTGATTTCATGACATTTATTCAATAGCTTCCTTATTGATCTTCTTGCCAATTCTTAAAAGATTATAATAATAAAAATAATAATATAGGGAAAGTTTTAAGAATTGAATGCCTTTTGGAAAGAAGTAGGCTCAATTCTTTGAAAGAATGCATTTTCCTGATTTTGAAAATGACTTTACTTTTAATCTGACATTTCATAGGAACTATTAATCTGAGATTCACTCTAAATTTGACATTCTATCAAACTGGATTCACCAAAATAAGTCTCTCTCTCTCTCTCTCTATATATATATATATATATATATATATATATATATATATATGTATATTTTTAGAAGATAAACTACTAAATATATTTTAAAGAACTTTGTATTTATTTAGAAATTAAGTGTCTCATCTAACTCCAAATTTATTTAACAAACATAGGTTCCCTTTTCTTTCACAGAGAAGTAAAACAAAGCCGGTATTATTCCCACATAGTCCCTGCCTCATTCGGGCATGTCTGGTGAGGTATGACTCACTGAACAGAGAGAACCGTCTTTCAGTGCTGAGAAGAGGGACCTGTTTAAACAGAGCATTGTTAATCCGATGTAGTTGCAACAGGAGGCTACCTGAATGACTATTCTGTTATTTTTCACTAAACATTCACGCCTCTGAGTCATACCTAGGAGTTATAGCATCATAAATAAAAAGTGTAAAAAAAATAAAATAAAGTGGGAAATAATGATCTAAAAGTATATAATATTTTAAGCAAAGCATTGTTCCTCATCCTGGACTATTCTGCAAGATTTTTTAAATTCTTACAAGCCTACAGACAGGACAGTGCTTTTCAATGTTAGGCAACTGCTGAAGTAGCTTTGTCTCACAATCAAGCTATAGATTTCAGGAAGAGAACTGAGTTACAATATCTTCTCCACACCTCTTTGTTACCTTATTATACATCTCTAAGTTTCACTCTTCTCTTTGGCCGGATGAAGATAGGTAATATTTGTTTGTTTTGTTCCAGGAAACTCTTAGAAAGAGGATTCCTTATGCATATAAAATGGTCATACATCCCTCACACTTGATTACTGGCCAAACAGACCAATGGGTAGACATATTGTAAACAAAGCAAAGAAATGGAGAGAATCAGCAGAGTTGAAAGCTGGCTCCTCAGTGTTGGCTTCACTGGATATTTGATATTAAGACATTCTTATTTCTATTTCTCAAGTTCAGCAGGATGTGCTTTGTGGTATTATTGAGATCACTAATCATAACAAAACACTACAGAATAAGGCAATAATCAAAGAATCAACAGAAGAAAGCAATTTATAGACATTTTTGAATGGCATGCAAAAAGTGTCACTAATTATTAATTAAAGAAAAAAAAAACACCTGGCCTTGTACTAGTAAAATATTATAATTACATGAATAAAATATATTATTTTTTAAAGTTCTTAAATGATATTAATAAAATACTGTATATATTCACTCTCAATGCATCATTCCCAGTATTACATACCATTAGAATTATATATACTGGTATACAAAGTATATATACTATATATATTTATTTATATTATATACAAAAATAAATATATACTTATAGACAATTTATGTGACATGATAAATCAGTGGTAAAAATGTATTTATTTAACCAGCAAAAGTGCATTGCATGTATAATGTATGATAGCAGGATATGTTCTAGGACCAACACGATGCTAACTCTCACATCCGGGTTTTTTAACCTGAAGAAACATTACGTAAGGAGAAAAGTAATAGCATGGAACTAATTCTTTTATGAACTAGTTTAGGGAACACCAGAGTTGTGTGCAGAGTGGATTAGGGAAGAAAGTAGGGCATGCTAAAGGGTGTGTGTGTGTGTGTGTGTGTGTGTGTGTGTGTGTGTAGAATATAAACAAATCGTCGTGGGGGGACATAAAAATTAATTTAAGTTAATAAGAGAGAAATATTTATTAATGACTCTTAATGTAAAGGCAACCATGGGGCATAAAAGAAAAGCATAGACTTTCCAGTTAAAAAGCAAGGGAACAAAGAATCAACATTCTCTTTCTTCTGGAGCGTAAGATGGGCACACACACAGACTGCGTGGTGTGGTCCTGTGACTGAGTCTCACCAGTACACTGTGAATAGAAGCAACTTGTAAAACTTCTGCTGTACCTTAAAGAGAAATGGCCCACCGGGATTTTTCTAACCCTCAAGCTGAATACAAACATGTTCACACACCAGCTCTGGCCATAAAGTGAAAAATGAAATCTGCGATGGGTCCAAACAACAAAATGGAAGGCACACGGGTGCCTGGATAGCGAAGTGGAGCAGAGTTGCCCTGGAAACCTCAGTTGCTCATCCTGGGACTGTTAACGTATGAAAGGCATAAATGCTTATTTTAATAAAGCCACCCTATTTGGGGATCTCCATTACTATAGCTTAGCCTTTTCTGTAACATTAGAAAAATCAGTACTGGAGGTGGGGCGCAGCCATCACAAAACCAGAAAAGATGTGATACTGGCATGAAAAGCAGGTACTATACAGCGAGGACACAAATACAGTAGTCTGGAAAAATGGTCCCCTCATTACGTGTTGAAAATATTACTTGCGATGATTTACAAGAAAAATAAATTTCCTACTGAGCTTGTACCTGTAGATGAAGTAATTGGAAATTTCCAGACAGATTAAATGAGAAGAATGTTTATAGCATAGAATTCAGAAAACAGATATGCTTAAGACTAAAAAAATAAATAAATAAATAAATAAATAAATAAATAAATAAAAGGCACACACACAAAAAATTTGGGTGTGGTTATTGGAACATGCAATACACTATACGCAAGTAAATCTGCAGATCGCTATGTTTTTAAGGGATGTGCTATCTAATTAGCAATCAGCACAGCCTGTAAAAACAAAATTGTGAAGCCTGAAGCAGTCCTCAAGAATTGCATCCTCTCCAACATTCACTTAAGAGTTGACCTGGAGTGTAAGAGACAAGAAACAGCTCCCAGAAGGCAGCACCAGAGGCCAGCCAGGGCCTTGGACAAAGGAGTTCCTCTTAGCAGAAGCGGGGCCGCCAGCTGGACCAGCCAAGGATTTCCTCCACCACTGGCTCCAACAGACGACCAACTCCTGCCCAGCAGAGCGAAGTCTGCTCAAGCTCGTTCTCTCCAGTGTTTCTCATGCTTTTCTTGTCCAAGTTGGCGTTTCTATTGCAGTTACCTTGTTTCTATTTAAAAGGTTCAGGGATCAATTCCAATGTGTGGGTGTTGGGATTTCCTCCACATCCCAAGCCATGCTCAGAACACCCGCTGGGTGTCCTAAAACTCAACTCAATCGGACCTTATCTCTCTGGAGATAGCAGCAGATCCCACAGGCTAAGGGCTCCGTCCTACACCACTGCCCCCTCCCTCCTTCAGATGCCAGTTGTAAGCCCAGGTCCTGGCCTGGGCTTCTGGTCAACTAGCTGTAGATCAAAGGTTCTAATGACCCAGCACTTTGGGGTTAATTAATTTATTCAAGTGGCTCACAGAACTCAGAGAAACATTGTACTCACTAGATCACTGGTTTGTTATAAGAGACTATCATCCAGAAACAGCCAGATGGAGGAGATGCATGGGACAAAGTATGTGGGAAGGTGCATGGAGTTTTCACACCCTCTCCAGGTGCAGCATGCTCCCAGCATCACCACAGGATCCACCCAGGGGCTCTCTGAATCCTCTCTCTCTCTCTCTCTCTCTTTTTTTTTTTGTAATGGAGGCTTCTTTGCACAGGCATGATTGATTAGATTGTAGGCCATTGGTGATCTGTCCAACCTTCAACCCCTCTCTCCTCCTCAGAGGTCAAGGGATGGAACTAAAAGTTCCAACCCTGGATTCCTGATTGGTTCCCTTGACAACCATTCCCCATCCATAGGTGCTAACCAAAAGTCACTTCATTAGCATAAACCCAGCAGTGGTGGGAAGAGGCTTGTTATAATTGACATGACACCCATTTCATCTCTGTGGCTCTGAAGTGATTTTAGGACCTCAGGACAAGAGGCAAACATGACAAAAGATGCTCCATTGCTCTTACTGCTCAGGACATTCCAAGGATTTGGGAGCTGTGAGCCAAGAACCATGAAAAAGACCAAATCTGTATGAGAAATAGATTTTGGTCAGCTGAATAACCAAGTATGTATTTCTTGTAAATGACCATGTTTCACGCCTCCATGCTGTTTCTTCAGGGGGTTGGGTGTGGGAGGAAGGTACCATATTGACTTGGTAAAGAGGACTGAACTTTAACCAGAGATTCTGAACTTTGAGCTGATGAAATAACGGGAGTTTGGATTTTCATGTTCCCTTGGAAAGGAAATGAATACGCTCTATTTCTGGAAAGAAATTTACATCTACATAGTTGGGTGGCTAGATAGAGCCAAGTATTGTTTCTGCGGCTGTTAACTTTCCACCAAATCCCGTTCTCCCTTCTTCCGTAATACTTCCTTCCATAAGCTGAGCAGATGGCTTCCCTGAGTACATTTCCCAGAGTCTTCTCAGGGTACATTTCCCAGAGTCTTTGCACATAACAATGTGACATGACTGCGTGCTTGTCAATGCGTGTGTGTAAAATTGCCGGGGACAATTTCTGCCTCACGTGTTTAAATCTAAAGAATTGCTCTGATTTCCTAGCTCTTTTTCCCACCCCCCTGAGGTGGGAGGCAGATACTTATCCCCACTCCCTCCAGTGGGTTGAAGACCCAGTTCCAAACATGTAAAAGGCAGTGAACTACAGGGTGGTAGAAAAACAAGACGAAAGCAACTCAGTTTTCTCAAAAGCCATTTACACAAGAGGTGCCTCCATGAACCGGGACCACTTTTTCCAGCACTGTAACATAATATAGAGAGACATTTCTATCTTTAAGTACTCTATTTATTCAAAATTCTCTGGAATAGCAGCTTAGCCTTTACCCTGATATAAACAGCTATTTAAGGAAAAGTAGCAAAAGGAAAGGAAAGGCCCAAAAGGAAACAACAACAAATATAATATGTAATAACATCAGATTTGCGGAACAAATAAAATCAGGCATGTTTGTTATTTTTGCTCAAAAATGCATGCATTAAAAAGGTGACAAGGAAGGGTAACAACACAAAAGCTAGCCAATAGTAATAGAGCAGGCAAAGGCAATTCAAGAGGAGGAAAGGCAATATTAATGCCAGACAAAGGAGAATTCAAAATTCAAAGCATTAAATATAATGAAAAAAGATACAACCCATGAAAAAAAGTATGATAGACATATGTAACAAATAATAAAAAGGCTAAAATTTGCAGACATTAAGAGATTACGATAAAATCATAATTATGCAAGGGATTTAGTATACTGAGTGAATTCATAATTATCAGAACAAGTAAGCAAAATATAACAAAGGATAGAAGATCTGGCTAGTTGAACAGCAAGCGTTTTAATAGTGCATCCAATGGTCCAATAACTTACATGTGCATTCAATTCTCATGTCCCTGAAACATTTAGAAAAACCAGTCATGCACTTGGCTGTGAATAAAATCTTTAAAAAATTCCCATCCATGTTACATAATCACAATGCAATAGCTAAAAAGTAACATAAATGTGATTTTAAAACTCACAAGATTTATTTACTTTTCATAAAAAACACTCTCTTAAAAAAATTCTCTGCCCTGGTTGTGTGGTTTAGTTGATTGGGGTATCATTCTGTACACCAAAAGGTTGTGGGTTCGATTCCAGGTCAGGGCACATAACTGGGTTGCGGGATTAATCTCTTGTTGGGGCACATAAGGGAAAAGGCAGAAGATATTATCAGAACCTCAGTTTAAGATCAAGACCAGAATTGCAGTCTAGGAAAATGCTGGGAATTAAAAGTTGTCAGGATGAAGGGCGGGAAGTGAGGTTGATGAGTCCTCAACTGTGGGAGAGGAGGGCAGAGCCTGGAATCTCCCAGCACACAGCCCAGGAGACTTAAGTCTAAATGAAGATTCATCCTACAGCTTTGCCCACATTTCATTATCCTGCCTTTGGGGGAGCCTTTGCTGGCTTCTGTGAAGGCCTTACTCAGATGAGGCTCAACTCTGTCTTATTTCAAGGCTACATTTCAATTAGTCTTTAAAACATGGCTGATGACCCTGGTAACCTAGCAGCAGCTTCCAAACCTGAAGACACAGCAGAGTGACCTAGGGGGTGTGTTAAAATGGGCCTTGTGGGCCGACCTTGTCAAATGAATAAGAGTATCTGGTCGAGTAAGGATCTGAAATCTGTATTTTTACTGGACTCCCCAGAAGGAATGATACAACCATAAAAATGAGAACAGAATCTTTAATGTTATTAAAAATTATAAATTAATTATTTTTCTGGTTCTCCAAGCACATTTTTTTTTCTCTTTGAATTGGCCCAAATTTACCAATGTCATTCCTTTTAACTTTCTTCAAGTCTTTTTATTATTCTATTTAAAATCAAAATAAAGCACACTTTGTCAAACAGGAAGAGATGTTCTATTCAGAAAGATGTTGGTGTTGTTGTTTAATGAGACAAGAAAAGAAAGAGAATATGGACTGTCATTTAGCAGTGGTGGCTACATATTTTAGGCCAGCAACTCCAAATGCTTGATCCAAGAATATAAGGGTCAGCACACCTTTTCGTGGTGAGGTTGGCTTTTCCCAAAACTTCAGTACCATGGGGAGTCTTGATTTTTCTGAACACTAGGTGAATTCCTAAAAAGTCCCAGCTGTTAAGCTCCAATTAGAATATGCGCAAAAATCAGTCACTTTTCCTCACTGCTATCCTCAATTAGACCACAGTCACGTGGCTGACCCCAGTGTGACATTCGGCCACCGTTTTGGAAGACTGTCAAGTAATGTCTATTGAGCTCTTACAGAATCTGTGCTAGATACCTTACATCTTTATTTTAAGACAACTATGTATTATTTCATTATTTTCACTTCACATATAAGAAGACTGAGGCTCAAAAAAAGTAATTTGCTCAAAGTACATAGAATACCAAAGTTTGCTCCTGAGTATGCAAACTAACCAGCCATCTTTGTTGGGTTGATTTTGCAAACTCACTCCTGATTGGCTGGTGGGTGTCACAGAGGTATGGTCAATTTGCATATTTCTCTTTTATTAGTGTAGAATATTTGTAACTCTTGAATCCATTGCACTTGTTCTTTTAATTTTTTTTCTTGTTTTTCTTATATATTTTGAATCCTGGGCTTGCTGGCTTACTGTGCTGTAGACTCAGTGCTCTGGGAAAGCTGCATGGTAATAACTAAGAATAATAGGACACAATTCCGTTTTTAACCAAAAAAAGATAAAAATGACAGGCGATTTCAAAAATTGCTTTACTAGGAAAGATTATAAAAGCCATCTACCTTAACTTTCCAATTTGAAGCTGAGATGAAAAGACATTGAAATAAAGCTCAAAGTTATACTGTTAGTGAGTGGGTAAACCAGGTCTCCTGATTCCCATGTACCAGTAGTATGCGGTTTCAACAAGCACCTTAGAGATGTCCAAGGAAATCAGGGTTCTGCAGGGATAACATGGATGTGGCTAGGAAAGACTTCGCACTGTGTAAATGAAACTCAGTCTATATGTTAATAAACAAGTAATGTAAAGGCCTGCGTGTTGTTTAAGGTTAATGTATTAGGCAAGGGCTGGAATCTTAAATGCATGTGATGCCTCAAGAAAGATATGAAGACTCCCAGTTCACTCCTGGGATGCCGACAGCTGGGAAGAACATGACTCTCACCCTTACAGTAGTGATAAGAAGTCAGTCTACACATTTATGACTTGACTTTAAACCCCCGAGAGAGCTGCAGTCATAGGACAGCTATGTAGCCTGACAGATAAGAAGAGAGAAATACCTGCAGGGGGAGAGGGATGTGAGCGCTTCACCTGGTGCGGATGCACCAGGCACACACACACACACACACACACACACACACACACACACACAGAGTCCCCGCGAGAGTCCAGTGAAGGGACTGGCGGGAGCCAAGAGGGAGCTGGGAGAGTGCGGAGACGCTGAGGCCCACCGATGTGCGGAGATGCTGAGGCCCACCGATGTGCGGAGACGCTGAGGCCCACCGATGTGCGGAGACGCTGAGGCCCACCGATGTGCGGAGACGCTGAGGCCCACCGATGTGCGGAGACGCTGAGGCCCACCGATGTGCGGAGACGCTGAGGCCCACCGATGTGCGGAGACGCTGAGGCCCACCGATGTGCGGAGACGCTGAGGCCCACCGATGTGCGGAGACGCTGAGGCCCACCGATGTGCGGAGACGCTGAGGCCCACCGATGTGCGGAGACGCTGAGGCCCACCGATGTGCGGAGACGCTGAGGCCCACCGATGTGCGGAGACGCTGAGGCCCACCGATGTGCGGAGACGCTGAGGCCCACCGATGTGCGGAGACGCTGAGGCCCACCGATGTGCGGAGACGCTGAGGCCCACCGATGTGCGGAGACGCTGAGGCCCACCGATGTGCGGAGACGCTGAGGCCCACCGATGTGTGGAGACGCTGAGGCCCACCGATGTGCGGAGACGCTGAGACCCACCGATGTGCGGAGACGCTGAGGCCCACCGATGTGTGGAGATGCTGAGGCCCACCGATGTGCGGAGACGCTGAGGCCCACCGATGTGCGGAGACGCTGAGGCCCACCGATGTGTGAGAAGTCCCCGCCCTCCTTCGGCTCTTCTCCAGGAACCCCACCTGGCTCTCACGAAAAGATTGATTGGCGAGAGTCCCGAGACCGCGATTGAGCCACACTAGCCAGGGCTGGTCATTTCTTACAAAGCTGAGCATTCACTTACCAAAGGACCCAGAATCCCATTCCACTAATTACCCCAGAGGAATACCAACATAGGTTATGTTCACAGAGAAACCCATATGGAACTATTTATAACAGTTAATTCATAGTTATTAACCATTGGGGGGAACCCCAAATGTCTTTCATGGAAGAAGGGGTAAACAAACCCTGGGACAGTGGAACAGAAGGGAACAGACTTGGCACACACAAACAGCATGGTTGACTCTTGAAAGCATTTGGTAAGCGAAAGAAGCCGAACCTAAAACCCCACAAACCGTAGGGTTTCATTTACATGAAATGCTGAAAAAGGCAAAACTCTAGGTCTGGAGAACTTGTTAGTGGTTGACAGCGGTTGGAATAGAGGTTTACTGTAAAAGGACAACACGGAGAAATGTGGGGGATTGATGGCGCTGTTCCAATAAATTTTGTGGTGGCTATATTGATGCCACTGTAATGACCTGGTTATTATTTAACAGGAAAGGAGTGAAAGGTGGGGGGGAGATAATATAGGCATGCCCTTTATCCAGCTTTGCCAAGAAGCTGCATTTAACACTCTCCACATCTATTCCCCGTTGATCGATGGGGGGGAGCGCCTGGACAAGGGCGATTTAGATGCGTGCCCAGTAAGATCTGAGTGATGTGGAAAGAGACCTTCCTGGCTGCCAGTCATACCTGGGAACAAATTAGTGGCCAGGATGGGTCTGGCCACTGCAGGCGCGAAGCCTGAATATTGAAAACTTCCAAACGAAGGAAGTTCTCTCTCATCTCTCTCATGCACTGGGCTCCCAGCTCTCCCGTGGCAGGGGCATGTGCTCCCGTGTGCCCACCTGGCGCACGGCCGTGTTGGACTCCACACATGGACGGATGGACTTTAATCAGCCTGCATGCTGAGCCACGCCTGCTGCAACATGGACCGGCAGCTCTGGACCCTGGCCCTGTTCCCGGCTCTGCTGGAACCCCAGCTGCACCTTTTCTAGGACTGGCTTATGGGCAGAGACTTTGGAACCCAAGAACTGTAACCACGCCCCAAAATCTTCCGCATCCCACCCTCCCGTAGGAATCTGAGAAAATGCATCTTCTGAGATATCACAAGCACCTATTCCCACTCGTGTCTGGGAAATCTGGCCCATTAATGCTCCTGCAACAAGGACTGAGTGCGTTCGTCAGAATGCTTTGAACTCCAGACCACAGGGGTAAATTGTACTAAGTGTAAATTCAAAATGTGTTTGAAAAATGATGTGAATCGTTTGTGTTGCTGTACACAGGGTGTGGAATGGAAGTCATTTTTAGGGCTAGTCATGTTTAGCAAGTATTTTCTATGTACAATTCGAATTTGTCCTTACTCGTAAATGCTTGAATGATTCCAGGGTGAAATGCCAAGAGAATGCTTTCTCTAACAGACAACACTAAATTAGAACTGGAATGAGCTTGTCTCTTGATCTGTGACCTAGCCACATTCAACGTAATGTGCATTTATTATATTTACTAATTTAAAACAATAATTGTTTTTTCTTAACTACTTAACATTGAGATTAATCCTTTCCTTCTTCCGCACGACTATTCGTTGTTATACGCTCTCTCCATCATTTTACCAGGCATCTGAATGTTAATTCATTAAAGAATGCCCGTGGGTGTGCGGAGGAACCACAGGTCTGAGGTATGTTGGAAACATGCTGTCCTTACCTAAGTGTGTTCCAAGTGACATGATTACATGGCTCAGCTATTCAGTTCACATTGCCTTGCTCTCCAAAGGAACAATGACAAACATTTTAAATTATAATCAGCTTTACTCATATTTCTAAAAACCCTTTCAAATATATCCTTCATTATTTGAATGACGTGCACACAAGCTGAAAAGGAATCAGATGGTGGAAACTTTTTAGTACTGTGGGAGCTATTTTTCAACAAGTGTTCATTTTAGGATCCATCGCTTATAAATAAAGTTATCCTGTTGTTACTAACCAGTAGCCTTGAAATCTAGAGCGGTTAATGCAGATGCTCTGTTTAAAGTGTGGAGGAGGCTAGTGACAGGAGCCTGAGGTGGGACTCTCTCTTTCCCAGCCCATAATGTATTAATGATCCCAAAAAGCTTTTGGAGAAAACCCCTCTACCTGCTATTTAAGACAAAGGAAATCACAGAGATAAATTCCAAAAAGGGATTCTAAATATGCCAATGAATTTCTGACCGGCAGAAGCATAACAGTTTTCTTTCTAATACAGTATCTAGTACTTACTCTTTGGAATCAACATGCAATTTAAAAATGAGACCGTCCTGGGAGAATGAAGGCGAACGTTTACATATGCTGAACCATTCTGATAGGTGTATGGAGTCCTGCCAGTAGCACTAAAACGTACCCCCTCAAGATGAAGGATAAATGGGGTTAGAGCTGCGTGTCCCAAGCAGAATTCCCGTCTTTCTAGATCCAAGGTCCACTGTGGTGTTCCTCCTTTGGGTCACACACACCTTCTCATTCACGCAGACTCAAAGCCACACCATCGCTGACGCATGCTTTCCCCTCTCCCCGCACCGCCACCCTGTTTGTCATTACGCTGCTCCACTCCTACGTCTACTGTACCTCCCGAACGCATCTGTCCCCCCGAGGGCTCTTTCTGGGCCCCAATTCTCTCACTCTCTCTGCATGAAGTTTTGTGTTTTTTTTAATTCTTTGTTGTTTAAAGTATTACATGAGTCTCCCTTTTCCCCCATTGACTTCTCCCCCCACCCCGCTCCCAATCACAAGCCCTCACGCCCCTACTGTCTGTGTCCATTGGTTATGCTCATATGCATGCATACAAGTCCTTTGATCTCTTACCCCCTCACCCCCCGCCTTCCCTCTGAGGTTTGAGGGTCTGATCAATGCTTCCCTGTCTCTGGATCTGATTTTGTTCATCAGTTTATGTTGTTCATTATATTCCACAAATAAGTGAGATCATGTGATATTTACCTTTCTCTCACTGGCTTATTTTGCTTAGCATAATGCTCTCTAGGTCCATCCATGGTGTTACAAATGGTAAAAGTTCTTTCTTTTTTACAGCAGCGTAGAATTCCATTGTGTAGATGTACCACAGTTTTTAATCCACTCATCTGCTGATGGGCACTTAGGCTGTTTCCAGATCTTAGCTATGAACATAGGGGTGCATATGTCCTTTCTGATTGGTGTTTCTGTTTTCTGCATGAAGTTTTGCCTTGGTTTCCCGCCCAGCATGCTTCTTCTAGAATTGGGGTCTTCTAGATGTTTTAGTCCGTATCCTAAATCTAGTTGTGTGGTTTATCTCTGTCCCCAGCTTCCGAGCTACATGATATCCTGTGACTACTTAAGGTCAATACGACAGTGACTAGGTCAGATCTCATTTTATAGAGGGTTCTTTTCTTTTCTTTTCTTTTCTTTTCTTTTCTTTTCTTTTCTTTTCTTCTCTTTTTAATGCTAGATTAAAAAGTTTCCCTTACTGAAGTGGCGGAAGAAAGACACTGATGTGTTTCTAAGCAGGAGGAATTTGCAGCAGTGTGAAGACTGGATTTGAAAAAGGAGAGGGAGACATTCTGACCCACCAGAAGGGCATGTGATAGTTTAGGAGGAAGGTAACGAAGGCCTGAGCGGGGTGGCTGGTGGGAGGGAGCAGGAGAGACGGACTGAGGAAGTGTTCAGTAGATACAACCTGCAGGATCCCAACAGGGAATGTTTAAGGGGACGAATGAGGAGGCAGCAGCAGGCCTGTGAGGTTCCCGGCTTCGTGGTGACCAGGTGGGAATGGCAGTGACAGGCGAAGGGAAGGGCTGATGCTGGGGCGCTGGGGAGCACGGCAGCTCCGCATTCACAGAGACTGGGTGTGCGTGTGTTCCTGGCACTTTATCCCTGTGATACCAAACAAGCGTCCTCATTTCTTTCTGCCTAATCTGCGCCTCTCCCTCCCGAGGATAAATCCCTACCTCACAGGATTGCTAGGAGGATTGAGTGAGCAGCCAGCTACATCAAAGGCACCGCCACACTGCGAGTCCTGGGCCAGGGCAGGGGGTCATCGTCACTGTGCTATTGTGATGATTACGCGAAGGACAAGAGCACCCTCGCTGTCCATCGGGAGTTGGTGACTGCCTGTCTGCACCAGAGCAGACACTGGCAGGAGGCACTGGCATCCGGGGAACTGACGGGCTAATTGGGAGTCCAGCAGTCCATTCATGCCAGGTGACCTTCGGGGGAGCGTCTCCCAGGTTGACTCAGCTCCTCTGCTTTGCCGTGGGCTGAGGCAGTTTGGAAGGATCCCTGAAAGCAGCCAGGAGCATGCGGGCAGACTGGCTGCGGAATGCAGGAGGCAGCTGTCTGCGGAGGAGGCAGGGAGGACACCTTAATGAGAGGCCTCACTGAGGCCAGGCTGGGGCCGAGGGCGGGGACAGAGAGGACCTGCTGGAGCCGGAGCCTGGGCCAGACGGGTGTGGTGTGGGAGCTGCTGGCCCGGTGCAGGCACCCTGGAAAGAGGGAGGGGTCTGGGAAGGGTCCCAGCAGGCGGGGGTGGGGTGGGGGGGAGGGTGGAGCCTGGGAGGGGCAGGATGGGAACTACAAATGGGAAATGGCTGGGCCCCCCGGGGTGGGGCTCTGCCAGCAAAACCATTGGCAGTTGCTGGGACAGGCCTGAGTGTCCTCCTTTGTGCCCTGGCTCTGTGAGCAGCCACTGCTTCCTTTCCCTGTGGGCTTTAGTCACCCCATTACTCACCGAGGGGCTGAGGGCTCCTGCCCTGGGAGTGGGGCCCGGAGCAGCTGCCCCTGCTTGGCTTGAGCAAGCACAGGCCGGATTGCACCTCTCCGCCACTCGGAAGATGCTATCGGGGCTGGACAAACATAATGTCAGGGCGGGACAGAATTATTGCTTGGATTAATTACATTGCAAAAACGTGCTACCCGTGAAATTATGTGCTTGACACATACATAAATATGTGGTCAGGCTTTTGTGATAAAATATATTTTTTATTCAGTATTTTAAATCATAACCTGTAGCGCTCTGTGGTTGATCTGTAAGAAACGGGAAGGAAGAGGAGAGAGGACCAGGGAGTGAAGACCATGGCTTCCCTGTCTCAGCGGGAACGGGGTTCAAATCCCAGCTCTGCCACTTCGCTGTGTGGCTTGAGGCCAGTTACCAAACCTCTTTGGCCTTGCTTTCCTCACCCAGAGAGAGGGAAACGCACTACCTATCAAAGGGCTGTTCCGGGGATTAAATAAAGTAGGTAACGGAGCCAGACAGAATGCCAGCTTGGCAAATGGCAGCTGTTATTCCTGGTGAAGTTCTCAGGTGCTTTTTCTCAGTTATCTCACACGTCCCTTCAAAGCTCTCCCGGCAGAAGTAGGGCTCCGGTGCCTTAGAGGAAGGGAAGGAGGCCACACCGGGTGAGCTGTTTGCTGGGCTCACAGAACCGGTAGGGGTACCGCTGGAAGTGAAGTCAGGCCTGCTGACCTCTAGCCCGAGGCCCTTCCCATCTGAGACATAAAGACAGGAGGAAGGAATCAAGGCCCCCTCAGCATTTTCCCCGTCCAGTGCTTCATGAACCACCCGGTGGAACAGCACCACATATTCTAATTCCGTGAAAGGGGGTGACGGGGTCTGGGCTGCGGGCAGTCATTCTGGCTTGAGAGCCTTTTCACAGATGCTCAGCCTGTCGCTCTGAACCTCTGGAGCAATCCCCGTGCGCAGAGGCAGGGCCGGGACAGGGCTGGGCAGACGTGGGCAGTGGGGGGGGGGGGGGGGGGGGGGTTGAAGGCCTCTCTTCTGCAGCCGGGAAGCATTTGAAGAGCAGGTGGTGCTGCGAAGATGTCCATCTGCACCTGCGCCGTGCCCGTGGTGACCGGAACCCGCGGGTTCAGCAAGGAGGTCCCATGCCGAAGGGTGCCGGCACTCGGGGACGGCTCTGCCTGTATGGGAGCTTAACTGGTCTGAGAACTCGGACATCGAATGGACGTCAGGGGTTCCTAAGGTCGCCGCCACCTGTCATGTCGCTGTACCGGCTGGAGCCGTTGCCCGTAGAGCGAGCCTGGCTGTTTGAGCATCGCTAGCGAAAGCCCGCAACGCCGGCTCTTCCTGGGCTGTTTACCTTCACCTAGTGGTGCTCTCCTCCTCCAGCTCCGCTCAAGCCAGATCAAGCCAGTTCCAGCCACTCAATGTGCGCCCTGCAGACCTGCGCTGTCCCCCCATCCCCCCCCCCACCCCCCCGGCCAGCCTTCCCTTAGGGATTCTTACCCCTCAGAGAGCAGCCCCTCTCCGACCCCTCCCTGAAGTGGGGTGGGCTTCCTGGTGTGTGCGCCTGAGGCCCCCCTGCCTGCCAGGGCCCTCGCCCAGCCTGCGGTGGTGTTTGCTTACCCCCCCCCCCCTCACTCCTGTGCCCAGGGCCTAGCGCCCTGCCTGGCACCAGCAGAGCAGGCTCCCCGCCGATCCCTGTGGGCTGAGTGGCTGCACCCAGGAAACCATGCGTCTACAGCTTGTGGGGCCAGGCCTCAGGAAGCAAGTGGCGTTCATACGCAGAGCTCTCCAGAACATGGAGGTCAGCATGCTACAAACATGCGTGTTATCATCTCCGTATTTTTGCTTTGAGGGATAATAAACATTTCTGCTCGCTCTGAGGGTTTGTGCCGGTTTGGAAGACGGCAATGTTACACACGACAGGAGACGGCTCCTGTTTGACAGCGAGGACGCCACGCTGTTCTGGAATTAAAGGACTTGCCTGGGACCTTCTGTGTGAACAACAATATAGCACGCGGCCTGGCCGGCGTGGCGCAGTTGGGGGGGGGGGTGGTCCTGTGCACCCAAGGGTGCTGGTTCGCTTCCCGATCAGGGCACAGGCCGGGTGCTGGCGGCTCCGTCCTCGGCGAGGGTGGAGAGGGGGGGGCGTGCAGGAGGCCGCCGATCACCGTTTCACTCTCACGTGGATATTTTTCTCTCTCCCTTCCTTCTTCTCTTCTAAAATTCAACAAAAATCTTAAAACCCACACAATGTAATGTGAAAATGGAAAGGAATTGTTTTACTTTCAAAATAAAGAACGAGAATATGGTCATCTTCTGGGCATATAGGAAGTGAACACTGTGTTTGGTCCACGTCGGATCACATTCAGGACAATCGCAGCCGTGTGGTCTGGAGACGGAAGGAATGCCGCTGTGCCCCGCGGAGAGGCGCCTTCGCTCGTTACGCGATGTGCCTCCCCCAATGCTCATCGTTGGTCTTCCTGGCAGAGTGTTTGGCTTCAGAAAAAGCATGTTTCTGAGTCATTATCTCTGAGCTGCCGCACCCTCTCCATGTCTGAGGCTCATGTGAGGCCGGCGGGTGCCTGGTCTCCTTTCTCCTGCGCAGCCCAGCAGGTCCTTCGGGCCGAGGAGGGGGGTGCCAGCGGGCATGGGCAGAGCCTGTGCTGGAGGCGCTGGCACACTCCTTCTCCCTCCTGCCAACCTGCAGGGGCCACACTCACTTTTCACTTTACAGACAAGGACACAGAGCCCAGCCCGGGTGAGCAGCTCGCTCAGAAGGCGGTGAGCCTGGGGCAGCTCTGTCTAAGGTGCCAAGCATGCGGCCTTGGCCTCTGGGGGCGCTGGCCCCGTCCCTGAGCCCCAGCGCATGGCTCTCAGCACAGGCCTGTCTGCCTTATTCAGATGCGCCCTGGGGTGGCTCCAGGAATGCTGGCTATCAGCAGCATCGAGCAGGGTGCCATACTTCTGGGAACAGAATGTCCGGGCCTGATTCTGGCTCCATCTGTTATTAACTGAGCGAGCTGAGCGAGTTACTTAACCTCTGCCTTTCAGGTTCCTCACCAGTAAAAAATAATGACTCACTCAGGGGGTTCTTCTGAGGATAATTCGTCCTAATGAATGAAATGGTTAAACCCAGCATTGAGCACAGAGTAAATGCAAATCAGACATTTCTTACAGAAAGCTTGATCACGTGTTTTATTTATCCACTAGAGGCCCCGAGTGGGGTCCCTAGGTCTGGCCGGCGATCAGCGCCGAGCCGATCGGGGCCCGGCCAATTGGGGCTCGAAGGCCCTAGCAGGATCGGGAGAGGAGGCGATGGTCGCCGGGCTGGGCGCGGAAGGAATGGACGCTGGACGCCACCACTGCGCGGTTCCCTGCCCACCCCGCCTCCATCCCTCACCGCCATAGCAGGTGGGCGGCGGGCCATTGGGGGCCTGTCCACCGAGGGGAGGAACGGAGCATGGGAGGTTGGCCAGGGACCCTGAGGGAGCCGGCCTTTGGCCCCCTGGGAAAGGGGCCCTGTCTGCCACCACCAATCCCGGGTTCCAGTCCCAGCCCGGGGCCTGAAGGCTAGGGGTGGCTGGGGAGATGGGCTATGGAAGCCACTGACCACCAGGGGCCGCTCCTGCGTTGAGTGTCTACCCCCTGGTGGTCAGTGCACATCATAGAGACTCGACGTTCTGGCCATTTGGTTGTAATGGTTGCTTAGGCTTTTATAGATAGATTAGAGGCCCAGTGCATGATTGAATCATGCACGTGGAGGGTCCCCTACACGCTTTCGCTTTCGATCGCGGGGGAGCTGGGTGCCTGTCCACTGGTGCACCAGGCCTTTCGGAAGCCTCCGGCGCGGCGGAGGCTTCCGAAAGGCCTGGTGCCTGAGCAGACAGGCACCAGCTCCCCCGCTTTTGATGGTCCGTGGTGGGACGTGAGCTCGCTGCCCCAGAGGCCCCTTCTGTTCCGCGGCACAGCTATGGCGCAGACGCTGAGCTCGAGCCGCCGCTGGCGACGCGAGCTCAGCGTCCCGCCGGCCCAATCGGCCACCCCGGCCACCCCGAGTCCCGCCCCCCCGTGCCTCCTGGCCAATCGTGGGCATAGCGAAGGTACGGTCAATTTGCATATTTCTCTATTATTAGGTAGGACTAGAGGCCTGGTGCATAAAAATTCATGCACTGGAGGGGGGGGTCCCTCAGCCCGGCCAGCCTACCCCCTCTCACAGTCTGGGAGCCCTCAGGGGCGGGAGGTGACCTGGCGATCAGGGGAAGGTGGCCCTGGTTACCTGAGCCTCAGGTGCCCCTGGGCGGCTGGGCAGCTGACTTCTGAGGCTTGCTTGCACCTCAGGCCAGCCCTGGGCGGCTGGGGGGCTGAGGGGACTGGAGAACTCCAGAGGCTTGCCGCGCGCCTGCTGCCCTGGCAGGGCTGAAGGGATGGGCGCCGCCATCTTTGAGGTTGGGGCAGTCAATTAGCATATTCCCTCCTTATTGGCTGTGGGCGCCGCCATCTTTGCGACAGCGTGAGGGTCGATTAGCATATTCCCTCTTTATTAGATAGGATTATTCATAGTTTAATGTAATTGTACTAAAATGATATTTTATTAAAGAAATAACTTAGATTTACAAACACAATCGATCTACTAACTTCCATAACACCACACTGATGCATCTGCGCCCTTGATTCAGAATCATTAATTGGTTACTGACACTATAGAATCTGTAAAATACACAGAAACACATTTGCCATTTTCACAATTTGGAAGCGAATATTCAAATGAGGCAGTACGATTTAGAAAATGTTTGAGACTTCTAATATCTTCTTGCTGCCTTTCACTGGGTTCCTGTTCTCTGGAGAAAGCAAACAAGTGTGAACTAATGAGCTCCTTTTTTAAACCCTGCGCTCGCCGGGGCAGCCTTAGTTAGCTCTGTGACCACAACAGCTGGCTCTTAACGGGAGCCCATGGTGGTCATCTCTGTGGCTGATTGCACTTCTCATAGCGATTTCCTGCTTGTCAAGAGCCTCTTGCTTTGCTCTGCTCCCGATTAGGACATTTAAAGGTAAAACAAAAGATACGGTTTCCCCATGTCTTTCGGTTGAAGTTTTATAAAATCTTATTACAGTGTAGTGAGACCCACCCCAAGAAACCTCACTTCATGGCTGAATGCATAATTAAAGGCGGATGAGCACAAATACAGACACTTCCCTCTTCCCTGCACCCTCAGGAGAATTCAGTGCGTTCTGGAAAGGAGAAAGTTAGACAGACAACTGCAGCCTGATTTCCTTTTAAGTGGAGAAAATAAACTTCTGTAGTTCAGTGCCAAGTTTGCCATGAATAAGGTAAGAGGCTGGGTGAATGTGCGAACCATTTTAAAATTAAATTATGCCACGCCTTCTGAACCCCACTCTCAGATTCTAAACCAGGTTGCATCTGATGCTAGCAAAAAAAAAAAAAAAAAAAAGAATCTTGACTCCCAGCCTCCTGGCCTTGCTCTTCCACCTGGGGGAGGTCTAGCCACTGCTATTTCCCAACCTCCCAAGGCTGCAAACCTTCCCCATTCAAGTTCCCAAAGTATGTCTTCATAAGGGTCTGACTGTGGACAGCTCTGATGCTTATAAGCGAGAACAACTCCACACATTTAAAATGAGAACAACAAAAATTCACCAACGAATAAATGACACCAAGTCCCAGTTTTCATTTTCAACTTATTTTTAAAAAGCTTATATCTGTGTACTCCTTTAATAGGACACTTACTTCTAACACAGAACCGGGAATAAAGGGCAGAGCTGCCTCCCAGCGTGGGAGCCGGAGAGAGATAGCTTCAGCAGCCAGCTTCCCGGCTGTGTATTCTGCACATGCTAATGCCCATCATTCTCCATGAGATGTTTCCCTCCGGAGGCAATAAAGTCATTTTTCTCCGCTAAACCAAAGGTCAAGGCTAATGTACACAGAGCTGTCCAACTCGCATGATAAGACTTGCTGAGGTTTGCAGAGTTTGCACTTTCCGGACAAATGCAGTAGTGTCAAGGTAAACATGAGGGTTTTCCATACGGATGCCCATCTCTCGGGAGGCATGCTGGGATCCCTCCCTCAATTAGCATGATTGCCATGCCGCCGCCACCCAGTCGGTGAGTTGCAAAATGCATTCAGGTTATTCCAGATGAGCTATCTCAGCCAGCGATCAGGACTTTCGCCGCGATCCAGTCTGACCTCCGAAGACGAAGGAGGCGAGTCTCAAGGTGGAGGACTTGGGCTTGGCTGCCGGGTGGAGCATGTCCCGGGCTGGGTGCTGGGTGCTGGGTGCGCAGACTCCATCACAGCAGGAAGCTGGACACACCCAGAGGCGCCCTCACCGCCGGGCCGCTCCACGCTTCAGAGAGCGGTCATGGGCAGCCGGCCAGAAGTACAGCCTGCTTTCGTCCCTGGAAATATGAGCACACACTATATTTTGCATTTCATTTTTAAACACTATGCATGCATTCTGTTCATGCGGCAAACATTTTAGCTTTGGTGGAGTCTAAAAGTTTTGCTTTTAGAAGGATTTTTACAATGTGAGGAACATTTAGTAAACGTGCATTTTTATTTATTTTTTTGACCAGACTGCTAGATCCAGACCTGCAGATGGGTCTGAATGTGCCAACAGAGTATTTTTTTTTGCTAAGTGGGAGAGGTGGCCTAGTTCTCTGACCGGGCAACCTTGGATTTGTCACCATTTGGGGAACTTTAGAATGAAGCCAATCGTTGATGAAAGGAGCATCAAAATTCAGCTGGAGTCTTGGAAGAAAATCAAGTGTTATCTGCCGGTAGAAATCTAAAAGCCAGTGTCCGATTCCCGAGCTCTTCGGATCAGGGAGAGATTTGGACTTGAAGAGTAAAGACCCCAGAGACGAGAGGGGGAGCTGCTGATATCAGGGCTGCTCTGAGGCCCCAAGAGGAGAGCTTAGGTCTGTGCGGGGTCAGGGCGGGAGAGGACTTTTCAATGTTCTTGTTTGTTGAGGGCAATTTATTGCCAAGGTCCAAAGTTAAAGTTGCAATAAGGAACCAGATTCTCGTTGAATAACTCAAAAGGTAGTGACTTTCACTCTCGTTCAAAGTAAATGAAAAGTAGAGACAGCATAAGCAACAGCTTGAAGAATTATATGAAGCTATTTAACCTAAATAAAACACATGGCAATTTCTCTTTTTCTCCACTGTGGGGTCGATATCTGTCTAGTAGGAGAGGAATTGAAGCATGGTACTATTTATGTCCTGAAGGGTACAAGAGAGTAAAGACAAAATAATCTCAGACATTTAGGAAATGGTTTGCAATATTGCCACCTGAAATTGTACCAATCACCACTTAATATAGCCATTTCCCAATGGGACTAAAGGTAGCTATGTTCAGTACAGTTAAAGAATAAGAAACAAAAGAATAATGCAATAATTTAGAGCCTTTTATAATAAATAGTATTTTTAGGTTGAAAATAGCCAGCCAACATAAGGTTCTGAGAGGTTAGATGCGTATACAAGATGGGATGTTTCTTTCGAGAAGTAGTATCTTAATCTAGACTTCGTGCATTTTCCCATGATGATAAGTGAGGGAGAGGCCAAAGGGAGAACAGCAAAGGCGTGTTTCAGTTGAGAGTGTGCCAAATACACGGTGACTCACAGCGTCCTAATCAGACAGGTGTGACTTCTAGAAAAAATAGGTTCACCCCACCCACCCTGGCAGCTCTTCTTTGCTCAAACTCAGCATCTGACTACTTTCTAGACATGTCACCATACTTACTGTGGATTGGCAAGGAGATTAAACGAAAATGCTGACCAGGGCAGGTTAAATCATTACATGACTCTATCGCTGGCCTTTTCAGGTAGATTCAAGTATGAGTGTGATTTTTTTTTTTTGTCTTAAATTCAAGAACTAAACTCATGTGTTTATGACTTTTTGATTTGTTCTACATTTTTTATGACCCGTATACTTTTGAAGAAAATTGTCAGGCATGTTTACATTCACATTCCCTTTTTACAATCCATTTTGTAAAATTACATAGCTTAACTATATTTATGGTTTAAGCAACTTTAAGAATCATCTCATTCAACCCCTCAATTTGTCAGTAAGAAAATAGAGGCTTTATTTACCACCACAGGATTGGTTTTTTGTTAGGACAAAAATCTGGTCTCCTCTATTAATAGTTCAATTTTTAATAACAATTATGTCATGCGTTATATAAAATGAATAGACTTTGCAAATTATTGCTCATAAAATCTGCATAAATATTAGGCATTTGAGTTTAAATTCATGGTTTCCCAAGTGGCAGTGCCTCTGAATCATTTGAGGAATTTAAAAAATGAACCTACAAAGTAAAACAGTTAAAAGACCCAACACAGATCCACTGACTCAGAATCTGGTAAGGTTGGCATTATTATATTAAAAAACTCTCCAGGTGTTTCTAAAGTCTTACGTGTGAATCAGTGTCTCAGAGATAGTGGGTATTAAACAAGCACATGTTTGCTTTCCAAGACAGTTCAACAGAAAGTAGGCTGAAGTCACCAGCTAAAGTACCCAGCTATTTTAAAAGTATAATTGTAAACTTTTAGCTTGGCAAAACCCCAGTGATTTTCAGTTTCCAGCTATTTCTTTCAAGGCTTTTTGCTGTCATTATTTCATTGATGGTGTATGTCAAACAACCTCTGAGCTTTATTACAAGTCATGTCTACTGAATTTTTATGTAGGGATTTACAACTGACTCCATGATCAAAATAAATGTTGGAAGATTTTAAATTGATAATAGTGTTTTGACAAAATCCTGAATAAATACCCAATAGAGGTTAATGAAGACTACATTTTAAAATTAATGGTATAAGGATGTCTATAATTGATGGATGTCCAAGAATAGCATAAAATAAACCCAGAAACCACAGCATCTTAGACCATGTTATTGATGAAATGGCACCATGGGTAACAGACAAAACATCACAAGCCAAGCTTGATGTACAGAAGATACATTTCACACAGCATTTTATAATCCCCAATATTCTTATTTTATAAGCACCAAGATCTTTCCCATTCTCTTTCTAATTGTTTACCTGCTCATCACTTCAACAAGCCACATAAGTAAAAGACCAAGAGAAACGTCTCTGACGGTGTCTGTTACATTTTGTGGACCCACACGGGCCAGAGCCAGATACCTGGGCCTCCAATGACAGTCATGAATTCTCCGGGACAACTACAGCATTCTCTCTTTCACTCCTTCATTCTCCTGGGAGCGACACGCCTGTTCCTCTGAGAATTAATGCTCCTTTCCTTGTAAGCCTGTACTTTTAGAGGGATATTTTCATCCTAATATTCCTCTCACCCGGGTACAGGGGTGAATGTATGACTGAGGAATAAGCTGCACAATATCTTGGGATTAATCAAAATGGCAGTTGACAGGAAAAAACAACACCTGTCATCTCTGCTGGCGAAGGAACAAGGCAATCTTCTGCAGAGAGTGAAGGCGAAGAGAGGCACAAAAAATAGGGCACCTGGAGAGTCCTGGAGGAGTTGGAGTCCTGTCCCATCACCCCGCGGGGCCTCTTCCCGCCTCCCCAAACCCAGTTCTTTGTTTTTGTGAATCAACAAGCTTTTCTTTTTGGCCTCAAAACCCAGTTTTTACTGGGTTTCTAAAACTTGAAGCCAAAAGAGTTTTAACTGAATAAAAAATTCAAAATGCCCTTAGATTTCATATAGTGTTGAGGGAAAATCACATTATTTAACTTTCTCACATAAGGCACTTGTTAGAGAGAGGGGATGGCAGAAGTAATTTTATTACTAGCTGTTCTCACTTAAATTTTCATTGCTGGCTACTCTCTGGGAAAGACGTGAAACTAAAAACAGTGGCAACAAAAAAGCATCGTCAGAAAATGTGGGATTGAGCCAACAGAGGAAAAATAACTACAATTGTCTATTGCAATAGTTATAACTGAATATATTTTGTGTTTATCATTTTGCATAAATGTCAATATTTTCATACCTCAATTTTGTATAGACTACATTTAACACTGTATTTTGAATTCAAAACATTAGTGATTTTGGAAAAAGCTTCCCAAGTAAGCTTAATTTATTACTCCAGCATTTGAAAGTTCTGATAGGAGTTAGATACATTTTTCTTCAATTCAAATTGATTTTATTTTTAGTTAATTATAGTAATAAAACCTTCTAAGTGATTTGAAATAAACAATGTTCTTGTCAGAATCGGTCACTTTCCTCCCATTTTATCTATAATCTTAGTTTTGGTTATTATTTGGCCTAACATATTAAACATTTTAAACTTTCAAACAGCAAAGTATCTCCAGATGTCTTATGTTCTGAACAATTGTAATGACTTTATTTGTATTTTTATTAGATTATCAGGCTTGACTTGAAATGTTTACTGTAATGTTTCAGTATATTTCGTTTTTATTTATCATCAGCCTAATTGACACAGACTTTTATAGTTTCAGTCTTTATAGTGAAAAGTTGGAGCCATAATCAAAAGGTCATTTCATTTTCAGAGTTTCTTGATAGCCATGTTTCTTGCCTTATGGGAAGTCATAAAAAAGATGTATGTCTATGGGTAATGCTGACAGAGTGCTAATTGGTGTCTGTGTTAGGCGTGGGAAAATCTTGGCAGGAATGCGTCTGCATTTCTTGTTGAGCAGCCACTATATGCTCAGCATTTGAGAGGGATTGTAAGTCAAAATGCATGTAGGACATGGTCCTTTTGAATCAATGTACATAAGAAACATGGGAAAACAGTAGGACTACATTATACTTTTCTTTTTTTTAATTTCTTTATTGATTATGGTATTACATATGTGTCCTTATTCCCCCATTACCCCCCAACCCCCCATTCCTGCCCTTACCCCCCTGTTGTCTGTGTCCATTGATTAGGCTTATATGCATGCATATAAGTCCTTTGGTTGATCTCTCCCCCTTACCCCCACCCTACCCTTCCTTCCCTGAGGTTTGATGTTCTGATTGATGTTTCTCTGTCTCTGGATCTGTTTTTGTTCATCAGTTTATGTTGTTCACTATATTCCATAAATGAGTGAGATAATGTGATATTCATCTTTCTCTGCCTGGCTTATTTCACTTAGCATAATGCTCTCCAGCTCCATCCATGTTACATTATACTTTTCATTAGAAGTTTAAAAAAAAAAGGAAAAATATGGGCCAACCCTGTTTTCTTGGAAAATATAGGAACTATATATATAATACTCAAATGAGTGACATGTATAGACAAAGGGAAGATAGTCCCAGTACTGAGCTAACCGCCCCTTGGGAAGCAGAATCCTCCTGTATAATATCCTGATCATATGATTGATCCCCTCCCAGATGTGTCCTCGTTAGTGGCAAGGAACTTGCCTGGTAGGGAAACCCATAGTTGGAAGTTTTTTTGTTATGTTAGAGATTAACCTGGGCTGGAAGTTCTGCACTGTTTTATAGTTGGGCCCCTACCATCTGCAGGCTCATCACACACACTGACACCTTCTCAGGAGGACCTGAGCCTGTCCTCTCATTTTACATTCCTCCAAACAAGGAGACGAAGGGACCTTGGGGGGATCTTGTATGAGGAGTTCTGTGCCACTGAACAGTCAATATAGCGAAGAAGATACTTGAACTCTCTGCACTTCTTAGGAACAATGGAATCCATCATAGACGTGCTTGTTTCTTGTTGTGATAATGAAAGATGGTTTGACAGTATAAGATATTAAAATAAACAGACCCCGAGACTTGAACTTCTGAGAGCTTGTTCTATTCCAGGCCCTTCACAGGGGTGTGTTGGGGGAGGACTTTACTTATATGACTGCATTTTATCCTCATAACAACATTGTGAAATAGACATCATTATCTGTTTTCCTTATGAGGAACTTAATGTTTGGGAGGATAAGCATTAAGGATTGAGCATTTTCCCTTCACCCACTGTGGCTTTCAATTTCCTTTCTTTTAAAGAAAAGATCTGTGAGTCTAGAACTATGCACCTAAGTGAAGGTGAATTTAGTGATTATGTATAGCTCACTCGGTCCAGAAGACTTTGGGGATTGAAGTTATAATTATGCCCCAATAAAAGGTATAAACAGGGACTGTCTGGGCAAACCTGGACCTCTAGTTACCATGACTTCAGGTCAATCCTAAACCACCAGAGGTCTTAGCTAGGAGCGCTATAGCTTACGGACTTGATCGCAGCAATTGCATCTTTTGTTTCTGACTCGCATGGTCCTTGTCTCTATGTATAGTATGAGAAAGAATATATCATCTGCTTATATCAGCATTTACTCAGGAAGTTGTTTTGTTTTTGTAGTGGGTATATTTTCATCTAAATTCACCTGAGTTCCTGAAAAAATTCCAAACCAGAGGGACTTTGTTATCTCCTCCAGGGCAATCGTTGAGGTGAAGTTCAGTCTTGCCTGGCGTGGTGCCAACTACTGGTCAGACAGCTCGCCTTTGGCTTCCCATGCACTCGGTTTCTCAAGGGTTGAACAGGTTGGAGCTGTTCTCTAACGCTTTGCTTAGTCCTGTGCAATTGCCATCCCTCTATACCTCCGGAAAAGGTGAAATTAATGTTTGTAGAATCCTTTTAAGATCCATAATGAAAGATGGTTTGACAGTATAACATATTAAAATAAACAGACCCTGAGATACTCTCCCAGGGTGAGTGCCATGGAAGAGATGAACTTCAAAGACCCACCTGGTAGTACCTCCCAACGACTTTCATTCGTTTGGATCAGCAAATGTTTAGTCAGTCCCCAGTGAGAAACGCTCTGTGTGATGGTTACTTAATGAGAAACTAAAACTTGTTCTACACGTACAAATAGACTGACTCAGGCTTTGAGTTGGGATAAGCACTAATAATTCAGGTGGAAACTTGTTCGAATTGCCTTGGTGGAGCCAACTACCAGACCGAAGACTGAGTTTGTCAGCATTCTCCAAAATGATTCAAGTTTGGAGAACGCCAAATTAATAGAATCTTGTCCAGTTTTACTCTGCTATCTTAAAACGTGCAAGTTTTAAAAAGAATGCTGTCATTTTATGTTAAACTAAAGAACACGGAAGTTGATGCTAACCATATTCTATTAAATAAATGTATCACTATGCAATTAAACATGTAAGATTATAAAATTCAATGTGGAAAATTATTTCCATTTATCTCTTTTTCTTAATTCTCCTCAACTGACAGATTTGAGACATATTCTTTGGGCTCAATTATATTTTGGATGATCTGAAGTGTCCTGATGCTGTGATAAGTGGTAAGAGTCATTACTCAGGGGTTGGCAGTTGTAATACGATAGTAAATAATTTAAGATTAAATTCTCTGTTTTGTGTACTCACAACTGTAAACCTAGTTTTGGCCAACCCTGTATGTTACTGAATTTAGCAACATATATTTATGCTTATGAATATTTTTATAGTTTGGCATTTTAAAATATATCTTAAACCTCAAAGCCTACTTCCAAAACAGAATACTTGATTGTGAGGATGTACAGTGAGATATTTATATAAACATTTCTTACCTAAATGAAGAAAGATACTTGAGAGCACCTAAAATACCAACAGAAGATATTACAGGAACAGACAAATAGGCTTTTGATTTTGTACAGTTCTCTGCCTATACATTTATTAGGGTTAGGTTGGTTATACCGATTTTTTGAGGTATAATTTGGCTTTCTTTCACAGGAATAAAAGGTGACTGTGTTTTCCAATCTGTGCCATATCCAAGGAAAAATCGAGCTCTAAGGTAAGCGAGCTTGCTATGTGTGTTGGTGTCTGGTCCCAGGACTAGAATCTAGGAAAAGAGAATTACTTTGCAGCCATTTCAGTGCCTATGCAAAAGATGTCTGTGCAGAAAGTTGTAAATCGGTAGTTTCCAAACGTTAGGGTGAAGAAATACAAACCAGGGGTTTTACTAAACATGCATTTTCCTCAATCCCTTCCCCATCTCAGGACAGATTGCTCTGGTCTGGAATGAGATCAGGTGGCTGATGGTTGAGGGCTTCATTTGAGAAGAGAAATGTCATTGTTTAGGGAAATACTTTGATAAACTTGGTGACATAAAGGCCTGGAAGCAAGGCCTCCCAGGAGATAGGAAATAAATGGATAAACCACTTTACATTAGAAAGGAGCATGACTGTAGGGGAGAGCGGGGTACAGGGAGAGAAAAGGCAGGGAATTCAAGCAGAAGCCACTAAGCAATTCCTATCCCGTGGTTGGGAAGATTTTTATATTTTAAGAAAAAGCATGTGTAATGTTATAGCATTGTTTTGCTTTGCTTTATTGTTTTCATTTCTTAGTTTCTAACAACCACTCTCTAAGCTCCAGTGAAGCCTGATAAGCACAGGTATTTCTGTGGGTGGCATTGTGCATAAAGGCTGAGACTATAAAGGGAATGTGGCTGATTGGACGCTGACAGAGAGGGCAAGAGTGGTCAAGGAATTCTACCTGGTGAATTGCAGGAAAGCGAATGACAGGCGAAGGCAAAACTGGGGTGATAGAAAAGCAGCTGCAGAGTTGCCCTGACGGGGGAGTGGGCGGGACCACCTTCTCCTTTCCCCATTTAGCCAATACTATGTACATCTATTGAGCATCTACTGCATGCTATGCACTAATTATGTACTATGCACACATGTGTTATCGCTTAAGCCTCCCAGGAACGGATTAGGTAGGGATTATGATGCTTTTTATATAAACAAGAAAACCGAGGCATAGACAGGCTAATTCATTTGTCCAAAATCCCACAGCCAGTGACTGGTGGAACCAGGATGTACAAAAGGCTGCCAGGTTGAGAGCACAGTATAGTCTTCACACATGGGGATGCCTTGGTTGACTTTGGAGATGAAAGGATGAGAGCGGGGGGGGGGGGGGGGTGATGTCTGAGACCACACAGTCAGAGTTCAGTAGGGTGACCTGAGAGTGGGATAAACAGGAGGGGAGCCCGGTGCTTAGAGCTCCTGATGATTGTGAGCAGCCAAGCAGCAGTCCGGGAGTTCCAGACACAGCTCCTGGCCGGCTGGGATTTTTGTAGCTCGCTGTGGCATGAAGGCCAGCTCCGTTTACAGCATGAAAGAGTGGGACATCTTTAATGGGAAAGCAAGGCTGCCCCTAATTCAGAAATGAAAAAAAACAACAACCTTCATCTCACTATTCTAACACTATTCTAAGTTTAATAAGACCCACATCAACAACATCAACAATAAAGAGATGCAAAACTGGAAAAGATGAGAAGAGTACACGAAAATTGCTGTTTGCACATACATTTTCATTTCAATCTCACATCACCATGCCTGACACCTAATAGACGGTTGTTCATAGGAACATTTGTGAAACACAGCTTTATCGTTCATTTTATAGAAATATTTATAGCAAGTTGACTAGAGTTCTGATTAGGAAATGTAGGTTTGGTCATTCTTATAAACGCCTTTGCCTACTTTATAAGGTTTTAAGTTTAATCCTTAAAGTATGGTTGACGGTTGACTTTGATGCCCAGAAACTAAGCAGCACCCACTAGTGCTTCTGCCCACTGGCCCTTTGTTCTCAGCAAGTGCACTAGGTTTCCGTGGGGAAGAATAGTTTAAAAACTAAACATATTGTTTGTGAAAGTGGATTAAAAGGAAAAGAAATATATAAAAATTTTCATATTTTAAAATATAAATATTTCCTGATTAACCTCCCCTCCTCAAAACACACGAACACACGACATGGGGTCCAGAAGGAACCTTCGCATGAAATAGAGGGAGAAGCTCTTATTCTGGCAGACACAGCGCGTGCCCGGGCCCCCAGCTGAGGCGAGAGGACTGGGCTGAGCTTCACAACCACCACCACCACCACCACCCCCCCCCCCCCGGCTCACCCTTCCAGGGGCACTTCCTCAGGGCGAAGCCCCAGTGGACAGATGAAGTAGATTTTTGGAAAGAGGATTTATTAGCAACAACAACAACCACTACAATAAATTATGTACCATTAGGATTGACCAGAATAATGTATATGGATAATCTATAGGAAGAAAATTGCAAAATTTTACTGATAAATATATAATAATAAACTAAGAGTCGTAGTTTATACCTAAATTAAAAATGAAAGATTTTAAAGAAATCAACTAGCCATGCAAATAGTGACAGGCTTTGGAAACTCCTGTGTTTGGAAAATACTGTTCTGCTGTAGAAGCCAGGGGAATCCACAAGGTGTTTCTTAGATCAGAAAACACATTTTATTGACCACAGCACAACCCCACAGAAATATATGTCCTCTTCAGCTCTCCCAGTTTATACAAACACTCACTCCCAAACGGAGATAACTTGTGGGCAACAAGGAACAGGGCAAGAAAGCTGCAAGGCTGGGCATTTATTACAAATGGACTAACACTGTTCATAAGATGGAACTAATATTAGCAGATCAGACTGTATATTATTGTTTATTTTTACCAGTACTATCACCGTCACCACCACCCTTCATCTCAAATATTCCCAGTCTTCTAATCTTACTTCTTTGAGGACTTTGACCAGACAGCCTGGTCTAACACTAGTCTAGATGTTGTTATGAAGGTGTTTTTTAGATGTGATTAGTCAGTAGACTAAGTAAAACAGATCACCCTCTAAAATGTGGGTGGGCCTCATGCAGTCCATTGAAGGCCTTAAGAACAAAGTCAGAATTTCCCTGAAGTACAAGGAGTTCTCCTGACGATGCAAACCCTGCCTGAGTTTCTAGATTGCTGCTCTGTGGAATTTAGACTCAAGACATCAACTCTTACCTGAATTTCACATGAGCCAAGTCCTTAAAATGAATCTTTCTCGCTCTCTCTTCACACACACACACACACACACACACACACACACACACACACACACACTATTGGATATATTTTGGTTCTATTAGTTTTCTGCAGAACTAAACACAAAACCTAGGTTTAATAATAGGCCCGAAGAGAAGGAGGAGAGGCAGGGAGGATGTTGAAAGAGCATGCTCACTCCCAGCCAGGAGGAGCATTCCTCTTGAGAGTGTGTCTTCTAGGGCTACTTCCTGTTGTTGTTGCTTAGAGTCTCCCAGGAGCTGAGCCTGAGGTGAGACAGAGCCTGGGTTCGGGCTGCTTGTTTAAGCAGCAATCTCAGGGAGCAGGAGTGAAGGCCAGGGGAGAGAAACAGCCAGCCCACAGGTACATCGCTGAGTCTGTCACCAGCACAGGTGGCTGATGCGCAGGGAGCCGTAGGAGACAGCTCCTGAACTGCCTTAGAACCTACCCAGCACCCTGCACCCTCCACTGTTCCAGACTGTGCTCCACACCATGCCCCGTGAGCAGCATGTGGACCCACTGCTTCCACAATGAACCTTGAGACTCGTCACGCAGAACTACTGGAGACGTAAAATAATAGACGCAAACGTTCTCCTCTCTGACCACAACCAGTCTCCTGTAATCCAATCCTCTCACTTTGTTACTTTCATTTTACCTGCTTTCCAACGCCTAAGCTCCGATTCCTACACGTTGTCCCATTCACAGTGCCCTGCTGATTTCAAGTAGGTTCCAATTCTGTCCCCATCACTTACTAGCTCCCAGACCTTGGGGAAGTTACTTGAACTCTCTGGGCCTCAGTATTCTTGTCTATAAAATGGGATGATAATAATAGCACCAACTTTTTAGAGTTGTTATGAGCATGATTCGAGATAATGCATGTGAAACATTTAACAGTGTCTGCGACATAGATACCAGACACTAAATAATAGTTATTATGATGTGATGGTGATTATAATAATGACATTTGTCCAGCTTAGGTACCATAGTTCACCACTTCATCTGCTTTCTTACCTTTTGACTCTTGGGTTTCTTCTGGTCCTGACCAAGAAACTTTAAACCTAAATCTATAGTCTATTCATCTCAGCTGGACTGTGGGAGCATTACCAAAAACATAAAAAAGAGGATTAGGGGGCTTATATCTATCCGAGGTCCCTGGCTGACTTCTGTCCTAATCTCATTTCTGTCCTATAATGATGCTCTTACTTTTGAGTGAAAATTGAAATCCTGACATGGACTACCTCAAAACCACCCTCCTCTCTTGAGGAATACTGATCAATTATTTAGTAGAATATCCCTCAATTTAGGATCGTATGATATTTTCTCATGATTAGATTGAGGTTCTGCATTTTTTAAAGGATACCACAGAGGTGATATGGCCTTCTCAGTTCATTGTATAAAAAAGTACATGGAGTTGATATTGATGATATTAAGCTTTATTGTGTAATTAATGTGACAGGATTCTATTCAAAAGTCACAATTTTTTCTTTTACAATTAATATTTTTGTAGAGATACTTTGAGGCTATGCAAATATGCTATTTATGCTTAAATCCACAAATTTTCACAAGCAGGGGTGGGTGGGTCTTCCCTGTGGCAGTTACTGTTGTGGTATTCTAAGGTGACTTTCTATTTCCTTCTTTCTGTGCACATTTATTAATCGGAGTCCATCTGTAAAGAAAATATTGTCTATCTACTCCCATTTGTTTAGTGGTCTATTTATATCAGCATGGGCTTGTAATGTTTATTTTAATTTGGGGCTGTTGTCCAATAATATGTAATTATTTCATTTTTCAAGTTGTTCTAACTCACGGACGTATTCTAATGGGAAATACAGACAAAGAGATTAAAAAAGAAATGAACTAAGTAAAATACAATATTAGGTTGTAATGACTGCTAAGAATGAAACAAATAAGAGAAAATAATGGGAACCTGGGATCTGCTGTGAGCTGGGTGCCCAGGAGGGACTCTGAGAAGATGACTGAAGCTGATTCATACAGATGAGAATGGGTGCGCCATGGGCTGGCTGGTGGGTAGCATTCTAGACAGAGGGACAGGCAGCGACCTAATCAAGAGGAGAAATGACTACTGACGTGGGTGGTCTCCTCTGGACAAATTAATTTCTCAACACTTAATCCTATTTGTTTGTTTTTTTCCCATTCAACAACTATTTATTTGTTTCCTCTACGTGGGAGGGAGGAGTCCAGCCGGAGGTAATACAGTCTCTGAACACACAGTTTATCTGCCAGGAAGGAAACCTGCAAGTCAGCTGGAGGTGACTAAGCAGAGTGAGGAGGCTCTGCCGAGATGGGCACCGACACCGATTTGGGTTCGGGAACAGAACAGGAAAGGTTGCCTACCAGGGTGATGTCTAAGCAGAACCCGGGACATAAATGGGACTTACATGTAGCAGGGCATGAAAGCACGGGTGCAGTTGTCTTTTTTCACTGGATTGAAAGAGTTAAATACACAACCTCAACATAGCTACGGGTTGAATTGTCTTCTTCGGAAATTCAGATGGTGAAGTCCTAACCTCCAGTACTTCAGAATTGGCCTTATTTAGAAACGGGGACATTGTAGATGTCATTAAGATGAGGTCATTAGAATGGGACCTAACCCCGTGTGACTGGTATTCAAACAAACGGCTGACATTTAGGCGCAGAGACAGACATGCAGAGGGAAGACAGTGTGAAGAGGCAGAGGGAAAAGGCAAGGCAAGGAGAGAGGTCCGGAGCAGATCCTGCCTCGAAGGCATCAGCCTGCTGACAGCTTGTAAACTGTGCGGCAATACCCACTTGGTGGGATTTTGTTACAGTAGCCCTAGAAAGCGAATTCCAACTATACGACATTCTGGAGGCAAAGCTGAGAGAGTGAGAGGTGAGAAGGAAGAACAGGATGTTTAGGCAGAGCACAGAGCATGTTTAGGGCAGGGTAACTGCTCTGTATGAGACCCTAATGAGGGACTCATTCCAGACATTTGTCCAAACACTCAATGTACACCACCAGGAGTAAACTCTTATGTAAAATGCTTTGGAAGAGAATGCTGTGTCGGTATGGTATCAGTCATAGCAAGTGAAGCAATCTTATGGGGGACAGTGATAGTGGGGAATCTGATGTGTGGGGGTAGAGGGTATAAGAAAAATCTCTACTTCCCTCTCAACATCACTGTGAACCTAAAACTGCTCTAAAAAACGAAGCCTATTTAAAATGTTCCACTTTGCTCATAGAGCCTGTAAATTCAAATATACCACAAAGTATGTGGCAAAGTATATTTCTCCTGTCTGTTCAAAGAAAATCTTTACAGGTAAATATGCCAGATGTGTAAGTAGTACCTGATAACTATATCAATTCTCTATTTTACTGCATAAGTAACAAAGGTGTTCACGTGACTTCCTGGGTTCCTGTCTGAGAGCAATACTCTGTCAGCTTACTGTTTAAGTGGGCCTGCGGTCAGTGCTTCTCACTCTTGGCAGCACATACAATCACCTGGAAGGGGTGTGCGTGTGTGTGCGTGTGCGTGTGCGTGTGTGTGTGTGTGTGTGTTTAATGAATGTACGTTCCAATCCCAGAGATTCTGATTTAATTGGTTGGGGTGAGGCTCAGATATGAGTTGTTTTTTTTTTTAACTTTACACTGATGGAAGTGTGTTGCCAAAGTTGAGAACCCTGATCTAAGGCCGTGTTTCTCATCCTTGGCTACGCATCAAAATCACCTGGGGCACTGGCTAATGTAGATTCATAGGCCACACCCTCCGGAATCTAATTCCATAATTCTGAGTGGACTCAGGGAGCCTAGCACTTTTACAGGCACCCTCGGTGCTTCTGATAATTAGCCAAGTTTGGGAAACACTGAGGACATCCATTAAAAATGCAAAACAAGCGAGACCGGTCTGCTTTTTGCTTTACGACAAAATTTCCTCAAACTAACTTTACTGCTGCCTCTCATTGAAAAAATTTTTTTTTCACTTTTTACATTTTTTCCAAGTGTGTGTTGGTGTATGTGTATTTGACTTAGCTATCCACCAATCCATTTAGACTATTCAAGAACCAATTTGCAATATTATTTAATACAAACATATGCACAGTGGTAAAATATTTGTATAAATCACTCTAAACACACACATGCAAAACCACTTTAAAATGATATTTTTCTTTGGGGATCATTGATTTCTTTACAATCAGATACTACTTTCCTCGCCAATTCAGAATCACCATGTTCTAGACAAATTTGGTATCGTTAATTGACATTCTGAGAGTCTGATGCATTGGGCCTAGAATGCATATGTTCCAGCACATTTCCTTCCATTTCCTCCAGGTCTTCCCTGCTGGCACACCTCACCCTCTTCTTCATTTGGGAGATAACAGCACTAATTGGGGTGGGAAGGAAGTGCCATTCTGCTGACCAGCCTAGTCAAGGGGCTCTGCCCCATGAGACTCTACAGAACTGCTGCTTCTTAGACAGTATCTTTCAACCAGGGGTCAGGTTACAACCACCACGTCCAGGTGGGTGGGGTGGGGATGAAAGAACTCCTATATTTTCATAATTTAAATATTATATGCAGTATTCCGAGTACACCATCTGTTATGCACGTTTGTACTTCTCAAGTTGACATAAGGTTCTAGAAATACACCTGTCAGCTGAAAAGATCTTTCTGTAGCTTACATTCAGGAAGTATGAAGTTGTAGCTCCAGAGACAGTAGTATTTCCACATTTAGCAAACAAACAAAATCAATACAAGTAAATAAACGGTATTATCATCAATAACAAAATCAGACATTTGATAAAATAACAAATTGGGTTTTCTTTATTTCCCTTCTTCATTATACTTCTTTTTTGCCCATGGATATTTTTCACTGGATCTTCAAAACCTCTGTAAGCTAGATTTTTTTTTTAACTTAGTCTCACTGTTTATTTTGTTTTAATTTTCTACTAGGAAGTAAAATGTACTGATATATTTTCCTGTTCTTTTTTCTTTTCTTTTTTACTCACAATTGAAAATAGAATAAGACTGTCCAGGTCTAAAAATAAAACATTGATATGTTATACTTGTTGGTTGTTTAATGACCAACTCTCCAGAAAAAAATAAAAATTAAAAACAATTCTGATTTTGAACAAGTGTGATTGTCACTATCAGAGGACCTGGCAAAATACTGGGCTTTTTTCAATTGAACCCAGACTCAGAGAATGGAATCTGGAAGTTCCAGCATTTTCTACACTCACTTTCCCTCAATTATCCCATCGCAGGAGAATTGTCTGTAGATACTTGATTGCAAAAGCCCTATAATGCAATGATAATTTGAGCCCAGTGGCTAATTGAGGCGATTTCATAAAGGGAGTGTGTTTAAAGGGTGTAGTTTCTTTTGTTCAAAGTTAATAACTCTTAATTCAATTACATAAAGAAAACCACAGTTAATACAAACGTAAAGTATATTTTTAAAGTAGTTTAGTTGAAAAATATTTATGGGTTACTATCTTCCCTGTCTCCATCCCGTAACAATTTAAACATCATATTTGAAAGTTAAAAGTTCTTATATACTTTATTAATAAAGATAGAAATATAGATGTCTAAGAAAATATTTCTTTCCATTATCTGTTTTGTCTACCTTTTGTATAATACAACAGATAACATGAGATTTCCCTAATTTTTTCCCTTTCTTTATTTAAAATATATTTTTTTGTTGATTTCAGAGAGGAAGGGAGAGGGAGAGAGAGATAGAAACATCAATGATGAGAGAGAATCATTGATTGGCTGCCTCCTGCATGGGCCCCACACTGGGAGTTGAGCCTAAAACACAGGCATGGGCCCTGACCGGGAATCGAACTATGACCTCCTGGTTCTTAGGTCGACACTCAACCACTGAGCAACACCGGCCAGGCTTGCCATTTCTTTTAACTGAAACTCACTATGCGGTTTGCAGAAATCTGAATAATATGTTACAATCATAAGCACCTAACATCTAATTCTAGAAATTATAATTATGAAAAACTATTTTACAGCTTTGATTTATTTATTGTATTTTTACTAATTTACTATTCAAATCAGTAAACCAGATCTATGGACTTCTAGAAAGACCTAAATCTGGCTCTAACTAAGATTAATGGAGGAATCCTGCACATATAATTGTTCTCCCAGAGTTTTCTCATTTGGAAATGGAGCATTAAATGTGATAATGTACATGGACGCGTGCTGTAAACTGTAATACCATAACATTTTAATACTTTTAAGAAGATACTCATTCTGCATTTTAAAATTTGAAGAAAAAAAGGAAAGCCTGAGTAATGAAGGAGCTCCATTGTTCAAGGGACCTTCAAATCAATTGAACAAAATATCGAGTCCTCTTTGGTGAAAGCAATTTTACATTCATTCAGACTTCCCCAGTTCGGTCGGGCTGCATGTCAGGTGAACAGCACAATGGCATTATTCCAAGGGGATTTATGGTAATCCTATATAATAAAAGGCCAGCCACCACAAGTGTAATGACCGGAACGACCAGAGACCAGGACTACCATGGCCCTCGTTGGGCTGGCCACGCCCCCAAGCAAGTGGTTAGGGGAGATCAGACAGACAGGCAAGTGGTTAGGGGTGATCAGGTAGGCAGGCCAGCAGTTAGGGGCAATCAGGTAGGCAGACGGCCCCTCGCTGGGCTGGTCCCACCCACAAGCAAGTGGTTAGGGGTGATCAGGAAGGCAGGGAGAGTGGTTAGGGGTGATCAGGTAGGCAGACCAGTGGTTAGGGGTGATCAGGTAGGCAGAGGGCCACTCACATGGCTGGCCCCACCACCCAGCAAAGAAAGAGAGAGGCCCAGGCCACCAGTGGTAACTCTGTGGCAGGTGTGCAGCCTGCCAGCGATCACCCTGCAGAGGGAGGCCCAGGCCAGCCAAGCCATCGCACCCCACACCTGTCACCTGCAGAGGGAGGCCACTGGTGGCAGGGGAGGGGGAGGCAGTGCCGCACAGATGGCAAACAGTGGCAGCAGCGGGGGTGGGGCCAGCTGCCTGCAGCCGGGGAAGAAAAGCCCCGATAGGCCCTGATCTCAGGCCAGGCCTAGGGACCCTACCCACGAGGTCCCAGATTGTGAGAGAGTACAGGCTGGGCTGAGGGACCCCCTTGAATGCACGGATTTTCATGCACCGGGTCTCTAGTTTTCTTTATAAAATAAACATGCTTGATTGTGCTTCCTTTGGTCGCAGCCACACGGAGCTGCTCTGATCGGGCTGTAACTCTTTTACCCTCTCTCCTTTGTGCCATTGTTTATTCCGCTGTCAACATCAGAAACCTTCCTGTCTTTCTTCCTTTACTGATAAACTCCTCTACCTTCCTCAAGACTCATTCCAAATGTCATGTTTCTGGAAAGATCTCCCTGCCTCTTCTGCTCTGAGTTGGTTAATTACCACTCCTTTGTGCTCTCATCAGAGAAAGCTTATTGTGGTCAGATAACTTTTCACTTTTGTTTGAATAGATACTGGTCATGTGCATGGGACATAATAAGCATTCAGTAGAAGTAGCTGAATCCATCATTCTTCTTCGATCCTCTTCTATCTTTGCTCATGTCTTCTCTCTTTTTCTTTCCTCTAGTCTTCTTATCACTTATTCATCTTTAATATTTTTGTCAAGCATTGTATTTTAACATTTATAAACTTGGGTGTTTTCTAGTAACTTTTTGCTATCACTATTGTCTAATTTTGTGCTGTAGAATTTGAAAATCACGAATATTGTGGTTTTGTTCTGATACATTGAGATGTTTGCAAGTATTTTAGTTAACAAAGACGAGAATTATAGAATACTTCATATTTTATTTTAAAAACAGCACAACTAAATGATACCCTCAAGCTTGTATTCATTTTCTAGTATCCCTTTTCTAGCATATTGGATAAACAAGGTATTTGCAGACTACCCATAGCCAATGGGAATTGCAGCCTGCTTTTTGTCTGTGGTCTGTTCCTCCTATGATTCTCTTCCTAGGCTTGGGTTGTTGTTTTTTCCTTTCTCTCTTTTTCCATATGTAATATGTGATATATAAATTAAAATTATATACTTAAAAATTATAAATATATAATATATATGAAATGTCACACCTTCGGGAAAGTTAAAACAATTCAACGTATAAATATTCCTCTCAAGTCCAAGCAGAAGAAGAAAAGGAAAAAATTCACCAGAAGTTACTCATTGATTCTCCTTCCTAGCCTGGCCCATGTCCTGCCTTCAGTTGTTCATGGTGTGAATCCCCATGTCCTTCCTCCTCATGAAGCTCAATATGCATCCTCCTGCCCCGCCAGAACAGGCCACAGGGCAGAGTGGTGAACAGTGCACTCACAGAATTCAGATTTTTTGGTTTAAGGTAACACTATCAGGCCCTTGGCAAAACATGCGATAATGTGCTTCCTTTTCAGAACTGTGGTAAAATATCAAGAGTCAGCATAACCATCGAAGCTAAGGTGAGGTAAAGCTGAGCTTTTTGATTGGAGACCTCTGATCTGTCTTAGGAGAAACGCAGTGTGGACACCCACCCACATCTCAGAGGGCAGGCAAACATTCTCAGGAACATTCTAGTTCAAGTTCACATGGGGAAACTTCTACCATAAGATGCCCGATTTACAAAGTGCTTCTCTGTCCACACAGGTGGGAGTGTGTTGTTTGATGATGCAGAGCAGTTTCTGCTTCCCATTATCATCTTTCTCATCTTCCAGTGCATGAGGCGTAGTCACCATCATAGCAGCCATTGTCCAGACCAGCAGTCCCATCCTCATCCTCACCCTTAGGCCTGAAGAGTGGCAGCCAGACCACTGGAATGAGAGGCTGTTTGTGAGTCACGTGAGGTAGGAACAGATTCTTATGTGCAGAACCTGAGAGCAGACATTGACTTCTGTTCCATCGGAAACAAGCTACAGGAACTTAGGGAATGGCTTTCATTTTTAGTTCAACAGCAGACAAGTTAGAAATGGTTCCTTGGAGTATGTATCACATTTGCTATATAGAAATGACAACACATACTTCTATTTAGCCAACAAGCAAATTGGTAAAGCTCTGGGAGAATTTCATGGTTGTTACTTCAGAAAATACCAATAGTTTCTCAGGGAAGATTAACATCCGTTAGGTCATGAGCAAAGTTTCCTTCTTATTTTTTTTTTTTTATCTTAACAAAGTTTAGGTACTGAATATCTATACTTATATTTAAAATTAACATTTAATAATATGATTTTTAATATATAAAGTTAATAAGTGACAGTAGGATTTTATCTATCATTAAAAACAACAACAATGCTTCATACATTTAACTTTGAAGGTCACCAAAGAAAATAATAATTGGAGGAAATACCGGGAAGTGAATAAGTCACTCATTATATTCACTGCACCAGGATTTTAATCTGGACCACATCATATGAAATACTTTCACTCATGTTCAAACATAGTAGATTGTAAGCTCCATGAGGCCAGGGATTATGTCTTCTTCCGCTTTCGGTCACCAGTAATGCTTAGAGTACAGAAGGTGTTAATAAACGATTGATGGATAGTAGACTGGTATTGTTTTAAATGGAAATTTGAAAAGGTTAGTTTGTGGACATATTTTGATTTGCCTGTCTAGCCACTATTCCTCCTTTTTCTGTTAGTAGACCATAGCTGTCTTTGGGCAATGACCTCTTCCACCACCGTTTGCCCATGTGTCTGGCTCACCCCTTGACTTTAGGCTAATAATGGCAAGAGATGGCCAGTGAGATTGTGCGTTGCTCAAACTATTGGAAACAAACCCTGCTTCTTCAGCTAGGGAATACTAAGCCAACAGGAGGTGACCTTGGAGCTCCTGGTGGCATCTTTGCCACCTCACTGAGAAGACCGAACAGTGACAAAGCCAGCACAAAGAAAGACAAAACCAGGAAACGGAGAAAGACAATGCCTTGGTGACGTCATTTGATCACTGGGCTTGAGCTATGCCTGGACTTAGAATATCCCTGGACTTCTCAATTACACGATCTAAAGAAATCCCTTCCCCTCAACCATTTTACTGTGTTTCTCTTAAGCCAGCTGGAATTAGGTGTGCGTGCTGAATTGAGGGAGCTCTGAATCATACGGAGATGTGTGCTGGCATTTCTTTCACAGGTCTGCCAGCAGTGCTGATAAGAGCTCACAGGAAGTGGTCATTTCATGTAAAATTAATCAGTATGCTATGCAAACAGCCTTAAGAAATCATTGCCGGTAATTATTGGTACCCACGTGTTACTTCTAATTTTTATTAACCTTTTACCCAGATGGGAGTCTGTGAGTCCCGTGGAATGAAAGGGGCTTTCCACTGCAGAGCATGGATCTCACGGGACCAAGAGGCCCGCTGTCGCCAGGACTTCTTATTTCTTCGTTCAAACACGTCTACTCTCCCATAGGGAGATCACACCTCCTGTGTCCCCCTGCCGAGTCTCTTTAACACAAAGAGCCCTGTTGTGGCTTCCTTAATGTGTCAGCGTTCCTAAGTCCCGCATCTTCTAGGACAGATTGCTTCCCTGGTCAGAGGTAATAGTTCTGTCAGTGAGCCGCTATTTTGAGGCCGGGAATTTACTTATACCCAGCACTTTCTGCAACTTGGTTGTGCATAAACATAAACTTGGTCGCTGTATTTCCATAAGACACAACTTTGAACTTCATAGGACAGTGTATTTTCTTGACACGCCTTAAGATAAAAACTAAAGAACTGCAAAGGTCATATGGGTTTTTAGATTTAAATCTTTCTCTGTACAACCATAAATCGGTGGTGGGAAACAGATCATGCAACATTTACGTATTTAAAATAAATTCTCTTCTGCAGGAGGCTCTGCATTATGAATGCCATTATTGTCTATTAATAATTTCTCTCTAAGTTGCTGAGATACTTAGTATTTTCTACAGTCCTCTTTTCACCCCACACTTTGAACTGCAAAGAGAACTACATTTGTGTTTTTCTTTACAACGTGTGCCTTTTAAAATAATAATATGATTTCTGTCTTCTTTATTCTGTATATGGTACTCCATTGCCTAGCGAGACCTTAAATATTTGTTCAATGAGTAAATGTGCTTGCATATCTTTGGATAGCTATTACCTAAGAGACCTTGGGTTTGCAATAACTTTATTTGTTTCATTTTAAGTCCAGTCTCTTAAACTTTTTATTGCGCACCTAGGCAATTACTAGTATGTGCTATAAAAATTAGTCCTTGTTATGAGCCAGACACCGTCCAAAGTGCTTTCTATGTAGCATCACGTTTCTCTTCATAATAAGCTGGGAGTTAACAGCCATTATTGCTCCTCCTTTATAGATGAAGAGACTGAGGCATGAGGGGTCAAGACACTGCTGTCCCCTAAGCTGCAGAACCTAAGCTCTTGGCCACTGCACTACACGATCAGTTATTCAGTTATGTTGTCAGACATGGATGAGAACAAACAAATACAGCAAGCAGACACATAAAGAGAACATAGTGCTCTCTCTGGGAGTCTGATGGCAGGAAATTGGAAGAGATCAATCATGTTTTTATTTAACATGATTTCAAGGCAATCCATTTTGTTACAGTAGTTTTCTTATCAAGTACTTAGATAAGGACATCTTTGTGTATAAGTAGAAAATCTGGGAGAAAATATTTTTGCTGTGACCAAACCAATGACTTGGAATTAGCTTTTGTACAAGTTTTTATTGTTGTTGTTGTTGTTATCAAGATTCTTTTCTTTTCATCTTTATCGTTGAAAGTATGTACAAGTTTTTTAAATTACTTTTGAGGTAGATGATGGGAGAAGAAACGTAAGGGCAGCCTAAAAGAAGTAGGGTCAAAGTAATCAATTTTGCAGAGCCGTGGAGACTATTCTGGGCTCACTTGAACTTAGCAATCCGTGCATCTCTCCAAAAGGCAATGCATGCTCACTTTTCAGCATCGCCAGTCTGGTTTTTGTAATGCATCCTTTGCCATTTCCATAATATAGGAAGATGTAACAATGACTTCATTAGAGAACATGTATTCCCACTTTAGATACACACTTAGATAATTAAATGCTTAAACGCACACACACAGCGTTACACTTGGGTCTACACGTACCCACTTCGGTAATTATTCCTATTTCTGTATTTCCATTCTTTTCTCCCAAAATATTAGATATAAAAATACTCAATTAAAGTGTTTCATTTTCTTATTAAGAAATCAAATTTCAATGCAGACATAAAACATACTTACTGGTGGCTATACCTTTGGCAATAAAATACTACAAAGATACCTTTTAGTTCTTGTTCCAGAGTTTTTATTTCCCAAATCTCTCTGGCCCGTAACTGCTGAGAAGCAGTAACGTGATTATTCTCACCTCTCATACAAGATGGATTGCTCTTCGTGTCAAACCAGCCAAAGAAAACGTCCTGTCCTTCTTTCCTCTGCGCCTGGGGACCGGGCTGGCCCCTCACTCCTCAGGTAAGCACGAGATGGAAAGAAATGTGAGCAGCAAGAGCAGGAAGAGTAATTTCTGGTATAAAAACTTAGAAAGTAAGTAGTTTACCAGCCGTTTTACTTCGCTGTAGGATGACTCTTACGCAAGAGCCCAGATGGGCGTATTCTAGAACGATCGGCTGTTAGGAATAGGAGTGGATTTCAAGTGTTTCTGAAGACCTTTTATTAGTCTCACACCGGCTTATTGTCCAGCCAGCCAGATTCCTCCGGAACCCGGTCAATACTTCTGCTCCTTTTCAAAGTGACTGCGCTCGGTGGCAGTGAGACCGGGTCCAGATGTGCACTTCCCCATCGTCTGGCGGGTCACGGGCCGAGGATGCTTGCTTGCTTTCTCATGGCTTCCCCCTTTAAAAGGAGTCCTCACTGGACTGCTCGGAGGACTCACTGAAATGCCCATCATGGCTACTTTTCCTTCCCTCTCTCTCCCCCAAACTAAGCAATTACCACTTGAAAATACTTCCCCTCCTTCCCCAAATGCCATCACGGGTGTCGTGTGCCATTGATATTGAGCTCACTAAGTTGTGGCAGGACATCTGGTGCTAAAGTCCTCGTTGCAAGGGTCATGAGCGTTTAAAAGAATAAACTTGATGACATTTCGTACTTTTAGGCTAGGATGTCCTGCATGTAATGTACAAGTAATTAGGACGAATGGAGTGATTTTGAAGCCTGGGTCTCAGACAGTTGTTGCTTTTGAATAAAAATACTCCAGAAAAAAACTATTGCTTCATGCATAATAAAAAGAATGCAACAAGAAGATCATATCTCGGCCATTTCTGTACTCTCTCACTTTTCTGAGGACTATATACATTCTGGTAAATTCCGTGGGGCATCCAGAGGACCAAGCCACTGAGGGCAGACAGCAAAGGGAGTAGATAGGAAGCATAGTGAGCCACCGAGGAGTGCCCGCGCTCAGAGCAGCAGCGCTGAGTGAGCCAGCCTCCACCCAGATGCTCAGATGGGGAGATAGCTGCTGCTGATGCGATTACAGGGCCTGTGTCCCCTGATTTGCCAATGCATCTGAGTGGGTGTCGCTTCCTTGCAGGGAGTTGTGCACAATCGCACCCAGGGGCAAGATAGGTTAATAAGGCCAAGGAGGAGGGGAGGCCGTGGGAGTGGGTAATGACTGGGGAGGACTTCAGAGCATCAACCTGGGGGGAAGGGAGGAGGGCCGGGGAGCCAGGGAGTTCCCCCTGCTTCTGCTGATGTGTCAAGTGGCGGGGGAAGTTTGGAAAGCTGCAGCGAGGAGGAGCTAGTGACTGGGTTTGGGGCTGTGTTGTACCCCACCCGCCCCACTGGCAGGCAAACCTCTTACATTCAGAGGGAATTGAATTGGATGGAGAAAGGCTGACCAGGAATAGGAGGGAAGCAGGTCTCTGCTGCTCCTCCTCTTGTCGCTCAGCAAGACTCCTGACTCTCCTCCAAACTGAGCTGGTCTGGGCCAGGGTAGCAGAGTTCCCTGCTCGGTGCCAGCCTCTGGGAACCTGCTCGGCGCCCGCACCCCCAGCTGCCCTGTCACCAGCCACCGTCCCGGCCACTGGGACCGCTCCCGATGGCTGTGGCCTCCGCTGCCCCGGGGAGCCTCCTCTGCAGGCAGCTCCTGTTCTCTCTCCTGGTGAGTAACAACCAGGGGATTAAGGGATTCAGGCAGGTTACCACGCGCCAGCTTCCCCCTCCCGGCTGGGCTTGCAAGAGAGAAGGGGACAGGGCGGAGGCAGAGAAGAGGAGCTGGGGAAAGAAAACAGATCTGAGAAAAATCCCAGGAAGAGTGGGGGGATGGGGACCCGGGATGGCAGGTGTTTGCTGACTCTCCCAGTGCCCAGGCCACACTGCTGGTTTCTGAAGGGAACCCCTGTTCAGTCTTGCTGTGGTGTTTTCCTAAGGAGGATAGTGAGATGAATTCACTCCTCAGGCATTTGGCCCAGAAGGTTCTGAGGTTTGCTTTTGCTACTAGTCATTAAATAAGCTGCAGTTATTTAACATGCTTAGTTCAGTTAAGCTGGGAGAAGATGAAGAGGATTCTGGGTAAAGATGCGAATTATTCAAGACTTTCTTAACTTGGGAAGAGCTAAGAGAAGGGTGGAGCTCTTAAAGCAAAGGGTTTACTTGAGAAAAATAAGAATAGTGTAATAGTCATTGAAAAAATAACATTAACTTGACCTCCTCTTTGAGTGTGTGTGTTTTTTTTTATGTTTTTATTGATTTTAGTGAGAGAGGAAGGGAGGGAGAGAGAGAAACATTGATGAGAGAGAAACAATGAGAGAGAAATATCAACCTACCGCCTCCTGCACGCCCCCTACTGGGGATATCAAGCCTGCAACCTAGGCATGTGCCCTGACCAGGAATCAAACCGGCAACCTTTTGGTACATGGGACGATGCCCAAACAACTGAGCCACGCTGGACAGGGCCCACTTACGTTTTTAATAACGTTATAACTGTGTACTCGGGTGCTACTTTTGGTTTTGGTGGGGAGGGGTAGAGATGAGCTGTCCCGCATAGCTGGCATTTCTGAGCACTGAATTTCCTCCTCTTTTCATTTTGGCAAAATATTTTACCTTCAAATTATATTTTCAGAATGTAAATATTTTATTGTATGGGGACAAATATTTTCTCCATATAAATAATACATGATGTGGGATTGATGGTTTGTACTCGTTCTGTAACTGCCTGGAGGGTAATAACACTCGGAGACCTGCGTGAGTTAGAGCTAGTTGGCTAAAATGTGGTGGAAGCTTTCCAAGGGTTCGCCCAGGTTTCTTCTGCTTCTAGTCTCTGTTCTGTCCAGCCTCCGTTGGTTCATCCCTTGCCCATCCATCCCTTGTCCTCGTGATGACCAAAGGGTGTCTGACCCCAACCTCCCTCTGCATCGCTAAGCGGCTAACTTAGCCTGAGGACTTGGAATGGTAGCTCTGGAGCCTTCCACTGGCTCTGCTGGCAAAGGCAGAACCAACAATTGGGGGTCCTGGGCAGGAAGGAGAGACGATGGGTGTAGGAATGGGAATATGGATATATCCTGTGAAAATAATGTGTGTGTGTGTGTGTATATATATGTGTGTGTGTGTGTGTGTGTGTGTGTGTGTGTGTATATGTGTGTGTGTGTGTATGTGTCTATTTGTATATGTATACATATTTCTAATTACAAAATGCTCTTTCCACATTATATATTTAGATGATTAGTAATAGAATTCTTTATTCTCAGAAAGGTCTTTAGATATAATTTAGTTCATTCCTTGGCATTAGGAATAAAAATATTAAAAAGTCAAATAAATTAAAACATCTCATGTTCTAAAAAGTGGTTATTTAAATTAAAACTGAAGACAAATATTTTTTATTATTATTTTTTAATTACTTTATTGATTAAGGTATCACATATTTGTCATCAACCCCCTCCCCCCGTTCCCTTCCCAAACCCCCCCACACGCAAGCCCCCCTCCCCCTATTGTCCGTGATCACTGGTTAGGCTCATATGCAAGCACACAAGTCCTTTGGTTGATCTATCTCCCTTGTCCCCACCCTCTCCTACCTTCCCTCTGAGGTCTGACAGTCTGATCAATGCTGTTCTTCTTCTTCAGTCTATGTTGTTCATCTTTTCCCCTAGATGAGTGAGCTCATGCGAAGACAAGTATTTTTTAATTGCACATATATAACAGTGGTCCCATAAGACCCTAATGGAACTGAAAAATTCCCATTACCTTGTGACATTGTAGCTGTCTTAACATTGCAGACAACATACAATACTCACATTTCTGTACTCACATTTCCTTGAACTGATAGCTTTTTAAGACAATAGTTGTGTCTTACATTTAATTAGAATCATTTACCCCGTTGAAGGCTACACTCTATATTTTGAGATTAGTTGATGAGTGAGATTATTTAGACTCTGATGTTTGTGCCAAGCCAATCCAAGGAATGATTTCATATCAGTGAATATTTTGGGTATTGTTCTTTAAGAGGTCAAATAATTTTCAAATATTTTCTAGACTTAATCAACTATAACCTCAAATTTTGAGGGTCTGTGAAAATGATGGTTTGTGTATGTTTTTATTATATTCCAGGGTTAAGTACTTGCTTTATGCTAAAAAATCAGAATGACACTTATAAATGACCTTAAAGATGATAACTTCTATATAAAATCAATGGTTGGTAACACATTTTCTTAACATTTTTAATGTGATTTAGGTGCCAATAGCTACTGTTAATTATTTCATCGATACTAAATGGCTGTGGGGCCCCTCAAGACACTTTCTTTGCTCTTCCCTTTTAAAATAAAGATGAAAATAATGAAGCGTTAGAACATTTCTTTGTTGCTGAAATTGACAATATTTTTATCAGTAAGACAAAACTGTAATGTGAAAATTTATAATCAAATGTAACTCCTGATTTTTTCTTTCTTTTGAGGTTTTAATATTGTTTTGCGATGCTTGTCAGAAAATTTCTCTTCAAGTTCCTTCTCATCTTCAGGCTGAAACACTTGTAGGCAAAGGTGAGAAACAGCATGAAGAATTCCACAGTTTTGACTGCTGCGTTTAGCTTCAGGCTGCTCTGGTAAAGTTTGGGATAGAAGCCATATAGGAGATACTTGGCATAAAAATTTGACATAAAATGAAAGATGATGTAGTTGTTTTTTGATAGTGGTTAGAAACAACTAAAGGGCCAAGTTGGTTGTGTGCTTTTCATGCCAGAAAAATTAGTGAACATCAGAGGGCTAACTTATCTTCCTTCAGTTCAAACAAAGCAAGACACCAAAACCAGACGCGTATTTTAGTTCATGTTGACTAACCTGCTGCCCAAATTCCAAAGCAAGATTCTTTCACTGATAACGTGTGAAACAGATGTGTCAAAACCTCTGTGCCTCCGATGGAAAGTTGTGCTTGAGGTTGATGACGATGAGCCATACCCCGCAAGAAGTTATGTGATCTACTTCACAGACTATCTTGTGAAAGTCAAATGAAATTGTAACTGGTCTTACCATCACAGCCATATCAGAAGTGTAGGTTGGTTGTTCTGAATCCAAAGACAACATTCCTCCCATTAGGTTTTTCATTGGCTCAAGTTTACACTTAGAAAAATGCACTTGGAATACACAGGTGGTGCTCTCTGCAAGATAGAGATTGCTTGGACCAGGGCTTTAAATTAATTCCTTATATTTTTTAAGAACATTTTAATGATATACAGTCTGTACTCTAAAGACACACAATAAATATGCTAAGAGTATTAAATATAAATCTGTAAAAGAAATATTTTATAACAAGCACAATACATACAAAGTATTTCATTTATTAAACCTTCGAAAGACATTATGAAATGATTATTTGCAATATTACTGAGAAGTATTGTATAAGTACAGACCAGTTTTCTTTTTGTGTGTGCAAGATTGAACTATCAAAGATTACTGCAAACATGTTCAAAATCTACTGATGTCATAGTTTACTGCTACAATATAAATCAACAAATTTTATATGTATGCACAGATCCATGAATAAAATATAAAGTGGAAACAATAAATCCGGTGACACTAGTAAAATGTTTTATGTCTATTCATAAATTAACTTATGATGAAAGCCGTGGAAACTGTAACTTCATTAAATTAATTACTTAATGTTCATGGCCTCTCAGTCTCAGAACAGCCGGTTCTCAACAAATTCCAAGTGTCACTTTCTGCTTCTCATGCACTAACTTGCAGTTGCTATTCCTGTAAAACTTGTTCTATTGCTGTTTCATCTTACAAATTACTGTGATCTTTCTTCCCTGCAGTGAATGTGAAGGAGTGTCTCCAGTCGGCCAGCCTAATCCGGTCAAGTGATCCCGACTTCAGAGTTCTAGAAGATGGCTCAGTTTACACAACACACGACCTCGTCTTGTCTCCTCCAAGGAAGAGTTTTTCCATTTTCCTTTCAGACAGTCAGCAGCAGGAGCAGAGAGAGATGGAAATTGTATTGGAAGCAAGAGGAAAGAAGGTATATTAGGCAAAGGTTTGACCATATTGATCTGCTTATGTGAGTCATTCATTTCCTAGACTTCCTTCCCTGTTAAAATCATTGTTTTGAATGCTCACTTATTTGTCTGTCCCACTGATAATTAACATGTGCGAATACTAGACTATTTTAAGGAGTGGTAGAGCTATTTGCAAAGTGGTATAAAAAATGAACATTTCTGTAGCCAGGGAGCAAAGTCAGAATATCAAAGGTTCCGGACAGTGCTCTGAGGTGTGGCAGTAAGAACAACCAACCTGTAGAACGAGACAGGGGTGGGTCTGAAACAGAGAAATGGATTCAGGCTGGAGGTGTGGCGCTCCACCCTGAGTGGCTCTCTCCCTACTGACTGTGGGGGTGAGTTTCTTTACAGAGGAGAAGAGATTGTCCCAAGCTTACTTCCGTCTTAACTGAAAACCCCATGGGCTCCTTCTCTTGAAGAAATGCATAATGGCCAGTGCACAGGGTTGGTTTGAATGTTCTGATTCTAGACTCACTTTCTTACAGTGATTGGTGGTGACCAGGGCGTAAGAAAGGAGAAGGTTACTGGAATTCACACAAATCTCACTTCAAGCCAACTCTACACATGAATTTGGTCTTATAAAATCAGTTATTAATAAGTGATTCGATTTATGAGGCTTTTCCATCTAAATTCCTTTTGATCACAAGAACTCCTCTTCATCAAATTTAGAACATGCTCAGAGTTTTTAAAACATTGTTTTATGTCAAAATTGTAAGGAATCTCCATATCATGTAAAATAAAACATACTTGAGTGAATGCTGACCTGTATCTTTATATAGATATACAAATGCTTTGAAATGCAGCTAGAATTTTTAAAAACATTGGTTGTACCATTTCTAGTGGAATAAAATCAATTCTTAAATATTTGTTAATAAATTAGCTATTTTTAGGGAGTCTATACTTCTCAAGATGACTTCTTTTGCCAATGCCTGATAAATTTCTGGTTACTTAACTGGTTAAGGAGTTTGGTGAAACTGGTTCTTACTCGTGTGTGTGTGTGTGTGTGTGTGTGTGTGTGTGTTGTATCTTATCAATAAAATAATGAAAAACAGAAGTAGTTTGGGGGTTGGTTATCCATGATAGTGTTATGGACACCCTTACTATTTTCCTGTTGATATAAATGCTAGCATCACAGCTCCCAGAATGATAAGCAGCGCTCCATTTCTCTCTCTCACCAAACGCAGGTTCTGAAAAAGAGACACACCAAAAACGCAGCCCTCAAGCGCAGCAAGCGGCGCTGGGCTCCGATTCCGTGCTCCCTGATGGAGAACTCCTTAGGCCCATTTCCACAGCACGTCCAGCAGGTACATTGCATATTGTCTGATTTGACGTGTTAGAGGGTGTTTGTTTGCTTTTACATTTCCCACTTGAATTGCGCAATATTTTGAAGGAGGGCTTGGACTTACTGGTACTAATCTATTGGTATAACCATCGATTCACCAGAATAAGGGTCTGTAGAAGCGAGTCAGTGTAATTTGTTGCTTTCCTCCAGAAACCGTACTTGGTACTCAGAGAGTTTCGTATTTTGAGTTTCTGGGATTCTTAGGTCTATACCCAGATTTTCCCAAATACCATACCATCCTAGCACTTACGTGCAGAGGACATGCTTACCCATTTTGCATAATTTAACTTTCCACTTATCAATGTAACCTTACCAAAAAAGAGTCCAATATTTCTGTTTACCACAAAGGTAGCGTCATTGCCACATGGCTGGTGTGTAAACATAGGCCAGCTTTGAAACTATTGAAGAATTAATTGTGGGAGGAAACTTGCAGTATTTTTCCCTTTTTTTCATCACGAAGTGTTTCATTCCAAATAATTCAAAATTACCAAAACTATTACTATCACTTATATAGGAATAGGAACAAGTGGATAAGAATTACAAAAGTATATTTAACTCCATGAATTGTCCATAAATATGTAGATAACAAAAAAATTTGGGGTAAAATTTGTGATAGAGTTTGTGGCTTTGTACATTCTGAATATGAATAAGAATTTTAAAAGACCTGGGGCATACTGGGGAGATAAACAGAGGGAAGAAAGAATAGGTTAGTAGGAAAGAAAGCCAGTGATAAAAAAATCAACCATCGCAAGATGTTAGGTTGAAGGTATTTCTTACCCTGAATTGTCACTCGTTGCGATAGGTCCAATCTGATGCCGCACAGAACTACACCATCTTCTACTCGATAAGTGGACCCGGCGTGGACAAAGAGCCCTTCAACTTGTTCTTCATCAACAAAGACACCGGGGATATCTTTTGTACCCGAAGCATAGATCGTGAGCAATATCAAGAGTTTCCGGTAAGGTTATTGGATTACTTATGAAGAATTATGTTGTTTAGGACTGCTTTAATATTTTCAGCATTGTTTATGTATTAGAAGAATCAATAATTTGATTTCATATTTCATATAGATAATGTGTAATATAAACTTCAAATTTCTATTGATGCCATTGATGAAGAAAGACAATAGATATGTATTCTTCCTTATAGAGTTTGTGACTTTGTACATTCAGAATATGAATAAGAATTTAAAAAACATGGGTCATACTGGGTAGAAAAGGGAAGAAAAGTGTGGGGGAGAACTATAGAAAATAGGATAGAATTTTAAAGGACAAGTTTCGATCCAGCGAATCCTAGGAAACAACAGTTCATTTTATTGAGTTCAAAGTTCCCTACAGTAACATAGTTCAGTTATTCTCAACCCTGCCTGTACTGAATAAATGGCATGAGAACTTGAAAAAAAATTATGCTGCTCTGGCCTAGCCCCAGAAATTCTGATTTAATCGTTCTGAGAGGGGGCCCGGTCACAAGAGAAGATAGATGATAGCGACATAGAAATGCCATAAATGCTGGAACTTGGCAACTGACTGTAAAGGCTAATGAAAGAAAGGGAGGACTTATGTGCCTGGAGTTTTAATTCTGGTTCCGTTTAGAAGATGGTTACAGTAGGGAAACCAGGGAGAGCTAGTTGCGTGGGGAAGAACCGAGTTCACACAGGTTTCACTTTGGGCAGGTTTAGTTGGTCTGTCGGTGAAGAAAACCTGCTGAACTCAACAGCCATTCATTGACCACTGACCCAGGCACAAACCATGTAAAAGGACAGAAATAATGTGATGGTGTTGAAAGGGAAAGGTCATTAAATGCTGGCATTTTCGGCCAAGATATATAATTTTGAGCTGTATATGCATTTATTTGCATTTTTATTACATAAGAAATGCATGTTTTTGGTAGAAAAATGAGAAAATTCAAGTAAATAGAGAAAAAAATAATTGAGTCACCCAGAGATAGTTGATATATCAACTGCAAGTAAATAGAATTGTTTTATTTATAAACTTAAAAAAATACTTGTTATTAGCATAACTGGGGGGAGTCTACATGTGGTCTAATGAGAGGAACAGCACACAGTTAACTCAGGGAAGGGACTGCCTCCCTCAGCTGGCGTGCGTGGCACTGGGAGACCAATGAGTGTTGAAGGAAGGTTGAAGCCGTACGGCCGGCCTACACGGTGCTGGTGTGCTGTCTCTCTGCGGCCTAAGTTCTTAGTTACATACACCTTCTAGACATGTTGTCTTTCCCCAGCGGCCGGGTTTAATGCTGTGCTTATTGTCATGTAAGAGTAAGCTGTGGTGTCTGTCTGCCTTCCAGCTGTATGCCTATGCCACCACCGCCGATGGGTACGCGCCGGAGTACCCGCTCCCCTTACTGTTCAAGGTTGAAGATGATAACGATAATGCCCCGTATTTTGAAAACAAAGTGACTGTCTTTACTGTGCCTGAAAACTGCAGAACTGGTAAGTTCACAGTTTAGGAAACCACTAGATTGTTGCTTCAATTGAGTTACTCATTACTGTTCTAAGCAGTTTATGCGAAACATGTTTAAATGTTTATGAGATGATATACTCTTCAAACGCAAACCTGTTTGTGCTCATTTTGCTATGCACGTATAGGAGGCAGCTAATGCATAAAGTCGCTAACTCTGTTAGAGTAATCCACAATGAATATGAATGTGTGACAAATGCTGTTTATATTTTCTAATTTGACCTTGTACAAATCTGTCGCAGATGTATTTATAAAGCAGGATGATTTGAATATTTATAAAATCTCGCTACATTTTCAAGGACCTAGAAATATATTATAGCATGGAAAGGCAAATCTGATTTATAACAATATACGTTGCTTTACTTGGCATATTTTTCAGACAAAATGAAAAAAATAATTTAAACTTGTGTGATGCTCTGGGCTGCCAAAATTGTGATCTTGGTATACCCAGGGGCCTGACAAGACTGCCTAGTTTTTAAAAAAAACCTGCAAGAAATGTTGTTCTTAGCTCCTCTAGTCTGTGGCCATTACATGTGTATATTTAATATTATTCTCCTAAAATAAGTGGTTTGTTAAAGCCATATTCAGTACACTGATTTCTGGGCCGTAAAGCTCAGCCTGAGGCAAAAGGTTTGTGTCTAACATTTACTAATAAATAATTGCATATAATAATAATTCAGCACATTTATTAAAATATAAAAGCATAAAACCTTCATCATATGCAAAGCTGCACTATTCCTCTAATTAACACTATCAAGTTGAACTCTAAAGGAAACAGGATATACAGAGATGGTCCCATCCAAGAGTGGCCTGTGACCTGGGGGAGTGGGTTTGAGAACCACTGTTACCGAGGGTGGGGTGGGGTTCTCCCAGACACAGCACACAAATCCTGTTATTCACAGGAATCGCTTAGCTGGACTTTCAAAGCCAGGGAGGCTCAGCGTTTTGGAGAGCATTTATGCTCCTCCACTTCCCTATAAGAGAGACACTGGGGCTTGGGGGAGAACATGCTATAGCAATGCCCTGCTTTTATTTCTGTTTGTGATATTGCTACTTTAAATTATTGACAATATTGGATTTCTTTAAACAGGAACTTCAGTGGGGAAAGTGACTGCCATCGACCTCGACGAACCCGACACTCTGCACACTCGTCTGAAATATAAAATCTTACAGCAAATCCCGGATCATCCAAAGCACTTCTCCATCCACCCGGACACAGGTGTCATCACCACAACTTCACTCTTACTGGACAGAGAAGTAATGAATGGATTAATTTCCCACTCACTCACTCACTCACCTACATTTAAACTGACAAGGAGCCCCCGGAGGAATCACGCAGGCCCCGGGGCCGCCTCCCCAGCATGCGGCCGGCGGGCTGTGGTTGGGGCTCCTTCCTGCGTCTGTGCGGGGGGCTTGGGCAGGGACAGGTGTGAGACGGGGTCTCCCCCGAGATTATTGGCTTGATCGGGTGCTGAAATAGAAAAAATTGGCTTTCAAGTTTTGAAAGGTTATCAGCTTCCCATTGTCCTGACTGACCAATCTCTTGCTCTATTTTTATTTATGCTCATTTTTGGGGGGGACGGGGGTGTTCATCAATGTTCCCTTTCCCTTTTTTCAGAAATGTGACACATACCAGTTAATAATGGAGGTACGAGACATGGGCGGCCAACATTTTGGTTTGTTTAATACAGGAACAATCACTATTTCACTCCAAGATGAAAATGACAATTCACCGTATTTTACAGAAAATTCTGTGAGTATATCTCTATATTCATTTAACTAAGTTCATTTACCTCTTCAAAAAACAAATCTAGAATGTGGTGGCTCTGTGCGAGTACACATTTTGGTTTTAATAGCTACCACTTCAAAATAAATAGGCAAAAAATAAAAGGATTTCTTTAAGAATCACTGAAGGGCCGGTTTTCCTGGATGGAGGGAAATGACTGTCTCCTTGGCCACATGGAAGCTGCTGGGCCCTGGAAGCCGTTCATGTAGTTAGTGTTTTCTTGGATGCCGCGCTTTGGCATCAGATCCCTTGGATTTAAACGCCTCTCAGGATGCAGGAGAAGAGGCCCTCTCTCTGGTGTCACTTGTGCTTCAGCACCTTAGGGGTGAGGAAAGACTCAGGTCCCGTCCTCACTCTGCTGGGGGTCAGTAGTCAGGCTGGCCCACCGCCACCTCTGCGCAGGCTCCTCACGTGTCACGTGTAGAGCAAACTTTCCCTTCAGGGATACACAGAACAGGAAGCATAGACAGGAGGAAGATACCGGGAAATACTTCTTCTTTCTTGTCCTTTTAGAACGTGATCTTCATTTTTTCATTCATGAATGTCAGAGTACAAATCAAAGAAGGGAACACCCGCAGTGATGAGCCATCCATACAATTTTTTTTACACTAATGGCTGTAACTTGTAAGGATAGGACTTACTCCATATTTCTTACGAGAGAATGGAAGGCCAGTTAAGTGACTTGCTTCTGATCTCATTCATACAAACCAAGTGAGAGGAAAACTGGGGTTAGACTCAAGATCTCTTTTGCTCCTGAGGCTCTGAGGCTGACATCCTTCTCTGAGTTCATCCTCCAGCTCTAGAAGATTCTGATTTACTACTGTTTTAGTCTCATATGCTCCCATAACCTTACTTATTTTTTGGAGGTGGGAAGAAACTCTGATAATTTCTAAAAAAAAAAAAAAAAAGAAAAATTATTTCCTTAAAGTGTTTGCCAGTGAATCAAAAGTAAATTTTTAAATAATTGGCATAATAAACAGATCACCCAGTAAAAATAAGAGATGAATGTAGGTTATAATTATCTATAAATACTGAAGGCTAAATATATAACTATAAAGCATTTATTAAGTGCTTGCTATATCTGAAAGGGGGTGATACGCTGTAAATGTTATAGATTCAGAATAGAGACAAATGAGTAGGAAAATTGCCTCAGAGAAGTAGGAAGGTTAGGATATAAGTTAGTCTTTCAAGGGTAAATAAGATTTGAAAAAATAGTGAGGAAAGAGTAACCTATGCATTAAATTTGTAAATTCTTCCCAATATATGATTGCACATTTCCATATTAGTTTGCTTTCTTTTACTTTAAATAATAAGTTTTAGAGGAGAAAACCATATTGTTAAAGCTATAAATTTATAATAACAACAGGCAATTTGTTTAGTATTTTGCAGAAGTAGAAGAAAACAGAATTGATGTTGAGATTTTACGAATGGCGGTCCATGACCTGGATCTGGCGAATACTGCTCACTCGAAGGCTGTGTACACAATCCTACAGGGAAATGAGAACGGCAACTTCAAGATCAGCACGGACCCAAACACAAACGAGGCAGTCTTGTGTGTTGTCAAGGTAAACAAACAAAAAATAATAACCTAGCAATTCTTCAATTGGTATCTATCAATAGATATGTAAAATTCTAACTTAATTGGTGTATAGGCATTTATATATATGTATGTGTATGTGTATACATTTCTGTGTGTACATGACTAGAGAATGACAATGCAATGCTGAAGTGATTACATTGGTTTAAAAATTATTATTGTTGTTGTTATTATTATTATTATTATTTTATCCTCATTTTCTCTCTTAGAGGAAAGGCAGGGCAGGCACAAAACTCATTGTTCTACAGGTGGGGCAAGCCAAGGCAGAGAGACACTGCATTAGTAATCAGAGATTAGCCTGAGAAGCATTCTTAGACACCGCCTTGTCCAAAACCCTCATTTTATAGAACAATAGACAGAGAGAATGGGAGAATCACTCTTTGAAATCAAACCTCTTGACTTTTCAATTCCCTTCATGCTCATATTATTTTGTTGGCTCTCTGTAGTGCATTTCATAAGACAATCTACTGAATATAAAGCAGCTATTCCCATTAATCCCCCTATATTTGAGATAGCCAGTGCTTTAGGGTTTTAAAGATTTAATTATAATTACTGGCACCTACAATGATTACTTTAACCGAACCTGGTTCTATTCTAAGTCCTTCTTCCTACAGCCCTCACTAACCTGTTACAGACTTCCTCATTCATTTCTTAGAGACTCTATTGTGTTAGAAATTTATGTACAAATTGTGATTCCTCGTAAGATTTTTAGAAAAGGTCCTTTAATGATTATATTGCCTATTCCTTCTCTTTCTCTCTCTCTTGTTTTTTTTTTTTGGAGCGGAACTTCTAGATTTCTATCTATTGTTTTCTTTTTTTTGTTATCTTGATAGATTTCAGTCTCTAATTATTTAACCATTGTTTTGGATTCTTTCTGATTATTCAGTTTAGGACCAAGCATTTTGTTTAGGGACTAAGCAAACTAAATATAATGCGCTTTGAAAGGTGCTGCTAAATAATATGATTATATCTTTTTAACTCATATACTCAGATAACTGCACCATTATAGCCAAATCTCATATGCTAGCAGTCTATCTATTTCATGCACTTAGCTTGAAGGGACTTTTGCTGTTTTGGTTGCCACTGTTATGCCATTTGATAAGTAATAAAATAAATGGTAATCTATTTGAATTTAGTCAAACACTTATTCTATATTCCTATTAATATTTAAACTTAAACAAACAAACAAACACGAAGGCAGGACCTTCCCAAAGAAAAGTGAGAAGAAAAATTAGTAAGGTTTAAAAACAGAAATTTTGCATTTGATAGTGTTTGTCATTATAGGAAGCTAATTATTAGTCTTCAACCACATTAGCACCTTCTTTTGGTAACATTGTATACATAAAAATGATGTTCCTTTTTGTGTTAAAAGTTGGAATCATGATTATAAGTCTTCTATCTATGGTGTTAAATATTGACTAATTAAGTATGCTTATTTAACAGCCATTGAACTATGAAGTCAATCGCCAAGTTACTTTGCAAATTGGTGTCGTTAATGAAGCGCAGTTCTCCAGTGCACCAAACTCACAACCTCCTACTATGTGCACTACAACCGTCACTGTTAAAGTTAAAGACAGCGATGAGGGCCCTGAATGCCAGCCACCAGTAAAAGTCATTCAGAGTAAAGACGGCCTCCCAGCCGGCCAGGAGCTCCTTGGATACAAAGCAATGGATCCAGAAACACGCAGTGGTGAAGGCTTAAGGTAACGCGTTTTTTCAGAAAGCTCCTTACTTTTAATTGGGATGTCAGTTGATTTCAAATTTAGGGAAGTTCTGTGTATTTTTCAGAATGACAGGTTTTGAGATGATGTCCATTTTTGGTTTGAGCGTTTACGTTTGATTTCTTCAAATTAGGTATAAGAAGTTAGGAGATGAAGATAACTGGTTTGAAATTAACGAAAACACGGGTGACTTGAGAACTATGAAAGTGCTAGATAGAGAATCAAAATTTGTAAAAAACGACCAATACAATGTTTCCGTGGTTGCAACCGATGCAGGTAGGTGCAATTTTCTAGAAATAAAATATAAACATGGGGTATAATTTAAAGAAAATCTTGGGGTGAAATTTGCTTATGTCCAGATCAAAATTTATTGCAAAAATTGTTTGCATTATGATTGCATTGTTTTTTGGAGACCACCCAGTTTAGGCCCCAGTGCATCAATAACGCAAAGCCGGAGGTGGGAGTCCAAAGTTCAAGTTCCATATTACTGATCTCTGCCTTGGACATGGGGCTTCCTCAAGGACTTCCACTTTTTTTTAGGACTATAGATTTGGATTACTGTGTCTTCTTTAAAAATATATATATTCTTTATTTATTCCAGAGAGGAAGGGAGAGGAAGAGAGAGATAGAAACATCAATGACAAGAGAGAATCATTGATCGGCTGCCTCCTGCATGATCAGGGTTTGAGCCCACAACCCAGGCATGTGACCTGACCGGGAATCAAACCGTGACCTCCTGGTTCATAGGTCGACCCTCAACCACTGAGCCACCACGTCCAGGCTAGATTACTATGTCCTGATCATGCTGAAAAGGTTCCAACCACCTAAAACAGTTGGGTTCAGGGTAGGTTTGTTTTGAGCCCCTCTAAATGAGGAATAAAACTTTTGTCCTATTTCCTAAAGAAATGATCAAGCAATGAGTCTTGAACAAGTCTTTTGCGGTAGTTTGCAATCCTTTGCCAAGGTTAGCTCTAGAACCTGTCTTGTGAAGAAATGTTTTTCAAATGTCACAAAGCAGCCTCTCAAAACCTTGTGAACATCTACTCCAGATGTAAGCCATCTTGAGCACGGAACAGTGTTGTATAGTTAGTGTATTTACTGGCCACTGGCTTTGCTTTTCACAATGCAGGTCCCTGACTTGAGGTTTACGTCCAAGATGACGGTCTTGAATCAATATGGTGCCAGCCAGGCTGCTTTCCCCACTCCTCGTTCTTTACGTTCCTGCGCTTATGTTTTAAATGTACCCATAAAGAATGAGCCTGGGAGCCCCGCGGATCCCCCTCACCCTGACCTCAGGCTTTCCTTCTCTCCACCTAACCCCACTGCACCCTGTGAGCCATGTAATTTCTTGTTTTTTTAAAAACAAGTAAAAAACTTGTGTTTTTTTTTTCAGAGTTTCCTGAGGGCATTTTGCAATGCTAATGAGAACCATGGTGGCCATCTAGCCATAACATTGGTCAGTCATAGGTGGAGACGGGCTCACCTACTTTTAATGTAGTTCTTTCAATACAGGAAAACAAAACAAACAAACAATAAACAAACAAAAAAACTACCAAAGAATGGGGAACCATTCATTGAGAGACAGAATTAATGTTGCCATTACTCCATAATCTTGGGTGAACTGCTGCTCCTGTATAAGTAAAAGTGAAATCTGAATGGTTCAAAGCCACAATTATGCTGTCAAACAAGAATTTACATCTACTAATTTATTCCACAGACGTTGATTGTCTAGACAAGTTACGATAGAAACTAGAATTCATAAGTCAAGGTCAAACTCTCACATGATGTTGTCCGGCTGGAGTGGTTCAGTATATTGAGTGCACAGAATGGTTGACTGTGCACATAGCTAGGTTTCGGGTTCGATCCCTGGTGGGGCACATACAGAAGGCACCTGGTAGATGTTTCTTTCTCTTCTCCTCACATCAGTGTTTCTCTTTCTCCCTCCCTCTCGCTTCACCCCACCTTCCTCTCTCTAAGCATGTCCTTGGGTGAAGATTTAAAAAAAAAATTCACATGATATCAATTAAAAGATTATTATATTCTCATAGCAGGTTCCATGGTATAAAAGAAAGTATGGATATCATCAGAAGTGTAAATCAGTTAAGAGCTACCCAGATTAAAAGATAAAAGTAGGAGATTTCACAGAAATACAGAAGCTTGGTGAATGAAGTACTCTTTGGAGAGCTGGAAAACATGGAGAACAGAGATATAAGATATTAATTTTGTCTATAGTGTTAACACAAAAAATGACATGGCAAATCTCAAATGTAGAAATCTACGTCCCAGCTTCATGGAAAACCCGGGTGTGCTCAAGAAGTATAAAAATATTAAGTGCATTCTGTTCGGTGTGTTAGTATTAAGTGATATGTTAGCCGGACACACTGGGCATTTTACCAGGCTGTCCCGGGGAACATGACTGAGCTCTGAGGATGGACGATGCTCGCAGTTCAGCGAGTCAGTGACAAGCCAGCGAGAAATGAGAGGGGGATGTGGCTGCCATTACCCAAGCTGAGACAGTTAGTAGAAAGCAGCCACGTGCGTGTCACAGAGACGGTGGGAAACACGTTGTTAAGTGAAGCTATGCCTTGTTTTGACTCTCCGCAGGGGGCAGATCTTGCACTGGAACATTAGTGGTTCTTCTGGAAGATAACAATGACCACCCGCCGCAGGTCGACAAGGACGTGACCATTTGTCAGCACGCGCAGGATTTTGCTGTTCTCTCACCGAATGATGCGGATGGGCCTGAGAATGGCCCACCTTTTGTATTCCTTCTGGATAATTCTGCCAGCAGGCATTGGACCTTAGGATCAAAGGATGGTGAGTAATTATGTTACATCTTGTCATCAACAGAAACTTAAGATGGCGGATGGTCTTCACTTTTCCCTAACATCATGATAATAAATAAATATTCATTTTAGGAAATTTTTTTCTTGATCCCCCCCAAAGAATAATACCTTGCTTTCTTTAGAGCAATAAGTAATGTATTTATGAAGTTTAGACTCTTGTTTTGGATATATTTTAAGAAAACATAAATTTATCTTAATATAATAGTTGACTAACATGTTAAGTATGGATTGTTCTGATATAGGCAGAAACAATATCAATTATCCTTTTTTTCAAGAATTCAAATCATTTTTAAGGAAGAAAGAGGAATCACTAGAATTTTTCTTCTAAGCTAAATTCTGTGCCTCCTATTCCTCCTCCCCACCCTAAGAACTCCAAGTCAGAATAATATCCTGGTCATATTAACAGATATTCTCTGTCTTCTTTTTCCCCCCATAGGTAAAACTGCCATTCTTCGTGCAAAACAACATATGGATTATAACTATTATAATGTGCCCATCACCATAAAAGATAGACATGGTCTTGCTGCAAAGCACGTATTGTCAGTCAGAGTATGTGACTGTACAACTCCGTCTGACTGTAGAATGAGCAGTAAAGTACGGGACAGAGATGCCAAGCTCCCAAATGTAATCCTTGGGAAATGGGCAATTCTTGCCATGGTGTTGGGTTCCGCACTGTTGTTATGTGAGTACACTTACCTAGATTGTGTTAGCTGCATTTTTTTTCTACTATTTAAAAAATGCATGCAATTCTTTATATCGATGACATGTATAGCCTTTGCTAAATGTACCCTTTTTATAATCTTGCATGTACTAGATAAGTTAGGGTTCTGAGTCACGGAAGAAAAAACAAGTGTCAATAAAAGCAGATTAGAATGATTTTCAGAGGGCTAGCCCTAGTTCTTCTGGAACTCTCTGTGAGGCACTGGGTAAGCCATTTCCTCTCCTTTGAGCTCTTTTTTCCAGATGTAAAATGAGAGGTTGGATACAATTAATGTTAAGATTACCTCTCATACAAAATATTAGTCTTTTAACCAACCAAGTTTACGTAGTAGTGAGTGCACAGAAAGAATTCGTGAAAAGAGCAGCAAATTATGAATGTTCGTAATGAAGCGATATAGCATACACTTGCAGAAGACTCCAATGAGTGGAATGAGTGGAAATGGTCATATGGTGAGCCGCTGAGGAAGAGTAATACATGCAAAGATGCTAAGACTTTGCATTCTGCCAACTGTTTATAGAGATGCAAAAGCAATGAAAATCCCTGCCCACACTTCCCTCCCTCCCTTCCACCTCCCGCCTCCCTCCTATCCCTTTTTATTAACAATCTATTTAACTACACACAACCTATCTGCATTTGTTAATATTCTGTTTTAATTTTATGACCCAAGTATATCTCAGTTTATGAAATAAAAACTCTGATAGATTTTTTTTTAAGTTCTGAAAAGAGAATTTTGAACAGTTGTATGATTCAAATGATTGAATATATGTAAGCCTGAGAAATAATATTATTTACCTATTGTTATTTTTTAGGTGCTCTGTTTACATGTTTCTGTGTTGCTACTAAGAGAACAGTAAAGAAATGTATTCCAGATGATGTAGCCCAGCAAAACTTAATTGTGTCAAATACTGAAGGACCTGGAGAAGAAGTAATGGTAAACCATATTTCAGGTTTTTTACTTGTATGGTGATGCAATGATGACAGCTAATTACATAATAATCCCATCTAATAAAAGAGTACTATGCAAATTGACCATCACTCCAACACACAAGATGGCTGCCCCTATGTGGTCAAAGATCCTGCCCCCATGTGGATACAAGATGGCCACCACAAGATGACCAGCAGGGGAGGGCAGTTGGGAGGGACCAGGCCTGCAGGGGAGAGCAGTTGGGGGGGACCAGGCCTACAGGGGAGAGCAGTTGGGAGGGACCAGGCCTGCAGGGGAGGGCAGTTAGGGGTGACCAGGCCTGCAGGGGAAGGCAGTTAGGGGCAATCAGGCTGGCAGGGGAGCAGTTAGGCATCAATCAGGCTGGCAGGGGAGTGGTTAGGGGGTGATCAGGCTGGCAGGCAGAAGCGGTTAGGGGCAATCAGGAAGGCAGGCAGGTGAACAGTTGGGAGCCAGCAGTCCTGGATTGTGAGAGGGATGTCTGACTTCCCGTTTAGGATCAGGCCTAAAACAGGCAGTCAGACGTCCCTCAAGGTGTCCCAGATTGGAGAGGGTGCAGGCTGGGCTAAGGGACACCCTGCTCCCCGTGCACGAATTTTGTGCACTGGGGCTCTAGTAGCAATAATAAGACAACTGTTGTTTATTGAGCACTTGCTATGCTAAGCGGAGCTCCACGTGCCCTGCATGTATTAATTCATTTAAACCCCATAGTTCTACTGCATTCACTTCCTGGGGCTGCCATATCCAAGTACCACAAACCGGGCGACTTACACATGAGGAATTGATGGTCTCACAGTTCTGACTAGCAGTTAGGGTGTTGGCAGGGACACGGTCCCTCTGACGGAGCTGGGGAGTCGCTGTCTCGGGCTTCCAGCGCCATTCTCCTTGTGTGCGTGTCCCTGCCCAGATTTCCCCTTTGGAGGAGCCCCGTCCTCATGGAGGATGGCCTCATCTCAATTTAATAACATCTGAGTAGCCCTGCCTTCAGCTAGGATCCTATTCTGAGGCACTGAGAGTTAGGGCTTCAACATAAACATTTTGGGGGGCCACCACTCAACCCTAACCCCTACGCTAGGGGGACCGTGATGGTCTTGGCTTGATGTATGGGGAGCTGAGAGGCCCGGCAAGGAAGTGGTTTTCCGGGGTGGGAGAGACATGAGCGCAAGCTGTTAGCTTCCATGGGATTCACTCGTTTTCTAACTCTCACTCTGTTTTTAGGAGGCAAACATTAGACTCCCCACACAGACCTCCCACATCTGCGACACAAGCATGTCTGTGGGCACTCTCGGGGGCCAGGGAGTCAAAACACAGCAGAGCTTTGAGATGGTCAAAGGCGGAAGCGGACACCAGACCTTGGACTCTGTCAAGGGGGCAGGGCAGGGCGTGCTGGAGGCTGGCAGATACGCGTACACCGACTGGCACAGCTTTACCCAGCCCCGGCTTGGCGAAGTGAGTGCCGTGTCTTTGGTTCACGTTACATGGAAGTCCACACTGTTTGTCAATCGGGATGTCCCCACGGTTTTACTCTTCATCCACCCTGAATTCATCATCTTTTAGATGTTGAATTATTAGAAACATGGATGTCAAGTCCCATCCCAAAGGAAAAAATGATTTTGTGAAGTTCGCTTTTTAAAATGAGGTTTGCAAAACTTTATCTAGGAGTGGCTTATGTAGACACGTGTAGGAAGTGTACAAAGACTGATAGCTTCTCCCCTAAACATTACAAGGAAAGTCACCGGAGGGAAGCATTTGTTAGAGAGTAATGCCCAGATCATAAATGGTAAACGTTTCTTAGTGTGTTGGATCCTTCCGCATGGTTATAAAATCCTGGCTGTAAACATCAGTAGGATAAACTGTTAAACTTTTATTTGAGGTTTTCAGTTTCTTGTTTTATGTCCAGATTAATCAAAATAGGTTAATATTAGCCAGTTTAATAGAATACATTATTATAGTGTATACACAATATTATTTAATAGTGTATCAACAATAAGAATCGTAGCCAATAATGGTTTCCCCAAATACGCAAAGTTACAGAGACCCATTTCAATGATACAAATCTTAAGTTCAAATGGTACTAGTAGGTCGGTTGTGTGGTGTATGTGCAGCTTTAGTTTTTCCTAAATGTTTTCCCTGGCAGCATTGATATATTTGCTATATTTTAAGAATGACTGTAATACAGACCAATCGTGTGCATTTTTTATATGTAGGAATCCATTAGAGGACACACTCTGATTAAAAATTAAACAGTAAAAGGTAAATCAAAGACATTCTTTTTATGCTACTATGTTCAGGTGTTTTTAAAAAATAATAAAATGTGCTCTTTTTGCTACAGAAAGTGTATCTGTGCGGACAAGACGAGGAGCACAGACATTCCGAAGACCAGGTCCGCTCCTACCACTACGAGGGCAAGGGCTCGGTGGCCGGCTCGGTGGGCTGCTGCAGCGACCGGCAGGAGGAGGAGGGGCTGGAGTTCCTGGACCACCTGGAACCCAAATTTAGGACGCTGGCAAAGACGTGTGTAAGGAAATGAGGGGCCTGACCCGAGGGTGCCCCCAGGGACGCCGAGGAGGCGTTCGCTGGATGTAAACGTGACACCGCACCTGCCGATGCATCAATGTAACGGGGTAACTCCGATGATCGGAGAACTTACTACACGTGTCAAGCTCCCTCCACCCCTTGTCTGCCATAGCCTCCGTGTTTTCTAGAAATCACCGCTTCACGTCCACTGTCTCCCATGAGCCTGTACATACCGCCCCTTCAGCATCCTTCATTCCCTCTGTCCTTGGGAGAGTGTGGGAGAGAGAGCTGGGTACTGCGGAGTCCAATAAAAATGAGTTTTTATTTTAGACGACAATTAAACACTTTCTTCCAAACCTCGGGGAGACGTCTGCTTTCAGAGATGTTGTCTTGGTGCCATCACATTGCTGCTGGGCCCGGGCTCGGTGGTGGAGGGTGGTGGGTGTGGGGTGCAGCCTTCACTTGGGCACAGTGGCTCCTGGCCGGGCACTTGCAGGGTCCGGAGCGGGGCCTTGGTCTCTGCCCTGTGAGTGCCTTTTCCGCTCCCACAGCTCCTGGGGTTAGGGAAGGGCTTGGAGCAGAACACGTTCCCAGCATCCGAGCCACAGAGAGTTGATCGGGGTCACACGAGGGGATCTCCCTGAAAGACTTGCAACCTTGATGCCAGGGGTGGACTCAGACCCACAAATCTATTTTGCTTGCTCGCCAGGATGTCCAGTTGCTTTTGAGAATATAAATACCTTGGCAAGAAGGCGCAGTCCCTCCTGTGGTCCGCCCTCTGCAGGCACGTGTGGGACAAGCCCCGCGGGCTTGAGGCTTGCAGCTGGGACCCACCGTGCTTAGACCTCGAATGTGCTGTGGACCAAGTGGCCATTCATTCGTGTTGGAGCGTGATGCTCACCTCCATTGGGAATGACCATAAGGAAGGGGGAAACCAGAAAGAAAGCGTGTCTGGTGTGTGTATGTTAACAACGGAGATCTGTTAAAGCACCACCTACCAAACATCTCTTGAATGATAGATGAATGAACATGTAAGTTAATAAATTATTTTAAATGCCTAATATTTTCATAGGATACTATATATTATTAATTTAGAAAGAAACCATGCGTTTAAGGAATATTTTAAGAGTTTTCTGTGCCAAACCATAAATTTATAAACAATAACAGCATACATCACACAGAAATTTCTCAGTCAATAAAAACTGTTTTTGTTTTTTTTTCATAAAACTATAAACTAGTTAACTATTAAAAAATGAGTGCTTAGTTTGTAAAATGTTTGTGATTAGCTTCCTTACTCTCAGCAGTTCCTAATTAAAGGTGTTTCTTGGCATGAAATTGAATATTAGAGCAGAATAAAAAAAGTAGTTTTAATAAGTAAGGTTTTATTTTATAAGCTGTCCACTTTCTATGATTTTATAGTCATTGTGAGGAAAATAATTTTGGAGGGAAATACAGTTTCTGTAGTCTGACAGACATGTTACTCTGACAATGATACCAGTTTTGAAATTCTAAAATGTAATATTAAAATTTTGGAAATATATCATACTATCATGATAAGTAATACTCTTTAATGTAGGTGAGAATGTTTTCTTAATGGTTAAAATTTGCTAACCAAACATTAACTTATATGTGTTTGTTTATGTCTTCTTATTTCTTAACTTTGCTTCAATATGGAAGAGAAAACTTATATCTGAACATAAGGTACAGTTAAAGGCCAAAGAAAGATTGGTCACTGAAAGTATTGCCAGAATTATTAGAAAGTGTGGGAAATGAATTTGTACTAAGAAGTTTTAGCTACTTAAAATGTTCTCAAATATCAATGAAATTTATCTCACAGAGAAACTGTGACTGTTTTTTGATTTATGTAGGAAATTCATAGTCATTCTCTGTTTACACTCAAAACGAAATGTTAATTGTATGATTGATGAAAGTTTTGAAACTCCACTGGACTGTTTACAAATTTAGTTTATTAAAACATTGTATTTTATGGATTATTTCATATAAATTAATTGTCAGTAATTGAATCATTATCAATTATTTTTCTATAACTAACTCTACAGTTAGGTTATAGAGGGGCCTGTGAAGTCTAAAGGTAAACCACACAATTAGCCAATCAAATTAAATTTTCTTTTTTTTGATTCATGTAAAAAATTCCATGGAAACATCAAAATAGATGAAGATTCATATAATTATTATAAATGAGCTTTGTTAAATACTGTCTTTCCTGAGTTTTTAATTCCTCCTGAGTTTATTAAAATATTTTATAACACTTGATATGTAGGCATATGTCTACTTTTTAAAAATGGAATGTGCTATGTTATTTGGAAAATGTACACTATAGATATTTTGGAGTTGAGGTTTTTTATTATCATAGAAAGGAAAAGCTAACTCGCTTTTTATGATGTGTTAGTTGTAAAAGTCCTGCACTGGTTAAAAATCATCCGTTAGGTTAGGCAGTCAAGCAAACGATGTATATCACTTCATGTCTCTGGTCTCTTTTATCTGCTTTTCTAATAAATCTAAAGGAACTTGGCATTTGGCCAGACATTACATTTGTCTTTCTAATTATGTAGGAGAAAGAAAATAAAACTACAGCAGGAGAAAGCATTACTAAGAATGGATAGACTCTTCTATATTATGGAGGGCCCAATAAAATTGAGCAAACATCATTCTAAAAAAAAAAACTCTTTGAAAGAATAATGTTGCATTAAAAAAAGCACCTTGACCTCAAATTCTTACTAACAATAAAATAATAACATTTTCAAATACATAGACTAATTTAAGTTTATAAGAAACATTATAAAAACAAATGTATAAAGTAGATTCATGATATACAATTTGCAAAGATAGATCAAATTATTTAAAAATCTCTACTTCTTACAGTAAGTTTTTTGATTGATAGGAATAAAATGTCCTTCAACAAAACCAATCTATAGAGTTGAAAGTTGTTTATTTCGTAACTTTAGAGGGGAAAAAATGAACAAGTATGGCTTTCCTCTGTATTTGGCCTGAGACTATACAGGATCTTAAACTTTTTAAAATGTAGTTGTTATTGTGCAACAGGTACCTATTTACAGTCTTTTTATTTGCCCATGTTTAGGGACCTTTAAATACAGTAACATTGAATTATTAATTTAAAAAGAACTTCAAGGTTTTACTTTGACTTCACACTAAGAATTCATGCAGAATTGTTTCCTGCCAGCAGTAGTTCAAGAAAAACGAAAAGGAACCTAACGCACGGTGGAAATGAAAGCGTTTCCTTGCTCTGGCTTCGCCTCTGCTATAAAATACGTAGAACATTTTGGAATTAAGGGTGGGTGACATTTACATAGTTCATTTACATAAAACTTAAAACCCAAATTCACGAAGGTATTTTGTCCATAGTAGGTATTCTATAAGAGGGATCGCTTGCTGTTCTACCTGTTTGAGATATCTCTTACCTATGTGAGATCCACACTGAAATTCTTGGAGTGTGATTCCTGGACCGGTAGCCACAGCATCACCTGGGAACTTGTTAGAAATGCTAATTCCTGGGTTCCACCCCCCAGATCCACAAAACAGGAAACTGAGGGTGAGGGTCTGCAGGTGTTGGTGAGGTCCTATCACGGTCACCTCTGTACCACCGGCTCTTTGCGCTCAGTGTGGTCCACATCACCCGAGAGCTTGCGAGGAAAGGGCATTCAGGCCCCACCTCAGACCTACGGAGCCAGAATCTGCCTTTCGCCAAGACTGCACATAGAACTTTGTGCAGAGAGGACCCCCTGAGAGGGGCCTGTGAAGTCTAAAGGTAAACCACACGATTAGCCAATCAGAGTTAGAAACAGGTGGCCTCGGGCCGCAGGTCTACCGCCACTGGGCAGTGTGGCCCAAATTCAAGACCATCCTGCCTCTCACCACCCGCAGAGCAGAACCCCCCACTCCGTCTTCTTATGTAGCCGGATACTGACTCTGAACGTTGTACCTAAGCATGCCATACATTGGAGGGTATACAATGACACAGAAGGTAACCAAATTGAAGTAAAAGGCATGTTCATTGTCATTTCGTAAATTTATTTTGCCTATCCATAATTAAGAAAAAAAATCACATGTTGACAGTAATTGGTTTTGGTCAGGCCTATCAAAAAATTTACCAAATTATGTTCAAAAACCAATCTGTCTGAATAAAAACCCTGATAGTTTAAGCAATACACAGCATCCTGAGACCATTTTGGTCAACAGGTCTCGTGATGTATTCTTTTCATGATGAGCCAGTTTATCACCATGTGCATTTTTAACGTTTTATTTTTCTGGGTGTAGCTGATGTTGAGTATCTTGGGTGTGGCTAAGAACCTGTCAGAACCGATTTTGTCATCGTTAGTAATCATATCCTGTCATGATTATTTCTTTTTGTTTCAGACTGGGAATCAGAAGAAAATTAAGAAAAATTTTTAGTTGCTTTGATTTAATATTTTAATTTACTATTAATTGATATTAAGTACATAATATAATATAATTAGTATAATCTACCTAATAAAAGAATAACTTGCTAATTGACTGTACCTTCGCAACGCCCCCAGCCAATCAGGAGTGAGTATGCAAATTAACCCAACAAAGATGGCGGGTTAATTTGCATACATAGGCGCCAAGTGGCGGCGGGGGGGGGGGGTGGGGGCGGGACGCTTGTGTCATCAACAATGTAGGTGTTCTGCACCACCCTAGCCGCTTGGGGCCTCTGGGCAGCGTGGGAAGGCAGAAAGGCGGCTCTGGCCAGAGTGAAGGTGATGCCGGCAGCCAGGGGAAGGAAGGCCCATTCTTACACGAATCTTCATGCATCGGGCCTCTAGTATATGAATATATATAGATGTGTACACACACACACACACACACACTCTCACACACACTCACACACACACACTCTCACACACACACACACACACTCACACACACACTCACACACACACACACACACACACCAGCTGCCAGGCTCTCAGTGCAGGGCCTCAGAGAGGAAGTCACATGTTTGACATTTTAATCAGGGCCTCCGGAAGGGCCTCTCCAGAAGGAGCCGCAAGAGTCAGACCTGAGGAGGAGAGGAGCACCAGGCTTCCTGAGGAGAGGGGGTGCCCCGTGGGAGCAGGGGGGCTGATGCTCTGTGGCCCGGAGTGTGAGGGAGGGAGGTAAAACGGGGGTCAGCGAGATGCAGGTGGAGGAAGGGCCTGGGACCACTGGAAATACTCCGGGTTTGGCCTCAATGAGATGAGAGGCATCAGCAGGGCATATTTTAAAGTCTTATATATTTTTGGAATAATTCTGGAGGACTTTGGGTAGAGAAATGTCATGCTCCAACTTATTTCCAGGGACAACCTGGCTTCTGGGTTGAAAATTGACTGAAGTACGTAGTGTTGGCAGTTGAAAGAGCAATGAGGAGGTTTGTTTGTTTGTTTGTTTGTTTGTTTTTAGTAACTCAGTGAGAGATGCCCGTGTGTTGGACTGGATGAAGATGGTGAAAAGGGAGTGGATTCCACGTATATTTCAAAGGTGCAGCTTATAGGATTTACTGACAGATTGGATTTCAAGAAGAGCCCAGGAAGTCTGCAGATATTTTGGCCTAAATGACTGGAAGGATGGAGTTGCCATTAACTGAAAGGGAAAAGGCTGTGGGGCGGGCATTGTTAATGGAGAAGATTAGGAGCTCAGAAGTGGAAAGATTAACTATGCAATGCCTACTAGACACCTAAGATGGTCGGCAGGAGCCTGGAGCTCAAGGGAGAGGTCTGGGGTAGAGCTTTAGCATTGCCAGTCAGCGGACTGAAGACCGGATGAGATCAACAAGGGAGTGAGGGGTAGATGGAACCAGAATTGAGACTCAACTACTGAGCCCTGGGGCAGTACACTAGCAAGAGGTAGAGGAGAGGAGGAGGAATCAATTGCTGAGGCAGAGAAGGAAAACCAGAAACCAATGAAGAATGTGCTTCCTGGATGGTGCCCAGCCCTCTGCAATTCAGACAAGAAGGTGAGGAATGGCCATCGGATTCAGCCATGTGGAGGGCTCTGCAGACTCTCTAAGACTGCGGTCGGGGAAGTGGAGGGGAGGGAACCTGACTAAAAAGGGTTCCGCAGCTAAAGAGGAGAGAAACTGAAGGCGGTACATATAGACCAGCTTTCCCCAGAATATGTTTCTGTGAGGGCGAGCAGAGAAGCGGGGTGCCATAGCTGGGGAGAGAAGCAGGACAGAGCGAGGTAGCGATTTCTGGTGTTTTCCTTTCTAATTTTAATTTTGTTTACATACGATTGGGGGAGAGAGAGATGGGTCCAATTGTGACGTAGGAAGGCAGGAGCAGAGTTGTGAGAGCAATGTCCTTGAGGAGGTGGGGGGGTGGGAATGAATGAATGCCACGTGGAGCAGTTGCCCTTGGCCACAGACAGAGGTATCATCGAGGAAAAGCCCGTGGCTGTGGGACGGCTGCGTGCCGGTGGGCAGATGTGGGGAAGCTCCTCGCAATTCTCCTGGGTCCGTTCTGCTTTCTCTGTGAAGCGGAAGGCTGAGTCAGTAACGGCAACTGAGTACAGAGTAAGGTGACCAGACGTCCCGCTTTGGGCGGGACAGTCCCGATTTTTAACAATTTGTCCCGCGTCCCGCGGCGTTTTAAAAAGTCCCGATTTTTGGAAAGAATGCACAAGCTAGGGAACGGCGGGAGAACGGGAAGGGAATAGACGGTTTTCGGCGGCCATGTGGCTATTTAGCCAGGATATGAGTTTTATATTATTTTTGTTAATTTTATAATGTTAAACTTTAATAATAACAAATAATTGTTGAGAACTGATTATCGAGAACTGCTTATCAAAGTTCGCATTGTTGATCAGTTGTTAGAATTCCACCACCATTGTTTGGACTTAATGAACAATGGCATTGTTGGGATTGGCAACGACGAAAACATTTTGTAACTGTCTCTCGGACGACACACATCGTACTGCGTGCTAGTAAGCTAGTTAAACAAGTGATGTCATTACAAATCAGCTATTCAGATAATTTAGGCAAGTAATTTATTTATTTATTTCATAAATACATAAATTTTCTTGAATTTAGCAGACAGTACTCGTATTATTTATATTTTATAGTGGCAGCAAAAAGTCTAGCGCCAGCCTTGAAAGTGACACTTACGACTTACGTTACGGCAAATTCAGAGGAAAAATAATACAAGTTAGTATTGTTATTATTTAGAAAGAAATATAGGATTAAAATTAAAATAATTTTTAAAATAGTTACTTTATAACAATAAAATTAATTTAATTTATAAACTAACAATAAAATATGTTCATGTAATTATGTATTTTGTGTTCTATGAAAATTTTTGTTGCTCCATATAGACCAAATTTTTAATCAAGACCTCCCCCCCCCCCCCCCCCCGCCCCCGGTCAATGGTGTCCTGCTTTACCAATGTTAAAATCTGGTCGCCTTAGTATAGAGGAGGATGCACAGAAGGTTTGAGCAGAGAGAGAGAAGGAGGTATGAAGACAGGGCCAAGGAGAATGGGGAAGTGAATGGGTCTGGCAAACAGTATGACTGCAGGGCAGCATTGAGATCTACTTAAGATAGTGATCATGGTTGTCAAGTGAAACTTCTGACCTTGGGTGTGAGTTTATCTCTAGCCACATTCAATTCTAAATGTGTGGCAGCTGGGAAGGTGGAGAGTTAGGTTTAATCAGGGAATGACTTTGACAAGAGAGAAAGAGCTTTCTTTTTTTTTTTTTTTTTGTCAGTCAAACAGGTATAAAGGGGTATTTTATGATTTTAGTATGCGCTTCTCTGATTTTTAAAAATATGCTTTGTCGGCTCTGAAATTCCTCTATGTAGAATGCCTGGCCACACTCTGCAGCCTGTTGTTTGTTTGTTTTCTTTTGAGGTTCCTGTCATGTTCTTACTGATGTGTAGGAGTTCCTGTATATTACAGAGATTATTCCCATCTCAGTTTAGTCATCACTAAGCTATTCTTCCAATCTATCAGCTGTTAGCTTTATTCATGGTGTTCTTTGTTGAATAGAAAGCCTGGACTTGAATGTAACTAAATGGGTCTTTTTATTCCTTTTTTGGTAGATGCTTTTTGAGTTTTACTTCAGAAATCTCTGTCTACCTCTAGGTCACGTGGATGTTACTCTATCTTGTCTTCCATTGACTTTGTCTTTTTCTTCACATGGAAGTTTAACCCATCTGGAAAGCACTGTGCGTGTGGTGTTAAGTTGGGGACCAGTTTTACTTTGTTCTCTAATGACGACGCAGTTGTCCCCCTGCCACCACTCACTGGTCTCTTCTTTTCTCAGTGGTGAGTGCCACAGCAGTTTTATCAGGCACTACGTTCCTGTGTGCTCAGTGGTCTCCCTCTGGGTGCTAAGATAAAATCCACTAGCTTAGTTGCCCATTTTTGTGCAAAACCCGCACTGGGAACCCTTGTAAACCCATTTCACATTTTAACACATATTCCAGCACATGCCCATCATGCTTGGGAGCAGGTGAGGAACTGGCACCCGGCCATTTGACCTAAGACCTCATTTTATTAGTCATTCAAAATAACATTAAAATCAGAAAAAGAAAAGCAAAGAAGTACTTGCCCCCCAAATCCTCAGAAGCTGTTCATTCATGTATTCATTTGCTCACTCATTCAACAGATACTGATGAGGTGCCTACTGTGTGCCAGGATTCAGGATGGATAGTGTGGGGACACAGGGGTGGGCCAAAAAGGACAGGCTGCTGCATTCGTGAACTTGTCCGGTCCTTGCTGAGAAACAAGCATTGGTCCAATAACTACTCACACCAATTGAGCATTATAACTGTGACTAGAAGTCTAAAGAAGAGGCGACTAGTTAAAGAGTACGATTTGACCTGATTAGAGAGGGTCTGACCTGCTAGGGAGAAAATAAAAGTTGATACTTATAGGATGGAAGAACACTCCAGGCAGGTAACAGAGCACCTAGGAGAGAAGGAGCCCCCGGAGTGCGAAGGCCTGAGAAAACACAGGTGTGTTTAAGTGTGGCAACGTGAGAAGCCAGACAGCAAGGATGCCTAGGCACAGCCAGCAAGGGAAGGGGAAAGCAGGAGACCGGGCTTTCAAAGAAGCCGGAACCAATATGTTCTAGACCAGGCGAGCTCACAAGAGAGTGAGCTTCTTGCCCCGAGATCCAGTTAAGAAGGTGACATTTCAGCCCTGACCAGTTTTGCTCAGTAGATAGAGCGTCGGCCTGCGGACTGAAGGGTCCCAGGTTCGATTCCAGTCAAGGGCATGTACTTTGTTGCGGGCACATCCCCAATGGGGGGTGTGCAGGAGGCAGCTGATCTATGTTTCTCTTTCATCGATGTTTCTAACTCTATCCCTCTATCTTCCTCTCTGTAAAAAAATCAATAAAATGTATTTAAAAATAAAAAAGTGACATTTCATAATCTATGAGCACATCTTAACACATGATTTTTGCACTGGTAGTTTTTCACCCTTTACAGAATGCTGCTTAAATTTCATTTTGCATTTACCTGGAGATTAATCTCCTCTTTTCTTTCAGAAAGGAGTCAGCATGATGTAAATCCCAGGTGGTGGGTACTTGTCCTACCCAATCTTTTAATACTCCTCAGGTGCTTTTCTTGAGCAAGGGCCCTTTGTATCTTGTTCACCCAAGGTCAAGAGCAATGCTGAGACATAGTAGGTGCTCATTAAACACACGTCAAATTAGTTAGTAAAACAAACATGAAAATTTTGTAGTTTTAAGGATATATTAATTCAGAGCACTCCCGGGGGATACCAACAGCGTCTATTAAGGCAGACGTGACCCTGGGAACCAATCTCTCGGCATGTTCTGCGCAACCGTCTAATATTCATTCATTGGCGTGTTCCTAATGAGGGTTTAAGTAAAAAAAAAAAAAAAAAGATAATATAATAAGAATTGATTAATAGTATATTTCACACTTTATCCCTTACGTAGTTCAAAAATACACTTTGAAAAGCAATGGAAACTGATTTTGATTAGTATGCTATGTTTTATCAAGGCCAACCTTGAAAAAAGAACTTCAGAGAAACATAGACAGCATTAAAAACAAATATTTTATTTACCCATCAAGGCTTTTCCCCCCCTCCCATTGTAAAATGATTCTTTACAAAATATTGGTGTACGTTTTAGCACAAATGGTGGCATCTCATCTTAGTTGACAGTTCGTGTGTTTATGTGGGACGAGGTCTGGGGTTGAGGGGAGGGGAGGGGAGAGGAGCGTTGGGAGAGCTCAGTGAATGGACACTGGCGGCCAGCCCTGGGCCAGGGCCTGACGAGAGGAACTGGGGATCGGGACCAGGGAGCTGTCCTAGGGAGGAGGTGGGTGGGGAACGTGAGTGGGCGGTAGAGAGGTGGGCTCAGACCTGGGGGAGCACTTAGAGTGTGCCAGGCTTTGTTCTGCATGTCTGCCATGCATCCCATCATTGAATCTCTGAGAAGTCGGTGCTCTGTGCTCTCCTTATTGTGGGCATCAGATACTGCCCTGCCTCCTCTCCCCTAAAGGTAACCAGACAAGGTCCTTTCATCTGCTTTCCGCCCTGAGGTCTGTGTTTCCCTCGCTTTTGGGGCTCCATTCGTTGTCATATATCGTCACGCAGAGACAGATGTGCCCTAAAGATCCAGTGTCTAAGGATCCTTCTTACCCCCCGCCCCTGTCCCACCCCCAGGTCCAGGAGCGGGAGGACTGGAGGAATCAGGGAGCCCAGGGAGAGCTGTCTATGTACACCTCAGCGAGGGAGTGGGAGTTGTTATTGTCTTTACTATGTTTAATGTCTAGTTCCCGGAACTGGAAGATTGTGACGCTGGGCTGCGGAGATGTGCCCCGCGGGCCCTTGGTGGCCATTGGCTCATCTCTTCAAGGGCAGCTCTGGTTGTGACTGGCTTTCAGAAATGAGCACCCCGTCCCGCCAACCTTCTCAACAACTCAGTCCCGAGAAGACTCACCGGCTGAGTTTTAGGCGTGGAAGGGACCGCAGGCGCATGGAGCATCATTTCCGTTATCTCACTCAGCCGATGGCGCGCTGGGGCCTGAGGGGTGTCCGAGCAGCTCCAGGCACGGAGGCGTCGCTCCGACTTTGGGTCCGATGCCCCGGGTCCGAGAGCACACGGGCAGCCACCGCAAGTCCGCGGGATCCCCTGCCCCTTCCCCGCCAGCAGCCGTTCTTCTAGAAAAGTCCCCTGCCCACATTTCATCGTTTCTTCACATTTGGACCCGTTTTTTCAAAATTGGGTTGTGGGGAAATCCAGTGACCAGACAGCCGAATGGAAACCCCTTAAATAACTGGGGCCGCACGTTTACAGAGTCTGTAGTGTGTGTTTCATTGAAGAGTTTCACGATGAAGCAACAACAAAGATCACCGTCCTGACAGCCTCAGTCACTTACCTCGGGTGAAAGATGAAAGTAAATATCGGGATGAATTCTTTTCTAGCGGCTCCCCCACCCTCTTTTGGAATGGGGAACACGGGAGCCACCCTGAAAGGCATTAGGAGTCGAAGGGGAGGCAATGCTGGAACCGTCCTCTTGTCAAAGGCTGTGACGCCGGCCTGAGTAAATGTCTAGAACCGGAAAAGCAAACGAACTAGTTGGCGTCTCTATCTTGGGGGAAGCTGCCGTTGAGAGGTCATGATGTCATCAATAGGAGGATGTGTTCCGATGAAATCCTTGCTGGAGAAACTCGAGGGTTGAACCTGATAGAAACAGGATGTCCACTGGAGTCTGGTGCTGGTGACCCAGGCTTGTGTTATCAGCAAGATTCAGTGATCAGTGTTATGGACATGAAATCACCCCAACAGCTCCTTAGTGGTTCCTCGCTGATGGGAGAGAGCCCGGGACCCCTCCAGGGATGGAGGGCCTGGTGGTGTGACATTCCTCATGCCCCGCAGGGCGCTCAGGCCCGCTGCCCTCGTGGTGTGTCAGGAGGGTGGTTCACGGTTTCCAGGACTGACACGCTGGGAGTGTTATGCTTGGCGTTTCAAACAGGTTTCTCCAAACATCCTCGAGGAGACAAAGGAAATGAGGTGGAACCGGCCAGTTTCTCCTCTGCGGTCAGCGTTTCCCGGTGTGCGGTGTGCAGAAGGGTGAGTCAGGCGCCCTCGCTGCTTTGGGAGAGCCGCAGGCGCCCAGCTTTGGGGCGTTAACCCTCCCAGCTGAGTGCTGCCTCAGTCCTGGGTTTAAGCATACTGCAAGTCACAACGCCAAGGTCATCCCATTCTCTCTCTCTCTCTCTCTCTCTCTCTCTCTCTCTCTCTTTCTTTCTTTTCTCACCACAAACTCTGGTTTCGGTGGCAGGAAAGGAAGGATACATTCCCACCAGGTGCCCGGGAGTCCCATTTAGGCAATAAATTATAGGGCCGGTGGTTAGTTAAGCTTTAATTGTGATAAGGGCGGATTTTGGAGGAAACCAGTAGCCCACCATGTAGCCAACACCTAGGACCTCAAACAATGCGTTTTCCGTAGTAACCCAGCCTCGGTCTCGTTTTCCTGCAGCCTGGGCAAACGGACGGGGTGGGGAAAGTCGGTTTACAGTTGTTCCTCTGGAAAATATTGCAATCATTAATAAATAATAACACAAAAATGAACTGTGTTTCGCGTACTCACGTTTGTAAACAGACTTTTGCCCAGCCCTGTATATAATACATAGTTGTCCTTTAACTTAGGCTCATTTTTTTGGTATCCCTGTCCTATTGGTCATGAGATTTCTTTAAAACAAAACAAAACAAAACAAAAAACCAAAAACAACACACACAGCTGAAATGAATCAGTTACAAAGGAAAGGCCTGTGGGAGGCCGGGAGGGCTGCTGGACATTGGCTCAAACAGTTTGTAACCTAGTCTTCCCTGCGGGTCCCCCCTCTGGCTGGAGGCGGCTGCGCCCTCTGGAGCTGACCCCGGGGCAGGGGCAGGGGCAGGGCCAGGCCGGGTCCCAGGCAGAGCCCGGCCGCAGGGAGCGGGGACCCGCGCACCGTCAGGGCTCCGCTGGGCAGGGCTCCCGGCTAATCCCCGGGCGGACCGGGCGGGGGCCACGGGCTTATAGGCGGCGGCGGCGAGGAGCCGGGGCGCAGGGAGAGGTGGCGGCCCAGGGAGTCCCCACCTGCGGAGCGGAGAGAAGCGGACTTCGGCAGGGGAGGAGGGGCCGGAGCCCCACCCGGCGGGCGCAGTAAAGCCCGGGACCGCGGCCGGCGCTCCAGAGGCTCCGGGAGAAAGGCGCCTCCTGCGCCCGGATCGCTCCTCCGCCGCCTGCGCCCCCGCCTGCGCCCCGGACCCCAGCAGCGCCCATGGCGGCCGCCCCAGCCCCGCGCGCCCCGAGCGGAGCCCCGTGCCGGCTGCTGCTGGCCCTCGCGGTGAGTGCCCGGCCCCGGCCCCGGCCCCGGCCCGTCGGGGGGCGCGGGGCGCTGGGGGACCAGATGGAGCCGGTGGCTGCGGCGGGAGGGCGGACGGGACGGGACGGGAGAGGCCGGCAGCCCGGGCGCCGCGATCCCCGGGGAAGCGGAGGTGTCGCCGCCGATCCGACCCGCGGGCGCAGCCGGACGCGCAGCGGAAAGCGTGGCCCCGGGGCCCGGGCAGCCCGCGCCCCCGCCCCCGCCCCCGCGCGCCTTCCGGGTCGCCTCGCCTCCGCGTGGGTCCAGGCCTCCGGGGGGCCTCCGGGGGCCCCGAGACAAGCAGGGCCCGGGCGGTCGTGGGGGTGAGGGCGCGCGTGGTGGGCCTGGACCCCGGCCCTCCGCTCCCCGGGGGCGCGCTCTGGGTGCGCCCGTCCTTCCATTTCCCTCCTCCTTTCTGGTCGCCCTGGGGTGACCTTCGCCTCCTGTTGGAGAAGATGCCCCCCCAGATCCCTGCCCCGAGGCACCTGGTGCTCCCATGCTTCGCCCGCCCCCCCAAAGCGCACGGCCCGGCCCGGCCCGCCGGGAGCGGAAGGGGTGGCCCCGCCGGGGTGGGACGGCTCCCCTCGGGCTGACCGGCCTGGGGGACCCGAAGGCGCGGATCCCCTGGGGGAGCGGCCCCCCGGAGGGTGTGGACGGGGCGCCCTGGCCTGGCCTGGGGCCTGGGGAGGGAGAAGCCATAACCCTTTGCACTCGCTTGCTTTTTCCTCGATTCCTTTATTCTACTCGGGGTTTAATTTTTTAAACACCCCAGATCTTACAAAGCGCGGCAGTAGAATAAAAAAACTGGAGTTTCTTTTTTCATACAAACTTATTTATTTGGATTCTTTTATATTTCAAATTATTGATACATTCAATGCAATTCGACATACGAGCTGCTACCCTGTGGAGTCACCGAGTGCAGATTAACTGGACCCGGGCGGGGAGGCGCTCTGGTCCTGGTTCTGGTTCCTTTGATGGGGAGGCTCTGGTGCTGGGTCTGCAGTCAGACCGGATGGACCGGGGGCTGGACAGACAGACGGACCATGGGAAGGTTCCTCTGGGGCCAGGGGTTTGGGGGGTGGGGGGGAAACTGGGGGCTGAAATACTGGGACAGCGTCCCCCTTCGCTGCCGCTCTTATTTTACAGCGAACCCCTCAGACTGTTAGGTAATGAGATTGTAGTTGTCACTATTGGAAGGTCTTCAGAGCTCCATGGACCCCACACCCTTCACTGAATTCCTGGGTCCTTGTTGTTGTTTGTATGTATGTATGTATGTATGTATGTATGTATGTATGTATTTATTTATTATTAATTAAGGAAAAGGGGGTGGTTAGTCTCAGGCAATAATAGCATCGCCTTGTGTATACTTCCACACACAACTGTCTGCGTCCATCTCAGATCCTTCTAGAAGACAGTGGTGATAAGTGAATAAGGACATGGAATAGCCCCCGAGCCGGGGTCCTGCTTAGCTTCTCGGCAGGATAGACCAGAGGTGGGGTGGGGAGAGGGCAGGGCCTGGGTGCCCCCCTCCTTCTGCTGCCTCCGGGAGGGAAGGCCTGGTGGGGGGCCCTGACGTGGACCCCGGGTCCTGGGCATCTCTCTGCAGAGCTGGGCCCCTCAGCGGCTGCCGAGGGTGTGGGCCCCCGTGGGGAAGGTGCAGAGAGACTATTGGAGTTGAAGATGTTCTTAAATAAGCGTGACTTTGGAGGACGCCCTTGACATTTCATGACCCGCATACGCCAAGGAATCCTTCCCCATTCCACTCCCCCCCAACCCCCCTCCGCTTCAACTCAGGCTTCTGCCCAAACACCTAGGAAGCTTCTCTCTCCAAAATCATCAGGTGTCTTTATTGCCAAGTCCAAATCACTCCTTACACAACTCCACCTTGGAGATGGTGCCTTTATTCTGGAAATGCACTCGTCTCTTCTTTCCCGGCCACTCAGAATCCGGCTCCCCATTCTAGGTCTTGCCCCTAAAATGTCCTACAGGTGCCTACATAGACGACATTTATTTTGCTAGTTTGGATATCTCCATTGAACAATAGGCCTTTAGTATGATGCGTGGCACGACATTTATCTTCCCAGACAATGTTGCTTTTATTCTGGCGTCCTATATTTCAAACACCTTGTTCCTCAAGGAAGTCGGGAAGCTGTTTGTTTTTCTTTCCCCACTGTTCCCCTCCTTCGATCCCTCTTTCAGTCCCTTTAAATCCACATTCAGAAATATCTCCTGGGTGACTTTCCTGCTGTCCATCACCTCGGCTACTACTCCTTGCTATTACACCTAACGCCACGATGAATAAACCTTTATATACGTTATCTCCTATATGGGAAGTGTATCATATTTATGGGGATGGATTACCAGAAATGGGATTGCCAGATAACAGTATAAATGACTTTGTACTTCTTATAGGTGTCACCAGCTCCCTGTCCCCTCCATAGAGGTTGTATATGACTAGCCAGGAAGCTATTTTATGATAGATAGCATATCATATCATTGAGGAGATAGATATACACATAGTATACCACACTCTGTATGTGGTATGAGGCCACAGTACTTAATCTAGGCAGTCATTTGGCAAAAGATAAAGTTGAATCCATAACTCATTCAGAACACCAAGAAAATTCCGAACAGATGAGAGATTTAATTATATCTACCATACAGATATTAGAAGAAAACATGACGAATTTCTACTTAAATTTGGAGTAGACATTTATGGCTCAGATTTCAAAAGCCATTTATTAAAATTGAGAAAATCAATTATATTAAGACACACAGACACAAACACTTGTCCATGGCAGTAAACTATGCCAATGTCAAAGGCAACTGACAGTGTGGAAAAACAAATTTCAGATCACATTTTAAAGGCTTAATCTAATATATCAAGTGCTCTTCTGAATCAAGAACATGGACATGAACGTGGAAATGAAAAATTCCCATAAAGTAACAAAAACGGCCCATAAAAATATTTCAACCTCATTCATAATAAGAGAAGGTGACTTTAAGGCTATAGTGAGTCATTTCTTATTTGGCAAACATCCAGAAGTTTGACAGCTTGCTGTGTAGGCAAGAATGTGAAGAAATTGAAAGTCTCATAGCTGGTGAATGGGACAAAAATTACTACCTTTATGGACTGTATACAAGTATATCACATGCAAATGGAAACTTTTACTTCTCCCTTTCCAAATTGAATGCATTTAATATCTTTCAGTTCTTCATATACGGATATCACATTATTTTTATTTTCGAGACTGTAGGATCTTTTAATATGTGCTGAGGCTAATATCCTTTCATTGCTTTTCTTTTTCATAATTTTCCTGTCTATTCCTAATTATTGATATTTTCTTATGACCTTTTAAATCATCTTGTCTAGTTCCAGAGAAAATACTGTTGGGATTTTTATTAGGACTATGAAATTTATAACAGTGAAAATTGATACATTTATGTTGTTTATTTTCCTTTTCAAAATAAAGATATATCTGTTGCAAGTCCACTTCTGTGCCCTTGAGAAATATTTTCAGATTTTTCTCAAGTAGGTTTTACATGTTTCTTGTTAAATTTACTCCCTAGGATTCTATTTTATTGCTTTTGAAAATGATTTATTCTCTTCCATTATATTACTTAACTGGTTTTATTTATGTGTATGAATACTGATGACTTCTCTATTTTAATTGTTATTGCTGTTCCTTTACTGAAATTCTCTTATTGTTCATAGTAATTTATTGGTTGGTTTACTGGGGTTTTCCAAGTAAATAGTCACATCAAATGCAAATAGAGATTTTTTTTTTCCTCTTCCTTTCCAATTCATATGCCATCTCCTATCTTTCTCTTGCCTGATATACTTTAACTAGGGGCCCAGTGCACGAATTCATGCACCTTGAAAGGAACTGTGAGTCACGAGGCTGCAGCGGGCACAGGGGCAGGTCTCGGCCCATCCTCCACGCCCCCTCCTGGCCTCTCCCGCCGTGGCCCCCAGTCCCCTGTCTGCCAGCAGCCCCGCTCCCTCCACCGCCACTCCCACATGCTGACGGCGCCGGCCTGGCTCACACCCACTGATGGCATGAAGCAATTGGGGCTGGCACCAGCAGCGGGTGTGAGCAGGGCCGGTGCCGTCAGCAGGTGCGAGTGGTGGCTGCTGCCCTGATTGCCCCTCAGGGGCAGGGGGAAGTGGAGAAGCCCTCATGGGTGATCGGGGTGGGCAGCCACTGCTCGCACCCGCTGACGGCGCTGAGTGATCCGGGCCGGCACCGGGTGGCGGCAGTGGGTGTGAGCAGGGCTGGCGCCGGCAGCAGGTGTGAGCGCCCAGCGGGACCACAGTGCACGGGAGCAAAGAATTTTCAGTAACCACCAGAGGCTCGCCCCGATGACAGCGACCGGTGCCCCGCCTTGGTCTGGCTCCCCTGCTCACCTGCTCCACCATCCCGCTGTGGCTGATGCCTTCCATGTTCCGTGCTCTGCTGCTGACGCCTGCCATGGTCTGTGCACGCCCCCTGGTGGTCAGCGCACGCATAGCGACCAGTGGTCTGGCTGTCTGGTTGTTCTACCGTTCGGTCTATTTGCATATTCGGGTTTTAAATATATAGATGTCACATTAACTGTAAACAATGGCCTTCATAAGTCTGTTTTGTTGCTGAGTTTAGTGTGGCTGCCATTTGTGCTTTCCTATTGATGTTGTGATTATAATTTATATATATAAAAGCCTAAGTGACCGTTATGACCCGACGATCAGAACAACCGGTCGACCAGTTGCTGTGACACACACTGACCACCTAGGGGGCAGACGCTCAATGCAGGAGCTGCCCCCTGGTGGTCAGTGTGCCCCCACAGCCCCTTCCCTAGCCAGCAAACCTCTTGCGGTCCCTCCCCCTGTCCAGCAGGCCCCATCCGGCATGAGGTTCCTAGACCTCGTGAATTCCTGGCATGAGGTTCCTAGTCCAAGCCAGTGACAGGAATGTGTATCCCAGACCCCTGCGAGGGCCGGTTTACCTCCAGCTCACCCCTCCGATGAAGGCTTTGTGTTTGGGTCCCAGGCTAATGTGGGCGACACTTGTCTTAGATCTAAGGTGGACCCATGTTTTGTTTTCACTCTTTTCCAGGGAATTAAAAAAAAAATAGTCAAATCTTTTCGGATCAGAAGTCATATTTAGTTACTACTCTGAGTCCCTCCTTTGCCCTATTTTTGCCTAGCAATTCCTTGCTAGATGCTTTAGGACGTCTCCAAAACAACGTATCCGTCATTTTCATTTTTGGCACGGGGGGTCTGTGTGACTGTCCTGGCCGCCTTCATTGGAAGTGAAAATGGTTTCCCGGTTCCATTCCTCACACAGGTCAGACTTACTTAGTCAAATGGAAAGGTTCTTATGTAATTTATCTGCTTACAACCAGCCTTTGTCTGATTCTCTGTAGGAAATAAGACCCATGTGCTTTGTTCATGCTTTCAGAATCTGTCCACACCTACTTGTCAGAATACATTTTAAACTTCTGTTCCTCTTGTGCTATATGCATCGGCTCTTCCAGATTTTCATGTTCAGGTCTGTGCCGTCTCTGAGCCTCTACATCTGCCATTCCTCTGCCTGGAGCATATAAACTCTGCTCCTTCTTGGCGTGGATAACCGTGCCGCCACTCTTCAGGTGACATCATCCGGCTCTGACCTGGGGCTGGTTTCCCCGCTCTCCCATAGTGCCCTGTGCTTCCCTGTCACAGCCCTTACCCTACGTCACTGAAGTTGCAAATATGCCTTGCCCTTGAATCGGAGTGTTTGTGAGGATCGTGTTTACTGCTGTGTGTGTGACACATGGCAGACATTCCTAAATATTTGTTGGATGCATCAATGAGTGGATGTATAGGACACTTCTCCAAAGTATCGTCTTTATTCATTCTCTCCTTCTCCCCTGTTTTTACGTAGTCCAGGTCACCATCCTCCCTCTCTTAGAGTCCTGCTATAGCTTCCAAACTGGTCTCCTGGCTTCCATCTTTGCTTCTCTGTAGCCCATCGTCACATAGGCACCGGAAGGAGTCTGTGCAAATGAAGAATGATTTTATGTAAATACTTGCCAGAATACGCCTCTGCGGCTCCTAAACCTGAGGCTGCTCCTCTCTGCACTCAGAGTGAAGCCTGCACTCCTTCGTGTGGCCTTTTAGACCCTGTGTGATATGCCCTGACTGTCTCTTTAACATTGTCTCCTGTCACTCTTCCCGCACTTGCTCTACTACGAGGGCCTCCGTTTTGTCCCCATAAAACTCAACCAGTTCCCTCCCAGGACACCTGCTCTGGTGTGTCCACCCGGAAGGCTCTCCCGCTGCTGCATTGTCCTCATTGCATTCACGCGTCTGATCTTCCCACTGTCGCTCTCCGTGTCTTGTTTTTCTCGTAACGTTTATCTCCTGGCCTCATGTGACCTTGTGCATTTGTGTATTAACTTGTTGAGTCTCATTATGATGTCACCTCCATGAGGTCGAGGACTTTGCCTTGTTCATGGCTGTAGCCTTTGAACTCTGCCCAGCAGCTCGCAAGCAGCCCCTGAAAGTTGGTTGAATGAGAAAGTGGATGCTTGCTTGCAATCACCTTGAGCTGGGACCCTCAGTCCTCAGACTGCACTCCTGTTCTCTCTGGACTATGCATCCTGGACAGTTCCTCCCATATTGTAACTTCCAGTTCCTACGCTCTCTTCATGGTGTCTGTCCTCAGTTTCCAAGTGAAATATAATTCTGTGTTACCTGATTCTACACATGCAATTAAAATTAGATAAAGATTCTTTGATGTGTATTGGAAGTAAAATTTATTTTTTTAAATATATTTTTATTGATTTCAGAGAGAAAGGGAGAGGGAGGGAGAGATAGAAACATCAAGGATGAGAGAGAGTCATTGATTGGCTGCCTCCTGCACGCCCCTTACTGGGGATCAAGCCCGTAACCCAGGCAGGTGCCTTGACTGGGAATTGAACTGTAACCTCCTGGTTCATAGGTCGTTGCTCAACCACTGAGCCACGTCTGCCGGGCAGAAGTAAAATTTTTTATTCAAGTTTTGCTGATTTTAATTTATGTTTATAGACTTTGTAAGTAATGATGTAAATGTTACTTTTACTGATCTTGCATTTGGTCAAACTATAGAAGAAAAACGGTGCATTTTTCAGAAGCATCCATTGTAAAATGTCAGAGAAAACGGCATTAAATTGCAGTGTGTTCAAATATATATTGTATTGGAATTGGTTGGTTCACCATAAGTCACTAAATCATTAAAATTTTTTTTAAGTAAAATATTTTCTAAAATGACCTTAACTCTCCTTTATGAGAAGATGGACCTTCAAAATAAGTTAGTATTTGAAGGTTACGTGCTCGTTCCTGGGGGGCGTTTTACATGGAAACAGGCCACTTCACCCCGGGGCAGTGAGTCAATGCTCCTCTTCAGAAGCACTGGGGCTTTTTTGTTTTGTTTTTAAAATACATTTTTATTGATTTCAGGGAGGAAGGGAGAAGGAGAGAGAGATGGAAAGAAACATCAGTGATGAGAGAGAATCATTGATCTGCTGCCTCCTGCACGCTCCCTACTGGGGATCAAGCCCACAACCCAGGCATGTGCCCTTGACCGGAATCAAATCCAGGACCTTTCAGTCCACAGGCCTACGCTCTAGCCACTGAGCCAAACCAGCTAGGGCGAAGCTCTGGGGTTTTATTTAGGCTGTTTTTTATTTGGTACCACAGCTCAATTAGGCAGTTGGCAATTAATGGAAACATTTTGCTGGCTCATTGATTTGTTTTTGTTTCTCCTTCCTATTTACAAACCTGTGCTGCCTTCCTAATAGTTTCGGTGCTTGCTGGCATAGGTTGCCTTTGGTTCCTCAGTATACCCACTGAGTTTGGGAAATGATTACTAGCTTTATTTTATAGGATAGGAGACAAAGCCCACGATGGGAGCGATTCTCTGAGTGTACATTCTCTGTGAAGGCGTGAGCCAGGACTCAGTCTATTGTTTTCTTCTTACCCTGATACCGTTTTTCTGATGTTTTACTCCAGTGTAATTATGACCTTATTTTGTTAGTTATATAAACTGATTTATAATTGTACAAATTTATAATTTATATAAACTTATATATACATTAAAAGTATTTTTAACTCATAATGTTGAATTGATTTTTAGATCTTAACATGTGCCTGTGATGCGTGCAAAACAGTGACACTACATGTTCCCTCCCAACTGGATGCTGAGAAATTTGTGGGTAGAGGTAAGAAACTGCCAAAGTAGGTAAAAGCCTGATTTGTACGATCTGGTGAAGTGAGTGTAACTTTCAGAGGAATAACAGTATTGGAACCAAGAGTTAGAACTAATATAGCACATTATCATTTATAATGCTTATGGTATCATTCCAATGAAAGGAATATTGGTGTGTTGTTTTATTTAAAAACATGATTATATGAAATAGATAAAATGTTTACTTTGAGTAATAAAAATTATTAATATTCGCATTAATTGAAGGAGATGGCATATGTTTTAACATGTTTCTGTGAAATGGAGAAATTGTGTTGAAACTGTTTCCTAAGTTTAATGGTATTGTTTTTGGATTTTTTGTCCTAAAACATTTTGGCATCTTATTGACATTGATTTTCACATATCGTTTTTTCAGTAATTAATTTTGTATATAACTCAACTGTATAAGAAAAAAAATCAGACCAATGAGAACACATAATATGATGACTATTTAATAATAGACATAAAGAGTTCAAGAATATCTTAATTCAGTAACTGCCCATTTTAATTCTCTAGATTCTACTTACTTCAAATGTACTAATTTCATGTAATAAAAAACTTCTTTTTGGTGTTAATTTAAATATTCAAACAATGGGGTTTCCATGCTTTTATATCAAGACAAATACCTCTCTATAAAAGGGTCTAGTATATGGGTTAGCAGTGATGCGTGTGCTCATTTGTGTTTAGCACAACTTAGTTACCCAGAGTTTTATATGTTCTTTTAAAAGCGAAAGATGTACCAGTGTCAGTGGTTAATTCTACGTTTTTGCCCCATGTGTACATTTCGCTAAAACCGTACATTAGCGTGCGCCACCTCACAAAGGACGCCGTGCACGTTCTTTCGCAGTGAACCTGGAGGGGTGCTTGCAGTCCGCAAACCGGATCCACTCCAGTGATGCTGATTTCCGGGTCTTAGAAGACGGTTCCGTCTACACGGCCACAGCTGTTCTCTTCTCCTCCGCGAAGAGACATTTCACCGTCTCCCTTTCCAACTCGCAGACCCACGAAGACAGGAAAATACACGTCCATTTAGAGCGTCAGACACAGGTACCACACTCCGAAAGGCAGTGGGGAAGGGTGTCCTCCAGGTGTAACCCCCATCCCGGGAGCACGTGCAGGCAGAGCGGCGAGGGATAGTCTAGCTGCAGGAGGACGAAGCCGTGACCAGCTTATCCGTGTTCACACGGGAGAGGCCTGTGCGCACGGGCTCAGGAGAGGCTGTGGTTTGGGACATCCAGGAGCGTGAGATGAGCTACAGCATGAGAGCTTGAGAGTAGACACGAAGGCGCACTTTCTGTCTTTTCTGTAGAATCGATTTTTAAGAACACGTTTTGAAACTGTATCTGGAGGCCTCGTGGCATGGTCTTGAGGGTTAGAACAGCATGGTTAGGCCTTAGACGGCATGAACGGTTAGAACAGCATGGTTAGGCCTTAGACGGCATGAACGGTTAGAACAGCATGGTTAGGCCTTAGACAGCATGAACGGTTAGAACGGCATGGTTAGGCCTTAGACGGCATGAACGGTTAGAACGGCATGGTTAGGCCTTAGACGGCATGAACGGTTAGAACGGCATGGTTAGGCCTTAGACGGCATGGTCTTGAGGGTTAGAACGTAGATGGCTATCTCAGGTGGTGGTCTGGACCTGACCTGTGCTTATGGCATGGTGACGCCCAAGCTCACAGTGCCTTCTGTCCCCCCCCCCCCCCCCCCCCGGCCGCACTCCCTGCCCCAGCTGGAGCTGTCACCACGTCTCCCTCCTCATTCTGACAGCTCTCTCTGGGGGTCCCGGCCCTTCCTCCCTGTTGGTGAGTGGAAGAAGCTCACACCAAACCCCGAAGGGCGCACAGTCCTCTCATGTTCTTTGCGTATCTCCCCTTCCATGGTTTTGCATGGCAATGTGGCGAGAGTCATCTTCTTTCTCAGCGTGGCTTCTCGGCCTACAGTTCCATCTCCCTCTCTTCCAAATGCCCGTCCCGTTATTTTCGCAAGAGGGCTGCCGCGTTGTTTCTTCATGATCGTTTTGCAGTGTTGATGTTTAGCTTTATTTCCAAGCACAACCCCGGTCACACACCTCCCCGCTCAGCCCCGGGAGAGCAGAAGGATGCATCAGCGTTCCAGTGCTAGAGAATGAAATGGCCGTTGACTTTCTCTTTTCTTTTTTCCTAAATCGAGGCACTCCAGCAGAGTCATCCCAGAGAAAAGGTTCTGAGACGAGCCAAGAGGAGGTGGGCGCCCATTCCTTGCTCAATGATGGAGAACTCCCTGGGTCCCTTTCCACTGTTCCTGCAGCAGGTGCGGTCCGCCTTCTGCCCGCTGGGAAGGGCGGTGCTTTCCACCAGCTTTTAACTTTAGACCGCGAGGGTTTCAATCAGAGTGGTGTGTGATAGATGAATGAATGCGGATGCATAGCATATGTTTAAATACATGGGGGTAAATATATGTCTTTATACCTACTTGTACTTTTTGCAGTTTTAGTTGTGCAACAGCCATTATTAAAACTGTAAAGCCCAGTTAAGACTTACAAACACATGGTTCCCTAATGGATTTTCCTATCAACAAGGGGATCAACAAGGGGTATGGTCTAGAAAATTCCCAAACATTTCTAAAAAAGGATGAATATTGCTTGTTGAGAAAAGGCCAAATGCTGTGAAGGGAAGAGACACATACACCTTCCTATTGCTTATCCCCAGGTCCCCTGCTTCCATCAACTGGATCCACATTCTCTTCTCTCTCTCTCTCTCTCTCTCTCTCTCTCTCTCTCTCTCTGTCTCTCTCTCATGTTTTGTGGAAACCTTAGCAGCTCTCTTTGCCTTCTTCCACTCCCAGTGGCCACCACCATTCGGTCCATGACTCGGGCTTCTCTCCCTCAGTTCTTGAAACGGTGAGAGAGCACCCTCCTTCACGTTCCGCCCACAGCCTTCTGGGCTGAGACGCCAGCAGACAGAGCTGAGAGACATGGCTGGGAAGCAGTTGTGTGCGTCACCCCAGTGTACAGTCAGGATCTTACCAAGAGGCCGGACACAACTTGGGAGAAACTTGCTTTTGAATCAAGCGCCAGACGATTACACTGGCCCAGACATGATGCCGTGTTTTTTCCCATGATCCCCGCCCCACACACAGAACCTCGGCTCCTGTAATAAAGCAGATGCTGACAAAGAACGGACACTAATTCAGCAAAGCATTTTCCAAGTTTTTGCCGTGCAGGCAGAACACTTTTTATCTCAAATCTGCTATCCTACGGGGTGGGCACAGGTAGGTTTACAGTTGTGAGCATGTGGAACAGTGTTCATTCTTGTATTATTATTTATTAATTATTGTGTTATTTAGTTGTATTACAACTGTAAAGCTACTTTTGCCAACCCCTCAGTGGTGAGATCATCGGCCTGTGGACCAAAGGGTCCTGGGTTCGATTCCCGGTCAAGGGCACATACCTTAGTTGCAGGCTCAAGCCCCAGCCCTGGTCTGGGTGCGTGCAAAGGCAACCAATAGACCTGTCTTTTTCACATCAGTACTTTCTCCCTCCCTCCCTCCCTCCCTCCCTCCCTCCCTCCCTCCCTCCCTCCACTGTCTCTAAAAATAAATGGAAAACATATCCACAGGTGAGGATTAACAACAGCAAGGAAAAGCAGCAGGATAATTTTTCATGCTCAGAATACTTGGTTTTCTAAGACAGGCAAAGTCGTAGATGTTTGAACCACATTTTCCTTAGTTATTCTGGAGAAGTAAGATGCTACTACATTACTTTCTTCATGCTTTGCTCTTGAAATTTCTCAATTATCAGATGTCCTTATTCTCTTTTGCTTTTCATTCATACATCATAATAAATAGAGGGCGGTTAGCAATTTCAGTAAAAACAGCAATGTGATTATATAAATATATAGATGAAGGTTTTGCTGAAATAAAATTTTGTCTCACGTATATAATATCTACCTTCTAGATCGAATCTGATACAGCACAGAACTACACTATATACTATTCTATAAGCGGGCCTGGAGTCGACAAAGCACCTCTGAATTTATTTTACGTCGAGAGGAACACTGGGAACCTGTTCTGTACCGGTCCTGTAGATCGGGAGCAGTACGGCTCTTTTGAGGTGAAGTCTAACGTGGACATATTGTCTCAGTAACGATTAAACTTGGCCATTGTGTTTCTCTGTTCATTTACCCTTTTCTGTCTTCTGAGTTTATCATCGAGGCATCCGATAGCGCCGACTTGGCTTGAGGCAGATAGAATTTCATTGATTCTCTTAGAAACTTCTTGGTGTCATAGTTTTACTGTTTTTGCTGTTTGTTTTTCAAAAAGGAAAAGGAGTACCCCTTCAAAAACAGTTATTAGTTGACAGAAAAGCTCTGTGAGCCTCTTTCTGGTAGAGAGAGAGATGGGAGCTAAGTGACATTTAGAATTAGGCCCCATACCTTTGCAATGGGAGAAAATTAACTTGTGAGCAAGTAAGGACTACGGACAGATTATTCAGTCGTTTCATCATCTGGGTAACTTCCCTTGGAGGAATGAGAGCTAATAATGTAAGAATTTAACCTAATGTATTGATTTTCCAGGAGGACCTGGTCATTAGCGTAAATCAATTTTAATTAGTTTATGTCTGTTTTTGATTAATTATTCACTAGTAGACCAAATTAACTGAACAGGCATTTATACTTTGAATTAAATAGTTAGGGATAGAATTGCTACAGCATGGCCTTCCAAATACCTGTGTTGTTCCGTTCTTTCTATGGCAGTTGTCCTGAGAAGAACTGGGATTGAAATTCATATTACAGAATCAAAAGAAATAGGTTGCATTGTCCACACAACTTACAGCCATTCACTTGTTCTATTTCGCACGCCCCCTTTTTTAAATCAAAAAGTTTATATGAAGACAGTTATCTAAATATAACCATCAATATGCCTAAAACCAAAATTAGTATAAAATAGGACAATATCTAAGTTAACAGCACATGGGAAATTTGGAGTCCTAAAGATCCAAAGTTGAAAAAGATCCAGAAAATTGTATTTAAAATTAATGCACCTGAAACTTTCAAACAAAACAAAATATAATCATCCTTAAGACTGTTTTGGGAAAATAATAATAAAAACCATTACACTCTTGTACAGCAACAGTGAGGAAACCAGAATTATCTGTTATTACATTAGACAATTTAAACATAGAGTGCTAGGCTACATCATGAAATCAACCGCCTTTTGTGGCCTTAAGGGTATGTCCACGTCCAGATACAATAACAAGTGGTAAGCCTCACACTGCAGTACTGAACAGTGTGCAGCTTATAGCCAACACTAGTGTGAACCATATTTTGGTGGATTATTTTTGCTCTTCTTATTTTACTCTCTTCACAGATAGTGGCCTTCGCATCAACTCCAGATGGCTACCATCCAGAATTCCCGCTTCCCCTGGTAATCAGAATTGAGGATGAAAATGATAATTACCCAATTTTCACAAATTCAACTTACATATTTACAATTGCTGAACATTCCAGAGTTGGTGAGTACCCACCCACTTTAACAATGTTTGGCAGCTTGGTGTGTCAATTCCAAAGTTCAGTTTTCCTCTGCCGTTGGGAGGCAGCATATCCTACTGGTAGGGAAGAGGGACTTCTCAGGCTGCTCTGGGTGCGACTCTCTCTGCCTTTCACTAGCTCGCTGTGTGCTGGGACCCTGGGCAATTGCTAAAATGTTGACAAGTCTTAGTTTTCTTGTCTGAAACAGGGGGTATCAATACGCAGGTTTGTCATGAAGAGTAATCCCATCTAATAAAAGAGTGATATGCAAATTGACCATCACTCCAACACACAAGATGGCCACCCCCAGGTGGTCAAAGATGGCCGCCCCCATGTGGACTCAGATGGCCGCCACAAGATGGCCTGCAGGGGAGGGCAGTTGGGGGCGATCAGGCCTGCAGGGGAGGGCAGTTAGGGTTGACCAGGCTGGCAGAGGAGGGCAGTTGGGGGTGACCAGGCCTGAAGGGGTGGGCAGTTAGGGGTGACCCGGCCCGCAGAGGAGGGCAATTGGGGGCGATCAGGCCTGCAGGGGAGGGCAGTTGGGGGTTTCCAGGCCAGCAGCGGAGGGCAGTTAGGGGCAACCAGGCTGGCAGGGGAGGGCAGTTAAGGGTGACCAGGCCAGCAGGGGAGGGCAGTTAGGGACAATCAGACTGGCAGGGGAGCAGTTAGGAGTTGATCAGGCTGGCAGCGGAGTGGTTAGGGGGTGATCAGGCTGGCAGGCAGGTGAGCGGTTAGGATCCAGCAGTCCTGGATTGGAGAGGGAGCAGGCTGGGCTGAGGGACACCCCTCCACCCCCATGCACGAATTTCATGCACCGGGCCTCTAGTTGAAGCATAATACACATGGAATGCCAAGCACAGTGTCTGAAAAGTATGAATTCCTCCATAAACGTTACTTTGCCTTCCTGTGTAACTAACATCACCAGGGAAGATGTGGAATCAGAAAGGATAGGGGACAGTTTAGCTTGAAGAAGAATGTGTGAGATAAAGGAAATCCTTTTAAGAGAATGTACGCCAAAAATAGTAAAATCTTAGCCTTGAAGAGACCTACTGATGTTCTATAGTGATTAAATGATTGACACTATTCTGGGCACAATCATCAAGGTCATTGATAATAATAGAGATGCTTTCTCATCTTGTGGGAATGCACCATGTTAGCTGGAAGAATGCAGTCTTTGAGTCTTCCTCTAGAAAGATCCAACTAAACCAAGAATTTTCAGAGAAAACGGACCCGTATGATCAATTTAAGTACAAGTTTACAAATAGAAAAAGGCCAAAGAATAATTAGAACTCTTCATTTTAGAAATACAAAGACCATGAAGGAATAGTGTCAACATTTATAAAATTATACATTGAATGCAGTATGGATATGGTCACCAAATTCCAAAATGTTAGGCCGCTGGGATACTGAAAAGGAGGGGATGCTTCATTTAGAAATCCACAAACTATTATTATAATAAAAACGATTATTACTCTGATATACAAGTAAGTTTTCCAAAGCATTTTCGAAGTACCGTATTTTCCGGCGTATAAGACGACTTTTTAACCCAGGAAAATCTATACACCCAGTCGTCTTATACGCCAGAAAAATACGGTAGATGGAAAGGAATGATATAATGGGAAAGTTGAGCCCAGCTGGTGTAGCTCAGGGGTTGAGCATCGACCTAAGAACCAGGAGGTCACATTCCTGGTCAGGGCACATGCCCGGGTTGGGGGCTCCATCCCTAGTGTGGGGCGTGCAGGAGGCAGCCGATCAATGGTTCTCTCTCATCATGGATGTTTCTCTCTCCCTCTCCCTTCCTCTCTGAAATCAATAATAACATGTATGTAAAGGGAAAGTTGAGAATGTAAAAGTTTTGGCAGCTAAAGAGGATTTTCCACTGTGCAGGCTCCACCGTGGGACAGGTGTGTGCGATTGACAGCGATGAGCCTGGCACGCTGCACACGCAGCTCAAGTACTCCATCCTGCAGCAGCTGCCGGCGGCCCCCACCCTGTTTTTCATGAACCCGACCACAGGTGTGATTACCACCACGACGTCTCAGCTCGACAGAGAGGTAAGGCCAACATTCTCCACGTATTGTTCGCCATGTTGTTAGTTAGTAGCACCTGTAGTCAGTGTGTTTTTGAACAGTATGTCATGAATCCAGTTTTCCAAATATTACCATGTTAAGTATGTTAATGGGGGTCAGTAACTTTGCAGTGCACTGATTTTGAATCTCTAATGTGTTCTCTAATTGTGTTTTATAAAATCGAATTTCCTAATATAAATAATTGTAGTATTAAAAGCAAATATCAAATAGGAAAAGTGGAACTTTGGGAAATGTGTAGAAATTTGGAAATACAACAGTGTTCCTTTCTCTGTCTGCATCGTGTCTTCCTCAGGAAGCTCATTTGCTTTCGTCCACTTGCATAGCTTAAAAAAAGTCTAGCCCTGACCGGTTTGGCTCAGTGGATAGAGTGTCGGCCTGCGGACTGAAGGGTCCCAGGTTCGATTCCGGTCAAGGGCATGTACCTTGGTTGCGGGCACATCCCCAGTAGGAGGTGTGCAGGAGGCAGCTGATAGGTGTTTCTCTCGCATCGATGTTTCTAACTCTCTATCCCTCTCCCTTCCTCTCTGTAAAAAATCAATAATTTTTTTTTTTAAAAAAGACCATATCTCTCTAATATCTGGCTTGCCATTTTCAGTTGTCTCTGGGAAATCTCACAGGCACCTAAATGCAGCACATCTGAAATCCAGCTCCTCTTTCCTTCTGTACAGGCGCTCCTTCCCACATCTTCTAGTCAGAATGCCATCAATACATTCTTGTCCTATTAATAATTTTTCTATTATGACCTTGAATTCATATTCTCCAAATTGTATTTGAAATCTCCTCTTTTCCCCTTGATCAAAATCACTTTCCAAAGCATGTTGATACTACCTCCAAAACTATTTTCCTGTTATATTCTCTCCTTTCCACTGTAACTGTCAACTGTCATAGTTTAGTCACTTATCCCAGTGGTCGGCAAACCGTGGCTCGCGAGCCACATGCAGCAGTTTGGCCCCTTGAGTGTGGCTCTTCCACAAAATATGTGTGGGCGCGCACGTACAGTGCGATTGAAACTTCGTGGGCCATGCGCAGAAGTTGGTTTTTGGCTCCCAAAAGAAATTTCAATCGTTGTACTGTTGATATTTGGCTCTGTTGACTAACGAGTTTGCCAACCACTGACTTATCCACTTGGTTATTCAACTACCTCCTCCACCAAGCACATATTCAGCTGAATTCTTAGACAGTTTATTTGGCCAACTCACTACATTTATAACCCTTAATCTTAAAATACAGTATTATGTGTTTTTCAGGTATTTCTTTGATTTCTAAAACTTTGTATCAAATTCATTTCCCCTTCTTCTCTCTATCCCTCATAGAATAGAGCAGTGGTCCTCACATTTTCTGATCTCAAGATCCCTTTACACTCTTAAGTGTTCTTGAAGATCCCAAAGATATTTTGTATATGTGGGTTATATTTATCAGTATTTACCCATTAGCATTTAAAACTGATAAAAATGTAAAATATATATTTAATTACCCAGTTAAAATAATAATAGGTATGTTACATGTTAACATAAATAACGTTTTTATTAAAAAGTAATTATTATCCAAAATAATAAATAATATGAGAATAGTGACGTTATTATATAGTTTTCCAAATCTCTTTATAGCTGGCTACGTAAGACAGATGGATTCCCGTATCTCGTGCACTCAGTCTGTTATAGGATGCAGGATTAGCTAGAGTAAACAAGGAAAACCCGACATGAAGCGACGTTAGAAAGGAGCAGAGTGTTTTAATGGTGATTTCAGATCCTGTGGCTGTTCATCTTCAGTACCACACCCACGCGTGACAAGTGGTCGTTTCCCAAATGGTTTTTTGCAGAGTGCACTCTGAAGGCTCATCCGTGGACCATACGTTGTTCCCTTAAAGCCCTGTGGTCTGTCTGTGCTGTGTGTGGACGGTTTAACCATGTATGATTTTGTGACACCACGCATCCGTCATATTGGTTCACTAAGTTATGCGGATCTCCCAAATATGGACACATTGCATTAAACAATGTTGAAAAACCACCTCCTCACTTGCATTAATACCACAGTGATTGGTAAAGATTTTCTAGAATTCTCATTTTTGTTTAAACACTCCAATGTATTATTGGTAGCAAATAGTTTTTCCCCCCTCAAAGTGTCAAACTTGATGTTTGACAAAATGTCTTTCAGATGTACCCATCTGAAGAGCCATCGATGTCTTTCATCTAAAGACGGTAGCTTATAAACACAACAACAGCAACAGCTAGTTCAGCTCATAAACCAAACAGTCACACGAGTGCTTTTCCTTGAGAGGAACCGCCGACTGTGTTATTCAGCAGAAGTGCCCCATTCACACCTCCCATTTCTTCACATGTGCTGTGGACTGAAACTGAATAAATTAGTCATTTTTTTTCACCGCATCCACAAAGAAATTCCCCAGTGAAATTGGCACTTATTTGTCTTATTATTTATAAACTCATCTATTTTTATTGTGAGTATGTGCCAGTGAAGAATACAGTATCATTTCCTGGATAAATGCATGAATTCGTGTTACAGCTCTGCATCGTATGCAGGTCCTTCATGGATTTGACGTAATCAGGAAAAGCAGATTGTGAATCAGTCCCTTGAGTAGATTCTTCTGACAGAATCGGCTGAAGACGAACCAAGGAGTCTTGGGACGGTTTTATCACGTGGCTCTGGAGCCATTTCCGGCTCCAGGATTCTGGTTTCCATCTGCTACCTCCAACCCTTGAAGGCCTTTGAACACCGGAGTTGTTCTTCCATGGGAGGACATCACAAGTTAATACTTAGGCCCACAACACTACATGTCTTCTCTTATCAACCAATCAATGAGTTATTTCTAATAAGTCTTAGTCCACTACAAATAAAATGTATATTTCCTCCTGGAAGTATACTCGAATGAGGTTTTTAAAATGTTTAATACATTTTAAATATAATAGGGCTGTTACTTTTCAAGCCAACATATGTGATTGGTTATGAGAGAAAAGTAAATCAGAAAAAATTATGTATGAAAAGCATAGAGATGGAGAGAAATTTTAGTTTTTAAGGGAATGAATGAAGACAAGGAAGTTTAAGAGGTGATGGAATTAAGGGAAGAAGGTGAATATTCTACATAGAAGGTTAGGATGGTTTTTCGCATATTATTTTTGTCTTATGAAAAGAGGGGGATTATGTAGGAATTATGCATTGTTATCATCTCTCTATATATAAAAGCAAATATATAGATGCAAATTGTCCCCTCGGGAGTTTGACTGGGAGACCAGGAGTTCGATTGCTTGCTATGACGTGCGCTGACCAACAGGGGGCGGTGCGGAACGAAGGAAGGCCCTGGCTGGCAGCCAGAAGGCCCTGATTGGCCCTGATCACCAGCCAGGCCTAGGGACCCTACCCGTGCACAGATTTTGTGCACCGGGCCTCTAGTTGTTTTATAAAAGAGGAAACCTAGGTAAGGGGAATTTTTCAACTGCCTGCGATTACATTTTGTTATTTTGGGAGTTGGGAATAGAACCCAAGTCTTCTCATGTTCAGTCTGGAGGCATTATTCTCCGTGTTTATAATCTATACCTCAATTACTTACGATAAATAAAACCACCACAAGGAGGAACACATTTTTAACTAGTGGTAAGCTTTCTGCAATCTCTGAGGAATGGAGATTCCTAAGAGCCAGATTCTATTTTCCTTGGAGACAAAAAATGACATAGCCCCGACCCTTGCTTTCATGCTAATTTAATGATCTTTTTATCAATGTAAATTTTTAAATGTAAATGTTTAAAATCTCTCTTTTTCATAGAATGATATTCACGTCATCTGGCATGAGTCACTGCTATCTGTTTTTGAACATACAAGAATGTGCTTTGGGTGGGAGAGAAAGGTTTTGATTGATTACTAGGCAATGTTAACTGTACTAAGACAGTGGTCAGCAAACTGTGGCTCGCCTCCCACAAAATTAGGAGTACCCTAATTAAGTTAATAACAATGTACCTACCTATATAGTTTAAGTTTAAAAAATTTGACTCTCAAAAGAAATTTCAATCGTTGTACTGTTGATATGTGGCTCTGATGACTAAGGAGTTTGCCGACCACTGAGCTAGGACTATATCTTTTCTTTCCATTGAGTAAATTTAAAACCAATTGATCCCACCATCTACGAGTAGCACTTTAAGCCTGAGAAACTGCTCTGCTTTCATGAACTAATTGAAAATTATTAGTGGGAGGAGATTGTTCCTCTGCCAGCATTTGAAAGCGATGAACTTGAACAGTGTCCCTCTTATATTCTTAATGCAGGGGAAATGGTAAAGTGTAAAATAAGACTCCGTTTCTAATGGTGCTTTCACTCAGCCATTGAATTCTTACGTTCCTTCCAGTTACTCGACAAGTACCAGTTGAAAATAAAAGTGCAAGACATGAACGGCCAACATTTTGGCTTGCAGACGACTGCCACCTGCATCATTTACATTGAAGATGTCAACGACCACCTGCCGACCTTCACACGCTCTTCTGTAAGTACACGGTCTCCGCGAGAGAAAGACGCGCGGCCCAGTGTGCGTGGCTGACGAGGCCCAGGTACTTCCATGTCCCGTGATTTCAAATGGAGGGTCCCCTGACGGCAGCGTGGAGTTGGAGTTTAAAATCATGGAAACACAGAACTTCGGAAATGAGAAGAAGCAGGCTTCCATCACACGGTGTTCTGCTTTTGTGAGTTACTAACTCTTTTTTTGTTTGTTTGTTTTGTTTTTATTATTTTAGTATGTGGCATCAGTGGAAGAGAATACAGTGGATGTGGAAATCTTGCGTGTCAGCGTTGAGGATAAGGATTTAATTAATACTGCTAATTGGAGAGCTGTGTATACCATTTTAATGGGCAATGAAAATGGACATTTTAAAATTGTAACAGATCCCAAAACCAATGAAGGGGTGCTGTGTGTGGTTAAGGTAAGAATAAGTCAGTAAATTAGTTGTCCGTAGCTTACAATATGATAGATTAGTATACTAGAGTTAATGAAAAGGAAGGAATTTTGATAAATGTAGGAATAATATAGATATATAGATAAATGTAAATGCTATGTTCTTCATATATAATGGGATGGGTATATCATTTTGGGAGCCTTTTTCTTTAAATGGAGGTATAATTGACATAACATTACATCAGTTTCAGGTATACAACATGATACTTGTATGTATTGCAAAATGATCACCACAATAAAGTCAACTTAGTATCTGTCACCACCCATACTTACAAGAAATGTTTTCCTTGTGATGAGAACTTTCAAGATCCATGCTCCTAGCTACTTTCAAATATGCAATACGGGATTATTAACTCTAATCACCATGCTGTTCATGACATTCCCATGATTCCCATGACATATTGACTTTATAATGGAAATGTGTACCTTTTGGCCAATTGATTCAATAGCCCATAAGTGGCACTTTATATTTCAGAAGCAACTCTTATCTCCATAAATCAATTAAAAATTACTAGTGTGAGGAACCTCGTGGAAAGTCGTGATTTAAAAATAGGTATATATGTATTCAAATAATATGATAATGGTATCCACGGTGTAACCGGTGTCTCTTCACAATTGAGACACTCGTACAGCTGTGATGCCAGGGGTCAGGGCCAGGCGTGCCCAGCCCATCGCTCTGCAGCTGGGGCTTCCCCAGGTGACTAGCTGCTCCTGGCCACACCCACAGGGAGGCTGCTGGTAGAGCGTGCTGTGTGTCCGGCGTGCACCTCATCCTTAGTTTGCTGGCCGTTCGAACATGTGGATACTTGTACACCTTCTTTGGAATACTGTTCCACAGCATCTCCGTAGAACTCGCCGCTCACTCCAGGGCCAGAGTGAGCGCATACAGTGATCTGAGCCTCTTCGGCTCTAGACAGAGTCATACCTGCTGCTTCGTTAACTAGAACACGATTCAGTGCTGGGTCTGTGGGGCTTCCCTTTTGTACATATTCACAGGGAGCATGGATCAAAAAGGATGAGTGCGTTTTTCTCACAATGATGACAATTAGCTGCAGTCGGTGGGTGGGTTTTCTTGGTTTCAAAATAGCAAAGAAATGTCCTTTAACCCTTTGCACTCGCTTGCTTTTTTCTCGATTCCTTTATTCTAATTCCTTTATTCGAGTGCAAAAGGTTAAATCTTCTCTCTTTCTTCACCCAACAGCCCCTGCCCTCATCCTTGGTCTCTAAGAAGGGAATGTATTTCTGTGAAGTCTGAGGCCTGACCCGTTTCTGTCCTGTAGGAAATGCTCTCACGCATTCTCATTACAACGACACAGCAGGCAAAACAAGAACCCTCCATTCAGCTCCGCACTGCCAGTTTTTTGGAAAGTAATTAGGATGAGAAAAGATAAAAAAGCAAAGTGTAATGGCCAGGAGCTTACCTTCTGTTTTCATGTCTTTTCTCTTTTAAAAATCCTATATAATAAAAGCGCAATATGCTAAGTATCCGACCATTCCACCAGTCGCTGTGACACGCACTGACCACCAGGAGGCAGACGCTCCGACTGGTAGGTTAGCTTGCTGCTGGGGTCTGGCCCATCGGGACTGGGCGTGACAGGCCAGACACTCCTTGGAGCCCTCCGGTGGTTGCTCCCCAGCCAGCTGGGCCCCATCAGCCCCGATCAGACTGAGCGAGATAGCCCGATCGCCCTGATCACCGGCCAGGCCAAGGGACCCCACTCATGCACGAATTTGTGCACTGGGCCTCTAGTGTTTTATAAGATTTGATCCATGTTTTCTACCTCAAACCAGGTTCAAATCATTTTATTCACCTCAGGAGCTGTCCCGAAATTAAAGGAGTAGCAAAGAGCTGTTGGTTAGGGTCTGGATCCCCTACGTCTGTGGTCGGTAAATTCATTAGTCAACAGAGCCAAATATCAACAGTACGACGATTGAAATTTCTTTTGAGAGCCACATTTTTTAAACTTAAACTTCTTCTAACGCCACTTCTTCAACATAGACTCGCCCAGGCCGTGGTATTTTGTGGAAGAGCCACACTCAAGGGGGCCAAAGAGCCGCATGTGGCTCGCGAGCCGCCGTTTGCCGACCACGGTCCTAAAGGAATGTCTCAGGTGCTAACCTGGAAGCACTTTCCCTGACCACGTCCTGAAACTGGTGTCAGGAGCTGTGATGTGCCTTGTGTTCATCTGCAGCTGGGGAGCAGGGTTTCGGTTGGTTTGGTTTGGTTTTGCCGGTTTCACCAGACACTGAGTCGGGTGAAGGATTACCCTCCTTCCCCCACCACCTCGTTTCTGGGCACGTGTTTAATGTTCTCCCGGCCCTTCCCAGCACCGCACCGACACAGTTCCAGGTGTAAGGAGTCATTGCCCAGCATTCCAAAAGCAAGCCGTTGCCCAGCATGGAATGTCATCTGTATAATGTATAATACCGCCTTCGTTCATGTTATGTCAGTTATACGTTATACATTCCATTAAATTGCCCATGGAATGTCATCATTGTCATGATTTTTGATCCCTGCTCCCTGTGAATATGTACAAAAGGGGACCCCGCAGCCCCATTGGCATTGCCCCGCAGTCCGTGTCCTGGACTGATTTCCAACTCACTTGCTTTTGCAGCCGCTGAATTATGAGGAGAGACAGCAGCTGACCCTGCAAATCGGCGTGGTTAACGAAGCCCCGTATTACCGAGAAACCACTTCAAGGTCAGCCATGAGCACGGCCACCGTCACGGTGAACGTGAAAAACCAGGACGAGGGCCCCGAGTGCGTCCCTCCCGTGCAGACGGTTCGGATTAAAGAAAACGCGCCGGTGAACACGAGGAGCAACGGATACAAAGCGTACAACCCAGACACGAAGGGTGGCAGCGACATAAGGTGCTTATAACTCAGTGTCACGAACTCCAAACTTACCATGGTCTTTACATTTGTAATTCATTTTGACACCAGGATTGTAATTTGGCTCATGATACGTTCTGTTATTTTAACTCCTTATGGACAGGTACAAGAAAATAAATGACCCAAAGGGCTGGATCACTGTTGATGAAAACACAGGGTCAATTACAACTTTTAGAAACCTGGATAGAGAGGCCGAGTCCATCAGGAATGGGGTCTACAACGTCACCATCCTTGCAACAGACAAAGGTAAGAGCGTTGTCCTTAAGCCAGCCGCGGACACTTTCAAGCCAGCGGTATACATCCTCAGAGTATTTCTCCCCAGGTGGCATTTACGGTCATGGAGACGTTTGCTGTAACTTCTTAACTCCTGTCTGCTTTCTAATAGCACCCTCAGTTTTATTTATTTATTTATTTTAAAAAATATATTTTATTGATTTTTTTTACAGAGAGGAATGAGAGGGATAGAGAGTTAGAAACATCGATGAGAGAGAAACATCGATCAGCTGCTTCCTGCACACCTCCTACTGGGTATGTGCCCGCAACCAAGGTGCATGCCCTTGACCGGAATCGAACCTGGGACCTTTCGTCCACAGGCCGACGCTCTGGCCACTGAGCCAAACCGGTTAGGGCAGCACCCTCAGTTTTAGATGTCAGGATAAAATAACAGTCACAGAAACGCTTGGAACTTGAATCACTTTTAAAAGTTACGTATGCATTAAATATCGAGAAAAATGACAAGTAACATTAGCTTCAAGTTATGTAATCATATCTCTTATAATATTTTGTTTGGCAGAAAAATTCACTATAAGGAGAACATACTTATTGCCCCGCCATAAAATAAAAAATGTATTTTTTAAGCCCTGTCCGTACTCCCTTCCTTTCTCCTTTTAAAAATTAGTCAAAACTCACGTCCATAAAAGTTTCCATGTCTATTGTAGCTGTTTAGGGAGTGAATGACAAATCTCAAAAGCAGTTTATTGTCTGTGTGACCCGTTTGAAAGGGGCCCAATAAATATTTAAATAAAAATGTTCATGCATAATTTCCTAGTGAAAACTCCAAACATTCAATGTTGTATTTTTATATCCGATTTTCTAGTTGGGAGAACGTGCACGGGGACACTGGGGATCATCCTGGAAGACGTGAATGATAACGGCCCAGTCATACTGAAGAAGACGGCGGTGATCTGCAAGCCCACCATGTCCTCCACGGAGATCGTGGCCTTCGATCCCGATGACCCTGTCAACGGCCCGCCCTTCAGCTTCGGCTTGGAGGAGGATTCTGACTCAGACGCCCAGAGAATGTGGGGACTGACAAAAATTAACGGTATGGACGTCTGAACACTTGGTCCTTTTCACCACGAGGATGTCTGAAATATGGTTTCCTTTTCAATTTTTGAAATTAAATTTCTTGGGGTAACATTATCTGTTTCTGGTGTGCAATCAGAGTCTGATCTCCTTCCCCATCCTAATGTATTTGACGCCCTTTATCCTGTTCTTCCTCCGGCCGCCCGGACATACTTCTTTCTTGTTGCCATGGAAGTGGGAACCAGTGAAGAAGGCGGGTTTCTCAGTGTTTCTGTGGCAGGAATTGGACCTCTCCAGGGCTCATCTCGATTCAGTCTTGTGCCAGGGTCCCTTAGGTGTTAACGTGAATCCTCATGTTCACTCTTGCTCCACATCCACACACCGCAGAGTGGCCTGTGCCATCACTATTGTTTTCTGCTTGGGATTCTCCCCGAACTTGGCTCCTTGCCTGTACTTCTGACTTGAAGCACAATCACATCTCTGCTGACGAGAATGGCGAGAGTTAAAGGGACCTTTAACCCTTCCGCAGCTTCTCCATCTGCTGACTGTCCCCCGGGGCCCAGGATGCCCTGACTCCCTGCGCCCCCCCTTTTAGGATCCAGACCAATAGAGCTGAGCGGGGTTTGTGTTTAAAATGCCCCGGAAAGAGTGTCAATCCCATGCTTTCAGCGACTACTCCTCAGCTTCTCGTGGTGGCAAAGGAAAAGAAGAAAGGGCTTGGATAAGGGAGAGGGAGAGCAGGACGGAGGAGGGAAGATGAGGTCGTATAGAAGCCGTAGTGGCAAGCCGAGGCCCTGTGTCAGAATCGTGTCTAAAAGAAATCATACCCCGAATGCTCATGTTAAATTTGTCAAAGCTGTGATGAAAAGCAATCTCTTCACAAGTTTCCTAGTTAGGAGAGGGAGACTTGATTCGTGGACAGATAAATGTTATTGCAAAAACCAGAAGACCCTTTCAAAGGGGCAGCAGGGACCAGCGTTTCTATGCAGTACGTTTGCAGCGGCTGCAGATTGAACCACTTGGTCTGTTCACATTTGCGATCTCGCAGCTGCTGTGCCATCCCATCGGGAACGCCCGTTTGTAGGGAAGTTTGGGGACGGTCCTGTCATAGCGACTTGGGCTCTGGAGAAAGCGATGACATTCTATGACGCTTAGTTTTATTTACTTGTTTTTTCCAGATACAGCAGCCCGTCTTTACAATCAAAACGACGCCCCGTTTGGATCGTATACGGTCCGTGTCAGAGTGACCGACAGACACGGCCTGTCCCACGTCACGCCCTTAACTGTCATCATGTGTGACTGCATCACCGAAAACGACTGCTCGTTCCGCGGGGTCCCCAGGACCGGCGCCGGGGAGTTCCGACTTGGAAAGTGGGCCATCCTCGCCATCCTGCTGGGCATAGCCTTGCTGTTTTGTGAGTCCCTGCTCGCACCCAAATAATAGCCTTCGCAGTAACTTTCCAGGCACACGGTGAGAGCAGCACCGTTACCTGTGGCTGTTCATTCGGCTGGAGCCGGATGTCCATGTACACGCAGATCTAATGTACCTATGAAGGTGCCTTTATTTGTACTCCCACTGTTACCTCCGCGTCAACAAAACCTAACCCAGGAGCACAGCATGCGGCGTGCCGCTGTGCCCTGTCCGCTGAGGGCAGGCGTGTCTGTTGTGCACCCTGGCACCAGCTCCCGTGGGTGCATTTTCTGGCAAGCCACCTTGGTGTTCACATCAGACATCCCCTCCTCCCGCTGTCGGGTGCTAACCTCAGGGACTCTCTCTCCTCCTCCAGGCATCCTCTTCACCCTGGTCTGTGGGGCCACGGGGCCGGCCAAAAGGCCCACGGCCCTCCCTGATGATGTCACCCAGCAGAACCTCATTGTGTCCAACACCGAGGCGCCTGGCGATGACAAAGTGGTAAGCGGTTTGTCTTTTCTATCTTTTTATTTAAATATCTTTCAATTGATCGTTACAGAGAGAGAAAGGGAGAGGGGAGAGGGACAGAGGGAGGAACACCCATGTGAGCGCATTGATCGTCTGCCTCCTGCCCGCCCCTCACTGGGGATCGGACCTGCAACCCTGGCGTGTGCCCCGACCGGGTATCCACCTGGCAACCTTTCAGTGCACAGGACGGCGGTGCCCAACCCACTGAGCCACACCGGCCAGGACTGTCTTTTTAAAATAAATACAAGGGGTACATTGGCCTAACCAACGGTCATCATCTTTTTCTGAACAAAGTTCTTTTGAAATCAGGTAACTTGCTATATAGAAACGTCATCGTTCCCATGGAACATATAACAGGACATCGATTCCCATGGCAATCGGTGGCATTTCCATGTGGCCACACAGTGTTCCTTAATAGTAACAGTCCTTGAGTTTGCCAGCATTACTTCCCATTTCAAATGTTTCATGATTTCAGCATTACATATCTATCTATCTATCTATCTATCTATCTATCTATCTATCTATCTATTGAAACCGCTGTTTGTGTTGTAAAAGGTTTCAATTAATTATTCACTGATCATTAGCATAATTATTTTAATCTTATTTTTTGGCAACAGCACTAAACTGACTATAAGCTTGGGTCAGCGTGAGAAGGACTTTAGTGGAGTCTTTCTGGCTCTCATGTGGGTTGGAGAGGAGTCTCGGGTCTCATATATGAAACAGCAAGGCCAGCGAGTGACTACATTGCCCCAACTTTGACTTCTCGCCTAATATGTCCATGAGGAACAAGTAATTTCCCTGCAAAAGGCATCATCGATGGTTAGCGCTGGAGAGATTTAGAAAACAAAAGGGTGGTGGCGTCTAGGAAGGTGTGGGGAAAAATGAAACTTGGGGTTCTCTCTAACAACACAACATAGCAAATCAGGGGCAACCTCTGGTAGCCTTCCTTTCCCTGCTGATGTGTTTTTATTTATTTAGATGGCAAAGATTCATTACTGCAGCTGAAATTCTTGTTGTTGTTAATCCTCACCCAAAGATATTTTCCATTGATTTTTAGAGAGAGTGGAAGGGAGGGGAAGAGAGAGAGAGAGAGAAACATCCATGTGAGAGAGACACATCGAAGGGTCCCGCCCACACGTGCCCAGGCCACAGCGAAGATTCCTTTGTGGCCCCTTTATTTCTGTTGTTCTTGTTTTAGTTGAAGGGGAACCAGCTTTGACACGGAATGAAAATACTGGTCCTCATCTCTGTTTCCCCACTCAGGTGGCGGGAGTGGCTTTAGACTGAGCAGGGGAAGCGCGTGTAGACATAGTCCTGGAGGCCTGGCTGCCGGCGGGCGGCGCTGGGGGGCTTTAGCAGATGAAGCTGGGCAGTCTGGGAGGAAGTGTCCAACCACAGGACCCCCGTCAGCTTTCTGATTTGTCTCAGGGTCCAGGCCGATCAACCCCTGCCATCTGCGGCTTGCCTCGGACACGACTGAGGCCTGCGGTTGCAATAGCTGAGCCTCAGGGCTGCCAGGCAGGCTCAGCTCCTGCTCTCAGAGAGCTCACCTCCTAGCACAGAGACTCAGGCCTTATCTGCATGCCTGTTGTTGTTGTTGTTGTTGTTGTTCTTCTTCTTCTTCTTCTTCTTCTTCTTCTTCTTCTTCTTCTGCTTCTTCTTCTGCTGCTGCTTCTTCTTCTTCTTCTCCTCTTCCTCCTCCGCCTCCTCTCCTTCCCCACCCCTCCTCTTCCTCCTCCTCTCCTCCTCCTTCTTTCTCTTCCTCTTCCTCTCCTCTGTGGGCCCTGACGCAGTCTGTTTTGTTGCAGTATTCCGCCAACGGCTTCACCCACACCGTGGGCAGTGCGGGGCCGGGGGCCTGTGGCCCCATGGGATCCGGGCTGATCCACGGAGGGCAGGAGGCCATCGAAATGGTGAAGGGACACCAGACCTTGGACCTGTGCCGGGGGCCCGGGCAGCATCACACGCTGGAGGCCTGCGGGGCGGGCCGCGTGGAGGTGGACACCTGCAGAGGCACCCACTCCGAGTGGCGCAGCTTCACCCAGCACCGCCTTGGCGAGGTGCGTTTCCCCAGCCGCCCGCACCCCCACCGATTCCTCTGCGACTTCCTAAGTGATCGCAATCGAATGGCCTGATTGAATCTAGCTCTTAACGATTAGTCTACTAAGTGGAAAGCTGCTTTCTTTCATCTTGATTTAGTTCTGGGAAGTGGGTCTTTGCCTCACATGCTGTTTGGTTTTTAGTTCTTACCGAAATTATGTGAGATATTTAAATTCTTTTCCTCACGGCGTCGTGTTTATGTTTCCCACGTGGGAACTCGTGGCTTACAAATCAGAAGGGTGATCTCAGACTATCCCAGCCAGCACGGTCACCAGGCCTCTCTGGGAAGATCTGCACACGCGTCCATTGGGATCAGTTTAAGGGATGCATTTCACGTCAGCCAACATGTTTAAAGGGAAAGTGAGGGTCCCTTGAAATGAGCACTTGTATCCTTGTGTCCCGTGGGTGGCTTTTAGGAACATGCTATGTCATGAATGTATAGTGTGATTTGTGCTACAGACCAATCATGTGCATTTCTTACATGTAGGAATCCATTAGAGGACACACTCTGATTAAAAATTAAACAATCGAAGGTAAATCAAAGCCCTTTTTTCACGTTGGTAAGTCTTGGTGTTTAAAATGCTAATAATAAGAGGCATTGTGTTCCCCCCTCGGCAGAAAGTGCAGCTGTGCGACCAGGATGACAGTCACGGACACGCCCAGGACTACGTCCTCCCCTACCGCTACGAGGGCCAGGGCTCGGTGGCCGGCTCCGTGGGCTGCTGCAGCGACCGGCAGGAGGAGGAGGTCCTGGACTTCCTGGATCATTTGGAACCCAAATTTAGGACACTCGCAGAAGCATGCGTGAAGAGATGAGTGCATCCGATAAGTCTACCAAAGCCAGTGGCTTTATCACCTTTTCTGCCTTCCTTTTTTTTTTTTTTTTTTAAATTAAATTAAAGACCAGGGTTGGGTTTTTTGTTGGTTTTTTGTTTTTTGTTGGTTTTTTGTTTTTTGATTTTTTCAATAGAAGACACTGTGCTTGAGTTGGGGCTATGCTTTTGTTTTGATGGGATGTCTTGAAAATGCAGTGAGGGAGAAATGCTGTGAGTGAGTGCACACATTTCTCAGTTCTTCACAGAGTTTTCAGTTACTTGTCTTCCACCCCAAGGGACCTACAGAAACAGAAATATTCAGGAAGTCTGCGTTATTGTTTACATGTTGGCATACTGACAACAGCCAAGTTATAGTGCAATAAAAATGATTAGCGTAAGTCTTTATCGTAGGCCGAAGTATTACCTAACAGAAACATTGTGGAGGCCTGCTCTAACGTGATCTCCTGTTACCTAGTTAATTCATTGTTGGTGTGGTGCTTGAAGACTGTTGTACTCCTAACCACTCTAAAGTGTGTATATATACTGCATTATTGATGTTTTTTATTCTTACAACAAGACCTTTCTTCATAATGCAAAGGGAGATTCCCAACCAGGCGTTGACTGTTATATTCCATTTCGGTGGAGTTGAGTTTCTAGGTTGTATTCCATATGAAATCTTGCACTGAGTCTACGTTGCCTCTGTTTCCCACCTTGTCAGCAAAAGTTAAGTTTAAAAAGTGCTTTAAGAATGTATTTTTATTCTTGCAAAGTTTTGGTGTCTCTCTCTCTCTCTCTCTCTCTCTCTCTTGTCTCTCTCCTCCTTCCTCCTCCCCTCTTTCCTCTTTCTCTCCCTCTCCTCCTCTCCTTTCCATTTCTCTCTCTTTTTCCCTCTCTCTCTTTCTCGCCTCTTTTTTTTTTTTAATTCTTACTTGGGTTGGAGAATTTAATATATTTTTTAAAACTATCTCTTTTTTCTTCTCTTGTAAAGTGAGTTATTCTGTTTCTGTTTTATGTGAAGGCATGCATGCATTCTTAGTTTTCCTTGAAATCAATGTAATGTTGACTTTATTGTTTCAAACATCTTGGTGATTACTTCATTATCTCTTCAACAAAGAACCTTTAATTTTGCCTCTGAAATTGTAGAAATGTGTGATTTTTTTTATTAGATACAACTTTCTATGTTAACAAAAGGAATACTGTAATTAAAATTGGGATGTGGCCATTTTGTATATAATAGAATATTTACAGTTCCTATCCTTAGTGCGAGGATACCGTTTATAAATGCAAAAGAGTGATGGTTTTTCAAATAAGCTTTTTAATACAGGGACTGGGAAAGCTCTGTAGGAACAGATATTGTATAGCTTTTTGGGTGACATGGTTCGTCATAGCTATGTGTTTGTGAAGTTATTTTTTACTATGTTAAGATTACAGTTCTTAAGAATGTAGAGAAAACTATTTAAATTTTGAAATAATGAGACAAAGTTAAATTTAATAGTCAACCAAATTCCAGGCCAGGTTTCACAGCCGATTTTTAGTCAATAAATTTTCTATATATGCTAACCATATGGACATTTTAAGTGCTTTTCTAACATTTGTGACTGCTAGTCATATGCCTATCTTGAATTCACAAGATTGGCTTGTAACAATTATTTTTAAGGATTAACATTTGATAATTATTCAATAATCGGTTCATCTTTTCCATGGTTTCATTACTTCCCAGTCAAATATACGATTTCTCAAAGTTATTTTTAATAAATTACATATGAATTTCTTGTATAGTATTGGTTATGATAAAGGAAATCAAGTAGTTTTTAAAAATTAGTATGAGGTTGTTAATCACGTGTGTGATATGAGAATTTATTTATGGGATTTTGTTTTCTTATTTAGAGAAATGAGTCTTTTTAGAATCCTGTTCTATATTTTTTAGAATTTTAGAGTTTGATTTGGAGAGATAATCATCCATTGTTATTATTTTCTATTCTAAAGACTGTGATGCTATGGGCTATTGTTAAGTTGCATAATTTCTCTGTGTCTTTTTTTCATCATAAAATGGGGAGTAATAATAGAACTCCTTAGAGTGACTGTAAGGCATTTGAATAAAAAATGGGTTTTAAGCATGAACGTCATACACCTAAAAAACACTCATAATAATACGAAATGATTTTAAATAAGTCACATGTACAACCTGTGTCATGTTAACAAAAATCAATTAAGAAAATAAGATAATGGGAAGGTTTTTGGTCAGTGTTTTGTTTTGTTTTTCACTTTAGAATGTTTGTCAGTTGAGTATGTCTCTCTTCATCACGCTGGCTTGGTAACTGGGTAGTATATGTTCGATAGTTCAGAACATACTAGTACATTGCAAAGATTGCTGAACCCTGCCTCAGCTGCTCTCCCAGCTGCCCTGCCAGAGAGAGGGCTGGCCTCAGAGGCAAGCACTGGCCTGCCTGGGAGTTTAATCTCTCCGGCAGCCCCTCTGTGAGTGCAGTCTCCGGAGAGAGTGCCTGATGCAGACCCCCGCTCCCCCTTCCCAGCTGCGGGATTTCAGAAGCCCCTTCAGCTCTGAGTCTAGTTCCCTCCCTTGTCTGACCTGCGTAAGGGAGGTGGAGGAGTCTGCTTCGTACTCTTGTTATCAGAGTTGGAAGAGCTGGCAGAGTCACCACTCCGTGTGTGTGTGTGTGTGTGTCTGTGTCTGTGTGTGTGTATGTGTGTGTGTGTCTGTGTGTGTCTGTGTGTGTGTCTGTGTGTGTGTGTCTGTGTGTGTCTGTGTGTCTGTGTGTGTGTGTCTGTGTGTGTGTGTCTGTGCGTGTGTGTCTGTGTGTGTGTCTGTGTGTATGTGTGTGTGTCTGTGTGTGTCTGTGTGTGTGTGTGTGTGTGTGTGTTAGCTGCTGCAGTGTGATGGGAAGAGGGCGCTGTGGTTGGAGTGACCATCGCTCCAGTCTCCACTTTGCTGGACAGCTGACACCTGGCCCCGATGCCGCGTCCTCCCCAGAAGCTGACGGTATCTCACTGTGATGGCCGTGGGAGCTCCATGGCTTACTGGTTCCCAGGTATTCAGGAAGCTGTATCTTATCCACAGCCCACCATCGCGAGGTTGTGGTAAATCTTGAGACTTGAAGGAAAAGCAGATACAATTGCTAATCAACCTTAGATGGCCTCAGGAGGCAAATAGCATTCAAACCTTTAGAGGCTTTTCCTGAGAAATGGACGGGGCTGTTTCAACAGGAAAAAGCCATAGGGATTTGCTGGTAGCTCCGTGCAGCCTGTGTTAGGATCTCCCTGTAATCCTTTTTTTTTCTTTTTCTTCTTTTTTTTTTTTGATCTGACTTTGACAGCAGGTTCCCTCAGTCTCCATCTCCAGCCCTTTCCTGGGCTCCGCATTGAACTAGAGACACCGGATGTTGCCCTAGTCAGCCCTTAGGCCGGTAACATCCTGAGGACAGCGCACTTTCCCCTCCATGTGGCTAGAGCCGTCAATGTCCAACCTCCTGGAGTAAATGAAGCTCCGAGGGTTGTATGATACCCACTTAGACCTCGGTTCTGCGAGAACCGTGATCCTGCCAGGGCTTGAAACCTACTGTGCCAAAAGACAAACCTGCTCCCACATCAGATTTTCCTGTGTTTCCATAGAGGGTCTTCCTAATCACTTAGGCCGGAAACAGCATCCTCAATTCTTTATCTCTCTTTGCTTCACACAATCTATTTGTTGCCCCAAACTGCCCAATTTTCTGAGAATTTTAAATACCAATTTCTCAGCTTAAATTTATTTATGTACTAGAAACCTGGTGTATGAAATTCATGACTGAGTGGGGGTTTCCCTCAGCCCAACCTGCACCCTCTCCAATCTGGGACCCCTCGGGGGATATCTGACTGCCGGTTTAGGTCTGGATCAGGCCTAAACCGGCAGTCAGACATCCCTCTCACAATCCAGGAGTGCTGGCTCCCAACCGCTCGCCTGCCTGCCTGCCTGATCACCCCCTAACCACTTCCCTGCCAGCCTAACTGTTCCCCTGCTGGCCTGATCCCCCCAACTGCCCTCCCCTGCCAGCCCGATTGCCCCCAACTGCTCTCCCCTGCAAGCCCGATTGCCCCCAACTGCCCTCCCCTGCAGGCCTGGTCACCCCCAACTGCCCTCCCCTGCCAGCATGATCACACCTAACTGCCCTTTTCTGCTGGCCTGATCGCCCACAACTACCCTCCCCTTCCGGCCATCTTGTGGCAGTCATCTTTGACCACATGGGGATGGCCATCTTGTGTGAGGCCGTGAGGGTCAGTTTGCATATTACCTCTTTATTATATAGGATTGCTTGAATCTATTTCACCTTTGTCCTCAATGTTCTTTCCCTTCTCCTTAGTAATCCCTTGGCAAAACCCTGTCAGTGGATACACCTGTTTCATGACTGTTACTTGAGCTCTGAAACATGGTTTAAGAGAAAAACATTTAACCACGCTGACTCTCAGTCCTGAGGCACAGTATACTTTGGCTTCCATCATTCGGTAACTGCCCTGTTACCTAAGTTAAGGGTTTTTCAATCAGTGAGATGCAGCCATTGCTTGAGACACAGCCAATTAATTTGAGGGGTGACAATATACATTATTAATGAAGAAAAACATAGGGATAGTAAGCATTGTTCGTGAAACTTTTGTTCCAGATTAAATACATAAATTGTGTACCAGTTCACAACATTAAAAAGTGTGTCTGGCTCTGGCCAGTGTGACTCAGTTGGTTGGCATCATCCCAGGCACCAAGGGGTTGCCAGTTAGATTCCCTGTCAGGGCACATGTCCAGGTTCGGGCTTGATCCCTGGTAGGGGGCATGAAGGAGGCAGCCGATCGATATTTCTCTCTTAAATTGATGTTTATCTATCCCTCTCCCTTCTTCTCTCTCTAAAATTAATAAAAAATCTTTAAAATATTTCTTATTGAAAACTTGAGTCCATAATTCAAAACACCAACTTAGTCATTTTTAAATTTTACACCTGCTCTCTGTTCAAATCTCTAATCCACCTTCCTCACTTAGCAGATAGCTTTGCATCTGATTTCAGAGACAATCTAAAGCTGAAGAGAACTTCTTTATCTTCCCACCACCTACTGCAACAGACTACCAACAACCATACCATATACTTTGGCCTCCATCCTTTGTAATGGCTGAGCTGCCTCTGCTCCCACTTAAGGCAACCTCTCCATTAATACACTGGGTCCCATGACCTTTTTCCTCCTCAAGATCTTTGTCCATGAAATTAAACTGCTGTCTCTTACATCATTAATTATACACTCTTGCCTAGATCATTCCCAATAATAAATAAACAGCAATGCTTTATAGAAGTAATAGTTAAACATGGATATAGTAGTTATGTGCCATATCCTGTTATAAAAACTGTACATATGTTAATGCTTTTTAATCCTTACTCAAATTAGAAACTATCATTCCCATTTTATGGATGAGGAAACTGAGGCACAGAATGTTAAATAACTAGCTGAGGGTGGCAGTACTAGGGTATAATAGAATCAATATTTGAACTATGTAGGCTGATGCCAGAATTTAGGTTCTTAACCACTATGCAATTTGCTTCTCTCGTGTGAATAAGACTTGTTGACTTCAAGATGTCCTTCAACTATTGCCTCATTTTCTCTAGTTCTTTTTATAGAAAAACCTAGCAGATGACATGAAACTTTATATAGAGAACCCTAAAGATTCCTCCAAAAAACTACTAACTGACAAATGAATTCAGTAATGTACCAGGATACATAATAAATACCCAGAAATTGGCTGCATTTTTATGCACCAATAATGAACTATCAGAAAGGAAAATTAAGAAAACAATCCCATTTAAAATTGTATAGAAAAATACCTTGAAATAAACTCAACCAAGTTTACTATGTTGTACTTGGAAAATTATAAGACATTGAAGAATGAAATTGGAGAAAATACAAATAAGTGGAAGCATATACCGTGTTCATGGAAAGGAAGTATTATCATTAAAATGTCTATACTACACAAAGCAATCTGTAGTTTCAATGCAATTCCTATCAGGATACCAATGGCATATTTCACAGAACTAGAACAAATATTCCAACCACAAAAGACCCCAAATAGCCATAACAATCTTGAGAAAGGAAAAAAAAAAAAATTGGAGGAATCATGCTACCTGATATCAAACTGTACTACATGGCCATAGTAATCAAGACAGCATGGTACTGGCCTAAAAACAGACATATAGGTCAATGGAAAAGAATGAGCCCAGATATAAAAGCCACTTCTTTATGGTCAATTACTATTTGATAAAGGAGGCAAGAACATACAATATGGTAAAAATTAACTATTCAATAAATAATGTTGAAAAAATTGAACAGCTGTGCACAAAAAATGAAATTAGACCACCTTCTTATACCATACACAGAAAATAAACTCAAAATGGATTAAAGACTTAACTGTAAGACTCAAAACCATAAACATTTTAGAAGAAAACAGGCAGTAAAATCTTGTATGTTTCTTGTAGCAGTATTTTTCTGATATGTCTCTTTGGGCATTGGATACAAGAGAAAAAATAAACACATGGGACTACATCAAACTAAAAAGCTTTTGCACAGCAAAAGAAACCATCAACAAAATGAAAAGACAATCCACTGAATGGGAGAACATATTCACCAATGATACGTCTGACAAGGAGTTAATATTCAAAATTTATAAAGAACTTATAAAACAACACCAAAAAATCCAACCAGGAAATGGACAAAGAACATACGGATGGCCGGACAATAGACATATGAAAAGATGCTCAGTGTCACTAGTCATCAGAGAAATGCAATTAAAGCCACAGTGAGGTGTCACCTCCCACCTGTCAGAATGGCTATCATCAACAAATCAACAAACAGCTAGTGCTGGCGAGGATGCGGAGGAAAGGAAACCCTGGTGCACTGCTGGTGGGAATGCAGTTGGCCCAGCCACTGTGGGAAACAGTATGGCGTTTCCTCAAAAAACTAAAAATGGAGCTGCCTTATGACCAAGCAATTCCACCTCTGGTAATGTATATGAAGAAAACCACAGCCCTGGTGGGAAAGAATATATGCACCCCTATGTTCACTGCAGCATTATTTAAAACTAGAGGCCCAGTGCATGATTGAATCATGCACGTGTAGGGTCCCCTACATGCTTTCGCTTTTCGTGGTGGAGCTGGGTGCCTGTCTGCTGGTGCACCCAGCTTCCCCACTTTTGATGGTCCGTGGCCGCTGAGGGGGGCTACCCTGCTATTGAGAGGCGCAGGGGGCGGGACTCCCGCCCCCTGCGCCTCTCAACGGCTGCTGAGGGGGGCTGCCATGGACACCTGGCTACCCTGCCGTTGAGAGGCGCAGCTGGGTGTCCACGGCAGGCCCCCTCAGCGGCTGCGGATCTGGCTTTTGAGAGGCACAGGGGGCGGGAGTCCCACCCCTTGCGCCTCTCAACAGCAGGGTAGCCCCCCTCAGTGGCAGCGGATCCGTGCCTCTCAATGGCCGGATAGGCCACCCCGAGTCTCGCCCCCCAGCCTCCTGTGGCCCAATCGTGGGCATATCGGAGTGATGGTAATTTACATGTTACTCTATTATTAGATAGGATAGCCACGATTTGGAAGCAGCCCCGGGGCCTCCAGGATTATCTCCCAATTGACTAGCTCCTCGCACATCCATCTTCCAGGCTCTGCTGTTAGGGAAACCAAGTGTGACAGGAGCAAGGAAGGATGATCTGAGAAAGAGTTGCCTGCCTTTATTTCCTCATGACCTTGCCTAGTCTCTCTGTGGCTTTTGGCAATTATGACTTTTTCTTTTTTTTTTTTAAAAAATATATATTTTATTGATTTTTTTACAGAGAGGAAGGGAGAGGGATAGAGAGTTAGAAACATTGATGAGAGAGAAACATCGATCAGCTGCCTCCTGCACACCTCCTACTGGGGATGTGCCCGCAACCAAGGTACATGCCCCTGACCGGAATCGAACCTGGGACCCTTGAGTCCGCAGGCTGACACTATCCACTGAGCCAAACTGGTCAGGGTGCAATTATGACTTTTTCACCACTACTCCCCCAAAACTCACTTTTTCATCATCACCAATGACTTCTTCATATTCGATTCTAGGGTCAATTTTTAATCCCTACTCTTACTTGATTTTTCAAAAGCCTATGCCACAGTTAACACTTCCATCTTGTTGGCAAACTGTCTTCCCCGGGTTTATGGGACACCATGTTCATAGAGTGTCCCTCCTCACTCACTGGCCATGCCTCCTAGTCTAGGAGAAACTGGTCCCTCTTTCCCTCCTGACTCTTGTGGTACCTCAGGGATCTATATTCACTTTTTTTCTAGATGTTCTCTTTTAGTCTCTAAGTTGTAAATAAAAATCCTTAACTTGGAATATAATAGACATCTCAAACTTTGCAGGCCCAGTAAAAACCCTTGATAGCTTAACCTAAACCAGGTCCTCTCCCAATTTATCTCATTCATTCAATTACTCATTCATTCACTCGGTTCACACTGATGCTCAGTCCGAAGTCCTTGGTAGGCATGTTGGGTCTTCTCTTTCTCGCACATCCATCTTCAATCTATCAACCAGTCCTCGGAGGTCTAACTTCAAGCTACATCACAAATCCGAAATTTTATAACTAATTCCATCACTACATGGACAGGGTAAGCCACCACCCCCTTTGGCCAGCATTGCCCCGTACAATCTGTTTTCGTGTAGTGATTTATGAAACGTATAAATTAGACTTTGCCTCCTTCTTCAAAGTGCTTCAATGGCTCTTTATGAACAGACTAGAAGCCCGTTGCACGAAGTTTCGTGCAATAGACCTTCCTTCACCTGGCTGCCGGCACCAGTTTTCCGCCAGCAGCAGTTTTCCTCTGGCCACCCGCCGATCAGAGCGCCTCCCGCCAGCTTGATTGGCCACCCCGAGAGGAACTCCGATCAGGAGGCGCTCCGATCAGCGGGTGGCCAGAGGAAAACTGCTGCTGGCGGAAAACTGGTGCCGGCAGCCACGCAATCGGCCACCCCGAGTTCCGCCACCGGCGCCTTCCGCAGGCTCCATCGGTCCTCCCGCAGTGCCGGCCCAATTGGCCACCCCAAGTCCCGCCCCCAGCCTGCCGCCGGCTCCATCGGTCCTCCTGCAGTGCCAGCCATTGGGGCCAGCAGGAGGAATGGGGGGCGGGGACTTGTGAGTCCCCGACCCCCGCTCATCCTGTCCCCAATTGGCCACCCCAAGTCCCGACCCCAGCCTGCCCCCGGCCCAATCATGGGCGTAGCGGAGTGATGGTTATTTGCATACTTCCCTTTTATTAGGTAGGATAGGGTTAAAATAAAAACTAAACTCTTTAACAAAGGCTATGAGATTAAAAAAAAACACATGGTTGCTTCTTTTTCCCCCGCTTCATGTGCCAGCACCTGTCACTCCACTGCAGCTTCCCCTGGCTTCTCTGTTCCCTGGACACACTGAGCTTGTGCTCCCCGCCAGGTTCACACTTCTGCTCTCTCCGCCTGGACGGCTCTTCCTCCAGATCAGTGGGCCCCTCTGTCCTTCAGGTCTCCAACCAGAGGTCACGTCTCAGGAACCTTTCCCACCTGGCCTCTACAAATACCCGCTTCTCAGGCTGCGTTGTTACGGCAGAAACCAGGCTGGGGGGAGCGTCAGACCATACACGCTCGGAGATCAGAAAAAACTGTTTTATTTGCACCGGTGCTGGCTCAGCGGAGTCCCCTCCAGAGGCTGAACAAAGCGGGGTTTGGCATTTTCTACTTTCCCAGGCTCTGTCTCCCATCTGTGGCATACACATACATTCTACACATTCTCTCTATGTTGTATGAGAGGCTTCCGGGAATCTGTTGCAGTTTGGGGAGGAGGGCCGTACCCTGAGACCGCAGAAGCTTGACTGGCAGCGGGCCTCATGAAGCCCAAGCAGCAGCAGCCAGCGGGCTACAGCAGTTTAGGGTGGTCCTGGGGATGTCCACAGCGGGGGCGCTGGCCATCTCACTGTAAACTACGTGGGTGTCGGGACGGTGTGGTCTTCCTCAAAGAGGCATGAAAGAAAACATGCAGCGTCAGGAATCATGCCTTCACCACTGTCCGTTCCGTGTGGCGTCAGAACATTCGCACCCTGTCAGCTCAGAGTGTGGGATGGAAAGGCAAACAAGCAGGGAAAGCATGAGCTAAAGGGAAAGATTCAAGAACAAAAATAAAAGCACCAGCCCTAACCGGTTTGGCTCAGTGGATAGAGCGTCGGCCTGCAGACTCAAGGGTCCCAAGTTCGATTCCGGTCAAGGGCATGTACCTTGGTTGCGGGCACATCCCCAGTAGGGGTTGTGCAGGAGGCAGCTGATCGGTGTTTCTCTCTCATCGATGTTTCTAACTCTCTATCCCTCTCCCTTCCTCTCTGTAAAAAACCAATAAAATATATTTTAAACAATAAAATGAAATGAAAACACCAGGTCGAGGTGAACAGAGCTACTAGCATCTGACAGAGAAGTGGGGCGGTGCTTTGCCCCAACACTGGCACCAACTCCGGTGTCCTAAGCTGTTGCAGCGCAGTGCTTGGTCTGAAGGCAACGGAAGCTCCTCTCCTCGTCTCATGTTTCCTGGGCCGTGACGCGAAAAGCCTTACAGACAGCTCTTGCTATCCGAATGGGAAAAGAATCCCAAAATAACAGGGGGTGTTTTTCTTTTTCCCAATGGCCGTGGCCGTCAAAGTAAATTGGGAGAACGGTGTCTATTGCCAACAGAGGGACATCTGAATAACATAGGTAGTTGATCTGGAAACAATTTAAAACGCCAAGCCCAAGAGTTAAATATTCTTTTCCTTGAGATGGGAAAGCAAAACCACTGGAAGCTTGCTAGCCATGAATATTTTGTATTTCCCTAAGGACGGGGAACAGTTAGACATGAATGGGCATGTGGGGGAAATACTTGCTTGATATATACTTCCACGAATTTATTGACATCAATGCATAAAAACAGGCCATCATGGCCAGGAACTACAGTCTACTTCCTCATGCCCATTAGGTAAGAACCTAATGAAATACCCAAAAATAGCCTTGAGCCTTTTTGTAAGAGTACATATTAGACGGCTTCTACAGCTGCTATAATAAGGGCTCACCCACGGGGAATGGAGATGTTACCTCTAACTCAAAATGACACTTAAGAAATGAAGAACCTGCATCTTTGGGAAACTTCAAGGCCTGAATTCCTCCAAAATGGGTCTCCTGATTGCATGGGTTTTGTATCTCTGTCATCACATTCCAAGATGAGTAAAGAACCCCCCAAAAGGAATTGAGGAGAGGACCATGTGAGAGGGCCTTGGTCAGATTTGGAGAAAAACCCTGGCACATGCCACCATCCATACCTCCTCTGTGAACAGATGAGTTTGGAAAACTGTCCCTGGGAGCGGCTGGGGGGGAAAGGCTCACAGCCCTTCATTCCCAGGGAAGGATGTGTATGTTACCATAAGGGAGTGTGGCGGAAAATAGGATGTTCTATGACTCACATTTGTCATGACTTGTGCATGCTCATCACTTTGCAGGACCTCTCTGGAGAAAGAGGACCTGACTTCCGGTGCACCCGGTGACCAAGGAAAAGTTGAGATTGGGCGACATCTGTGTCCAGTGTCCTGGGATTACTACAGAAAGGCCGGTCACCATACAGGAGGAAAGATGCCATGGCCGTACCCATGATGCTTGCCATGCCCAGCTTCTTTCTGTCCACCCTTCCTGGGGTGACAGGAGTGGGAGGAGGCCGTGCCCCAGTCTCTGCCAGACCTTTGGGACAAACAGTACAGCAGGTGAGATCAGATCGTCATTAGACGATGGAGAAGCCATTCCAGATAACATCTGGTGGCATGTTGTCTTGAGCAGGAGATAACCTTTCTGGTACATACACGCCTACGAAGAGTGTTATCCGCACCTCATTTTTTTTTTTTTTATGTTCAGGCAGGCCCTCTCTATTGGGGTTGTTTAGCGGAACAGGTATCTGATGTCACCTTACAGAGACATGTGCAAGTGAAGACGAAAGACGAGATCACCAGTGAGGGTAGTGTGTAGCTTACGACCCTGAAAGGCACACAAGTGTGATGCTTGAGAGCAAAGCAAGAGAAGAACCACCTGTGGAGGCATCAGCCTGCTCAACAGCTGATGGGAGGAAACCACTCCGCTTCGAGGGGCTGAGGGCCTGGGCACAGGGCGGGCTGAAAGGAAAAGACGCATCAAGATGAGAAATCTTATTTGTTTGTTTGTTTATTTTTATTTATTTTAAAAAATCTTTATGGTTGATATTATTTCATATGTCCTCCCCCCACCCCACTGACCTCCTCCAGCCCCCACTGCCCCAGGCCGTCACCACCCTATTGTGTGCCCATGGGCTATCATTATATGCACACAAGGTCTTAGGTTGATCACCTTCCCCACCCACCCTGCCCCCCCCTTCCCTCTGAGATTCCGCAGTCAGAAGATGAGTGAGTCTTGAATAAATAAAATCAGTGAACATATAACTAATAGTCAATGAAATAATTAGCACGCATACGTTTATAAATGCTGAATTAAATAATTCCGTGCCCAGGAGGAACTGTTGGGAAGGGCTGCCTCTCTACTGCTAAGCTGGTGGATGGGCGTGGGAGCAGCGGGGATCTGCCTCTTCCCCCAGCTGCTGGGGCGGGACGGCCCCCCCAAACCCCTGGGAAGAAAGGAGGCTGATGAGGCAGTGAATCAGAGTGAGGTGGGGGTGAATGGCACCTGGGATCTGGAAGGCAGCCCACTCACACCTGTACCCTTGGCGCTTGAGCAATGCCCTTTGCACAGACAGCTGCGAACAAAGAGCTCCGGGACTTGAGAACATCAGGACAGACGCCTGCCTCGCCCTGTGGGAGGAGGCTCCCTGTGGGAGGAGGCTCCCTGTGGGAGGAGGCTCCCTGTGGGAAGAGGCTCCCTCCGAAAGGAACCAGAGGGGAGGGTTGGAGATGATCTAAGAGGAGGAGGACTGAAAATTCACCCTGTGTCAGGCCTGAACCAGAGGGGAGGGTTGGAGATGATCTAAGAGGAGGAGGACTGAAAATTCACCCTGTCAGGCCTTGGTGACTCTAGGTTACTGTAAAGAGTTATCACTCACACAATAACCTTTTGTTTCTGTGTGGAAATCACCATGCCCTCGGGCCTGGGAGAAGTCACCAGGAGACCACACCTCCTTCCTTAAAAGGCCCGTTGAAGATCCGAGTGGGGGAAGAGGAAAGCATTGTAACAGTTCTCACATCAGCCAGGAAGTGGGACAGGACAGCCTTTCTGAGCCCGGCACACCCTGTGTGCATTAGACGGTTGTCAAGGTGTGACTTCAGCGGAAGAATTCTGAATTTGAGACGTGCACAAGTGTCTGAACTTGGTTTGGTTGTTGCCCAGGTGACAGTGAGAGGCCACACCTCTGTGGATGGGAGTGAGTTTTTTCCTAAAGGGAATGGACGGTCCCACTGTCAATCACTCTGGGCAGAAACTAATCCCAGGTGAGAACTGGGGAACCGGCCAGGGAAGGAGGAAGGAGAAACTTCTCTTGCCTGAGAGGCCAGGGATCATTTGGGCTAGACTTGAAGTTCTCTTCACGGTCTGGATCACTTCCCTGGGGGTGGGAGTAGCCCTGTGGGGGGGGGGGGTTAGGGGGGAGCAGGGTGAAGGGCTGGCCATGGGGAGACAGGAGAGGAGAGGGGCGGGGATTCTGGGATGGCCTTGTTCTGGGCAGCAATGCACTAACTAGTATAGGTTCCTCTTGACTTCCACTTTCTGCTCTCCCCACGTTTCCAGCGGAGTTTTCAAATGGCCAAGACGTCGTGGCTGTTCTTGGGGTGCTCTGGGGTGTTGGTGGAGGGCCTCCAGTCACACCTGGGACAGGGGGACAGGAAGTGGCAGAGGTCCCCAAAGGAGGAAGCAGCGGTGGGCGAGAGAATCCGGCCGCCACGCCGAAGAAGGGAGGGCCTCTCTATAGGGCACGTGGCTACCTCCAGGGCAGCTGAGGTCTAGAACCTGCAGGGCTCCTGGCATCTGAGTTTACATTTGTACCGTGTGCCCTACTGTTGTTCCAAGTAAGCTGTCCGATGATTATTTATTGCCCTGTGCATCCTAAATAACGTTCTAAAAGTGATTCTGCGCTGCCTTCTCATGGCAGAACTCATGTTGTGAAACAAGAAGGACTGTTCAAACCAATCTTTTACTTGGTCTTAAGCTTCTTTTCATCCAGTTCCGTTTTCATTGCTAGCACATTCGTTGGGACCATCAGGAGTTGCTCTGGCTGTATTTCTTAGGTGTCTTTATGGAGACTCATTGGCCATCCCCTGCGCTGCCTCCGGGACAGGAAGCTGCGCTCAGGGGGTCAGGGGTCAGCCCCGCCCCCCGAGGCCCTGGGCCCAGCTTCCTCCTGGGCACAGAGAACTCTTCCTAATGATCCTGTTTGCTTTCTACTGAAAGTTGTACAACTCACCTGCATCCATTCTTAAAGTTTTGTACCTTCGCATAAGATCACTTCCCATTTTTGATCCTTTATTATTGCTGCTCTTTTGCCTCAAACTAAGAAAATAACAGGGAAAATAAGTTTTTTTTCTATCTTTTTTAGTAGTGATTCCAAATGACTTTGCATTTGGGGGTTAGGGCTTTAAAATAAAGATATTTCAGAAAAACTTTTATGCTTTATGATGGCTCATAATGACTTAGAATTAATTCCAGTTTTAATTATATTCAAACTGAAGCTCATCTTAGTTTGTTTTTTAATACTTCTTAAATTATTTCAGAGAGGAAGGGAGAGGGAGTGCTAGAAACATCAATTATGAGACGGAATCATGAATCGGCTGCCTCCTGCACATCCCACACCAGGGATCGAGCCCACAACCCGGGCATATGCCCTGCCTGACTGGGAATCCAACTGTGACCTCCTGGTTCATAGGTCGATGCTCAACCACTGAGCCACGCCACACCGGTCCACTGGCCGGCTGGGCTGTAGCTCATGTTTTAAATAAATTTGCAAACACTCATTTAAAATTGTAATTTACACGGGAAAAAGAAAAGCAATTTAAATTTATCTCCAAGTCATATTTATGTGATAATTTTAACTGCCTGTAAAAATTCTTCTCTAAATTATAAAAATGCCTTGCTTTTTATTAAGACTTAGACTAATATTCTCACGATGGGCAAATACATGCTATAACACAGGCAATTTTAAGATAATTACTAATACTATGTCCAGTTATTTATTACTTATACTGCAGCTAGAATCTTGCAGTACAAATAAAAGTACTCGAAATGTTCTTTATTACATTATTTCTGGAGTATATTTTGAGAACTTTTATTTTGTAGCAGCAAAAAATGAAAGCTTAGGGTATAGTCAGTATGTTTAACATGGAGTTAATGGGCTTAACAATCTTCTTATTACACAGCACAGATGAAACAAGCTGATAGCTATGTTAGAGTTTTAGGCCCCGGGAAGACAAAAATCATCAGGTCAGACTCACTCTAGTAGATAACGTTAAAATCACTGAAAACTAGGACTGCTTAGAATGAAGAGAAACATTTCGAAGTAGTTTATTCCTTAAACATTCAGGGAAAGCAGTATCAACGCATACACAGGCTCATTGATGAAAATGAGCTCATTACCTCACCCAGAGTGATAATTCTCTAATTGTAGTTATGTAACAGGTATGCAGATATGTATAGGGCAGAGGTCGGCAAACCCATTAGTCGACAGAGCCAAATATCAACAGTACAACGATTGAAATTTCTTTTGAGAGCCGAAAACCAACTTCTGCGCATGGGCCACGAAGTTTCAATCGCACTGTACGTGCGCGCCCGCACGTGGTATTTTGTGGAAGAGCCACACTCAAGGGGCCAAAGAGCTGCATGTGGCTCGCGAGCCGCAGTTTGCCGACCACTGGTATAGGGTATAAAAACCCCTCACATTTAATTAGCTAACCAAGAATTAAAAGTAAGACTATACGAACAAAACTTCTAGTCTAAAATATTCATAGTTTCATAAATAAGCACGTTACAGGCAGCAGCAGTACCAGTTTCCCTTCTCACTGGCCTCGACCACAGAAGTGTAGCAAGTACTGATGGTGAAGCATCCATCTTATATAAAAACTGATGTTTGAAATGTTAACCCTGCTATTTGGCTTCTGTAAATGCTTGCTTGCTTAAATAATAAGGAAAATGAGACTACTTCCACTTCAGAGAGGCCATTAAACCTTCCCCAGATGAAATTATCAGTGCTGGCACCAGGCCAGGCCTTTGGCTGAGGTCTCAAGGCCCCCACACATAGGGGCTCTTTAAGAACTTGCAAAGGGGGCCGGAAACACCCCATATTTGGGAGACAAAGAAGGTAAAAACATATAAATAGGGAAAGTTCCTCCATGTTGGGGCCCAGAATTTGAGAGACATTTTCCTCTGGATCCACGCGTAATAAATGTAACTCCATCTCTCTAAGTATTGCTTGGTTCTTCTCCGGTTCTCTGTAACAATGGCTGGTCTGGCCTGCAACGTCCCGTCCCCAGAAATAAAACCCAACGAGAGACAAAAAACAAACAAAGCAAACAAACAAATGCCAGATGCTGACACACACGAAGGAGAGCACTGAAGCCATTGAGAGCTAGAATGTGAAATTGTACATCCTGTCACCAGAATTCCTTAGTTCTCCTCTTTCCAGGATCCCCCTCGAAAAGCCCTTTGCCGGCCCTGAGATATTAAGATGGCTGTTAAGCCATGAGCCTGTCATCTTCTCAGGTAGTCGGCACCTGAATAAACCACTTTCCTTCTATCAGCCCCTGTGTCCTGTGTCTGGCTTCGTGGCGGGAGGCAAAAGAACCTGAGGGTCCTTTGGGCTGGTTTCCGTTAGAACCCTTTCTATAGCGTGAGTGGATGATTCTGCATCTCGTCCAGGGTGAAATCTCACTCCTCGGCCTGGTTTGTCTCCAGCCTCTTTCTAACCTCATTCCTCGCCACAGGAGCTGGTTCTGAGGACACTCCCTTGTTGCCAGGGCATGGGGAGTCCTCCCAAGACTCCCCACAGCTTTGCTGCTGCCTTTGCCTGGGACACACTCGTACCCTGCTTCCCCTTTCCTCTGCTGGTTCTTCCTTGAGCATTGTTTCCCAGAGCTCAGAAGGCTGACGGTCCAAAATCAAGGTGCAGACTGATGTGATTTTTGATGAGAGCTCTCTTCCTGTCTTGTAGACAGCTGCCTTCTCTTTGTGTCCACGCCTGAGAGGGAGGGTGGGAAGGTAGGAAGGAGAGATGGGGGATAGAGAGAGAGCGGGGGAGGGAGATAGAGAAAAAGAAAGAGGAGGTTGGCTTTCTGTTCTCTGGTGTCTCACCTCATAAGGACACGAATCCCATCCGATCATGGCCCCACCATTACGATCTTTTTTAAACTTAATGACTTCATTCGAGGCCCTATCTCCAAAGACAGTTATATTGGAGGGTTAGGGCTTCAACGTATGAATTTAAGGGGACGCGATTTAGTTCCCGGAAACGATCACCTATGTTCTGGGAAAGCCACAATCCACGTGTGTTCCTAAAGGCTGGCTGGGCCCGAGGAAACGTGGAGAGGCGCTCCCTGAGGTTCTGGGTGAAGGTGAAGGTCTGGAGGATGGGAGGTGCAATGGTTGGAGTGGAGAGAAATTCTGAAAGCTTTTCGTGAGCATGGAAGAGGCCTCTGGAGGTGAGACCGAACCTCTTGATGGAGGCCTTGAGAGTTTCAGAGATGGGCTGGAAAGGCTGACAAGGTCTGAGTCCTGAGCGCCGGGGCCTGTGAGTTTCAGGGAATTCCAAGACTGGAGGCACTGAGCCTCCTGAGGTGACGAGGTGGGGGTGAATGAAGGCGGAGCGCCTGCCCGGGTCAATCTGGACCACCTGAGGGTTCTGCCTTGGATCTTGCCCATGGACTTGGAGGAGCAGCAACACATCTAAGAAGGAAGGAGTTCCTTGTGAATCTTGCAGGTGGGGGCTCAGAGGACACAAAATCCAACCCAGGGGGACACCAAGGACGAGGGTTGCCAGCCACCTCGCCCCGGAAACGTCTACCCTCCTGGGCCAGGATGGTGGCCTTGGTTCCCTCGCAGACTGGGAACTGTTTGGGGCGGGAAGTGGGTTTCCCACATTTCCTTTCCACCAGCCCCTTATGCCTGTTTGATTTGGGGCCCTGACGGCTTTGTTGGATGTGAGAGTTGGGGGGGGGGTGTGTGGAATGGGATAAGGTTGCTAAGAGAGTCAGGAGGCTATTCACAAAACAGGGCCTCGGCACATCGCACATCATGTGCCTCCGTTCTCAGTGAAGCTGCTAAACCTGTTGCTAGACTTGGCTCCGGGCTGAGCCATAAAAACCCTGGGACACACAGGGACCTGACCTCCTTGTAGTTTTCGCTCCCGGGTTCTGCACACTGAAACCAACCCACCCCAGCTGCCCTGCTCCCTGCTGCCCTAGCCAGGCGTCCTCCCTGAGCCTGAAAGGAGGACGTTCTGCGGTTCTGCCCCAGCCGCCCTGCCTTCTGTCCTCCCCAGAGCACTGTCTGAGCTTTGCCTTCATCTGCTTCTCTCCGGCGGCAATCCTTCTACTCAAAGAAATGCTTTTTACTTTTTAACACACGTTGTGCTTGTTGGCACATGATAGTCCATATGTAGGTCTCCTTTAGAGTCAGGGGTTTTGGGTGGTAGAGTTCCCTTTGACCAAACACGGAAAGATTGCTTCTCAGTACAGTCTCCGTGTAATGACCAAGTCACCGATTCCCATGCGTAAGAGAAAAACGCGTTCTTTCTCAAGGTTCTTTCTCGAGGGCCAGGGACTGAGCCCCATGTCATCACTTCTGTGCGGGTGCCTGGGACGGTCGGAGGGCAGAATTTCCTTCACTTGGTACAAATGCCAGCCTCCTCTGCCACCTGGGATCCTGTGCCTCCCGTTACGGGCCGCCCGATGGGGAGGAACCCCGTGCGCCCTGTGCGAACCGGGGGACGCGCCCGGAGCCGCACCCGCCGGGAGTCCAGGGAGGACCCGCGCTCCCCGCACCCCGGGGCGCCTGTGGGCAGGGACCCGCGCGGGTTGGGGTCCGCCTGGGAACGGGGAGGCCGGGAGGGCCGCCCCGCGCGGGGAGGAGGCGCCGGGATGCGCCGCGGGCAGAGGGCGGGGCGCGCGGGCCGGGACCCGCCGGGGGGACCGCTGTGCCGGGGAGCGGGGCGGGGGGAGCGCGGGGCGGGGGGAGCTCAGGCTCCGCCCGGCGGTGGTAAAACTTGGGAAACGGCGGGGAGGGGCGGCTCGGCGGCTCCGGGCCAATCCCGTCCCGGCGGCGCCCTCGCTCCCAGGCAGACCGGCCCGAGAGGCGGGCGACCGACCGCACACCCGCCGCCGCCGCGCTCCGCTCCGCGCCCCGCTCCGCGCCCGCCCGCCGATGGCCGCCGCCGGACCCCCGAGCCCCCTGCGCGGGGCGCCCTGCCGGCTGCTGCTGACCCTCGCGGTGAGTGGGGCGCCCCGAGCCGGCTGGGGAGAGGGTGGGTGCGCGCCGGTCCCGGCCGAGGAGGGGTGGGGGGAGCGCACCCCAAAGACGAGGCGCTGCTGCGCGCCGTGTAGCTCCGTGCTCGGAGGGAGGCTGGGGGCGCGCCCAGAGCGGGTAGGAGGGCAGGAGGAGACCGGCTCCGGAAGGGGGACCCGGGCGGAACTGGGTGTTGGGCCCGATGGATGGGTCCCGGCTCCGCTCGCTGCCTGCGCTCCGGCCGCCGGGCGGGGCTGGGGTTCGCGCTCCTCCCGGGCCGGGGCCGGCCGAGTGGTGGGGCGTCTGGGTGGGGGGAGTGGGGAGACTGTGGCCAGGTAGTTCAGGATCCCCCCCCCTCCCCGAGTGAGCAAAACGCAGAGCTGAGATGGTCCACGGGCTGCCCCTGCCCCGGGGTGCCCTGGAGGGGGCGGCAGTGCGGGGACGCAGGAGCGATGCCTCTTGGTCCAGGCGTGGGGTTTCCTCTGCAAAACGGGGTGCGGGGTTCGTCTCCCCAAAGGTTATTCGCTCATACTGCCCCCCTACACCCCCCTTCCCCCCGAGAGAGCCACCCACGGCGGGGCGCGGGCGGAGGGTGCGGGGCGCGAGGCGTCGGGGCGTTGGGATGGCGCCCAGGGGACAGGGTCCGGTGGGGGTGGGGGGCTGGGGAGGTTGGGTGTTACCTGGGCCCCCGCGAGGACTGCCCGAGCCCAGACCCAGCCTGGGGTCTCCTGTGTCCTGGGCCCCGGAACCCTGCGACCCAGGACGAGATCCGCCTGGAGAGGAAGTCGGGACGCTTGGAGGATTTGGGGGACATCCAGCAAAACATGGGGAGCTCCAGGGAGACCGGGGTGCACTGGGACCTGCTGGGAAAGGGAGCTGGAGGGCCACCCCAGGCTTCCGGGGCCCCAGGGATGGGATGGGGCCCCCCGCAGGGAGAGCCCGCCTGGCTCCGGAGTCGCTGACTTTGGCTGCGGGGACTGTGGCTGCCCCCCTGCCTCCCAGCGGGGAGACGGGCCCCAGCTTTGCCCGCTCTTTGAAGGAACGAGTTATGAATATTGGGGTGATAGTTATCATCTAGCCGTGGTCGGCAAACTCATTAGTCAGCGGAGCCAAGTATCAACAGTACAACGATTGAAATTTCTTTTGAGAGCCACATTTTTTAAACTTAAACTATATAGGTAGGTACATTGTTATTAACTTAATTAGGGTACTCCTCAGCTGGCCTTTGCTGAAAACTCAAGGGGCCAAAGAGCCGCATGTGGCTCCCGAGCCGCAGTTTGCCCACCACTGATCTAAGGTATAGTTGTGGGCAAAGAATCTTGCAAACGCGGGCATCGGCCCGCCAGGCCACTGTTCCAACACATGTCCGAGCGACCCACCCTCTGGACCATGGAGCCTGCGCTCAGCGTGTTCCTTTGGGACACATGTGCCGCGTGCCCAGCTTTTCTGTGTAAAAGCAGCCATGGGTGGTCGGTGTCTGCTCTGAGGCAGGGGCCGGAGAAAGGGGCGAAGCAGACGAGAGGTTTCTGGTTCCCAAGATTCCTCCCGTTCGCTGGAGGGTAGGGCGCGGTGCAGGGCGCTGCCCCAGTGCAGGGTGGGGGGTATTGGGGTGCGGCCAGGCAAGAAGATGCCTGTACCCCTAGAGATAGCATCAGCTGCAGGATAGGACACTCAGCTAGGCTGGCTTTGAGAATAGTTTCCTAACGTTTAGATGAGACGGTGTAGCCGGAGCTTTTTACAGGGTCATCGTGGAGAGCGCTCAGCGAATCCTCTCATTTGAAATCCCCGCTTTAGAAACACCGTCGCTCTGTCCAGTTGGGTCAATGAAGACCTCCCTGACCACACCATGTCTGGACTTCCTTTTGACTCATCCGATCCCCAACTTTTCAGCCTACTACGTTGGCATCACCCTTGAGAAGCACAGTTTTCATTCTTTTAAAAATATATTTTATTGATTTTTTACAGAGAGGAAGAGAGAGGGAGAGAGAGTTAGAAACATCGATGAGAGAGGAACATGGATCAGCTGCCTCCTGCACACCTCCTCCTGGGGATGTGCCCGCAATCAGGGTACACACCCTTGACCGGAATCGAACCTGGGACCCTTCAGTCCGCAGGCCGACGCTCTATCCACTGAGCCACACCGGTTAGGGCCACAGTTTTCATTTTATAGCTACCTTAATGGGGCGCTCTCACAATCCCACGTTTGAAGTGAGCTCTTCAAAGCACAACAAGGAGGCTTTGAACCTCAGCCTTCCCACTGAGCTGAGCTGTGTCCTGGGCGGAGGAGTCTTTCCATGTGCACTTTCCTCCCCTGACTGCACCCCTTTACCTCTGTCACCTGCTACAATTCCCCACGACCCCCTTGTCCTCCACACAAAGAAAAGAAGAAAAAAGCAGAGGGGGAGATTCATCACGCAACAAAAATGGTTAGGGATGGTGAAAACGGATTTGCGTTAGTTCAGTTGCCGAGATGTCGCTACCCAAATACTAAGATTCTTTTAAATATGTGCTTAATATTGTCCACCATATAAAACCCACCTTGGGAATGACATTGTTATCTATTATCTATTAGAAATAGTGTGTAGTGGGACACAGTTAACCTATCTTTTTGCTAAAGTGGCTCTTCTTCAAAAGGAAGGAAAAGTGTTGTTTTATAGCATACCATGCTTTTCCCCTGGGACTACGTGAATTCTGCCCGAAACCCATGTTGACAAATTGGCATTCTACCTTTTCAGATTTTATAGCATTAATGAAAGAGAACGTGTAATGTGGCCCCTTTTCCTGAAAGACTTTTTTTGTTGTTCTTCACAACAATGGATATAGTCATCTTTTAAAGTAAAAATGGGTATAATACTTCCTGCTATTTTTTGCCTTAGTGAAAAGAGCTTAAGGCAAGTACAGGAAGTAAATGAGAACTAGTTTATAGTAAAGCCACGATCTTAAGGAAGTCAAAGTTTTAGTATACGTTTAGATCTCTATGTTTAGATCGGCGCATTATCCGCTACCTTTTCAAAAGGAGGTGGTTGTTGTTCACACTGAGGTACAGCTAGACCCTGAATCTCCTGAATCACGAATGCCTCTAAGCCCAGGTACATTTTTGGGCTCTGTTGTAATTCCCTTGGCACTTAGTATTCCATATATGGCACCTGACTTGTGGTTAATCATCCTTCTCATTTAACTGGAATCCCATCTTAGAGTTTGCTGGAAGGAAATTTAGTAGAATCACCTCAGCCCTGAGAATACACAGGTAAATCTTACAAGTTACCTTTGAGACGATAAGAATCTGAAAGATGATATTTCTGCTTTGCAGAAGGCGGTGTACACAGAAAAAAAATATGAACTTAAAATTCTACAACTATTCTGCTCAGTCAAGACAATGTCTTTATTTTTAAGACAGCCCATACATTTCAGTTACTTAAGCTTCTTTTTTAAAAATATTTTATTGATTTTTTTACAGAGAGGAAGGGAGAGGGATAGAGAGTTAGAAACATGGATGAGAGAGAAACATCGACCAGCTGCCTCCTGCACACCCCCCACTGGGGATATGCCTGCAACCAATGTACACGCCCTCGACCAGAATTGAACCTGGGACCCTTCAGTCCACAGGCCAACGCTCTATCCACTGAGCCAAACCAGTCAGGGCTACTTAAGCTTCTTTTTCCTTCATTAAAAAGGGTGTTCCTTTTAGAAGCCCAGCTTGTACATTCACTATAAAACTGAACAGCATGCAAAAGTGGAACAATCTCAAATAGCATCTTTAGTCTTCACTCTCCTTTTGGCATTAGCTTTTTCTACCAGTACTTAATGATTTGTATGATAAGCTTTTTATCATACGATTAATAAAATTGGGCAGTACTGTAATATGAACCAAGGCAATTTATTTTCCAAGACTACAGTAGATAAGACTTTATTTAATCATTTTAAAACATTTAAATTGTTGTATTTTGATTTAAAGTTGTTTGCAACTCTAGGGTATGTAAGTCAGATATTTAAAGTTGTCCTGAAGCGTTCTCCATTAAAAGAGAGATTTTGTAATTCAAATAGCCAATCCATAATTCACCAATCTTTAAAAAAGTCTTTTTGAATGTTGCAGTTTTTATTGGGCACTCTTTTATATAAAAGTTATTTTAAAAAATATCTTTAAAGGTCATTACTTCATTATTGTTAATCTAATTATGCCTTAACATTTTTTACTTTATTTTCAATAACATATCCAGTCCCCATACATATAGTATCAGATCACTTTTATTTTCAAAAAGCAAGAAATAATTGAAATCTGTATATGAATTTCACCCCTTTACAAATGATGTAAGTGAATTAATTGCATATTCTGATGAGGTACTATACAACAATGAAAATGAACTACTGCTGTATACTCAGCATGCATAAATTTCACAAACATAGTTTGAGCAAAGAAATCCAGTTGTACACAATAAGCATGTGACTGCATATATTGAAAAGCCAAAAATTGGCAAAATACACCTGTATCTTCTTGAGGGAGGGAAGGAAATGCAGTTGGGAAGAGGCCTTGAAGATAACAGTAATGTTTTTTTTCATAACAATGAAGGTGGATGTTCTAGTTTTCATTTTATTATTTTAAAAAATACCTATTTATGCTATATATAGTCTTCTGTATTTATGTTTTAGAAAGAACATTAAAAAAAATAAACAAGCAATAAAGAGAATGAACAAAGCCAAAAGTTCTTTGAAAATATAAACTTTGCTGTGATTGAGCAAGTAAAAAATAGGGAGGCACAAATCAAACAATATTAAGAATAAAAAGGAGGCATACTTATCAAGAGGACAAATGTTTTAAAAAATAGATAATAATATTAATAGATTATTCCAATTAATTTGAAAACAGAGTTGGGCAATTTCTTACAGAATTCAAATAGCCAAAATTGACTCAAGGGGGTATACAAAGTCTAAATAGACTTAGAACCATTAAAGACCTTGAATTAGGAGCCAAGCACACACCTTCACTCACATCCATCAGGCCCAGACCTGTGATAGGTGAATTCTTCCATAATTACTTGGAACAGGTAATTTGTACCTTATATAAGCTATTTCAGAGAACAGAAAAAAGCTAACTCATTTTATGAGGATTGTATGAAGTTGAGAAGTAGTAGCTTGATCATATTTATGGACATATACTTAAAATACTAAAATAGCAGGAAATGAAACCAATAATGTCTTAAAGATTATCATGTCCTATAAGGTTTATCACAGGAGTGGAAAGATGGTTTCACATTAGGACATCTATTATTGTATTTTAACATAGTAATATATTCAGAGAGAGGAGAACATATATTCATTTCAAAATAAGTGGATAGCTATCTTTATTGTTATAAAAATTCTGAGCAAGCTAGGGATATAAGGGAATAACCCTTCTTAATATAATGAAGCCTGCTTAACATGAATGAATGTGTGAATGCACGGAAAAGAGAAGTACTCAAAATTAATGGAGAAATGCTAAAACCGTTCTCTTTGAAGTGAGAAACAAACCCATGTTGGTCACTATAACTGCTTTTATTCAGCAATCTACTGAGGTACTTACAAGCACAGTAAGATAAAACTCTAATTGCCATTTTGCCTGCTGTAGGATTAGCTTCATGGGAGATCCAGTGCTATCTGGACAAACTGCTAGAGCTAATAAAAGTAAGCACGTTTTCTGGATGAAACAAATCGAAAAGGATTTTGATCAGCTGATCGTGAAAAAATTGTGGAAGAGTAGAAGGCTGAATAAACCGAACCAGATGACAGGGATTGAGGTCACCGGAACAAATACCATGTTTATTTTGGTTTTTGGGTCCCTTGCATTTCCCCAAGGATTAATGTTGAATTGCTGCAAAATAAATAAATAAATAGATAAAAATAAAATAAAGCTATTTGGGATTTTGATGGAGATTATATTGCATCTATAGATGTGTTTCGGGACTATGTCTTCTGATGTATGACGATGACATATCTGCTTTGAAGGCAATTGCTTGCGCTTTCAGATATTTTTATTGCTAGTGTACAGGCATGCCATTGACTCGTGTATTTTGGTCTTACGTTCTGCAAACTTCCTCAGCTCATTTATCATTCATATTATTGTGGGGTGGACTTCTTAGGATTTCCTATGTGCAAGGTCATATCACCTGCAAACAGAGACGAGTTTACTTCATTTCCAGTCTGGGTGCCTTTAGTTGGTTTTCTCTGTGATTCCCCGGCTGGCAAAGCTCCGTGCAGTGCTGAATGGAGCGGTGAGAGTGGGGGTCCGATTGTCCCCCAGGTCAGAGGGAAGCGGCCCTCCGCGGAGCGTGATGGTAGCTGTAGGTTTTCCGTAGATGCCCTTGCTCCGGTTAAGCAAGATCCCTTTTATTCCTAGTGTGTTCATTATAAATGGGTGTCCAATTTTGTCAATTGCTTGTTTTACATCTGTTGAGATGATCATGTAGTTTTATTCTGTTTTTTAAAAAAATACTTTATTAAGGTAAGATTTACATACACAAAGCTGTACGTGTTTAATGGTACCGCCTGATGAGGTAGATGAGTATAAATCTGTGACATCATCACCACCGTCTGTGCCAACATTCCCATTACGTTCACAAGTTTCCTCCCACCCTCATTATTATTTAATATTAAGTGTACAGTACAGCATTGTTAACTATAAGCACTGTGCTATACACATCTCTAGAACTTATTTACGTTGCGTAACGAAAACCTTGTTCTTTATTCTGTACCTTATTCATGCAACCTTTTTTTTTTTTTTTCATTCTAGGTCTTCAGTTTTGCTTGTGAAGCCTGCAAAAAGGTGATATTTCATACGCCTTCTACACTAGAGGCAGACAAAATGGTGGGCAGAGGTGAGCAGTTTAAAAATGGTGTTTTTAGAACAGACATGTGGTTTGCCTACCCCGGAGAGAGCAGCTTGCCTAATCTGTGCCTTGTGGGATTAGCCTGCATATTTGTAACGAGAGACAACGTGAGATAATGTGTAAATATGTGTTTCTGCTCTGTGTGCCTGCACTGAATTTGAGTTGAGTGCTCAGGTCCCAAGCCCCGTGTCTGTGGTCTTTCGGGCTTTGCGGGTCTAACAATTACATGCAGACTTACATGTAGAAAGAGCCTGCGTCGCTGTGGGACTGCAGCCCCGGAGAAGGGCAGGCAAGGCGCTGGGCGATCGGGGCAGGTTATCGATGCCAGGGCTGCCTCCGGGAGCATGGCAAGGGAGCCACTCCGTTCAGCACCGAACCTAGCCCTTCGCATCCCGAGGAGTTAGGGAGCCTCAGACGTTCCCAGCAGCTGGGAAGCTCGGCTCAGGCTGACGTTCTCTGTGGTACAGGGAATATTGGAGGAAAGGGTCATGATAGGTTTTTAAAAATATATATTTAAAAAAAAATAAAAAAATATATATATTTTATTGATTTCAGAGAGGAAGGGAGAGGAAGAGAGAGATAGAAACATCAATGATGAGAGAAGCATTGACCAGCTGCCTCCTGTACACCCCACACTGGGGATGTGCCCTGACCAGGAATCGAACTGTGACCTCCTGGTTCATAGATTGATGCTCAACCACTGAGGCATGCCAACCAGGCATGTCATGATGTCTTAAAAAAAAGAGAGATATAGCTCTTTCTAGAGATACCAAATAGTTTTTCAACGAAGTGTACCATTTCTGGTTATAGTGCCTCATTTACTTTTATTAAACTAGAGACCCTGTGCATGAATTGGGGTCCCTCGGCCTGGCCTGCAGGATCAGGCTGAAACAGGCTCTCTGACATCCCCCGAGGGGTCGGAGAGAGATGTGGGAGGTTGGCCAGCCGGGGAGGGACCGTGGGAGGGCTCCAGGGCATGTCTGGCCCATCTCGCTCAGTCCTGATCGGCTAGACCCCAGCAGCAAGCTAACCTACCAGTCGGAGCATCTACCGCCTGGTGGTCAGTGCACATCATAGCGAGCGGTTGGGTGACCTTAGCACTCATTAACATATTACGCTTTGATTGGTTGAGCAGATGACCGGACACTTAGCATATTAGGCTTTTATTATATAGGATTATATAGGATGTCGCTATTATTCCTAAGGGGAGAAATAAAGGAGCTGCTGTAGGAGTGGCCAGGGGTGTTCCTCTTGGGAAAGAGACTGGAGCTTATCGTTGTGCTAAAAATGCGAAGAGGAGAGAAAGAGGTCACTGCTCCTAAAGACGGGCACGTCTTTCTGACTGTCCACGCCCCGGTTAGGATGAGAGAGAGCAGGATGCCTGGGCCGCGTGGATTCTCCGCGGGGTTATCACTTCAGTGAGGAGCAGCGTCCCAGCCTGGTTCTGTGAAGGCAGACAGCTGAAGAATGGGCTGGATTTGATATTTTGATATTTTAAGTATCCAAACACTTACAGGGGTCCTTCTGTTTGCTTTCTCTTTATTAGAGGGCAGCGTTCCCAGAGAAAGAAGACCCCCTGTGGCCTTTTGGTGGGGAGTTTTACAAAACTATGAACACAGAGAGGCCTGGGAGCTCTGGGGTTGGGGAGGTGATGGTGGGGGGTCGGGGAGAGCGTCACAGAGAAGTGCCCGTGGGGAGAATTCGAAGGTATATTTGACTTCTCCTTACTTGGCTGTTTTCCTAACTCATCCCCTGCCCGGCTGTGTAGGTGAAGGCTGTCTAAAGACTCCTCGTCAAGGCAGCGTCTGTTTATTGATTCAGGTGTGTGTGGGCGTGCAGCTCAGCTCTGTCACGACCGCAGGACACACACCTGTTTCATAGGAAGATCCCTTTCATAGCCTGGGAGCAGCACGGGAGGTCTTAAAGCCCCCTCCCTCACACACACACACAATCAGGAATGCTTTTAGCTGAAAGAAAATGATCCTGTTAAAAATGTACGGGTAAAGGGGCTGCTCACGATGTTTGTTACACGCACGGCGATTGGTCTGTTTCTGCCGCGTGGTTTTGAAGATGACTTAGAAATCACGTGCCACATTTCTTTCTGTTTGCGTGCTTTTCTGCTTTACCACGTGGCCATGTCTACGCGCAGTGAACTTGGCAGAGTGCCTCCGGTCTGCCGACCTCATCCAGTCCAGCGACCCCGACTTCAGGGTTCTCCGTGACGGGTCCGTCTACACGGCCAGTGCCGCTGTGTTAGCTGATGGGAGATCATTCACCATACGGCTCTCCGACACGAAGACACAGGCCCAGAAGGAGATCACTGTGCTCCTGGAGCCTCAGAAGAAGGTATGGGAATGCACTGGTATTTTCAGACATGTCTTCCTTGTCATTTAAATATACATAGTTTTTAAATTGCCAAGAGGACCAAAGGGTACATAGGATATTTTCCTCTCCTTTGCTCTCCTCTCTTCTTCTCCTCTTCCTCCTCCTCCTCTTCCTCCTCCTCCTCCTTCTTCTTTTTTATTAATCTTTTTTTTTTAATTTCTTTATTGATTACGGTGTTACATATGTGTCCTTATTCCCCCATTACCCCCCCTATCCTCTTTCTCATGCCCTCACCCCCCACCCCCCATTGTCTGTGTCCATTGGTTAGGCTTATATGCATGCATACAAGTCCTTTGGTTGATCTCTCCCCCTTACCCCCACCCTCCCCTACCTTCCCACTGAGGTTTAATGGTCTGATCCATGTTTCTCTGTCTCTGGATCTATTTTTTTTCATCAGTTTATGTTGTTCATTATATCCCATAAATGAGTGAGATCATGTGATATTTATCTTTCTCTGCCTGGCTTATTTCACTTAGCATAATGCTCTCTAGTTCCATCCATGCTGTTGCCAATGGTAAGAATTCCTTCTTTTTTACTGCAGCGTAGTATTCCATTGTGTAGATCTTCTTTTTAAAAAATATTTTTATTGATTCAGAGAGGAAAGAAGAGGGAAAGAGAGTTAGAAACATCAATGATAAGAGAGAATCATTGATCGGCTGCCTCCTGCACACCCCCTGCTGGGGATCAAACCCACAACCCTGGCATGTGCCCTTGACTGGAATCGAACCCGGGACCCTGCAGTCCACAGACTGACGCTCTATCCACTGAGCCAAACCAGCTAGGGCTGCTCTCCTTTCTTCTTACCTTGTGTTTCCTTCCCCTCCCCTCTCCCCTTTCCTAGCACTGCTAACACTGGGATTCTGCTTTGTTGAATCTGAATGACCCCTCCTCTGTGAAGACTTCTTCTACTGCTAAAGCCCAAGGAATTGCTTTTGTGAGCCGGTGGGAATTTGGGTGACCCTCTATTGCAACATTTTGAGTTATTTATTTATTTATTTATTTATTAAGAATATATTTATTCATTTCAGAGAGGAAGGGAGAGGAAGAGAGAGATAGAAACATCAGTGATGAGAGAGAATCATTGAACAACTGCCTCCTGCACGCCCCCATTGGGGATCGAGCCTGCAACCCGGGCATGTGCCCTGACTGCCTGACTGAGAATTGAACCGAGACCTCCTGGTTCCTAGGTCGACGCTCAACCACTGAGCAACGCCGGCAGGGCAACATTCGGTTTTTTATTTGTGCAAACAATTTATCCGCGGTTGTTTGAGGGCTTGACTTGACCCCCTTTCTGCTGAGAGCCTTGGTAGCGTGTGTGCCGTTCATGCTGAGGCAGTGGTTCTCAGGGACTGAGGCTGGCTCCCGCACCCACAGTGGTGCCGGCGTTAGAGAGGGTGGGGAGCCTGGAGCATGAGTCCGGAGGAAAAGAGGATGTGTGTGTGGCCTGGCATTGACCACCGCCAGGGCACCCCCCGCTGCCGTCCTAGAGCGCCCGGCCTGAGGAATGGAGTAGTCACAGCCATGATGAAAGGTTTAGACTGGATTACGACGCATGGACGTGAAGTGCATTAGTGATAAAGTTAATTTATATATCTGCTTCGCACTTTAAGAAGTGTTTAATAAAATCACTTAATTAATTCTCAGGAAATAAAAGGTCTTCTTTGCTGCACATGAGATGAGAAGGAAATCACTGTAAAGTCCCGTAGAACTCTTTGCAATGATGGAACTCCCATGGAACTGTCTGCCAGGGCAGCCCAGCACTGATGGCTACTGAGCAGTGGGCATGTGGCGTGCAACCGAAGGCTGGAATACTTCTAATTTACATTTAAATAGTCACATATGGCTACAGCAGGGCAGATGGAGCGTTAAGGCAATGAAGTATATTCTTTTTCCTTGCTCTGGTTCACCTGAGAGTGTGAGGTTTTAGCAGAAAGAACAAGTAAGAACAAGTAAGAACTAGGGGAGCCCTAGCCGGTTTGGCTCAGTGGATAGACTGTCGGCCTGTGGACTGAAGGGTCCCAGGTTCGATTCCAGCCAAGGGCACATACCTGGCTTGTGGGCTTGATCTCCAGTAGGGGGCGTGCAGGAGGCAGCTGATCAATGATTCTCTCTCATCATTGATGTTTCTTTCCCTCTCCCCTCCTCTCTAAAATCAATAAAAAACATATATATATTTTTTTTAAAGAAGACCTAAGGGGACAGTGATGCTTCTCCTAACCTGAGCGGTGGTCAGTGTTCAGAAGGTATGCACAAGGAAACTCTGGCGTTTATGAAACCTTTACCACCTGGATACATTCTCTCTTACCCCCCTAAGGAAAAGGCCTTGTTATCTGGTCTGCATGGAAATTCTTGAGACTGACCCTCCAGGGAGGCGTCGGGTGTGCGGGCTGTTATCTTACCCCAAAGTGGGTTGGGATGCTTTTGTTTATGAATTTTCTTTCTCTAAATGCAGGTCCTGAGGAAAAGACACGCCAAAGAAACGGTGCTCCGGCGAGCCAAGAGGCGGTGGGCGCCCATCCCCTGCTCCATGCAGGAGAATTCCCTGGGCCCTTTCCCTCTGTTTCTTCAACAAGTAGGTCTTGCATGCCTTCTCACTGGGCGTGTTTTAATTCCAAAAGTCTGTTTTATTCCAATTTAATAACTCTTTAAACGTTTTTTAAAAAAACAACAGGTTTGATTGAAGATATTCATAAAGCCATAAAGTGTAATAAAAGTGAGTAAAGTGAGAAAAATAACTAAAATCTATAATAATAAAAGCATAATATGCTAATTAGACCGGACAGACAAATGACCTTCTGGACGTCCTTTTGGACGTCCTTCCGGACGAAGCTGTGGAGGCGGGGGCCCAGGCAGAAGCGGTTAGGGGCTATCAGGCTGGCAGGCGAGTGGTTAGGGGTGATCAGGCAGGCAGAGTGGTTAGGGGCAATCAGGCAGGCAGGCAGAGGCAGTTAGAGGTGATCAAGCAGGCAGGCAAGTGGTTGGGGCAATCAGGCAGGCCAGCAGAGTGGTTAGGGGTGATCAGGCAGGCAGGTGAGTGGTTAAGGGCAATCAGGCAGGCAGGCAGAGGCAGTTAGGGGCGATCAGGCAGGCAGGTGAGTGGTTAGGGGTGATGAGGCAAGCAGGCGAGTGGTTAGGGGTGATCAGGTAGGCAAGCAGAGTGGTTAGGGGCGATCAGTCAGGCAGGCAAGCGGTTAGGGGTGATCAGGCAGGCAGGTGAGTGGTTAGAGGATATCAGGCAGGCAGGTGAGTGGTTAAGGGCAATCAGGCAGGCAGGCAGAGGCAGTTAGGGGCGATCAGGCAGGCAGGTGAGCGGTTAGGGGTGATGAGGCAAGCAGGCGAGTGGTTAGGGGTGATCAGGTAGGCATGCAGAGTGGTTAGGGGCGATCAAGCAGGCAGGCGAGTGGTTAGGAGCCAGTGGTTTCAGATTGCTAGAGGGTGCAGGCTGGGCTGAGGGACCTCCCCCTCCCCCCACACGAATTTTGTGCACTGGGCCTCTAGTACTACTAGTAATATGAGAAGGACTCCGTAGCCATTACATTATCTTTATTAGTTCATTCATTCATTTAGTAACTAGTTAGGGAACACCTGTTATGTCCTATGAAAGATACTGCTCTAGGCACTGAAGCCAGACCTCGATTTTGCCATGGCCCTTGCTCTCATGTAGTTTCTCAGCCCAGCGAGGGAGACGGCAGTGGCCGAGGATTACAGCACCGAGTGACGAGTGCGAGGTCAGAGGCGGGCGGGGTGGTCTGAGAATTCAGGGGATAAGCAGTAAGTCCTGAGGTGAAATGGAGTAGAAAACGAGAAAAGTCTTAGACGAGGAGCCATCTGAGCTAGGCCTGAAGGATGGGAAAATGTTGTGTAGGAAATTAAATGGGGAAGAAGAGGAGGCGCAGGGCAGAAGTGAGCATGGCTTCTGGAGGATTCTGGGAAGTGTGATGGCAGTAGAGCAGGGGCATGAGGCAGAAGCAGGTGGAGGTCAAACCATAATGGAACGTGTGTGTTCTGCTGGGAACCCTGACTTTTTCCTAAAAACAAGGGACGTTTTGAAGCGGGGTCAGGTTTCCTCTTCATAAAGATCTTAATGGAAAGGAAACAATGACTGACTAGGGCTAGGCTTGCCTTGTCTCTTTAGCTTTCTATTACTATTTTTCACCAATGGTGCAACCTGTGTGTGATTTGTTTCCATTTTTAACTACCCGTCCAGGGTCTCTCACACTTATATCTTATTCTTCCCGGTGCTAGACCCTGGTTTCTTCTTTTTGATTGTTGTACTTGAAGCACTGATGAGGCATATTAGGAAACGATTTCTGATTGTTCAAGTTATACTGTCCTCATTAAATTTAGCCTTTGCATTGCTAAACCAGCCACCCGTTTCCCAGTCCTCATTTCCTTGACATACGTACGTGCATTTGACATAGCTGGCCTCGCTCTCCTCCTGAAAAGATTTTCTTCACTTGGCTTCTGAAGCGCCTTTTCAGTTTCGTCTGTTTTCCTGGTTCTTCCCTGCTCCCCTTCCCACTCTCCCCCTGTCTCACCCCCCGCCCCCCCCGCCCGCCCCAGCACAGTCTCTAAACTGCGGAGAGAGCCAGGGCTCAGTCCAGGGCCCTTGTCTCCCGTTGATGTATACGCCTTCTCTTGGCGATCCACCTTCTAGAGCTCAGTCTGGGTCTTGCAAATATTATGTTTGTTCACTCGCCATTGACCTGACCTTTTCACGCACACGCGGCCATGCTTAAATGCCAGGGAGACGGAGGAATGGCTTTCTTTAAGGTAGCTTTGTGCTTGGCCATCACTTCTAATAGCGTCTAACAAAGATTTTCTTTTTGAGCATATTATTTTTTAATTAAACTAACTGGAGTGGCATTGTTTGATAAAATTATATAGGTTTCAAATATACAATTCTATGATACATCACCCGCATATTGCATGGTCTCCCATTATTTTTTGATTATTTTCTTTTTTAAAATTTTTAATTGAATTTAATGGGGTGATATTGGTTAATATAATTAAATAGGTTTCAAATGTACAGTTCTATAATATGTCATCTGCATATTGTATTGTGTGTTCACTGCCCAAAGCAAAGTCTTCTTCTGTTATCATTTATCCCCTCTTTACCCTCCTCTCCCCATCCCCCTTTTCTCTGATAACCCACTATACTGTTGTCTGTGTCTATGAGGTATTTTTTCTTTTTTTTTTTTGCTTTATCCCTTCATCTTTTCACCCAGCCCCCAAACCCCTTTTTAGCTGTCAGCCTGTTCTCTGTATCCAGGAGTCCGTTTCTATTGTGTTTGTCAGTTTATCAGATTCTACATATGAGTGAACTTGTCTTTCTCTGACTGGCCTATTTCACTTAGCGTAATAATCTCCAGGTCCATCCATGCCACTGCAGAAGGTGAGATTTCCTTCTGTGTTTATGGCTGAGTAGTATTTTATTGTGTACATGTACCGCAGTGTTGTTTTTTTCCCCAAAGAGAGGAAGGGAGAGAGGGAGAGAAAGAGAAGCATTGGTTGTTAGCCTCTCATATGCACCCCATGGGGAATCAAACGTGTAACCTGGGTAGGTGCCCTGACCAGGGAGCAAACTTGACACGTTTTGGTGTCCGGGACTATGCTCCAGCCAGCTGAGCCACAGCGGCCGCGGGGACAATGCAGCTTTTTTACCCACTCACCTGCTAAGCAGACATTACGGGATACTAGCCCCCTCCAAGATGCTGTCATCCTCAGCCTCCGTCTTTGCACCACACAGCCACCCCCCTGGCCGATCCTGTTGGCTGTATCTTCAGATTACACCCAGAGTCTAACCACACGTCACCACCTCTGCTGCTGTGCCAGCCTACAAACTGTCACTCTCCCCTGAATTATCGCAGCGACTTCCTAAATCAGTGGTTCTCAACCTTCCTAATGCCGCAACCCTTTAATACAGCTCCTCATGTTGTGGTGACCCCCAACCATAAAATTATTTTCGTTGCTACTTCATCACTGTAATTTTGCTACTGTTATGAATCATAATGTAAATATCTGTTTTCTGATGGTCTTAGGCGATCACTGCGACCACTGCTGTAGAGCCTAAGACCATCGGAAAACACAGATACTTACATTACGATTCATAACAGTAGCACAATGACAGTTATGAAGTAGCAACGGAAATAATTTTATGGTTGGGGGTCACCACAACATGAGGAACTGTATTAAAGGGTCACGGCGTTAGGAAGGTTGAGAACCGCTGTCCTAAATGGTCTTCCAGTTTCTTCCCCGTGCATCTATCCAAGTCTAGTTTTAACAATTATCAAGTATTATCTTTAAAAAATGTAAGTCAGATATCATCTCTTCATCTGACTGCATTCCCCTCCCTCTCCTCTTCCTTCCCCAGTTCCCGCAGCCACAGTGGCCTTGTTGCCGCTCCTTGAACACCCCAGGCACAACCCCACCCTGGTCCCCTTGCACTTCCTGTTTAGCCTCATAGCTCATTCTTTCCATTTTTGTCCGTTCCCCTCCTCAGGGACGTTCCAGTTGGCATTCCCTTCTCTATAGATGAGAGTCCCAGGTGGCCTCACTCTTGCCAGTAATCGGTATTACTGTTCTTTTCTGTCTTTGCCAAATCACACAATATAAAGGTATGCCCATTGCGTGTAGTTAGATTTTCTTTGGTTTCTGTTTGTGTTGAACATTGTTTTCATTAAATTTGAGCCGTTAAAAAAATCTTTTGCCAAATGCTTTTACTGCTTTGTGTGTTGATGAAGTGACAAGTGATGGTTTTATTAAAGTCGTCCCTTTAAAATAACAATATAGCCCTGACCGGTTTGGCTCAGTGGATAGAGCGTTGGCCTGCGGACTGAAGGGTCCCAGGTTCGATTCCAGTCAAGGGCGTGTACCTTGGTTGCAGGCACATCCCCAGTAGGGGGTGTGCAGGAGGCAGTTGATCGATGTTTCTCTCTCATTGATGTTTCTAACTCTCTATCCCTCTCCCTTTCTCTCTGTAAAGAAATCAATAAAAATATATTAAAAATAAAGTAAAATAACAATATAAACACATAAGTTGAATTTTTAAAACACTAGCATTTTAACAGAATTTAACTTTTTACATCTATATTTTTCCTTTCAGGTTCAGTCCGATGCAGCCCAGAACTATACCGTCTTCTATTCAATAAGTGGACGTGGAGTTGACCAAGAACCTTTAAACTTATTTTTCATAGAAAAAGACACTGGAAATCTGTATTGTACTCGGCCGGTGGATCGTGAAGAATATGATGTTTTTGATGTAGGAGTTTGATTGATATACGTGACTTTGAATGTTTAAACTGTGTTTCTTCTGGTATTCTACTCTTTCCTGTCTTCTTGCATTCTCTTCTTCGAAGGCATCTGAAAGTAAAAGAGATAAATGATGCAATATTTTGGAATACTTTCTACTTTTTATGTCAACTTCTGTTGTTGACTGAAATGAAGCAAACAGCTTTAATTGTATTTGAATGTCAATTTCAGTAAGTTCCCAGGAGTTGTTTTTGCTCAGGAGATACAGCCCTCTCTCTGGTCATGGTACGGTTTTCTCTCTCCGGGACATGGCCACGGTCTTTCCTCTTCTGCTCTAAGCGCTTCTCTTGTCTTCCTTCCACTTGTATGCTCTCTGATCATGTCTGAGTACTAGCTACGAAAGCAAAAGTCAGAGACGAAACCCAAACGAGGTTAATAAGCCAGCATGCTGATGTGGATGAGCTTACAGTCACTGGGGAATAACTCAGACAGTTTTCAGTGTAATATGGTCAGTGCTGTGGGGTCATGTGGTCATCCATGCGGTGCAGGGACTATGATTCCCCATGAAAAAAGAGATGTTCTTCCTAGAAGAAGGAAGAGATCTGGGTGAACAAATGTGACTGATGTCTACCACATGATATTTCTTAGTTTTTGGTTAGAAAATTATCAACTCAGTGTTGTAATCACATGCTGAATCGGAATACATTCTATTTGGCATTATAATGCCTTTAATTACATAGCAACACAGGAACTGGTAAAGGGATTTTGTTAGAAAAACTCTTAAAATATGTGATCCATGAGGTAAAACAGTGAAAGGGCGTGGTAGTGTCAAGATTGGAAACCGCTGCTTTATTTGGGGGAAGTAGGGATTTTCCCATTCCCCTGAGTTTGTCTTCTCAGTACAGCTTTCTGATGATGGAGTGAATACAGATTATACTCCAAGCCTCTTATTCACATTGAACTTCTCAGTCTAATCTACAGGGTTGCCCATGACTTCACTGTACTCTGAAACTTTATTTGAAGTGCAGACATTTCTACCAAATGCTGGGTGGTCTTTACTCTATTTAAAGCGTTTCTCCATTTGATACTTTGATGAGTAAAAAGCACCGAATAGCAATTAAGTGGTTTATTCTTGAAAATATTTGTAAGGCAGGCGGTGGATAGAGCATAGTGTCTCTCTTGCTAGAACCTTATACCAATGGGCCCCTGACTTCGTTTCTCCCTGTCTCCCAGCTGATTGCCTATGCGTCCACTGCAGACGGGTACTCAGCCGACTTACCTCTCCCGCTGCCCATCCGAGTGGAGGATGAGAATGACAACCACCCCGTTTTCACGGAGCAAGTTTATAACTTTGAAGTTCCAGAAAGTAGTAGACTGGGTAAGATGATGTTTTGGGGGGAAACTTTTTTTTGAATGTTTTCTTTGGCCATTTGTATTATCGTATATAATAAAAGGGTAATATGCAAATTGACCAAACATCGAACAACAGGTCGCTATGATGCACACTGGCCACCAGGGGGCAGACACTCCATGCAGGAGCTGTCCCCTGGTGGTCAGTGCACTCCCACATGTGGAGCATTGCGGGAGCCACTAAGCCGTCAGTCAGACATCCCCCAAGGGCTCCCGACTGCAAAAGGACAGAATGTCATGCACCGTGCCTCTATTTCTTTTATGAAATGTATGTTCATTTCCTTTGTTCTTTTCTTTCCTTTGGTGTTTGCAAGATTCCTAATTATTTATTGATCTACATAAAAGTGTTCTTTACATATTAAGGATATTAACTTGTCATCTTGCAAATATTTCTCAGTCAATTGTTTCTTTTCAATTTTACTAAAGCTCCTTTATGCTATAGAATGGTTCAGGTCTTTCATTTAGTTAAATCTATCCATATCAGACCTTTTCCCTTCAGACTTTATGGTACGTTTAAGAGTAAAATATATTATGTTAAATATGTTTGTGTACATTTTTTGAGATATCGAGTTTTTCATATTTAAGGCCAATCATCCTGAGATGATATTGGACCAGTATCTATTCACAGAATATATTTAATCCCATCAAACACAAACAATGAATATCTTAGAGGGTATTATAGGAGCTTTTTGTGTTAACAATATGATACCAATTACTTCTAAAGGCAGATGACAAGTTATTCACGCTATGTACCGTATTTGGCTTACATACTTTATTTCATCTTATCATTGTGTGGGTTTATCAATATTCTCCCCTCCAAGCAGAGGGCATGCAGGACAGAATGGACAATAAAACTAAAATCAACATAGGTGTTTTTATTAGGGTTTATTTAGGGAGGTGTTGAATGACAGCCACTGGTGATACAGTTTTTTAAAGCTCTTATTTCTATTGTTTCTTCTCTTAAAACTACTACCTTCTTACTCCCACCATCATTGCTAAAACGTGAGAAGGGCAGATGCTCCTAAGCACACTTAACAAGGCTGCAAACGAAACACTTCTTTTTTTTTTCCATCAGGCACTACCGTGGGGGTGGTTTGTGCCACAGACAGAGATGAGCCGGACACGATGCACACGCGCCTCAAGTACAGCATCGTGGAGCAGACGCCCCGGTCGCCCGGGCTCTTCGCCGTGCACCCCGCCACGGGCGCCCTCACCCTGGTGGCGCAGTATCTGGACCGAGAGGTAGCTTCCTCGCTCTGTGGGTGTCTTCCCCCCACGGCTTGAGGCCCCTGTGCTCCCCCACTCACTGCACTTGGCTCTTCCTGGGATGGAGTTCTCATTTTATTATTTTATTTCGGCGTAAGGTAATAAGAATTCCTGGCCGTGTTACCTGGTTTGTATGTGACTTCTGTTTCTTGAAGCAAGAGAAGCCATAGGGAATAGAAATACAGATCAACTAGTATTTAGAAGGAGTGGGACCAAATCTATTTCTTAAGAAAGCTATTATTATCAGTATTTTTTCCTTGTGTGTGTCTAGTGCAGTGGTCAGCAAACTCATTAGTCAACAGAGCCAAATATCAGCAGTACAACGATTGAAATTTCTTTTGAGAGCCAAATTTTTAAAACTTAAACTTCTTCTAACGCCACTTCTTCAAAATAGACTCGCCCAGGCCGTGGTATTTTGTGGAAGAGCCACACTCAAGGGGCCAAAGAGCCACATGTGGCTCGCGAGCCGCAGTTTGCCGACCACTGGTCTAGTGGGTTCTAGCTCTGTAAAGGATTCAGTTATTGTAAAGGACAGTTTGTTTTGTTTAACTCATGAGGATAGCCCATACCCTGATCCCTATCCAGTTAGAGAGATGTGTGCTTTTACTTTTTAAAATTTGATTGTTGAAAGTGTTATGTGCTTTTTATCTAGAAAGGATTAGTTGAGGTAAGATTTATTAAAAATATGCAACACTATTTGGATAATAGTAATAGCATATTGTGATATATATAGTACACTGTATTCAAATGCTTTATGCATAATTTTATTTGATTTTTATAATTTCCTTGTTTGACTAGACAGGTGTTACATTCAACCTTGTAAGGAGAAATGTGACAGTTGGAAAGATTGATTGACTTGATTTTGTTAACTAGGCTAACAAAATCATTGTTGACTGAGCTGATTAATCAATTTCATATGTAAAAATAGCTTTATTGGAACACTTAAATGCTTCCCATTGCAACTAGAATAACATAAATATAAGTATCGATATGATGGAGAGAGAGATTAGAAAGAAGACATCAATGTGATATGACGCCAAAGAAAAAGGGAGGGGTGGTGAGAACTTTTAAAAAGGAATCAGAAGTAGAACAGAGGTTTCATTATTTTTTTTAATGCATTTGTGGGGCTAGAGATTTTATGCGATAAAGCACATAATGATAATAATAAATGGGAAAGTGTGAAGGGAACAATATGAACATATTTTTGTGTCTGTGTAATATGTAGAGATGAGGTGGTAATTAAGTGAAAACAAGGATTTTTCCTCATGTTTCAGATTGAAAAATGAGACTCAGAAAAGATAATCTAAGGATACAAAGCTTATAAGATACAGCTTTGGGGGGTGGGGGAGAGGTAGAGGGGTCAAACCCAGGTCTGCTTGCCTGATCAAAAAAATGATCTAACAGGAGTTTATGGGGAACAACACAGGAAATAAAGAAATGAACAAGAGAGGAAGGAGAAACAGGTTCTCAGCGTCCCGGAGCCTCTGGGTGGAGCACTTTTGGGTGGGGATGCTGAATAATGTAGAGGGAGATAAGTAAGAGGAACCTGGAGATGAGACCGAGGGAAATAGAAAAAGAAGAAAACTTAACACAATCAGTGGCTAAAGAATGGTTAGATAGGAGAGAAAGGCAACCGAGATGGTTGTGTCACAAACTAATGACTCCATTTCACCTTCCACACACCAGCTGTGAAATCCATTCCCAGAAGTCACGGTGATTTCCTAATTGCCAAGTCCGACTTACCTTAAGTCTCTGTCTGTTGCCAATCGCTGAAACTCTCATTCCTTGGATGTCTTGTTTTTCTCCTGCTTCTTCGGTCTTTTATGTTTGGTGTCCTTTGCTTAGCCTTCTTTCCCCTTTATATCCTCAGCTGTTGAAATGCTATTGCTCCTTATATCCTCAAATCTTCTCATATTCAGCCTCTTCTAGCCATCTGATTCCCGCCATAATTTCAACCACCGTCTGCGACACACTGGTGATTCCCAGATTGATCTTTCCCATGAGTATGGGCCCCATACCAAGGTGGCTTCTGGACCTCTCCCCTTACATCTCCCAGAGGCATGTAAAATTCAGTATATGCCAAAGAAGAAGCATTGTTTTTGCCCCTCCTTGCGAACTTGCTAGTATTCACTTCCTCAGAGGCCTGCCTCTTCTTCGGAATTTTCTGTGTGGGTTGGTGATACCCATGTCTGCCTATCCATCCAAGTAGGACACCTGCGCATCATTGTCAATCCTTCTTTCCCTCTTCACTTGTTTACAGAATCGGCTCTAATTCTGACTCCCACCTAACTTCCCTGTCACCTTTCTTCTCTGTCCTCACTGCTACGGCCTTAGATGAGGACCACCTGTGTTAGACTGTTTTAGGAGTTCTTTAACTGGTTTCTTTGGCTTCCAGGTCAGCTTACTCGAAATTCTGCTCAACCTTCTTCGAGAATAGTCTTTCAAAAACTCAAAATGCTCTTAAATTGTGCTACCTTTGTGACTTCGAGAAAACCTTTCTCTCTCACCTGCTGTGTAAAGCATACGTCTATGGTTATAGCGGTCGGCTCCTAGAGCGTCTTTAGGGCACTGGGATTTTTACTTTGAGGAAGATGGGAAGCTACTGGAGGGTTTAAAAAAAAAAAAGCATAAGTCTAGCCTGGCTGGTGTGGCTCAGTGGTTGAGTGTTGACCTATGAACCAGGAAGTTCATGGTTTGATTCCCAGTCAGGACACCTGCCTGGATTGCTGGATCAATCCCCAGTAAGGGGTGTGCAGGTGCAGGAGGCAGCCAATCAATGATTCTCTCTCATCATTGATGTTTCTATTTCTCTCTCCCTCTCCCTTCCTCTCTGAAATCAGTTACAATATATTTTAAGGCATAAATCTAAATTCTTAGTATAACTCTTTATATTTTAACCTCTGCTTACCTTTTCAGCTTTATCCCTGTCTACCAAATTCTTAGAGTATATGCAAATATGGAAATAAAAGCATGAATACACACAAATAGAAGAGTATACAATTAAAATTTCATGTATTAATCTAAACAGAGTTGTAAAAAACTAATTATATATTTGCTTTGTTTTAAGGTTGTAGACAAGTACAAATTGATAATGAAAGTACAAGACATGGATGGTCAGTTTTTTGGATTGGTGGGTACATCGACTTGCTTTATAACAGTAGCAGATTCAAATGACAATTCACCTGTTTTCAGACAAAATGCTGTAAGTATATTTCCAAAATCTATCCCTGTCTATTGGCATTTGTTATTTGATCTGAATTAATAAATATTTATCGTGCCTTGAACTATATATGCTTTTTTTTAAATAAAATTAAATAGTAGATATTTAAATCTATCTTATTAGTTCATAGTATTATTTATATTACTGACCTCTTGTTAAAGATCTGTAACATTAGTCTTCATTTGTGATGAAATTCTTTTCATTCAAAAGATGTCTTCATGAAACAATACTATTTGAGATTCATAGTTTTAAAATAGTCTAGGGAAAAATGATAAGAACAAGTACTTTTGGAGTAGAAGATATATTTTACTCTTTTTTTGTAAAGGTTTTCTTTATTACAATATTTTTAATGAGTCCTTTCCATTTCAGTATGAAGCATCAGTAGAGGAAAATACATACAACATGGAAATCTTACGACTACCTGTGGAAGATAAGGATTTAGTGAACAGTGCCAATTGGAGAGCCAATTTTACTATTTTAAAGGGCAATGAAAACGGGCATTTCAAGATCAGCACAGACAAAGAAACTAACGAAGGCGTTCTGTGTGTGGTCAAGGTACAGTGGTAATAGATAACGGACCACTTGGCAAGTTAACAAATTTTAATAAACTAATGGTTTAATCAGCTAAGTAGTTTCAGTTGAGGGAACGTAGTCCCTTTAGTCGTACTGTTCCCATCTAATGCCCCCTTTCTTCTATAATTTATGTGCCAGTTATTAGTCTCCTAACTTATGCTTGAACATGCTCACCTATAAGGATCTCCATACCTCAATGGGCAGCTTATTCCATATGTAGAGAGCGCCAATTCCCAGAAGTCTTTGCTGTGCCTACGTTACTCTCCTCATATCCCATGTCTGTGACCTGCGTTTTGTTGCTAACCCTACACCGAACAGGTATCATTCTCTTGCAAAGGCTGTTATGTCCACTTGAGACTTACCTTCTCTAAGATAAACATCCCCAATGCCTTTTAACTATTCCTCCCATGAAACAAGTTAGCCTTTTATTATCAGTAAAAAGTACATAATACCTTTGCCTCTGTAGTAGCTATTCAATATAATAATGAAAATGAAAACAATAAACTATAGGATATTATTAGTACATTTAAAAAATATTAACATATCTATCATTTTTCATAAAAAGATGACTTTCGTCTTTAAAGAAAAGATAACTTTTCTGGAACCATCGAGCATGTGTCGATACAGGATTTAGCTGAGTCCTGGGGGAGCGTCCCATCTCGGTGTTTGCTTGCTTGTTGGTTTCTGTTTCAGCAGCAGCAGCAGCAGCAGCAGCGCCTGTGGGCTTGAGTGAAGAAGCTATTGTTCTGGGTCCTTCTCAACAGAGAGGGCCTTCCTCTTCAGTACAACACTTTCTAGGGAGTTGTTAGCCTCTCAATGCAGAATTGAGCTATTTTTGAACAATTTATTTCATTTGATGAAACAAAAAGACAACCCAATGTGGAAGAGAACTCATGCTTTTTTCATTAATCATTGATTTCATCCCAGTAGATTTCTGATCTCGCAGAGTTTTAAGCCACTAAGATAATAGCCGGCGGAAGCCTTGAAAAATGACATAAAAGATTCGGAGGCTTTAGTTAGCAGGTGGCTCTGGCTGGAATAACTGCACCTCCTCCCGGGCAGCAGCTGCTGCCTCAGTTTCCATCTACTTCCCGTTGTCAGCAGGTGCTCCGCCTGTCTGCACGCTCATCCCAACGCATGTAATTTGTGAGACGGTGTTCATTAGCAACAAATAAACAGATATTAGCTCATTTCCCTCTTGACTCTCTAGTTTCTGGGCTAGACATAAGAATCAAAAGCATTTCACATGCATTTCACAGATGTTAAGATTCCGAAGTTCTCTTGAATTCTTAGCGGACTCATGATGTTAGTTTCTCAGTCTAATACCTAGGAGTGGGGAAAGGTTTGAAACAAAGATATTACTCATCAATTTTGACTTTGTTCCATGTTCAGCCAGGATTTTTTTTCTTTTTTATTGAATTTATTAGGGTTATGTTGGTTAATTAAATTATATAGGCTTCATGGGTACAATTCTATAATACATCATCTCTATATTATATTGTATGTTTGCCACCCAAGTCAAGTCTCCTTCCATCCCCCTTTACTCAGCTACCTCCTTCCACCTCCCTTCCCCTCTGGCAATCACTATGCTGTGGACCGTGTCTATGAGTTGTTGTTTTTTTTTCTTAATCTCTTCACCCAGCCCTGCAACCCCCATCCCCTCTGACAGCTGTCAGTCTGTTCTCTGCACCTATGAGTCTGTTTCTATTTTGTTACTTTATTTTGTTCATTAGTTTCCACATATGAGTGGAATTATAGGGTACTTTTCTTTCTCTGACTTGTCAGCCAGGATTATTTTGATAAATTGAAGAGAATCAAAGAAAAAGTGTTTCAACTTTTTGTGTAGAATAGTGTGTTATGGATTTTGCTTGATTTGTTATCTGAAAATCAATTATAGTCAGAGGATTGATTTAAAAAATTTTAGAGGCTGGTGAACCAGTTAAGCAGCATAGAGTAGCAGAGCAAGTATAGTGTGGTGATTAAGGAAATGAACCCAGGCCAGACCGCCTGGCTTCAAACTCCAGCTCAGACGAGAATCTCTGAGCTGTGGGGAAATCAGTTCAACTCCTCTTCTCCACTTTCTTGCTCTGAAAAACGGGATGATTATAATAAAGCACCATTAAGCATGTTTTGTTTCTCTTACTCAACTTCGTTTTCACAGAGTTTCTTGGGATAAACTACAGACAATGCCAAAGTACAATTCTCAAATTGTCAAAACATAATTTTCATAAAAATAGTGAGCGTGGGTAAAAAAGTTCTACTTAGCTTTTAATGAAGGAACCAGCAAAAAGACAGCAGATTCCTAAGAAGAAGGGAGACCCAGGATGGGTTTTGAGAAAAGGAGAAGCTGAAAGAAGATTGCTCAGTTATATGCCTGATAGAAATGATATTCATGTTTTAAAACATGTATTTGGAATATCTTTTCTATCAGAGAGAAAAGATGAGTATTGCACCTTTTCAATTTTGTTTAAGTCAACATCTAATTTTATAAGAAACGTAAAGTGTCTGGGCCCCAGTCAATAGTAAATAGTAAGTCAAACAAGGTTCTATTTTTTTTTAACATTTAAAATTTTATTTTATTGTTTAAAGTATTACAAATAGTAGTACAGGTGTCTCAAGGTTCTATTCTCTAGAGTCAGATGACCGGTACGCTGGTCTGTTAGTGCACGAAAGCAGGGCCATACAACACTGTCATTTATTTATTTATTTATTTATTTTTTGCATTATCTCCCGGTTCAGAATACTATTTTTAGTGAGAATGAAGCATACAATTATTTGCAGAATTGCTTTTTCATAATCCTAAAGCACCTGCAGGAACTTTGGGACCACTCTGGCTAAAGGCCTAGTGAATAATTCCTCCCTCTTCAGCAAAGGGCAAAAGTCAATATTGACTGACCTGGCAGCGGGAGAATGTGGGCACTGTTCATGTTGACACAAGTCCCCATGCTGTCTGAGACACCAGAGGTGTTGTCCACTCAGACTGAGACACGTGTGTTCCTTCCTAAAGCCACTGGATTATGAAGAAAACCAGCAAGTGGTCCTGGAAATTGGGGTGACCAACGAAGCCCCTTTTACTAGAGACCTGGCGCTCAGGACACCCACGAACAGAGCCGTGGTCACGGTCCACGTGCGGAACCAGGACGAGGGGCCCGAGTGCAAGCCTGCCGCCCAGCACGTGCGGATTAGAGAGAACTCGGCCGTGGGGTCCAGGATGAACGGCTACAAGGCCTTTGACCCCGAGACCAAGAGCAGCAGCGGGATAAGGTACAAGGACATTGGTAACCCCGTACTGACATGCATTTGAAGCCATTGAGACAGTCACTCATTCTAATTCATTTTAGACTGCTATTTTAATACGTTTTCTATTAACAGGTACAAAAAACTGCATGATCCTAACGGGTGGATCGCCATTGATGAAATGTCGGGGTCCATCCAGACTTCCAAAATTCTGGACAGGGAGGCCGCCACCCCCAGGAATGACTTGTACAACGTCACAGTCCTGGCCTTAGACCAAGGTATTTGCTGAAAGAACTGGAGGGTGATGAGCCTTTTCTTGTGCAGAATTGTTCCTGTGACAAGTAGACTGAATTCTTGGAAATCCCTTTAAAGACTCTGTTCCAGCTTCTCTGAACCACGTACCGAGGCGAAAGCACTTGGAAACAGGAGCCGTGTCTTGTTGTCAGCGTGTCCCCCGCATGGCGGGCCTTAAGGGCTGACGGGCCATGTTAGGGGACAAAGGTGTGACTGAGGTCTAGGACTAATGAGGGGTTCCCCCAGGCTCTCCTAGAACTCTTCACGTTACTTTAACTGTGCGTGTTTTAAATTTATCTTTCTTGTTGGAAGTATTACAGGTGTCCCACTTTTTTCCCCATTGACCCCTTGACCCCTTTCTCCCTACTCCCATCCTTCCCCAGGCCTCCCTGCACTATTGTCTGTGCCCATGAACTATGCATATAAGTTCTTTGGTTAATCTCCCCCCCCTCCCCCGCCCCCACCGCCTTCTCTCTGAGAATCCTCAGTCTGTGGCATGCTTCCCTGTCTCTGGATCTATCTTGTTCCTCGGTTTACCTTGTTCGTTAGATTCCACATGTGCATGAGGTCACGTGATACTTATCCGACTGGCTTATCTCACTTAGCATGCTACTCTCCTCGTCCCTCCATGCTGTCTCAAAGGTTAAGAAATCCTTCTTTTTTTACAGCTGCATAGTATTCCATTGTATAAATGTAACTTTAAATTGAGACTTTCAATAGCTCAGCTGACTTTTAGGTCAAAATGATTCTTTCTTTGAATTCTGTTTCTTAAAGTAACCCAGAACTTCTCAACCCTGGTTTTATTTTCAAATATTTTGTGACACTTAAAAAATATATCAAGGTATAGACACTATCTCAGACCAACTGAACCACAATCCCTGGTTTGGGAGCCTGGACATCATATATTTAAAACATTCTGCCTCGGTGGTTTTAATGTGCTCTGGGATTGGAATACCTTTTGTGTAGTTATGTCACTACTCAGTAACGCCTGCACCAGAAGGGACCCAAGGAAATGGAGTTCAAATTCAGACCTTTATTTTTTTTGTTTGGTAAAAGTTTATTGGCAGTTGTATCTGATATTATCAACAGTAGTACTCATGATTTGCAGGTTTCATTTATCCATATACTAGAGGCCCGATGCACAAAACTTGTGCAAGAGTGGGCCTTCCTTCCCCCGGCTGCCGGCACCGGCTTCCCTTCGGCACCTGGGACCCGGGCTGGCTTCCCTCCAGCCCTGGCTTCATCTGGAAGGACGTCCGGTCTAATTAGCATATTACCCTTTTATTATATAGGATGTTCTTATTTATCATTTCTTTTCATAACCAGGAGTTTATTTAAAAACCATATATCTGATTTAGAATCTACTTGATTTTTTTTCTTAAGAAACTAGAAAAGACGTTAAAAATTACACTAAACCTTTCCCCTTCTTCCTAGATAACAGATCGTGCACTGGAACGCTTGTATTGAGCATCGAAGATGTGAATGACAATGCGCCAGAAATACGTCAAGATTATGTGACAATTTGCAAGCCGAAGATGGGGTACACTGACATCTCAGCTTTCGACGCCGACGAACCTATCCACGGCGCTCCGTTTTACTTCAGCCTGGCAAACCCGTCTCCAGAAGTCAACAAAATATGGACCCTCTCCAAAGTTAATGGTATTCACTCAAACACTCACTTAGATGCCCTGGAACAACGGAGAAGGGGTGTACTTGGTTATTCACATGAAACACATACCATTGATTCTTATTAACATACTTTAAAAGCCTAACAGACTTTTACAAATGCTGTAGGGGGCCTATGTTATATATTGTACACAAGATGAAAGAAATCATAATTTTCATGGTGGCAAAATTTACTTTTACAACGAAGACAAAAATGCTTTGTTAAAATGTCGGGCAGCTGATCACTAACGTGTTGTTGCTGTTTTTAAGCAACTCCAGTGAGGGGAAGAGAGGACGGAAGGGGGCAGTGTGAATGGGGTTGGAAGCCAGCTCTGGAAGTGAGGAGTCGGGGGTATGGGCCAAGCACTCGGTGGTAGTTTGGAAGGGGACGAACGTGTGGGGTATGGACAGAGGTCTGGTGCCGGAGCCTTAGGCCAGTGTCTGGGACTGGTTTCTGGGGAGCGTGGTCTGTGTTTCAGCCATGACTCACTGCCTCTTTGTTGCTAGGTCATGTTCTCTCCTGTAATTGGACTTTCCTGGAGGCTGTTCCCTCATAGAGCACCTACTACCTCCCAGGCCCTGGGATGTGTATAGAGATTAGCAAGGAAGGCATGATTCCGCACATCTAAGAAGTCTTTCTGGAAGTAGAAGCAGGGACACTGTGACCTTTCGCTGTCTTTATTACAGCACTTTTCATGTGGCACTGTCATCTGTTTACATTTCTCCTCCAATGTGTACATGAGCTTCTCAAGGCATCCGCCATCTATTTTTGCATTTGCAGTACCTAGCCCAGTGCTTAGTAGACTCTAATCGCTTAATAAATGTTTGTTGAATCACTAATTCATTGATATATATGTGTGAAAGCAGGAAAACACTAGGGTGGTAAGGAAATCAGTGCTGCTGGAGTTTAGAAAGCTTTAGTTGGAGTGCTGTGAGAATGGGTGAAAGGAAGGATGGAGTCTGGAAGTGATGAGCCTTCTAGACCAGGCCAAGGAGAATGGCCTTTGTGTAGTAGTGACCACAGGTATGCATGGGAGTGTATAAAGGCATTCTGTATCCACATTTATGTCGTAAGCAGGTGACTTGGTGACGCTTAGGAGGCAATTTGAAGAGCGCAGAGCTGAGTGGCAAGGAGAGTCTGAGGCTGGTGCACTCGGGGGTGAGTGAGCAGGACCAGGGCTCCGCTGTGGCCTTGAGGGGCAGCGGGATTGAAGGGTCTTACCTCAGGCACAGGATGCTTCTGAGGGGCCACGTGAACCGCGTGGGGACTCACGTTCCTCTCAAAGCTGCAGTTATGAGGTGCAGCCAACATGCTGCCGTTCCCCCGATTATCACCGTGCAGTTAGGCACAGCTTGGAAATCACAGACGACTCCCGTTGTGTATTAAGCTTTGTCCGTTCATTTAGTGCGCTGCAAAAAACTCAAAAAGCCTGTAATTGCAGTTGAAAATGTGTAGAGCCTTTGGTCAGTTGGTGATCGGGTCATTGATAAGGTATCGAGACTGTTGGGGGAAAGATCACAGTTGATATACATGTACCGTTGTGACATAGAGAAAGCTGTTTTGGTGATATTGATTAGCTCTGGTATTGAGATTACTTCTAGAGGCAAGGCATGAACCACAAAGGGTTCATCGTGTTTTGAAAAATTTCCTTATATTGGAAAGGTAGGCATGAGAAGGTAAATGGATACGAGAATGTGAGCTTGAAACATCCCTTGTTTGTGACTGTACGTGTTAATGCTTTATGAGTGTCATAAACTGGTACTACAGAAAAACGCTTGAAATGTATGTTAAAAGTCAAGAGGGAAGGGTGGGTGAGGGGGAGTGGGAAGAGATTAACCAAATAACTTGTATGCATATGCATAACGCATGGACACAGATAATAGTGAGGTGAAAGCTGGGGGTGGGGGGTGTCCGGTACAAGGTGGAGGGGATCAATGGCGAAAAAGGAGACAACTGTAATACTTTCAACAGTAAAGATAATTTTAAAAAAAGCCAATCTAGCATTATTAGTTTGCAAAAAAGAGAATAAGTAAGGAACTATTAAACATTGTTGAAATGCTACTGGGTCACTCCAACGCCAAATTCTTTCCTTAAGCTTTTCTCTAAAAAGTTACAATGAGCAACACATACGCGGTAAGGTTAGTGCTTGGAAAAGTTGAAGATAGCCATCCATTTTTATTTATATTTACTAGAGGCCCAGTGCACAAAATTCGTGCATGGGGGGGGTGTTCCCTCAGCCCAGCCTGTACCCTCTCCAATCTGGGACCCCTCGAGGGATGTCCGACTGCCCGTTTAGGCCCGATCCCGGTAGGATCGGGCCTAAACGGGCAGTCGGACATCCCTCTCACAATCCAGGACTGCTGGCTCCCAACTGCTCACCTGCCTGCCTTCCTGATTTCCCCTAACCGCTTCTGCCTGCCAGCCTGATCACCCCTAACCACTCCCCTGCCAGCCTGATTGATGCCTAACTGCTCCCTTGCCAGCCTGTTTGCCCCTAACTGGCCTCCCTTGCAGGCCTGGTCACCCCTAACTGCCTTCCCCTGCAGGCCTGGTCCCCCCCAACTGCTCTCCCCTGCAGGCCTGGGTCCCCCCCAACTGCCCTTCCCTGCAGGCCTGGTTGCCCTCAACTTCCCTCCTCTGCTGGCTTGATCACCCCCAACTGCCCTCCCTTGCAGGCCTGGTCCCTCCCAACTACCCTCCCCTGCTGGCCATCTTGTGGTGGCCATCTTGTGTCCACATGGGGGCAGCCATCTTTGACCACATGGGGGCAGCCATCTTGTGTGTTGGAGTGATGGTCAATTTGCATATTACTCCTATTAGATAGGATGTGGCAGATGGTTCCTTACAAACACGCGTGGTGAAACACATGCTCAGGGAGGACATGTTCATTACATTGTAATTCTTTTATTGCAGATACAGCTGCCCGTCTTTCCTATCGGAAGAATGCCGAGGTGAAGGAGTATTACATTCCCGTGACCGTGAAGGACAGAGCAGGGCAGGCTGCCACCAAAACCCTGCGAGTGAACCTGTGTGACTGCACGCACCCCAGCCAGTGTCTGGCCGCGGCACGGAGTGTGGGGGTATCGCTCGGGAAGTGGGCCATCCTGGCCATCCTGCTGGGCGTGGCGTTGCTTTCTTGTAAGTCCTTTTCCTTCCTTAAACCTTAAGTATATAGTAAATATCCGAGTGTGGGAGAAGGTCCTTAAAAAGTGATCTTGTCCAACGATCCATCAGGTGTGAGTTCCCTTCACAAATTCCTTTCGTGTTATTATCTGAGTTCTGATGGGCTGTTTTCTGGGAGAGGAGCAGGATCCATTTTGAGATGAAAGATTTCAATTTTGGATAGAACTCTTTTTATTAAATATATTTTTTATTGCTTTCAGAGAGGAAGGGAAAGGGAGAGGGAGAGGGAGAGATAGAAACATCTATGATGAGAGAGAATCAGTGATTGGCTGCCTCCTGCATGCCCCATACGAGGGATCAAGCCCGCAACTCAGGCATGTGCCCTGATCAGGAATTGAACTGTGACCTCCTAGTTCCTAGGTCGATGCCCAACCACTGAGACACACTGGCCTGGAAGAAAACTCCTTTTTTTTTAAATGTTAATTTTCGCCTGAGGATATTTTTTCCACATATTTTTAGAGAGAGTGAAAGGGAGGGAGGGAAGGAGAGAAAAGACAAATGTGAGAGAGACACATCGATTTATTGCCTTCTGCATGAGCCCCCACTGGGCCAGGGATCGAACCTGCAACCCGGGTACCTGTCCTTGACCAGGAATCAAACTCAAGACCTTTTGGTGTGTGTGGCTGGCGCTCTATCCACTGATCCACACCAGCCAGGGCTTGGACAGAACTCTTGAACCTGCCTCAGATGGTGCTAAGTCTGCCGATACGTAATTTTATTTCCTGGTCCTGGTTCTGCCCCTTTTCGGAGTAGGAAACAATCTAAATCTTCCGCTGTGTGCAAGGTCACTAACAGCCATTTTCATTCCATGTGCTCTCGCCACTCAGCCACAGATTGATGGGGGATGTCAGCAGTATCTCTTCGTTGACATTCTCTTGCCCATTTTGAATTCTGCTAACCTCTTCTTCACCAGTTGTGTAGTTCCCCAGGACACCATCTCTCTTCCTCTCGTTCTGTTCCCACCCGATCCTGCCGTTTAGATGAGCTGATCCTTTGTTCTGTGACAGGGGCTGTGATTCAGAGCAAGACTCTGGGATCGGACTGTCTGGGTTTGCACCCCAGCTCTCTCATTTGCAAGCCGTGTCCCCTGGGGCAGGTTACGCAACTGCGCTTCAGGTTCCTCTCCTGTAAAAGGAGGTGATGATAGTAGCCCACTTTATGGGGTCGCACTGAGGATTAATTAGTGCATGTGAAGAGCTTACAGTAGTGAGCTTCTAATAAGTGTTCATTATTTTTCACCAACTCAACAAAATAAATGTATATTGAACACCAATAATATGCCCAAAACTGTGTCTACATGCGTGGGATTCATAAAAGAACAAAACACGAAAAACGAACAAAAATAGTCTGTCTTGCCGGGCCAGTGTGGCTCAGTGGTGGAGCGTAGACCTGTGAACCAGAAGGTCATAGTTTGATTCCTGGTCAGGGCACATTCCCCGGGTTGGGGTTAGGGGCTTGATGCCCTGTGGGAGGCGTGCAGGAGGCAGACAAGCAGTGGTTCTCTCTCATTATTGGTGTTTCTTTCTCTCTCTCTCCCTCTCCCTTCCTCTCTGAAATCAATAAAAAAAATAGTCTGTCTTGAGACAGCAAGCTAATAAATAAATTAAATGCGATGGAGGGAAAAAGAGCGAGATAATGAGGATCTACAGGGCTGTAGAATGTGTGGGTGAGTGTGAGAGATTGGGGGTAGAGACTGCAATCTCAGTAAATGCTTAGCCAGGCCTCGCTGAAGGTTATTGTTGATGATTTTTGGGAAAGGTAGGTCGGCCCAGTGGGATAGCTGGGAAAGAGCTTTCAGCCGGAGGGGAAAGCCAGTTCGAAGGCGCTGAGGGGAGAGTGTGCCTGGGGAAGTCAAGGGGTGGCAGGGAGACCAGCGTGGCGAGAGAGCAGTGGGAGAGGGACGAGGGGAGGAATGGAAGCAGGACCGTCACAAGGGGCCAGGGAGTAGGCAGGGTTAGCAGGCTTTTTCCAGGGCTGGGCAGTGTACATTTTATACTTTGCAGGCCTTGTGGTTTCAGTTATGACCAATCAAATCTGTAGCAAGAAAACAGCCATAGAAAATATTTAAATGACGGGCATGCTGTGTTCTTTATTTGTGAAACTAAATTTGAATTTTATATAATCTTTATGTCTAATAAACTATTTTGATTTTTTTCAACCATTTAATAATATAAAAACCATATTCATGGGCCATTCAGAAACATGTGGGGGGCTGGACTGGGGCTGTGGTTTGGCCGTTCGTGGTACAGTGGTGTGTAGAACATTGTAAAGAATTGTTATTTTTTTTTCAAGAATTGTTGTTAATATTCTTAGTTTTATTATCACACATTTCAACCTCCCACAATTATTGTATAGAATGAAAAATTCTGAATAGGAAAATATACATTGGTTTAGTTCAGATACTTGGAGATAAATCTATTCGGGGTAAAATGTTTTGACCTTTCCTATAGGCAAACCATCCTTTTGAGAGTCAGTAAATCTCTTTAGAGTCTTTGTCTTAAATAAACGTCAGTGACCTTTTAAAAAATGTACTATTGAACTCATGATCCTAAACACTTTAATATGATGGGTAGAATTCAGACTCTTTAAGAGGACTGTCATGAAAATATACATACAATCATGCCAAATTTTAAAACCTAAGCTAAGTCATGGTATGTTAATGTAGAAGGTCAAGGTGATTCAGGGGACACCATGTTTAGTGCCTGTATTTGTCTCCTGCACACCTTAGGTGAGAAGATAAACAAAAGATGGGTATTTTATTCTGTGTACGTTAAACTTTACATATTCCCTTTTGTTTCCACCCTCAGCTGTATTGCTGACTTTAGTATGTGGAGTCGTTGGTGCCAGAAAGAAGAAAGGTTTTCCAGAAGATTTGGCGCAGCAAAATTTAATTATATCAAACACAGAAGCTCCTGGCGATGATAAGGTGGTAAGTAATTTTCTTACATGAATATTTATCTCTGAGCATCTCCCATAATTTCTTCACTTGTCCTCATGAAGTTAAAGTTATTGACATCAAGAAGTTTAGTTATATTTCTCACTGGGTAAGATTTTGCAGGCATGAGATTTTGCATAGTAAGTATATTATGGCAGTATTCAAACATTCATGCAGTGGCGTTTACTTCCCTGGTTAGACCAGATGCATTGTTTCGGTTATCTTTCTTCCACTCTCAGGTGTTGTCATTTAAAACTTGTTCTTTGAGGTTGTACATTTATTATAATAACCATCTATTTGACTGGTCTCTGCAATGTATATTTCCAGAGATTATTTTTTTTCTTTGACTGTTGATAATAGGAAAAATCACTTGCTAAGAACTCTGAAGATAAATGAAGAAAATATCAAAGTGTGTGTGTGTGTGTGTGTGTGTGTGTGTGTGTGTGTGTGTGTGCTGTAAGATGGGGTTGGGAGTTGGGTGACAAATCGGGACTGGGCAGGTAAGTCTGGAGTCACTGACATATTGAAGGGTCTGTGGTTCCCTGGGAGAGTAAACTCTGGGAATCACCTGGCGGTGGGTGGGAGGAACAGAGCAGAGAGAATGTAGAACAGCACTGGGCTCAGCGTCCATGTTAGTTTGTTTTCAGTTCTCCTCTCATTCGCTTAGAGAGATGATCGATGAGCATGTATTTATAGTGACAACTTTATACTATCAACATTTGAAAATCAGGATTTTTTTTGGTAATAGAAATGTACTGTAGCAGCAACCTCGGTAAGAAAATATAGACTAGCAGTGCCACCAAATGGCTGCTTTTCAGTTCTCTTTTTCCATCTTTTCCTAAGGCAGTGAGATAGTATGTATGACTTTTATAGATATAGTTCAGGTTCAGTAAATCATCTGAACTTGAAAATCTTCCATTTTAGTCAGAGACTCTGCATATTACATTTAAAAAGCTAAATGCCTAAGAAGATGGCATACAACAGCCTGATGGTTATGGGAGATCTTGTCATGATCATAACGGTTTATAGTCAGAACTGACCCACTGAGGTGACCGCTACAACTAAGCTTCTCACCTGTGTTGAACTTTTCTCGTTCCCTCGGTATCTCTTTTTTTGAAACTGGACTTTTGGAAAGAAGGGTTTATACTCGATTTCCCTATGATATTACTTCCTGTTCCCTCAGCACTCTGTGGAGGTAAAGATCACCAGTGGTCACTTTTTTACTCGAATTCCATGGTGCTAATTTGATTTGAGCAAGTTCTCATCCTACTTTGTGGTTTTTTTTTCTACTTTTATCAATGGCCTCCTTACCGTACTCCTTTGCATGGCTTGAGTCATGCCTCTTTGGGTCCCTCTATTAGCTGTTCTGGATCAATTGTCACAGCTCTAATGCCTTTATTCACCCCTTGGAATGGGCTTTGCTTGTGGTTTTATTCTCAGCTCTCTTATCGTTTAGTCTACAGTCTTCTCTGGGTGATGGCATTTATTCCTGGGGCTTCAATTACCACCTGTAGGGGGTAGGGACTCCCCGAATTCCACCTCCAGTTCAGATATCACACCTGAGCTCCAGATCCCCATATTCATGTACGCATCTTGGATGTCCCACAAGTTTACTACGTCCAAAATGGAATGGCTTACACCCATCTCACCCACAGCACTTCCTTCTTCCCTATTTCCATGTGAATTGTACCATCAAGCTAGTTGCACAGCAGAGCACTTAGGACTTATTCCTGACCCTTTGCCACCTCCTCCATCTAACCACCAGTGAGCTCTCCATGGCATTCATCAACTTCTTTTATCATTAATTTTAAATATATTTTTCACTGTTGATAGTATTACAGATATTTCCCATTCCCCCTCTTTACCCCCTTCCTCCCAGCCCCTACACACCCCCCCCCCCCCCCGGGTCTTAACTACCCTTTTTCCTCGACTTCTTTTAATCACTACTGCTTCTACTCTGGCGTAGTTCCTTATCATTTCCCACCTAGAATAATCCGTTAGCCTTCCTCATCTCCAGGACACTAAACTCGTCTTTCTTGTTTGTCTTTCACATTATTGCCCAGAATGATTTAAAAAAATATGCTTCTCCCAGTTATGAAAGCCCTTCTTTGAGTCCTCATACTCTCAGGATCGTCCACATGCTTCAGCCTGGCATGCAGGTCTTCATGCCCGCTGGCCTTTCATAGCCTTCCAGCTTCCTCTCTCTGTCTGAACTCTGTGTGGTAGACATTCTCAACAGGCTGAAGGCGAGAACCCCCAAAGCATCTTTTGCCCTGGAGTCTAGGGCCCGGACCCTCCTGCAGGTGGGGCATTCTTGCTCCCCATTTCCAGTGAGAGTCCTTCAGCTCGGTTTTCCAGGTCTGCTACAGCGAACCTCTCTGGGTTTGCATTTTGATGTTCTTTCTCTGTGCTCCTGTAGCATTCTGTGCTCACCTATCTATCAGAATAGTCACATTCTTCGAGTCATTTTCTATGTTCCGTCTTACTGGAGTAAGAACTTCTCGGAGCCACTGAGCGCCATGTTCACCTTTGCATCTCTGGACTGAACACATCATTGGAAAGTGATAGATGTCTGAATGAATGAATAAATGACGGAATGAATGAATAAGAGGTTGAGTAAATGTTCTTTCTCCCTTGCCTTCTTGTGACTTGACTGGGAACCCATGTTCTCCCGAGATGAATGGTCTTATTTTATTTTATTTATTTATTTATTTATTTTTTATTTAATTTTGTTTTATTATTTTATTTCAGTGCTCTGCCAATGGGTTTATGACCCAGACAGTCAACAACTCTAACCAAGGCTTCTGTGGCACGATGGGACCAGGGATGAAAAACGGGGGGCTGGAAACCATTGAAATGGTGAAAGGCGGACACCATACCCTGGACTCCTGCCGCGGCCATCACCACACGCTGGACTCCAGGGGAGGACACGTGGACATGGACAACTCCAGATACACGTACTCCGAGTGGCACAGCTTCACGCAGCCCCGCCTGCGCGAGGTGAGCGTCCCTCGGCGACTCCCGCTGCAGTGAAATGTCCAAGAGGAGAACAATAGGAACTTGAAATTAACATGTACACTGAGCGGCCAGATGATGATAATCTCTGAACGCATAACAATCGGGCCACTCAGTGTGTGTGTGTGTGTGTGTGTGTGTGTGTGTGTGTATATATATATTAGAGGCCCGGTGCATGAATTCGTGCATGGGTGGGGTCTGGCCAGCCTGGCCAGGGGAGGGGACATGGGCACATATATATATATGAGGCCCGGTGCATGAATTCGTGCATGGGTGGGGTCCGGCCAGCCTGGCCAGGGGAGGGGACATGGGCAGTTGGCTGGCCTGCCTGCTGGTCGAACTCCTGGTTGAGGGGACAATTTTCATATTAGCCTTTTATTATATAGGATATACACTGAGTGGCCAGATTATTATGCGTTCAGAAATCATAATAATCTGGCCACTCAGTGTAATTTTTAAGAAACTGCTTTCCCATATTCTTCATGGTTTCCTCTTTCCTTCTCACTCTCTGGTTATGTTTTCCTGCTCTTCAATTATGTTAACATTATTTAATATAAAAGGGATTTTATTTCATCTCTCATATTCTCTTAATTTCTAAGATCTCATGATCACTGCAGGTTTTTCACATCCCTCCCTTACGTATCAATTTAGTTTTAGGTGAGTGTTTACCTCACGAGCTCTTTTAATATGAAAGAATATGAAAAAAAAAAAATCTCATTTCTCACAATCACAAAACTCCCCAAATCAAACCTCCACTTCTCTGTGAAAACCAAGCATCTGTACACAATTCTAGGATCCACATGGGACAATACGATCTGTCTGAACGATTTTTACTGTACAAAGCACCGTGCAGATGTAACGTGTGTCACTCAGAGGAAAGTAAGGCTGCGAAAGAAAGGAGAGATGACGTAAGGGATTTTCAATCCTGGTGGCACCTCCAAATTCCCGGGGAGCTTTAAAAAAATCACACTTGCCCTGGGAAGATTCTGATTCAATTGGTTTGGCCTTTTTTGCCCCCACCCGCACCCCATCAGAGCTCCTCAGGGGATTCCCATGTGCAGCCCAGGGGGAGAAGCACTGGATGGGACTGCTTGCTGGGACTAAGCTCTCACATCTTTGAAGAGAGGGCACCAGGGCCCTTGAAACACCAACCAACACCGGGCCGGCAAGCCCTTCATCCTTTGACGGAAAGCACATGGGCCACATTCTGTGATGCAGCTATAGCTTATCATATGTCCGCAGCATGTTTTCTTCATGAAATCCAAGCGTTAATCCTATCCCCGTTTCTAGATGGTCAGTTTCATGTACTATCAGGGTGGGGAGAGGTGAAGCTTAAGAAGCATTCGTGGTGTGACCTCAGGTAATGGATGGGAGGCTGCAGGGTCATGAAGGAAGACACTTGATTACACAAGACAAGACAGCGAGCTCGGGTTCGAGAGGGAAGCACAGGCGAGGAGGGAGCAGGCGCAGGAGTGGCAGGCCGGCAGGCAGGCCAGAGGAGACAGGGAGGGTGGTTGTGGCTGAAAGCTTGGCTCCTCCATCCCCAGGCCAGGTTTTTTCCATGTGAGTTACGCTATTTTAAACTTTATTGAAATTTTTTTGTGCATTTCTATTTTGTCATGTTTGGACTATCTTGTAAACTTGATTCTGAAGCCAATGAGGTAATTCTTACCTGCTTTCTTTTTTCTTTTAATGTTGAAAGTATTACATATGTCCCCCCCCCCCCCCCCCATTGACCTCCTCTAACCCTACTTTCTAACTGCACATAATACATAGCGATTTTAATTAGCCTCTATTGTCTGTTTACTATGTGCTGGGCAGAAGAAGAATATTTTTTATATTTTTGCTTTTTTTTTTTTATCACCATTTATCCCTCCTATACCCTCTTCCACCTCCACCACCTCCCTTCCCCCAGCAATCACCTCACTGTTGTCTGTGTCCCTCAGTTCGTTCTCTCTCTCTTTTTTTTTTTCTTCTTAATCCTTCCACCCTCCCTAACACTCCCGCCAGCACTGTCTACCCGCGCTCTCTCTGTTTTCATGCACTCCTCCTTCGGCATTTAAAATTGACCCCGTGAGATAGTTGCTGTCTATTTTAGACTGGAGAAGAGGGAGACAACAATATTTACTGGCTGGTTGGTAAGGCCAGACAGAGGCAGGACTCCGATCAGGACTGTCGGGCCACTCAAGCGCCAGTGCCCAACCACCTGCGTGTGGTCCCATTCTGCGGACTGGCCCGGCCTCAGATATGAACTGTGGGGGTGAGCATTTAATGGCAGTTTAAATGTACTTAAATATAACATTTATGTACATCGTTTTTCATGCGTATGGGTTATTAGAAATGTGAAATATGCTGACTTTATGGTGTGGCTCTGACATAGACCAATCATGTGCATTTTTTGTATGTAGGACTCCATTAGAGGACACACTGGTTAAAAATTAAACATAAAAGGTAAATAAAAAATACATTTCATGTTTCTGTGTTGGTGTGTTTAAAGCAGTAATGCAGTCGCTTCGTTTTGCTTTGCAGAAGCTGCACCTGTACAACCAGAACGAAGACCACCTCTCGTCGCAAGATTACGTGCTCAGCTACCACTACGAAGGGAGGGGGTCCCCGGGGGGCTCGGTGGGCTGCTGCAGTGAGAAGCAGGAGGAGGAGGGCCTGGACTTTCTCAATCACTTGGGGGCTAAATTCACCGCATTGGCCGAAACGTGCACGAAGAGATAAATGTGTCTGTGCTGCCATTACGTGGTTTGGTCAGACATTCTGGAGGTTTCCAAAAGGAATACTGTAGAGTTCAATTTCAATGTCTAAATATTCACATATGACTGTAGTGTATGAATTTTTCTAAAATTTGAATTATGCTAATTGCCCGTTTGTATTTTTCAACAAGTTATTGCGTATCCTTTCTCTCAAGTTCACATGTTAAAAACGATTTTCACTTTCTTGAGAGCTGAGTAGAGAATTAGCAAATCTTACGCTGTAGCATTGGAATCGGAGTCTATAAAGGATCTCCTCTCCTTTACAGAAGTTATCCCAGTAAGTATGTTGGGTAAATATTAGTCTGACAATAGCTGAGTGGTATTTGGTTGAATATGGCAGAGTGGCTATCTGGGCTGAAATTCTGTTGTTCCAAATTAGATTTCAGTGGAATACGATTATTTCAAACACGATGGCAAATTTTGTTGGATTTTTTTTTTTTTTTTTAGCTCTAAAAAGGCAGTAGTACCTAGTCAGTAGCCCCTACAATTTCTAGAATTCTGTTTCCTTCTGGTTAGCAACAGGACAATGAAGAGCAGTCTTATCTATTCGATTGCCCTAATAAAGGTCTCAAAAATACATAGCCATAACTTTCAACTATTCTAGAAAAGTGTGCACCAAAATTTGTTATTTTATGCTTTTGGACACGTGTTTTATGGTTTATAAAGGATTATTCTGAGGAATAAGTTTCCTCATTCTCAAGATACAAGGTTATACTCACCATTTAGAGTGTTATTGCCAGTATTGTAATGAATTTAAAATACTAAAAATCTTTCATTGAGATCATAATCCCAAATCTTAACTTTTCTTTCTCTCTGAGATTCAGGACTACTATTGAAAACTTGCCAGTAATGAAAATTATACTGAGAAAACGTTGCTTTTCTTCTCTTGAGCATTGTACTTTTATATTTTCATGTGCAACTTTAGCACATATGGCTCCTATATCCTCTCTATGGTAGTCATTTGAAATCATTATGCTTTGATGGATTGTGGTTAATGCCTTGTAATCTGGAAAAAAAAGACTCCTATCATAGTTGTAAGTAGCAATGAGAACTAAACATGCATTTTCATTCACTGCCATTTTCAAATAAAGCGTATTACTCCATTTTAAGGCAGGTAGATATTACAAAATGTCAAGAATCAAAAGAATATAGGGAAACTTAACCCCTAGGCAATGTAATATCCTTTAAGATGTTTAATGTAACGCTTTCCAGCTTTGTTTATGGGCTAGAGCCCCTGAAAGCCTTCACAGTGCTTCAAGACAATGACATTCCAAACGTCAAATGGTGAAGACGGAACTCGTGCTAAATCTAATCACACTGTTGTATACTTACTTCAAGTGGCAGTTTGAAAGCTGAACTAGACATATGGGGCAAAAGTAGGTTTATAGTTATAATGCAAATAAATACCATAGTAATTAATAAATAATAATACAAGAATAAGCTGTGCATTTCACATACAACTATAAACCTTTACTTACTATCACCAACAGAAGGACATGTTGGAAGAAAAATAATTAAACTTAACCTTAAAAATTTTGCAGCTATGAATTGGGACCTATTTCCTCCCACCTCCCCCAAAATTCTTCCTTAGACTGTGGGGGCAGGATTTGCTGAGCGAGCCCATGAAGTGGCAATGTGCTATAGGAATGTCATTTGAACTAACTATACATGTATGTGTGCGTGTATATGGGGACTATCATTTACATGTAGTATTCTTTCCTTATATGTGTAAGTTGGAAATTACGCTGTTTTAGTATAAAAGAAAATATCTTTTTAAAGCTTTCAATTTTCCAGCTCTTAAATTTTTAATGTAAATGTACAGATTGTTTTTTTCTTATTTTTACAAAGAAGCAGTTAACTGTCTGTATAAAATGCAGTGGTGTTTGCTATTAAAATAGTTACTTTTAAAGAAACATGGCAGGTTAAAATAGCAAAAATTGGATTGTGAAGTAATATTTACAAATATAGGATGTAATAAAACAATGCTAACTTAATTTCTTGTTTGCTGTTTTCAGAGTTTAAGTTATTCATGGTAAATATGTTACAGAATTGTGCTTAAGACTGGCATGGAAAGAGAGATTCTCAGTAATGCCTTTATTGTATTACTGGAGAATATTTTAGAGAATGGGTAATTATCAAATTGTCAATGCTATTAATATACTGTATAGTATACGATTTGGGGCAAATGATTATATCATCTATATCTATCTATCTATCATCTATCTATCTATCATCTATTTGTCTATCTGTCTATATCTAATCTATTTATCATCTATATATCTATCCTTTGATTTTGAGTAAAGAATGTTCGAGGGCGGTTGTCATTTCAGAGTGCACCAGAAATAAGATGCTGACACAGGATTCTTACGTGGAGGAGCAGTGCAGTCAAGGGGAAGCATGAGGAGTTAAAAACAACAACAAGCGATATTCCAACCTTGGTTCTGCCACTTAGGGACGTGTAACTTCCGAGCTTAGTTACAACTGAATTATGGTGCTGTGCGCCTCACAGCGAATCTTTCCCCAGGTGTGTGTGTGTGTGTGTGCCTGCACATGTGTGAGTGTGTGTGTGTGTGTGTGTGTGTGCCTGCGCGTGTGTGAGTGTGTGTGTGTGAGTGTGTGTGTGCAAGCACACTTCCTGGCAAATGTAGGGCTGACCATGTCAAAAATTTATGAGTTGTATCAATAGCTTTAAATTCTAATATAATTTGAACTTCAATTTTAGGAACTTTTATTATGATCATTATTTTTTTGTGTAAAGATTTGGCTTCAAGAATGTTAAATTCATGTGTGTGTGAGTGTGTGTGAGTTTGTGTGTGTGTGACTGTGTGTGTGTGTGTGTGTATGAGTGTGTGTGTATGTGTGAGCATGTGTGAGTGTGTGTGTGAGTTTGTGTGTGTGTGTGTGTGTGTGTGTGTGTGTGTGTGTGTGAGTGTGTGATAGGAAAACTGGACATCTCAGGTGTCAGCAGAGTGGATTTGGTTAAACTTTGGGTCATGGTGGCTGAGCAGCATGGACTCCAGAGTCAGAGGATTTGAATTTGCATCCAGGCTCTGCCGCTTCCTCTCTGTGGACCTGAGAAAGGCTACTTACCCTCTTTTTCAATTTCTTCATCTTCAAAATCAAAATAACAATCCCGACCTCATGGGGTTGTTGGGATGATTAAAGGAGTTAATATATTTAAAGCCTGTGGAATATTTTCTGTACGCAGTAAAAGATTCAGAAGTGGTCATTATGTAGGCAGCAAAATTATGTAGTTCAATATACTACAAAGCAATATCTAATCTCTGGGGATGGAAAAAATAAAATTAAAGATTTTAAAAAATCTAATCTCATTTTAGGGAAAAGTTGATGCTTACCTAGGAAAAGGAAGACCCATACAGATAATTTCCAGACAATGGAATTGTGGTTGATGTACATTTTGTGTTCATTTTCAACAATGAACATTGGCCACATTTAAGTGTTTTAAAGTATTAATCTGAGCCCCAGACAGCTTCTTTATGACTCTTGTTTTACTTAAAATTAGGGCCCTAATTGTTTTGGCTCAGTGGATAGAGCGTCAGTCCATGGACTGAAGAGTCCCAGGTTTGATTTTGGTCAAGGGCACATACCTAGGTTGTAGGCTCAATCCCTAGTAGGGTGTATGCAGGAAGCAGCTGATTAATGCTTCTCTCTCATCCATGTTTTCAATTCTCTGTCCCTCTCCCTTCCTCTCTGTAAAAATCAATAAAATACATTAAAAAAATTACGGTGGACTGCATGGACAGAAAACCCAAGATGGCTGTGACTTAAAATATGAGACCCAGATAAAGGCCTCTTTTTTCTGGCAATTTATTTTTGCTTCCATTGATTCGAGTCTCAAATCTTTTATTTTCCATTTACTTAAAAATTGTTTAGAATCCACATACCTTAAAATTTGCTATTGTAATCATTTTAAAGAGTACGATTTAGTGGCAATCAGTGCATGCAGAATGCTGGACAGCCATGGCCACTATCTAGTTCCAGAACATTCTCATCTCAAAACGAACCCTTTAAGCAGCCACTCCCCACGTCTCCATTCGCTCAGCTCCCTGCAACCACTCATCTATTTTCTCTCCCTGGATTTGCCTATTCTGGACACTTCATAGACCTGACATCACACAGTATGCCCTTATGTGTATGGCTTATTTCATTGAAATTAAAAACTTCTGTGTATCCTTTTATTTTGGAAAGAAATCCTGCAATATCTGAGAGATCATGCTCAGAATTTCTGAGAAAAAAATACGACTATTAGTCATATACCAAATTCAAAATGAGTATTGTGTGTGTGTGTGTGTGTGTGTGTGTGTGTGTGAAAATCAAGTGCAAGAAAGCAAAAATAAATCTGATGATTGTGCCGCACCAGCACAGCCAGGTTTGGTGAGCCTGAGAGGGGGCGGTGAAGGATTAAGAAAAGACAGACAAGAGAAGAAAGTGGGGGCCAGGTGGGACACTGCTCTCTGATGGAGAGACAGCACCACAGCCTGTAAGCCCAGTCTTTATTTTATAGCCAGATTCCATGAGGCAAAGTAAGGACGTGGTTACAACATTCTCGTGGGTTTCGAATCTACTCAATTACACATACCTGATCAAGCTTTGTTTACTTGCTGCACCTCCCGCAGCCTATATCACTTAGCCACGTGGGATCACAGGTTCAGACCATAAGATCAAGCTTACAACCATAGCCTTTGGCTATAATTGTGCTGGGAGGGCTTTGCACGTGGCTTTGCTATGAGAGGATCATGCCCTCTCATTAGTCCGAGGCTTGAACCTGTCCAAACGCTGTAGCCGCTCTCCACAGATGATAAATACAATCAAATATATTAATACCTGTTATTCTTAAAAGCATCAGATCTTTTTGTCAAAACTTAGAGCTCTAAAAATTGGCCAGTTTAAATGGTCTCAAAGAACACTGACAATCTAGATGCTATAATTGGTAAAATTTCATGTAAATAGCCAATTGATCAAATGACTCAATTTTGTATTGCAGAATATAAATACAAATGGTCTATTAAAATAACTAATAAAATAGAATAGAAAATTGGAAATAATTTAACTTTGCTGTACAAGAATTTGGAAGGTCAAAATGGCTTAATTTTATATGAACTGGAAAATAATTTCTGGACAGAAATTTATCCATCTGGGCATAATTCTAATATCCATACTCACAAATACAGAATAAAATGTCCTAAAGAGTTGAAATTTATGTTGAAAACTTGCTTTGTCCTCTCTGTTGAGTTCTGAACTACCCAACAGATCTCTCTTTCGGACTGTCTTTGTGTCTATGTGCCCTGCACAGCAGCCAGCCTGCTGACTACAGAGCCCATGCCAGTGCAGCCGCTGCTGAAAACACTCATCACATGTCATGTCGGTGCTGGGGCACTTCCTGGTAACACCCCGAACATCTCCAGGTGTCCCTGTCTAGACTCTGCATTCACCACTGAGAGGGGCCTGTGCTAAAACACTACCCCCTGCAGGAAAACTAACCAAAGAGTGGTAGCATCATATCTACTGAGAAACCGTAAGACATGTCCGTATATAATATGCACTTCCCCCCATCTGTGCCTTAATGAGTTTTAAGAGATCCCTGGGCCCCTGAATCTGCTGACTGCCCAACTGGATGCCTGTGGGAAGAAGAAAAGCCACGTGATTCAAATACGTGCTTATAATACATAAGAAATTCTGTAACATGTTCCTTCTGACAGCTTAGACTCATTCTGAACCCCCCTCCCATTTAAGCAACTACGTCCTGTGTCCCAGATGCTCTGTAAGTGCGCCACGGAATCAACACCTAGGGCGCCAGTCTCAGGCACCCAGGGGACCCTGGTTAGAGGAGCAGCTGCCCGGGGCCCACCTGTGTGAGTGGGTGACTAGGCATCACGTGTTCCCTGCCCACTGCCCTGGGCTCTCTGTAGCAGGAAGGGAGTCTTACCCTCCACCCAGAAAATGGGAGTGAAGATCAAACCCCAAATAACAGGCTTATTTCCTGCCACCTGGGCTCAATTCGGACTTGAAACAGAAGCTGAGTGAAAGAGCAGGAGCGATGCTTCTGGAGCATACAGGAGTAAACGGGGACTCCCAGCTCCTACGCAAACAAGGAGCTGCAAGCTACTGAACGACAGGCAAGAAACTGCTTGCCTTGTCTGTAAACACCACACGGATCACCCGTCAGTCCATCGAGGGGCATGCGGGCATTCCCACCTCCTGGCTTTAGTGAGGAGCGCTGCAGTTAACACGGGAGAACAGACATCTCTTCGAGATTCCAGTTTCCACTCTTTACGATAAGTACTCAGGAGCGAGATTGCTGGGCCCTACAGTAGTTCTGTTTTTACTTTCCTGAGGCATTGCCATGCTATTTTTCAAAAGGGTTGCACCACTCAGCCACACGCAGGAAGAGAAGGAAACCATGTCATAAGCCACAGCATGGCTGAGCCCTGAGGACATTACGCTAAGTGAAACAAGCCAGTCACCCAAGGACAAATACTCTAGGAGGACTCAAAAGAAGCCGAACTCATAGAAACAGAGAGTAGAATGGGGTTGCCGGGGGCTGGGGAAGGAGAAATGGGGAGTCTCAGTCACGCAAGATGAGAAATTCTAGAGATCTGCTCAACAGCACTGTGCTATAGGCAGCAACACTCTCCGCGCACACAGCCGTCAGGGGTAGCTCTCCTGTGATGTGTGTTCAGCACACTGGGAACAGGAAAACACGCCTCCTCCGTCCAGGATACACTGGTTGCTGGAATTCTTGGGGAGGGAGGCTGCGTGCGTCTCCAGGTGGGAGAGGCTGGTGCTGGGCCTGTGCCTCGGGCTCCCCGCGTCCCTGGCTGCCTGTCAGGCCTCTCAGGACAGTGGGGGACACACCCTGCAGGCCCCCGGCCCCTCCCTGTGCTGGCAGTGCGAGCCGGGCCTGCACGGACACGTGGGCAGCCCGGGAAGCGTGCTGTTGTTACATGACTCCAGAGGCAGGGGCCCTTCTGAAGCCACGCGGAAAACGCCGAGTCAACGCTGGCCAGGAGGCCTGCGACCCCCGCTCCAGCTGGTCATTGTCTCCTGGGCACAGCGGCCACAGCGGGAGGAACAGGTGCCCGTGGATCTAACAGCCAGCGGGATTCACTTACACCAGGGAAAGCTCAGAGAGAAATAGGGTTTTTCTGGATATTTGTTACTCAATTCCCACTTAATTTTTTATTGATTTTATCGTTTCCTTTTCAAAATATAGCAAGGTAAACACAGGCTGTGTGATGTCAGCGTGCATACATTTGTTCTGTGGAAAGATAGATTTCGTTTTTACCTTCGTGTTTCACTGCCCGTCTAGAAGCGAGTGGGAGTCTTGGGGTTACATTGCATCACTGGCTATGGCCTCGGGCTGAGACATCGCCATGCGGCTCACGGACAATGCGAGTTTCTACGACATGATGTGACCGGTCCCCAGGTGACGTGCCATTTCACAGATTTCCTAAGACATTGACATGTACGGGTTGTTGTTTTTTTTTTAATATGTTTTATTGATTTCAGAGAGGACGGGAAAGGTAGAGAGAGAGAGAGAAGCATCAACGATGAGAGAGAATCAATGATCGGCTGCCTCCTGCACCCCCCTTAATGGGGATTGAGACCACAACCCAGGCATGTGCCCAGAATTGAACCTGGGACCCTTCAGTCCACAGGCCAATGCTCTATCCACTGAGCCAATCCGGCTAGGGCTGGGTTTTATTCTTAATGTGAATCATTGTAGACAAACTAAAGCAGATCCGGTATAATGATAATAAGGTAATTTGGGGAAATGCAAGAAAATGGCTTTAGAATATCCTCCCTAGAAGGAGAGAAAACAAAGTAGAAAAAAAGGAGATGAGAATTTTATTAGAACCAAATTGGTTTAGTCACATTTTTATTCCGTGATTCTAACTTAAGAAAGCTGGTCTATCTGATCCACAACAAGAATGGCGTCTCAGAACTCAATAAGAATAGTCAGTTTAATGTTCAGTTCACTGGATTCTTCAAAAGGAAGCCTCACTCACCTCACCTTCCTGATTCATAAAGATTATACAGGGGTGGGCAAAGGGAGTTCACAGTTGTAATACAAATAAATCCTACCTAATAAAGGAGAAACATGCAAATTAACCGTACCTTCGCTATGCCCACAAGCCACGCCCACCAGCCAATCAGGGTGAATATGCAAATCAACCCAACCAAGATGACGGTTAATTTGCATATCCAGGCCAGAGCAAAGACCGAAGACAGTGTAGAAAGAAACTAAGCACTGCAGAAGGGAGCGAAGCTGCAGAGAAGCAAGCAAGCGGGGCGGGGGAGAAGGGAAGGAAGCAGGCGGGCCGGGGGAGAAGGGAGGAAAGCAGGCGGGGCGGTGACCACAGCAGGAAGCCCTCTTGCAGGAATCTTCCTGCAACGGGCCTCTAGTAATACAATAATCCTATATAATAAAAGTGTAGTATGCAAATTGTCCCCTCAACTGGGAGTTGTCCGGGAGTTCAACCAGGGGCTGGGGCCAGCTGGGGGAAGGGAGGGAGTACCCAGCCGGCAGCAGGCAGCTACTAGGGACCCTACCAGTGCACGAATTTCATGCACTGGGCCTCTAGTTAATAAATAATACAAGATTAAACTCTGTGTTTCGTGTACTCACAACTATAAACCTGCTTTTGCCAACCCCGTATGTCATTTGAAAGAATTTTTTTTTTGTAATATATGTGTTAATCTAGGACACAAATAATATCCATGATCACAAGTTCAAATATAGAAAATATGTCAACATGCTTTCATAACTTAATTTGTCTTTTTCTTGCTACTCCCTTTCCCCCTTATTTAGTTGGGTAACAAAAATGAAGTAAAATGTAAATTTTATTAGTGAGATTAAAATTAGGTTTCTCTCTTATTTTTCTATACATGAATTGTGTCCAAGTGTCAAAGGGTTTATGGGTCAGGCACTCAAATTCCTTGGTAAAGGTGGTCAGGTCGGTGGAAAAAGAACCAAGATGCCTCTCAATCTGTGCGAGGCTGGACATGGAGAATGGGATGTGAACCCAGACAATACCCTCGGCTCCTGCTCCCTCCCTCTGGGGTAGAATGGGCGCAGGAGTAGGAGAGGCTGTTGAGGAAGGCCGTCTTTGGGTGGCCCGAGAGCGTGTGTTAGGTGGGAAAGTCTATATTGAAGCTCTTGTTCTCAGGATGTTGGCTCTCAGGGGCCAGGGGAGAAGGTGGTTGCTGATTAGGAGGGTCTGGGTTTGGGGAATTTATTGCAAGTGAGGGAGGGGGCACATAAGGGGGTGAAAGTTGGTGGTTTGCTGGCTCAAAAGTCGATTCAGAATCAGAAGTGTTAGGGGATGATATTTTGTGTGAAGGAGAAGGAGCTGATGGGTAGAGCAGGACTGACAGAGGGAAGGTCGGGACTGGAGGGTGAAAAAGGCCTGGATATAGGGAATCTCTGTCCATTTTCCATTGTGGTGACAGCAGTTACCGAAATCGTGCAATGTGTTACAATTGAATGTGCCGTTTTCAGGCCATTGAGACTTACCTAGTTTATATTGTGGAGGTGCTTGGGCCTGGTCTCCCCCATGAGTGTGCAGGGGGAGTGTAGTGTGACCCAGGAGAGGAAGGGTGAGTGACAGAGCACAAATCCAAAGGTAACTGTTTAGGGTAAGCGTCCCCGCTGCTAAACAAATCACCACGAGAAAGTAGGACTTTGGAGAAGTGAGCGAAAGAGAGTGGGTAGAAGACTCGAGACGAGGGGCATTGTGGAATGTCACTCTCCTAGAGAAGATTGGCCGGTGTGGGAGGGAAGGGCAGCAATGGAGGAGGAGCGGTTCCTGATCCGGCGTCCTCCTTGGCTGGTTTGGGAGGCCTCATAAAGGAGGGAGGCCTAATCGAGGCTGGCAATCGAGTCACCTGAGTAGGATTCGAAGGTAAGCCCAGGACGAACTGCCGCTGCCTACTGGTCTCCGAGTAGCAAACTTGGGTGACTGAAGCCAGGGTGATGGCTCCCCTTCCCCGTGTAACCCTCCTGGGTTTCAGCACCAAATGTTAGGGTCACTGAAGGAGGAACGTGTGAGGCCAAAAGTGGTGACTGGTTATAAATTTATTAGGTCATCTGGATACCAATGGGCTGAGCCCCCAAATGGCGCCAGCAGCCATGGTCAGGGAGGCAGAGGTCTTAAAGGACTCTAGGTGGGCTTTTTGGGTGGGAACTTCTCTGGGCAGGTCTGGATCCTGGGAAAGTCCAGAGGGGAAAGATAATGGTCTTAGTAAGTGGAATGTGGTCTAAGTGAAAGGGAATGTCCGTTATGAAGTGGTCTAAAGGCCAGTTCCCAGGGGAGGGGTATCGACTCAATGATTTGATCAGACCGAACAGAAATAGAGCAGAAAAGGGGCATAGAAACTATGGGAGTAAGTGAGCAAGCCGTGTGGATATGGGGGCAAGAGAGGGGAGAGAGTAAAGGAACCTATAACAAATGCTCTGAGCTAAGATTTTGCTTGGTGTGTTCCATAAAGCCAGTGCAGCCGACCTTGAGTGAAAGAGGGAAGGTGGGAGGAGGTGGAGAGGAGGGGTCACAGTGGGAAACCAGACCAAGGAGGTTTCTGTGGCTATAAGAATGGCTTGGGATCTTACTTTGAAAAAGGTAACAGCGTGTTGGAGGGTTTTGGGTAGGTGAGAGATATGAGTTAAAACAGTACCTATATTACAGGTGAAATGAGTCATTGCATAGGAAGAGTTTCTTCCCCTTCCTTCTCTTTCTTCTTCATTTATTTTCCCTCTTCTTTCTTCAACTTCTCTTTTTTAAAATTTTCTTCCCCTCCTCAGTTTCTTCCTTTCCCTCATTTCTCCTTCTCCGTCTTTCATTTTGTCTTATTCTAGTGGATTCCTGATTTGGATCCGAGTTTTCCCCTCAGCTTTGCCACTTGCAGATGCCCTCCTTTGCATGTCAGCATAGACGCCCCCTGGGAGGGATTTTGGAATATCACAAAGGCACGAACCAGCACGTGTTTCCAGCTGCCAATATCAGCGCTCAGCATCTAGTTCCTCTTCCAACAATGCGAATCTCACGTGTGTTCTGACAAGTCTTCACAGCTGGGAGACGGAGCAGGTTTCAGATCTGTGTTTGCCCTCCGGCCAGCACCATTGCCTCTGAATGCTTGGTCTCCACCCTGAATCAATCCTTTGAAAAACAGAGCCTGCGTGTCCTTTCCAATTGTATCTCTTGACGTTGGCCCTCTATATTCCACAGTCTCGGTTTTCTATTCATCTCTGCACCCACAGCCTTATCCTTTCACATACTGATAAGAAAGGTGAAAGGCATCAATATTTATGCTCCAGGGTCTATTAGATAAATATATAGAATCATCTTCACTGATTAAATTTGACAATTTATTTAGCTTTTATTATAAAACTAGAGGCCCTATGCACGAAATTCATGCAAAGGGCTCGGCCCCCCACTGCCACGGCAGCTGCCTCTGCGGCCGCCGGGGGCCTCTGCCTCCACCCCCGCTGTGGCGGCTTCATCCGGAAGGACGTCTGGAAGGATGTCTGGTCTAATTAGCATATTACGCTTTTATTATTATGGATACAAATAATCTCCAACATGTTTACTGACGTTCACTATGGATGGACTTAGAGGGTATTGTGCTAAGTGGAATAAGTTAGTCAGAGAGAGAAAAATGCCATAGGATTTCACTTACATGTGGAATCTAAAGAACAAAATAAGTGAACAAACAAAATTGAAACAGACTCATAGAAACAGAGAACGGACTGATGGTTGCCAGAGGGAAGGGGGTTGGAAGGATGGGTGAAAAGGGAAAAGGATTAAAAAGTACAAATTGGTAGTTACAAAATAGTCACAGGGATTATAAAATACAGCATAGGGAATATAGTCAATGCTATTGCAAAAACTACGGTGCCAGGTGGATATTGAAAATATTGATGGGAACACTTTGTAAAGTATATGATTACCTAACCACTATGCGGTACACCGGAAACTAATACAAAATAATATTAAACGTACATTGTAACTGAAAAATACAATTTAAAGGAAAAAGAGCGGAGGACACATCCAATTGTTTTACTCCAGAGCTAACTTTACTTTTGAGTTTATTTATGTGTTCAAATCACAAGTTTATTTAGATCATTTCAGGAAGGCATTAAACATTTCTAGTGTATGTACATTGATAATTAATCCATTTCATTTATTCTTAAAGTTTTATTTATTCTGATGTCAGCTATACCTGAACTCAGAGTTAATGTCCCCTTACCGAATCTCTCCCCTTCTCTGTTTAAAATCAAATGCTTTATTCCGCACACTGTGGAGGCTCAGTGCATTCACGTGGCTGGAGAGCTATTTATAAGTGCTTTCCTCCTCCTGCTGCTGCTGCTACCAAACATGAATCAAATAAATGCACTTGAGATGGTTTCTATGAGAAAATTAATTCATTCCTCAGACCTTGCCAAACTTATGTGAAAATCTCAGTTTGGGGTTATGGCCTTATTTTTCTAAAATTCTATTCACGATTAATGAAGTTAAGATTTAAGGACAGAGATCAATCTAAGTGGTGCTTTTTCCTGACCTTTTATTATCTACCTAAAATAATACTTGCTGAACATGCAGATATTGTCCACACTCATTTCACACGTCTGTTGATCATATGACTTAATTTTTCCCTTTGTAAAATCACGGCAGTTCCAGAATCTCTGCATTTTGGGGAATCAATGGGAATTTTTTTTTTCCCAAGCAGAATTGTGGATTTTACTATTTTTGCTCTGGCCCTTGATGCAGAAATAATGGGCAATTATTAGTGGTGCCAAAGGTCTTACTTTATTGGAGGCAGTTTTAATGGGTGGGTCCCTTTCTATTCTTTAATAACAACATCACACAATTTGGCATAGTTTCTGCAGTCAAGTGCTCTACCACTGAGCTATAACCTCAATGGCATGATTTTACCAAGCATTTTTTTTTTTTGGAAGTGGCATACCACACTTGTCAATTTCTTATCAGAGACTTCACTCTGAATGAAGTGGGAGTCCACGGGTTGTTGTCGATCAGAGGAGAGATGATTTACAGACCAGTACCTCCTATGGGTTGCTCTGAAGATGAACTGAGCTAGTACCGGTGACGTTCTCATCACGTTGCCTGGTCTGGAGTGAGCATTCAATTAGTGTCAGCATCTGTTTGGTTAGTTAATATTGCCGGTGCTAGAGTCAGAACAGGGTTTGAATTCCCAGTTCCATCGCTTACTAGAACCCCACATCGGATACTGTACGGGGTCCTCACGGGGACCCTATGAAAACATACATCGAGGGGCCTACACCAGCGGGTGGTATTTAGAATCCTAACCTTTATCGCTATTTACCATCTTGTCCCTCGTGGCCCAAGGACCTAAACAAACAGAAAAGCTTATGTGACGATTAACCGCCTGAGGGGCGGGCACAGGTTCAGATGCTCTGCTGTAGGTGAAGGTGTGGCACTGGATAGTCTCCATGAATGCAGCTCAGGAGGCTTTCCTGTTCGGGAACGGGGGGTCCCTTGAGCATGACATGGATGAAAGGCTTGCCGAGGAGCTTCCTGGGGGTGCAGAGGCGGCTTAATTACCCCCCCCCCCAGCTGAAGACCCTCTCCTTCTCTCCTGCTTTGGTCATGCTGGTGCATCCATGCTATGCTTCCCATAACCCTGCATTCCTTGCATGGATGAACTAACCTGGGTCCTCGATGCTAACCCCAGATCCCATATCATTTTTGAAAACAAGATCTAAAGCTCTGGTATGTTAGAATGAGTTCTCACCCTCAAGGACAGGGTTTTTTTTTGCTTGTGTTTTAAAAAATATTTTTATTGATTTCAGAAAGGAAGGGAGAGGGGGAGAGAGAGAGAGACAGAAATATCAATGATTCAAGAGAATCGATTGGCTGCCTCCTGTATGTCCCACACTGGGGACCGAGCCCACAACCCAGGCGTGGGCCCTGACCTTCTGGTTCATAGGTTGATGCTCAACCACTGAGCTACACTGGCTGGGCTCAAGGATAGTGTTTTGACTGGCACTTTCTGAGCTTCCCTCCGATGGCCCTTTCAACTCACCGCTCCTTTCTTCCTTAGAAGGTTTCTGCTCGATTTCAGCGACTCTCAGTGGCCCTTGTGTATATTTTGTTGACGGAGGGTCGTATGTGTGTACTCATTGTCTCTTGCTGTGTGACAAATGACCACAAACGGAGCACTCAGAACGGCACAGACCTGTTCTCTCCACCCCACGGGGCAGGAGTGTGAGCACAGGTTAGCGAGGCTGTCTGCTCAGGGCCTCACCAGCTTGTCAGTGGGGCAGCATTCCCAGCGGGAGACTTGAGAGGGAGGAGTCACCTTCAAGGCCTTCCAGGGTGTTGGGGAAATCCATTTCCCTGCAGCTGTAGAACCGGGGCCTCGATCCTTGATGACGATTGTCATTATAGGTTGCCCTCAGGTCCTCCAGGCCAAGCACGTTCCCAGAGGCCAGGCCAGGTCTCTGCCAGGAGGGCTTCTTCAGGGCGGCGACTTCCTGCCCTCGCTCCCATCGGCTAAGCGGGAGTCTGAGACAGTGTCACCTGACCATGGGCCTGGCATCCTCTCACCTCTGCCATGTTCTGTTGGCTAGAAGCAAGTGACAGGCCCGGCCTGCACTCAGAGGGAGGGATGACACACAGGCATGGACACAGCACATCACAAGGTCACCTCTGGTCTGTCTCCCGATTTCACTGAAAATGGAGCCTCGGGGTTCATGTCTATTTTTTTATTGCTCTCTTATTAATTTCAGAAAGGTAGAAAACCACGGACTTAGACCTTTATGTTTATACTAGACTAGTAGCCCTGCGCACGAATCCATGCGCCACTAGCTTGCTGCCGCCCTCCAGTAGCTCTCCACCTGCTGCCCTGCCCTCCTGTAGTGCCCCCTCCCCCCGCCCCTCCATAGCTTGCTGCCCTGCCCTGCCCCCTCCTGTAGCTCTCCGATGCCCGCTTGTAGCCTGTAGCTCTCCACCTGCTGCCCTGCCCTCCTGTAGCTCCCTCATCCCCCCTCATAGCTTGCTGCCCTGCCCCCTCCTGTAGCTTTCCGCTGTCTGCTTGTAGCTCGCTGCCCCACCCTCCTGCTGATCCCTGATCCAGTCTTTACACGGTCAGTTGTTACGCTTCATGGAGTAACTACCATTTGCATATTACATATTTAGTATATAGGATGTCTGTTGATAGAAATTTTATTGATTTATTGAGGGATATTATTTCTTTCAGCCATCTTATACTTTCTCTTTGTTCTTCCCTTGGACACACTGGAAATGCTTAGAATACTTAAGACATTATGGTTTCATTTTATTTTATTTTGATGGGACTTGGCAATATGTGTGTTGTTGTTTTTAAAAGAAATACCTGTTTATTTTCAAAAATACAATTTGAAACATCTAGTGACATTACCTTGATGTTTCAAATCCTTTTTTCCTGCTTTTGGAGATTTCTAATATATATATTTTTTATTTTTAGAAGCTATACTATGTGGACATGGGGATTGTCTTTGTGAAGGTAATTTTCAAAGTTGTGTGGATTTAATCAACCCAATTAATGTTGTAATTATGAGATATCCTCATAAGGAGGCTTCAAATTTGGTTTTGGCTTTCAATTACCTTTTCAATTAACTAAGAAGTGCTTCATGGATAAAAATTTGTCCAAATAAGACCCTTGAGAATAACGGGGTCATTTGAGAGAATAACCAACAAGCACCTTTAAAGGATTATTTTAAGAATTACACAAGGGCAAATATTAGAGAGAGATGAGCTACTGAATGGTTTTTGACATGCCAAAATGACAATGCTCACACAAGTCAGCGGATGCTCAGTGTCATGGTAAACTTGCTTGGCATATATTTTGTGAATATCTGTAAATATTCCATTATACTTTATTTTGTTTCTGGTTTTAAAAAAGAAAAGAAAAACTAAAAGGGAATCATCACTCTTCTTTGGTATACGTAAGTATTGCCTCTGCTGTGAACAATGGGGGTGGGGAGGGGGTGTTGTTTGAGGAAAGTTTGTTTTTTGCTTATTGTGCATTGAGGCTGTACTGGCCCTGTGAATGAGGGTGTTCCATAACCAGCATCAACACATCACTGGCAGGCAGTCTTCCAAAGGAACTGTCTCGAGGGGCCAGCACCCAGGCAGGACGGGGGCAGGACTATTGCTAGAGAGTTATGGTTCCAGGTTGGGTGGCTAACGGGTCGTAGAAGTGACCGCCGCCTGAAGGTAGAGTGTGGGATTTTCTAAAGAGAATACAGGTTTATGCAGAGGTTTGAAAAGTCAGGAGTGATCTGGGAAGAACATAGATCCAAGGACAGGAGGGTCACTGCTAGGAATTTGGGTGCATCCAGAGGGGTCAGTTCTGAAGGATATGGGTCTTGCTGCTTATTTATTTACTAGAGGCCCGATGCACGAAATTTGTGCAAAGGGCTCGGCCTTTGCAGCCCTGGCTTCGTCCGGAAGGTCGTCCGGAAGGTCGTCCGGAAGGCTGTTCAGCTCTCTGGTCTAATTAGCATATTACAGTTTTATTATCATAGATTTAGACTGTGGTACTGATCATGGTTAATGTATAGTTTTCTCTTCTAGGTTATAATTCTCCTTATTTATCCCTCAACATTTAGTACTGTCTTAGTTTTTTTTTTTTTAATATATTTTTATTGATTTCAGAGAGAGAGAAACACCAATGATGAGAGAGAATCATTGATTGGCTGCCTCTGCACGCCCCACACTGGGAATCGAGCTTACAACCTGGGCGTGTCCCCTGACAGGAATCGAACCTGGAACCCCCCCAGTCTGAAGGCTGACGCTTTATCCACGGAGGCAAACCAGCCAGGGCTAGTACCATCTTAGATGCCCTTAGAATGTGTCTGCGAGACCAAGGAGGGAGCCGGTAAAGAAAAGTGGGTTCTCCCTCTCGACAGCATCGTGGCCTTGGTGCTGGTGGGGACACTCGCTGGGGCTGGCAGGGAACAGGCAGAGAAGTGGCTGCTGGGGCACAAATCGGTGGGCGTGCGCTCTAGGAAAGGCGGGTCTGAATGGGTGTTTCTGGGGCTAAACTCCAGTAAAATATTTTTTGTGTAATTATTAGTTTAACATTTGTTTTCTCCTCTAGATGCTCCATGAGACAGCGAATAGGTAAATATTGCTTATTATTTATTTCTCCCTACTCGCATAGGACAAGGCACTAAGTGGGTATTTTAAAAGTATTTGTTAAATAAGTAACATTTAACTGTTTTTAAGGCTGAAGTAGGCACATGCCATCCCGCGGGGCACTGCCCACAGGTTTAATTTTAGTTGCACTTGCTGATATATAATGACGATGATTTCTTCTGGAAGGCCCTGTGATTAGCACTCACTTGACAGGACTGATAAATTTGTAAATGAAATGCCTGTGAGCCACCAGGTGGAAATATATACAAGTAGGCGTATAAACATAAGCCAAACAGCTAACCCTCTAAAATAGCAAACTCTTATTCATACTTGGAGGGACTCAGTAAATTTAGAAAATTGATGAAATGAAAACCAAATAGAAGATTTCATGAATAAAATCATGAATAAAATGCTACTCACAAATTATATTTGTAAAATTATATGTTAATCCGAGTTTGGATAATCTACTTTAAAATTCTATTTCTGTATGTAATTATAGCATATCTTTCAGCAAAATGTCCACTCTATTTCAGTCCAAACTGTGATTTAAGAAATGACCACTAGATGGCAACATATATTAAGTTAGATTTCATGATTAGGTTCAAGTTGCCTGCATAGTTTTCACACAAAAAAATTCTTGCTTTAGATAAATTGAATTATTTACATAATTTAAGATACATATATATATAAATATATTACACACAATGCAATATACATATCCTGTATCATGGAAATGTACACTTGAAACCTATGTGATCTTATTGACCAACTAGAGGCCTGGTGCACGAAATTTGTGCACTCGGAGGGGGGTCCCTCAGCCCGGCCTGCGTCCTCTCACAGTCTGGGAGCCCTCAGGGGATGTCCGACTGCCAGCTTAGGCCCGCTCCCTAAGCCGGCTGTTGGACATCCTTAGCGCTGCTGCAGAGGCTGAAGAGGCTCCGGCCACTGCTGCTGTGCTCGCCAGCTGTGAGCCAGGCTTCTGGCTAAGAGGTGCTTCCCCTGTAGGAGTGCACTGACCACCAGGAGGAAGCTCCTGTGTTGAGCAGGATCAGGCCAAAACCAGCTCTCCAACATCCTCTGAGGGGTCCCAGATTGTGAGAGGGTGCAGGCCAGGCTGAAGAACCCCACCGGTGCACGATCAGGGATGCGGGAGGTTGACCAGCCAGGGAGGGACCACAGAAGGGCTCCAGGTTGTGTCTGGCCTGTCTCACTCAGTCCCGATCGGCCAGACCCAAGCAGCAAGCTAACCGACTGGTCAGAGTGTCTGCCCCCTGGTGGTCAGTGCATGTCATAGCAAGCAGTTGAGCATATCATTAGCATATTTTGCTTTGATTGGTTGAACAGACGACCAGACACTTAGCATATTAGGCTTTTATTACATAGGATGTCATCCCCATAAATTTTTAAAATAGGGAAGGAGAACAAAAAAGATGTATATGAGAAACTTTAAAAATTGGGTTAAATTCTTGCCTCAAGATTTTTGGAGTTTGATAGGACTTTTTCAATGTTGGTTGACAACTGAGTTGGATATTCAGTATTTGTGATGCCAAAATACCAGTTTTGTATGCGACAGGCATTAAGGATCTTGAAACGTAATCCTAATGTTTAGATTTATCTGTTCTAAGTCAGCATTTCTGAGTGCCGGTTAACAGCGGGGTCTAAAAGCTGAATTTATAAACGGTTCAATGGACTTTTCAGAGATGTAATACGTTAGTGGTTATATCTTCTTTTCAAAAGGAGTGCGTGGAATTCCTGAAATGAAACTTTTTTTCTGTGTCATTTCCCTGGGGAGCAGCCCTCCCCAGCATCTGAGGGTAGACGCTGTCCACGGCGAGAATTTCCAAGCATGGCAAATAACGTCATTGGCAGTAATCGTAGGCCTGTGAGAAAATATAAAGTACATGGAAAGTAACAAAATATAGGGTGTGGGGGTACTCATCTAAACTAATTTTTGGAAAGACTGCAATTACTAAACTTTAAAAAGTACCTAAAAATTGTTGGCCAGCTCATCCACTTTGAAGGGAAATTGTACCCCGTTCTGCCAGAAGGTGATAGAAATATTACATGTTCTGCATTAATGAGCTGAAATAACCTGATGTGATCAGTCTGGACTCTTACACATTTTTGTTTCCTTTTTAGGAGAGAGGGAAATGGGACCACAAACAGGAAACAAGGGATTGATTTCTAACAAGCAAATTCTGAGACTTTCATGGACAGGTCTTTCCCATTTTCCCAAAGCTCTAATATTTCTCACTGCAAATTAATGTTCACCCAAATAACACTGACCCTCCAAGATACCACAGCGTCGAAGATAGAGTCTGTTATGGTTTCCACTGGACGGGACTGAGAAATTACTGGGTGAGGTGTTACTGCAACCACACGGTGGAGTAAATACTCCACACATTTTCCCCAGGAATGAATTCATTACCAGCTCTCTGCATTAGGCACCAGAAACATTCCTCTCATCAAATCTGTTGGGTAATTTTGAATTAAGCGATCTCTTTTGACTCATCGTCCTCTGCTGCCATCTGGTGGTTGCTGGGGAAATAAGTCAAGTGGAGAAATCTAATGTTTACAGAAAACTGTGTGAGCTATTTGCTTCTGCGGAATAATAGAAATAAGGGACTCAAGCAGACACGTGCCTTCTGTCTCCAGGAAGAATTATGGTCGGTGGCGTTCTTTCATTTACTTTCTGTATCTTTTGCCTCTCTGAAATAGGCTGAGCTTAAAGTAGTTGTTGCATAATGTATGAAGGAAAACATTTCCTGAGAGGTCTTCACAGTTCTGAGATATCATTGTCTCTCATTTGAAAATATTTCTGCGGGAGGAGGGAGGTAGGACATCCATTTTCCCCTTAATTTTCTCTTGATCACGAGAAGTCATTCCTTTCTGAACACTTGTCTAAAGTGGGTTTTGAAAAATATCCATCAGATCCTTCCAGTAATGAAAAAGCGATAGTCAAGCAGCAGTGAGCAGGCTGATTTATTCTCGACTGAGACTACTTCAGGTTTTATCTTTTTTTATCTTAATGAAACGCGGTGCTATTATGCAAGTGGTTCTGCCAGTACCTGCAAAATAATCTGCCCTGTAATGGAACGGAAGTCTCTTTGAGGCGATGCAATGCAGAAATACTTCCATTTATTCACAGCAGATCACGAGTTAGCTTCTTTTAAAACGGGGAGCTTTTGATCACCTGTTTATACTTTAAAACCACTTACTTGCTCCTTCAGAGTTGTATATAATGAAAAATATTTTAATGTATATTATATTAAAGATTACCCTTAATAATATTAATTATTACAATTGAATTAATTGTCAAACCAATTAAAAGTCATTAGTCAGTATATATCAACCAAAAATTTTTTATTAACATTTCTAGCCTATATAATAAAAGCCTAATATGCAAATCGACTGACCAGTGGAATGACTGGCAGAACGACCAGTCGCTATGATGTGCACTAACCACCAGGGGGCAGACGCTCAACACAAGCGCTGTCCCCAGCCCGCAGGCCCCAGGCCAGCCAAGGTGGGTGCCATGGGGACCCCATATTGCCCTGCTGGTCGCCCTGCCAGGTGTCCCACAGATCAGCCCTGATTGCCGGCCAGGCCTAGGGACCCTACCCAGGCACAAATTTCGTGCATCGGGCCTCTAGTTTTACATAAAGAAAAATGATGAGGTGTAATATGGAGATCAAAGTCACAGAATAAAACCGAAGCGAAAATTAGAATTCTTTATATTGGTTTAGCATTATGTTTAGCTACTCATTCATATAGCTCTTGACATTGCATTTTTAAAAAACATTAACTACTGCAAGTTTCTTATTAAATATTTATTTTTGGCCCCTTTATGCTACAATATTAACAAACCATGGCTTTTCCTAATCACAGGAAAAGGCATGTTGCTAATTTGTTGAAGTTTGGTACCATTTCTACCTTCTAATTACCTACTAAATAAGGATATAATTAATCAGAGATTACTGTGTTGAAAATCTACTTAGGTAAACATTCCTGCTAATAAGCTTTCTATCTTTGTATGGCATGTTGAATTTAGTAAACATATCAAAATGATGTTATCTTATCAATTACTAGAGGCCGGGTGCATGAAATTCATGCATGGGTAGGGTCCCTAGGCCTGGCTGGCGATCAGGGACAATCTGTGGGGTGACCAGCTGGGTGATTGGGGCCCCCACTTGCACCAGCTTTGGCCTGGCACCACCCGCTCGCCGGCCCCGCCCCCGCCCCCGCCTCCTGTCAGGGCCTGCGGGCTGGGGGCAGCTCCTGCGTTGAGCGTCTGCCCGCTGGTGGTCAGTGCGCATCATAGCGACTGGTCGTTCTGCCGTTCGGTCGATTTGCATATTAGGGTTTTATATAGATAGATAAGTACACTATTACAATCATCATTTAAAATTATACTCAATTAACTTCGGTAGGAGAGAAAAAAACTATATGCATAACAAATCAATATCAAATGAAAAAGGTAAACAACTGCTTGCTAAATAAATACCATAAAGCAATTCTCCATCAAAGCCTCAGTAATTACTTTGTGGAACAGGCTGTCCTTAATACAACCATTAATTAATTTTTCCAAATGAATTATGCCAGCCAATATTCTTTCCTCATTAATGTTTTGTTTTTTCATTAATGAATAACAAAGCAACACGTGGGTCTTTGTCCTGACAGCTGTGTATTAATGCGCTACCCCTGAACTAAACGTGCTTCCGGTGCGTAGTCAGGTTGGGATCCATGGAGTCCCTTTACCAGTCAGGGTCCCTTTGGGGCTCCAGCTGCTTCCCGTGGGTGCTCCTCACAGAGAGCAGCTAGGAAGGGGCCCAGCAGCCCGCCCCCCCCCCCCCCCGCATTCCACCACGCATCCCATCAAGTCCTCACCATAGTCCCTTTGATTTTCTAAAGGGGAGATTAGTGCCTCACCTAGAACACGGATCCTAATGATGATGGATGTGATTGAACACTTAATGCTAAAGAGTGTAAAGTAATGACTATTAGCTGACATGCCTGTTCCTTCTCCGAAGACGAGGACATGCTAATTTTAGAATTCATGCTCATGTTAGTTCTGTAAGCATATACACACAGGCAGGTGTGATCGCTTCCTTTTCACAAGACGCATGTACGTCTGAAGAACACGACACTCATCATGCTCTGGCTGTCTACATGGAAACAAATGTACTGGTTTCAGAACCTACTTTTCAATGGACGTTGGCGTGTTTATCTCCAGCCTGAGACAGCGGCAGTTTGAGGGCAGGAGAGGGTGTGCCAGGCTCCAGGAGAAGAAAAACGAACTCATTAGGAAATTCTTTAAGCAAAAGTTGAGTGCTAAGATGTCTTAGCCAGGAATAGACCTCATGACACATGTCAGGGGCTCCATGACCGAGCTGAGGTGCTCTCAGCTTCACTTCCTCCCAGCACACACCACATAGTCCGTCTTTCTGAATGACGATCACCAACAAGTGTCCAATCCTGTCGCCTTCCTGTGTGGTCACTGGCCCAGCAGACACCCCTCACTGCCATTACCTCTCCCTCGCTCCCTTCCCCCTTCGGTACCGGGGGTCTGGACCTCTGTGCGTCTCATCTCCTGGGAGCATAAGGTGGTGGATCAGCACCAGCTCCTCGGTCCACGGAGCTGCCCACAGCACAGCGCTTCCTCTCAGTTCTCTGGTTCTTCAGAAAGAAATACACTTAAGATTTATCGTCAACACAGCTTTGTATTTTCGAGTTTTATGCCCTTGTAACGCAGCGGCCTAAGTTTTTAATTATAAGGCGCCAGACAAGAGATGGTAGTGTATCAAAGTCAACGTCTTGATTCGGAAAGAGCAGCGAGGGCCTGGAGGTCCCCTTACAAGACCCTGAGCGGTGCAAGTGGGGTGAGCTGACGCCATGAGACCTGCAAGGACGAGCCATCTGGATGGAAAGGGACCGTCTGTGAGCCAACCAGATGTGTCCAAGTACGGCCATTTTCAGCATCGAAAGACTGAGTGGATTTTTCTTACGATAATTCGCTTCTGGCTTGACGGGAGGATTGGAAGATTATTATACCAACGGTTTGCCGTGCTCTGTTGTTATTTTGGCATCTCTCTTGACTGCAAAGAATGAGTAGAAGGCAGTGGTTAGGAGCGGGGCCTGGGAGTCTGACAATACCTGGCTGGAATCTGACCTCACAGATATGCCTGTGTATCTAGGATAACAAAATAGAAAACTTACAACAATACACCGCAATGAAATCCGTGGGAATGTGGTCTCTCCCTTTCTGACTAGGATGACTAAGGGAATGTGGTAACAGCAGTTGGGAGAAAGATCCTAAACTCAGTTTTGAGCATATTGAGGGGAAAGTGACTGTGCTGAACAGCAGAGACAGACCATGCTCGTTGTAGGGCTCAGACCAGATATCTAGGCGGGAGGCCGGGCTCCAGTCAGCAGCCTCCGCAGAGCCGGTGAACCATAGGGGTTGATCACATCGCCTGGGTAAAGTGTGGTGTGTGAGCTGTGGCCACACAGAGAATCCGGAGAATAGCAAGAATGGGACACAAAGGAGCCAGTTAAGCACTAAAGAAAGAACAGTCAGATTTTCCAAAATATAGGAGGATAATCAATAAGATATTGCTGCACAAGCCAATGAAAGAAAGAAGAATTCAAGAGAGTGGTTAACTTTGTTAAACTCTGCTGAGAATTCCTGTGAGATGACTGAAAAGAGGTCCGTGGTCTTTGCCAATAAAGAGCTCACTGTGTATCCTGGTGAAAGTGGCTGCAGAATCCCAGTGAGTGGAGGAGTGAACCAGAGGCAGAGAAGTAGGACAATATTCTTCAGAGACGCTGCTGGCTGTGGAGGGAAGAGGAGAGGCAAATAGGAGATAGATGCAGGATCTAGAAAAGGGCCTTTTTAATTAACTTGTTTGCCCATTAGTTTTCACCATTTCTTTTTCTAAGAGTTGGTTTATTCGCTCTCTAACATGCAAAAAAAAATTTTAATTGACTTTGGCCTGACCCCTTATTTTAGTTTACATTCTGCTTCTAGTTTCAGTCACTAAATAGCTCCTTCATGTTTTTCTGTTACTAATTCCGTTTCGACTAAAGCACAAATTGCCCGCCAAGAATCTTTTTGTTTGAACACGGACCTTCTTTCCCCACTCTCTGGTCCCCAGCATCACTGGGCATGCGCAGTCCCCTCCTCCTATGCAAATCACTTGACAACATCTGTTCTCAGCACTTTCTTCCTCTCTCAGGTGCCTAAGGTGGTAATGATTTCCTTACACGGGGCTGTACTTTCTACTCCGAGTGCTACGATCTGTCACTGTCCTTGAATGAACATTAAAATATATATATTTAAAAGCCTAATACGCAAAGTGTCTCCTCAGGAGTTCTACTGACCAGGAGTTCCATCGCTCGCTATGACATGCACTGACCACCAGGGGGCAGTGAGGAATGAAGGAAGGCTCCGGCCGGCAGCTGGCAGCCACTAGGAACCCTAACAGTGCACGAATTTCATGCACTGGGCCTCTAGTCAGTTTTAGAAACACAGATACTTGGGTGTTGCCGCAGATCATTGGAATCAGAATCGCTGAGGGAGGACCAGGTTCCAGCACGTGACCCGTGTGTGCTGCTGGGGTTGGGAATCGCTGCTTTATAGACACGGGGACTTCTGTTGTTTTTTTCCTGCACAATTTGAAGAAAACCGAAACACCCGTTTTAACTGGTGAGCAGGCTTCCTCATGCCTCTGCAGATGAACCTGCTGGTCTTGGGTGTGCTCTTTTTATGATGTCACAAGCATTTACTGAAAGAAGAAAGGACGATCATAGAGAGCTTAGGGCTGAAATCATTCCCGGAAGGAACTCTGAATTAAGGTAGAAGATGGAAATGGCGGAAGGATCTAGAAACATCTGAAGATCTGAGAGACTGAACGGACGCTTGAAAAGATATTAGAATCCAACCAGGAGGAGCTGGAAGAGTGACAGTGACATGGCAGTGGGGCAGGGCCCAGGGCCAGGTGAGCTCCTAGGATTCTGATTTTCTAATGAAGGACGAGCGCATGAGCAGCGTGGAGTGTCAGGCGGCGTTAGGAGAGCAGGCTCTGCTTCACATGAGTTCCAGACGGGGTCCCCTTGCTTTCACCAGGAACTCAGGAAATAGCCTACCCAGGCTGGAGCTGAACACGCCAGTGATGAGAAAGCAACGTTTGCCAAAGCCTTGTTACCGGGCTCGCTCTTTGTTTGTTAATTAAAAGTTTTTTAAAAATATTTTTTTATTGATTTCAGAGAGGAAGGGAGAGAGAAATAGACACATCAATGATGAGAGAGAATGATGGATCGGCTGCCTCCTGCACTCCCCACACTGGGGATCGAGCCCACAACCTGGGCATGTGCCCTGACCGGAATGGAACCTGGGACCCTTCAGTCAGCAGGCCGATGCTCTCTATCCACTGAGACAAACCGGCCAGGGCCCGGCTCTTTCTTAATAATTTACCAACAACTGTCCTCGGTTCAGGATATGTTGATGTGTATGAATTCTGCGTTTGAGATATAGGTGGTTTAAGTGAATTTATAGTCAAGCGTCTACTCCCAGCGGTGCCTGCGACCACTGATGAACTTAAAGAGTTTGTTTCTGCTCTGGGAATAGATGAACCATCAGTCGTTTGCTAAGTGATCACTGCAATTCAGACACGGGCATCCGAAATTGCACTGAGTGAGTCCAAATGACCATTTAAAACCACCTAATTTAAATGGCCTTTCACGACTGAACAATTGCTTTGTTCGCAGTAATATAAAAGCCGAAAAAGGATAATCAGCCAGACGAAAAGCTAATTCAGGGCAGAACTAAATGAGTGTATTTTTGCTCACATTGCAATCAATTTTAGTAGTTTTCAGTCTTTAAAAATTACTGAAATTAAAAATGAGAAAATGTTTAAATTCATTTTAAGTTCTAGTAATAGCAATGTTACAATGTATTAAGGATAGATGTTATTAGCTCCTATAATTAGTCCACATTTATCACAGTAATTATGAACTTGCTATTGTGTTTACTGTTACATTAATTTGATTATAAATGCCAAAAATGGTTTTAGCGAAATACATTTAGTATGAGGCAGTTATATTGAAACTTCATGATTTGTTACAATACTAATTGGTAATCATTATAAAGCAACGTTAATACTCGAAAAGGAACAACTATTAAATCTAAGGTATTCAAATTTATTAGATAGCTAATTGTCATTTATATTGGCATGGATAATTTAGCTTGAAATTAGTGCTTTGGGGAAAAGATGTTTCTTCTTAGGCTGTTTTGACTCTAGAGAAATCATTTCTTGTTTTCGAAGGAAACAATAAATAGCAATAATCTATGATTCTCCTCATCTGATCCGCTCATGGACATTCACTCACTGACTCCCTCCAACTGTGCTGTCCGGCCCCAATGCGATGGTGGCTACCACATGTGTGGCCAATCGGAAAGGGGGGAGTTTATCTGGATTTGAAAGACTTCCTATAATAGAGGGGATATAAGTAGCTTGTCGGTGTTGTTATGTTGGTCACATGTTTAAATGAGAATATGTAGATGTGTTGGTTGTTAGACCCCCAGAGCGAGGGTGATGGGCCAGGTACAGAAACTCCCAGGGCAGAAAGCCTGGATGCGTAGAAAGGAGCAAAACTGGGAAAACCAGCCCTAACCAGTTTGGCTCAGTGGATAGAGCGTCGACCTGCGGACTGAAGGGTCCCAGGTTTGATTCGGGTCAAGGGCATGTACCTTGGTTGTGAGCCCATCCCCAGTAGGGGGTGTGCAGGAGGCAGCTGATCGATGTTTCTCTCTCATCGATGTTTCTAACTCTCTGTCCCTCTCCCTTCCTCTCTGTAAAAAATCAATCTTACCTAATAATAGACAAACATGTAAATTGACCGTACCTGCGCTATGCCCACAGCCAATCAGAGTGAGTATGCAAATTAGAAGGCCAAAGATGGCGGTCGCCCAGCTGCTCCAGGCGCGGGCAGGGCACGGCAGGGCAGGGCAGAACGCCTGCTATGAGAGGGAGGGCGGGGGCGAAGGGATCTACAGGAGTGGAGTGCCGCAGTGAAGACAAGACTGCAGACTCCGGCCGGGGTCTGCAGTGAAGATGAAGATGGCAGACTCCAGCTGGAGTCTGCAGTAAAGACGAAGAAGGCAGTCTGCAGTGAAGATGGCAGATTCTGGCCAGAGTCTGCAGCAAAGACGAAGAAAGCAGACTCTGGCCGGAGCAAAGGCCTGGATCCTGGGTGCCGGAGGAAAACCGGTGCTGGAAGCCAAGGGAAGGAAGGCCTATTGCATGAATCTCTTCATGCAATGGGCCTCTAGTAAAATAGAAAATAAAAACGTGGGAAAACCAGAACCGCGCCCCCAACACAACCTTTCCTCTCCTAGTGTCCCTCTGGTCATGGGGTTTGGACCCCCTGACCCCTCACGCTCTAAGGATAACATCGAGGCCTCAGCTGTATTTCCGCTCCAGGCCCAGCAAAGCAGCAAAACCTGACGAGTGAGGCGATGCTGCCTCAGGACCAGCTGCCCTGGCGGATGACCCCTGCCCTGGCGCCGACCAATCAGTGGAGAGCACGACCCTGAAAGCTCATCTGGAGGGCTGGGGAATAGTCTATTGAGACCCCCACCCCAGACCTCCCCTGAGATCTCCACCTGCAAGAGAGAGAGAGAGATGCGCCCCGGACAAAGGACCAGAGAACGCTGTCCCTCCAAGGAGCACGCACCGGCCGTTCCCCCGCAGGCACCCACCCCCTCACCTCTCAGGGACCCCATGGGACTTGCAACCAGGGGTGCCAGGGGCAGTGGCAGCTTGTCCCGCGCTAACCCCTTGAACTTGTCTCCAGGGCTCCCTTTTCTCCGTGTTGGATGTCTCCCACCCCCTTTTCCTTAAATGAATTCATTGTGATTATTCACTGTCTGAGATGGCCACGCACCTGCCCACGCATCACCGACGTGAACCTGTCATCTGTGTCCTTAAGAATGAGCTGGAAAGGTGGGAGCAGTCAGAACAGCAGGCCCTGAGGGGCAGGTGAGGGTGTGGACGCTCCTCACCGCCTAAGACAGTGGACGGGCCTGAGAAGGTGGGGGGGGGGGGCGGGGGGAGGAGGGGACTGCTTTTTGAAGAGGTCACCTGGCTTCCGAGGGGAATGGCCTCAGGGCGGCGGAGCAGGGCGAGCTCGATGAAGAAAAGCAGGAGTTCTCGCATGAACCCAGTGGGTTAGGTTAGAGGGTTGAGGGCAGAGAGGCCCGGGCGTTGCAGATGGATTCTGGAGGTGGAGCTTGAAGGCAGGATGAAATGCACGGTCCGTAGACGCAGTGTTCTGGAATGAGCCTGTGAAGGCCATCGGGGGACAGCTCGGCTTGTTGGACGCGCCGTGCCCACGTTGTCCTCTCCCGGCCCGTCACCGAGAAGGCTAAAAAGGGCTAATTCCCATGGAACCCTGATATTCGGGGCTAGTGATCTGAATCCAAGCCAGCAAGCTCAGTGTCCATTCCTGATAACCTGTAATTAAGTCACTACCTCCTTCCCAGACGCTGGTCTTGCAGAACCTGTTACTGTGAACAGCGCACTGCCCAGAGGGAGGGTTATTAATGCTGGCGCCAGGCCAGACCCCCAGATATGGCCTGGAGACCCCCAACACCAGATATGGCCTGGAGACCCCCAACATCAGATATGGTCTGGAGACCCCCAATACCAGATACGGCCTGGAGACCCCCAACACCAGATACGGCCTGGAGACCCCCAAAACCAGATATGGCCTGGAGACCCCCAACACCAGATACGGCCTGGAGACCCCCAACACCCGGGGGCCTTCTTGCAAAGCCCGCGGAAAGGACCGGGAGCATCATCCATGTTTGCGGGACAAGGACCCCAGGGAGGGAGACATAAGGAAAGCCCAGGCGTGTTCCTTCCCTCGATCGGGAAGGCTGCTCCCGAGTCCGCCGGCGTGTTAAACAGTGCCCCTCCTGTTCTCAGAAGCGCCCTTGGTCTTCTCTGGTCTGCAGCATCGCGGCCATCTCCTCCGAGGCAGTGTGTCCGGGCGGCTCTCTCTCCAACAGGAGAAGCCAGGCCGCTGGTTCCAGGGTCACAGACGCCACCCCCGCGGGCCTGGCCTGCAGCACGGAAACTCCCGGGCCCTCGGCTGCCAGCCCGCCGGCGTGCTGTCACAGCGCTTTGTGGGCGATGCCACCCCCCTCCGGGCCCAGGGACCGCGGATCAACAGGAGGCGGCACTGGTCCAGAGGGCTGGGGCAGGAATCGGGGCCTCCAGGGCTTCTGTGAACCCCGACTCCGGAGCCGGAGGGGGAGCCTGCCTGCCTGGTGGTCTGCCTGCCACTGGGACAGACTGGGCGCTTTGACCGCCTCAGCCGCGGCTCCACACCCTCCAAGCCCCGGCCACATGGCCTCGGGCCCACATTCGCCGGGGGAGGCCGGTTCAAGTGACGGCTCCGGCGACCTCACAGGAATAAGTGAGTCCATTGCATCCCGTTTCCCGAGTGGGAGCTGCTCGCTGTGAGACAGCGGAACACAAGTGGCCCGATGAGGCTTTGTTCCTGAGAAGGAGTGCTTTTAAAAGGTGTGATCGCAAGTGACAATTTGATCTGGCTGCTTCCTGCCACGGGGCGAGGTGATGGATGGACCCTGGTCCCCCACGCAGCTCTCCCAGCCTCGGCTCCACATTTACCGTGACCTTCTGAGAGTGGCTCTGGGTCACGTGGGGCCACTCGGGTGGAAGTTTCCTGTGTTCCCCACACGAGACCGGAGCAGCCACCTGCGACTCCGGGGTCCCAGGCTTCATCTGCCCACGGGAAAACCCTCCTGAGTGTCGGGGGGAATGTGCTGGCAGAGTTATAATGGGACAGCGGTGGCTCATACTGGTAGCAAGGCCTTGCTAAGAATTAGATACAGTTGGAAGTATTTTACAAATACCTCCTTCCATCTCTTCGGAAACCCTATATTTTTAATCCCCATTTTACCGACGGGAGGGCCAAGCCTCGTGGCACACTCCGGACAAGAGGCCGGGCAGCTTACTCTAACGGGGTCGGTGTGGACTCAGCCGAAGCTTCCGACATTCAACCTCATCTGTCCTCTGCTTCCAAATGATACGTGACTCCCGCTGCGTTAGTTGTGTTGCCAGCAATGCATTCCTCCACCATGCAGATGGAAAACAACGCACGTTTATTAGCTGGTGGTCTGCCCGTCAGAAGCCTGCACCCCCTGCTTCCGTGCCCCTTCTTTGCTGACTCGACCTCTGGCCTCCGTCTGATCATGACCTTGTGATTGTATTGGGCTACCAGGATCACCCTGAAGCTCTGCCCATCTCAAAACCCTTAACTGGATTCATCACACCTGCCAAGGCCCGGAGGCTGGGGAGGCGGCGCCGCTGGGTGGGGAGGAGGGCATTCTTTGCCCCCCACATTCCTATCCAATTCCTGCTCCTGTCAGGGCTATCTTCTCAGATAAAGAAACCGCATTTTAGAATGTCTTGGAAAACGGTTACTGACTCTATATGTGGCAGTAAAGTATCTTATTCATAGCGTGATGGAATACAATGGTTTTTTTTTTTTTTTTTAATGATGAAAATGAGTACATTTGATCACCGAAACCAGTGATCGGCAAACTCATTAGTCCACAGAGCCAAATATCAACAGGACAACGATTGAAATTTCTTTTGAGAGCCAAATGTTTTAAACTTAAACTATATAGGTAGGTACATTGTTATTAACTTAATTAGGGTACTCCTCAGCTGGCCTTTGCTAAAAACTCAAGGGCCAAAGAGCCGCATGTGGCTCGCGAGCCGCGGTTTGCCGACCACTGGTTTAGGTGATGAAATGTACTCGAATCTGTAGGTTGCAAACTTGGGCCAATGAGAACGGAAAAAGTTCCCACGCGAGACTCCTGCTGGGAGATACCTTCTTCATCCCAGCCCCGTCCACACGGGCAGGCCCCTCTCAGTCCTTGCCAGCCCCGGGGACGGCGCTTTGTGATCGCAGGTGACGATTATACCAACCACTTAACATTTTCCACACAAAATAGTCCTGGCGTGAAGAGGATTTATTTCATTACTAAGTTATAGTTGTTCAGAAAATACTTAAGGGCCGAAACCGGTTTGGCTCAGTGGATAGAGCGTTGGCCTGTGGACTGAGGGGTCCCGGGTTTGATTCTTGCGGGCACATCCCCAGTGGGGGGTGTGTAGGAGGCAGCTGATCAATGTTTCTCTCTCATCGATGTTTCTAGCTCTCTATCCCTCTTCCTTCCACTCTGTAAAAAATCAATTATTTATATATATATATATATATATATATATATATATATATATATATATATAATATTTAAGGTAAGAGAGCAAGAAAGAATGAAAACAATGGCTACTTTTCAAACATTTTTGTTTAGAATTAGAACATATTTAGGATATTATGAAGATATTTAGGATATTACAAGATATTTATGGAATTGGGAAAAATATTTAACTTAAGGTTTTTTGTGTGTTTTACCTAATCACAACCTTAATTCAGCCAATATCACTGTTAAAAAGTGGCCCAAGCTCGCTGTTCCATGCACGGCTCAAAGGGAAAGACTGCTGGCCTGGCACTGGTCTGTCAACCCTTCACTTCGAAATGGAAGGTCCTGCCCTTCATTCTACCCCCCCCCCCCCCACGGCTCCCCCATATCAATACACGTAACTACCTGTGTGATATATTCTGAGAGAATGATGCCTCTTCACTTTTTTCTTCTTTTCCTTTTGCTCTTCCTCTTTTCCCTTCTCTGCCTCCCCTGCCCTTCTTCCCTTTTCCCCCCTTTTCTTTCTCTTCCTCTCTCTCTTTCTTTTTCCATTTCTCTTTCTGTTCATTGTAGTGAAGGGTAAAATTTGACACATGAGAATAATTATAACAGATGATATCCACTTTACTGGGACATGGGGGACATGGTTAGAATTTTTTAGGCCCCCCTACCTAAGTTTAATATAAGATTAATTTTTTGTCTTCCCCTTTTTCTACAGCTGAGGCAGGGACTTGCCAATTCTAATTCTGGGACCAGGCATCTCCCAGGTTAGGAAAACTAAGGGTGAGGAGGGCTTCCCCCGTCTCCCTAATGCATTTCAAAACGAAGGAAGAGACAGCTCTTTGTTTTGCTTTAAAAAAATTATCTTTATGATTGAACATATTGCAGATGTCCCTTTTATTCTCCCATTGACACCCTCCACTCTGCCCCCTAAGCCTTCACTGTGCTGTAGTCTGTGTCCATGGGTTATGTGTATATTTTTACCACATGATCCTATTTAATAAAGAGGTAATATGCAAATTGACCATCACACCCTCACAAGATGGCTGCCTACAACCAGGCCGGCAGGGGGTTAGTGAGGGACGACCAAACGACTGAACAGCAGGCTGCATGGGGCGACCCTGCTGGTGGGGGGGGGCACTGTGAGGGGCTACCAGGCCAGCAGGGGGGTGCTGTGAGGGGCTACCAGGCCAGCAGGGGGGACAGTTGGGGGTGACCAGGCCAGCGGGGGTGGGGGCAGTTTGGGGTGACCAGGCCGGCAGGGGGGCAGTTAGGAGCAACCAGGCCAGCAGGGAGGGGGCAGTTGGGGGTGACCTGGCTGGCAGCAGGGGGCTGTTAGGGGCGATCAGGCAGACAGGCAGGTGAGCGATTAGGAGCCAGCAGTCCAGGATTGTGAAGGATGTCCAATTCTGGGCCTAAACGGGCAGTCGGAAATCCCCTGAGGGGTCCCAGATTGGAGAGGGTGCAGGCTGGACTGAGGGGACCACCCCCTGCACGAATTTTGTGCACTGGGCCTCTAGTGTACAATAAAAGCCTCCAGTACCTGGTTCTGAAGTCCTTTTCGGCATCAGAAAACATAAAACTGCTAAAGGAATGACTGAGCCTCTGTCCCCCTGGTCTCTGGAGCTGAGAAGAGGGGTCTGCAGGGGCGGAGAGGAGAGTGAGAAAGGGTTTGGGGGTCTCAGAGACCAGAAGAGGATGCTTGGGGGGCCTGGGATCCCCTAAGGATGCACACGAGGCTGCTCTCCAGTCGAGGAGCTCGCCACCAGGACCGTGCGCGCTGCAACCCATGGTTCAGGCCTGGAGCTCAAAGCTTTTCCAAAACCTTCCCTGACCCACCTCACCTGTGCTGCTGAGGAACAAAATCGAGTTTTTGTCACTGTTATTAGTGTTCCTGTTTTTTTCCTCTCCATAGGAAATGAATGTGTTGCCCTGACTTTTGGAAGTTAAGTGCATAGTAAAACGGGATTACCGAAGCATTAAGCTGATTAGAAATTGTTTTTCAAAGGAAAAATGCTTTGTTGGTAAAGGACTTGGAACATGATTTGATCTGTCAGTGAAAACAAAAATGCAACTGCCATGTTTTCTTCTTTGAGGCCCACAGTACTGATTACTTCCCGGGGTACAGAAATGTGGGCGCTGACAATAGAGGCCACTCTCTGCATCCACCCTGTTCCCTAACTGCTGAGTCATCTTGCTGGGCTCTTGCTGAGTCACCTTGCTGGGCTCTCGCTAAGTCACCTTGCTGTGCTCTTGCTGAGTCACCTTGCTGAGTCACCTTGCTGAGCTCTTGCTGAGTCACCTTGCTGGGCTCTTCCTGAGTCACCTTGCTGTGCTCTTGCTGAGTCACTTTGTTGGGCTCTCGCTGAGTCACCTTGCTGTGCTCTTGCTGAGTCGCCTTGTTAGGCTCTCACTAAGTCACCTTGCTGTGTCCTTGCTGAGTCACATTGTTAGGCTCTCGCTAAGTCACCTTGCTGGGCTCTCGCTGAGTCACCTTGCTGTGCTCTTGATGAGTCACTTTGTTGGGCTCTTGCTGAGTCACTTTGCTGTGCTCTTGCTGAGTCACCTTGCTGAGTCACCTTGCTGGGCTCTTGCTGAGTCACTTTGTTGGGCTCTTGCTGAGTCACTTTGCTGAGTCACCTTGGTGTGTCCTTGCTGAGTCGCCTTGTTAGGCTCTCGCTGAGTCACCTTGCTGTGCTCTTGATGAGTCACTTTGTTGGTCTCTTGCTGAGTCACCTTGCTGTGCTCTTGCTGAGTCACCTTGCTGAGTCACCTTGCTGTGTCCTTACTGAGTCGCCTTGTTAGGCTCTCGCTAAGTCACCTTGCTGGGCTCTTGCTGAGTCACCTTGCTGTGTCCTTGCTGAGTCATCTTGCTGGGCTCTCGCTAAGTCACCTTGCTGGGCTCTTGCTGAGTCACCTTGCTGGGCTACTAGCCTCCTTTTCTCTGAGATGAGCTTTTAAAAAGTTTTACTTTCTTTCCAGGAGAAATGAAAATTTGTAATGGGAGCTCAGAGCATTTTGGAATCTAGGGCAAAGTGTGCTTTTTAAAAAACTGTTCAATAAAATGGTAACACTCCATGGTAATTATTTTCATTTCTAAGTTTTATGCTCCACCATAATGAGCACAGTCCTCCCTCAGAACAGTGACTGTGCATTTTCACTGCTGCGTGTTTGCCTTATCATTAGACCGAACCCTTACTGACAACAAGGGCTGAGAGTTCGGCATGTGTTACTTAAGAGAAACAAACAAAAATCTGTTTCAATAATTAAAAATCAGCTATCTTTGAGACCTGAAACTCAGATGGTCACACTCACAAATAGACTCTGTAAGGAGTGAATTGTGTCTCCCCTCCTTCCGAGAGATATCTTGCTGTCTTAAATCCCAGAACTTCAGAATGTGACCTTATTTAGAAATAGGGTCATTGAAGATGTAATTGGTTAAGATGAGGTAAAGTGCAGCAGACTGGGCCTCTAACCCAATATTAATGGCGTCCTTATAAGAAGACAGTCACATGAAGACCAAGACGCACAGGGAGAAGGCCAAGGGTGACAGAGGCCTGGAGCGAAGCAACTACAAACCAAAGACTGCCTGCAACCCCCCTCTGCTCCCTGGATGCTGGGGAGACGGGGGAGGGCTCCCCACAGGCTCAAGAGGGCACGTCAACACCTTGATTCTGGACTCCAAGCTCCCAGAACTGTGAGACAATACCTTTCTGTTGTTTCTCGCCATCCCATGTGCGGCATTTTCCTAGGACAGATGGTATGTTGTGGATTTATCCAGGCCAGTTTGGTGGTTCCTTTTTGTTATACTCCCTCCTGCTGGTATTAGTGGCCTTTAATTATTGGAGGTGCGTGATGACTGTCAGATTCCCACACAACCTCGCCAGCTGGCTGCATATCAAAATAAAACACCTTGCAAACTGCATTCTCATATTTAAAAGCATTTATTAGAGAGTAGGCACACAAACAACCATTCCTCGTCATTCTTGTAAGCTCCATGAGGCCCCAGCTGTCAGTCACTTCAGGTACAGCAATAAGCATTATCTAGAAAGGGTCACTAGAGGCAAATGCAAGGATAGAGCAGTTCCTTCCAATCTTTTCTAGGTCCTGACACCCTCAGCAGCGGATACAGCTGTGGGGGAAAGGACGAGGTCCCCCAAGGCCGGAGAAGCTTGGCCCATGGACTTGGCCGCCCAAGGCTGTACCCAGGACCTCCAAGGTCAGACTCCTCTGCACATTTATGACTGAGCAGGAGGTTGAACAGAGCTTCAAGGTATAAGCATCATAGGCTACTGGGCCAGTTAGATTCTTAGACTACGCTCATGCGGGGCTGAGGGACCTATGATATGTTTCTGGTCCATCCATATATTGTGGACAAAAGTCATTCTAGCAATTAAATATCAGTTCTAAATCTTTTATGCCAATTCAAACTCTTTAAGTGCTTATCTATATATATAAAAGCTTAAGCGACCAAACTGCCAAGTGATGGTTGACCAGTCGCTATGACTCACACTGATATTCAGGGGACAGACGCTCAATGCATAGGATTGGGCTCCAGGCCTGTGGGATCGGGCCAAAACTGGCTTTTCAACATCTCCCGAGGGGTCCTGGATTGTGAGATGGCACAGGCCAGGCTGAGGGATCCCCACCAGCGCACGAATCTGTGCACTGGACCTCTAGTGATAAACTAAAGGTAATTAAAGCTTTAGTAGAAGTTGCCTCTGGAATGAGAATTTCTGATATGTGTGTTTAAAATGCTAACTAACCACTTTGGAGTGGGTAATCCTGATGGAAGTGTTGCACTTTTCTATCTAATTGCCCAGAGAGTGGACTACAATACTATCACACTGTTCATGCTTGAGTTAATAGAGTTAATAGATTCATTTATTCCATACGTACTTATTGAATATTCATTATGTGACACACCATGCTAGAAACTGGAAATACCAGGACACACACAATATATTCCCTGCCCTCATGTTAGTCAAAGTCTAGTGCTGACAAACATGGACAATTGAATAAGCAATTGCTATGTTCCTGTGTGCCCTTGGGAGGTGGGTGCACAATGCAAACCTGGATTTGGGGCATGTAATAATTCAGGTACAGGCATAGCTCGGAGGTATGTGGGTTCAGTTCCAGATCACCGCAATAGAGTATCACAATAAAATGAGTCACATAAATATTTTGGTTTCCTAGTGTATATAAAAGTTATGCTTACACTACACTGTAGCTCATTAAGTATGTAATAACATCTATATACTAGTATATAAAAGGCTAATTTGCAAAGTGTCCCCTCGGGAGTTCAACCCGGAGACCGGGAGTTTGATTGCTCGTTATGATGTGTGCTAACCACCAGGGTGCTGTGTGGAACGAAGGAAGGCCTGGTTGGCAGCTGGCAGCCGGGGAAGGGAGGCCCTTGCCGGCAGCCAGAAGACCCTGACCAGCCCTGATTGCTGGCCAGGCCTAGGGACCCTACCCATGCACAAATTTTGTGCACCAGGCCTCTAGTTATCTATAAAATGTATATATCTTAATTTAAAAATATTACTAAACCAAGTAACCATCATTTGAGCCTTCAGCAAGATGCAATTCTTTTGCTGTGGAGGGTCTTGCCCTAGTGTTGATTAAAAACACAACATATGTGAAGCGCAATAAAATGATGTGCAATAAAAATGAGATATGCCTGGATATGTCTGTATAGTACCTCAATGCAGATCCATTCTTAGCATCATACACTGGCAATCTTCCCCCAATCTTCCCAATCCTTTTGCAATAAATACTAGTAATCTGGCTACATGTTTTCTGTTTCTCCTTTGTTTGTTTGTTTGTTTGTGTTTTTGTTTGTTTGTTTGTTCGTTTTGGTACAAAAGGAAAGAGGTTTATTCAGGTGCCATGGCCTGGGAGAATGGTGAACTCTAGTCTCCAACACCATCTCCCCTTCCTGCTCAAGCCCATGGTTCTTTTAAAAAAAAAAATATCTTTACTGTTGAAGGTATTACAGATGTCCCCTGCCTTCCCCCCCTTCCCTTCAGGCCCGCCCCCCCCCCCGCCCCCACCCCAGACCTTCACCACACTATTGTCTGTGTCCATATATGCATGTGAGTTTTGGTTAATCTTTTCCATGTTTTTGATGTTAGTTCTCTGGCAGCTTTAAGCTTCCCCCCTTCTTTTTCTCTCTACATCTGTGCAAACTAAGAAAGCCCAGATTCTCTCTCCTTTGGCACTGGTCGAAATCAAACCCCACTAGCTCCTCTATGCATGTGGTATCCCCCAGCCTGGCTCTAACTCCAAGCCAGTACTCTCCTGTTCTCTCAAGCCATGCCAGACTAGCTTGGAATACCTGCCTGCTCACCCATTACATAAGTAATGAACCTTAATTGTACCATCTTGGGGTGCGTGTGTGTGTGGCATTATTAATATTCAAACTGAATTTGGGGTGGGTGGGGGTCCATCCTGTGTCTTCAGGGAATCTAAAACACCCTGAAAAAACAGGCCTCAGACCATAAGACCAAGGTTATCCAGATATATTTCATCTACCACAACCAATGATATTTATGACGGCTGTCATAATATTAAATGAGTTTTATCACTACCTAATGGCCTGCTGATTTTTATCAGCTATTTTGCACAACAACTTTATGTGGAAAACATTTTAATATTAGTCATACATCTCTTTCTCTGATTTCTCTGTGGTAGATCCAGCACTATTATTTGCACACAATTTTTGTCAGCAATTATGGATCGAAACCATTTGCCAAACTCTAAATTAGTGGCAACAGCACAGAGGACGGAACCCGCATTGGGCCTGACTCTAAAAGGACCCAGACTGTAGTAGAACCCCCGCTCCTTTAGAGTAGGCAAACCTGTAACTTGCTTCTGGCCAGGAGAATGTGGAAACGATAATGGGATGTCATTCCTGTAATTATGTGAGGTGGTCAAGTGCAGGAGTTTACAAATGTGATTAAGGCCCCTAATAAGTTAACTTTAAGTTAA